>NC_083319.1:53806352-54424634 GCF_963455315.2 Globicephala melas | reverse complement strand
AGGGGGAGGGGGCAGAGATTTTCAGGAATTGGGCCATGGCTCACTTTTTGGCCTTTTATGGTCATCCTCAGAACTGTCATGGCACGAAGGGGGGTGACTCTTGGTATTATAATCGGTATTATAATGAAGGCATAATAAGCTAATGACCGGGCCATCATTGACACCATCTTGGTTTAGCTGGTTCCAGCCTGTTTTAGTTGCATCCTGTTTTTCTCAGGCTGGTCCCCCTCCTCATTCTTTTAATGGTTGTGCCCTGTCCCCTTCCATCCAGTCTCACTCGTGTGGACACCGGGCAATCAGAGATGGAAAAGCATCTAACACACTGCGTATTTGCCGTGTGTCAGAAATTGTTCTAAAGGACTTTACAATATTCAGTCTTTTAATCCTCACAACACCTTTAGTAGATTTGTCCTCATTTTGTAGACGAGGAAATGAGTTCAGAGAGCTTAGGTAACTCGCCTAACCAATTTATTAATGGTAGAGTTGTAATGTGACCTCAGGCAGCGTAACTCTGGAGTCTCAGCTGTAGATCACTCCATCACACTGAGAAAGCCTCATGAACCGGGCAGAAGGTGGAGGAGGAAGACACGGCACAGGGGAGAGGAGGAGAGGTACAAGAGACCAGACCCTGCTGCTCTGCAGGGGGCAAAGCTGTGCATAGTCATGGAAACACACAGCATGCTGGCGTCTTTAAAATATCTAGAAAACTCGGTTTCTTTTGCATATCTGAAACTCCACGTATTATATTTATAGGCGAGCCTAACTAAATAGTGCTGAAGATTTCTTGTCTCTCAAAAGAAATGAAGGAATAGAGAGTAATCGTTTTGGTTATATAATCTGCTGATTCTGTAGTGAGCAGAGAGAACACAACACACTCAGAGGCTAGATCTGTGTAGTGGAGAGCAAAGACAGATAAAAATATGAGAGCTGCTGGCCTTCATTAAAAGGATAAAGGATTGCTGATTGGTATTTCCTTTTAGGCTTTATAGAAGCTTTAACTTTAGAAGGACGTTGCCCCTTGCTGACCCTGGTGAGGCTTTTTGCTTTATGTGGAGTGGCTTAATTGTGCTCATGCTTAGTTGTTAGGTTTACTGAGATATATTTAGATATAATCTATACTCCTGGAAGAAAAAAAATGCAAATGCACAGGTCAGCTGGCTTTGGGGGCACAACTGAAGGCCTACGTCTTCTATTGTGCATGCCTCAGTTAATTAGCTTTCTAATTATGATTTATTCTAAGTTGTTATTTTAAATCCGTGCCCAGAGAGTGTGTTGAGGTGACATATGACCTTAGAAGTAGTAGGGATCTGGTTCTGTGCCTCTGGCTCTGAGAGTTACACAGTTCACAAAACCCTTGTTTCTGTGCTTTCCTTTCGCACACTAACCCTGATTCTTGTCGAGATTCCAAGTCATCCACAGAACTTGCCCAGCAACCAGAAAGTGTGACCATCCAGTTCCGTTCTCAGAAATCACCCATCTCCCTTTGCTTTCCACCTCGTTTTATTCTGCTCTGTTTACACCTAGCCTTTTACTTGGTTTTTGCTCCCTCCTTTTTTTTTTTTTTTAAGATGAACTTTCCCCTTTTGGACTTGCAGTTTATTACACTTTCATCCAAGGACCCTTGGGGTCCTATAGCACTTCAGCCCTGACTCAGACTTCTGACTCCCCCTGATATGCCATGAATTAGACACCTCGCTCATCCAATTTCAGTCCCTTCTAAGCCAAACCTTGGAATTAACCTGCTGGATAAGTGCCTTGGCTGGGTGTATTTGGTATTCATAGATGAGGAACAGATATACCCACCGCTTGACCCTGCCAAGTCTGGGCAAAATCGCAGTGAGAACAGGTTTGACTTTAGATACTATCATCCTCCTTTGGGTTTATTCTCTCTGTTCCCTCTCCTTCTCCCTGTACCTAGAAATGTTGATGCTCTTGTGCACCTTTGTTCCCTTCAGAGCAGCTCTGATCTAAATCCCATTCTCACAGTAACTTACCATTTTACTGGATGACAGGTATCTGGTCTATTACACCTGAGCATGGATTTCTTTGAAAGATATTAGTTGACTGTGCTTCCCCCAGTTCAAAATCATTTGTGTGTCTTCGTAAGCCATCTGAACGAGATTTTCTAACTCACATACTGAAAGTGCCTTAGGGTCTTCCTAGAACATGGTGGGATGTAAGTAAAACCAAACCAAACCAAAACAAAACAGTAACAGCAGTAAGACCTCAACGTCAGTCTGACATTGTGGCACATGCTGTGACCGTCTGCTGGTTGTCCTCCAGATCCTTCTTTCCTGGAAACAAAGCCACTAAGCTGGAGACTACATTTCTCAGTGCCCTTTGCAGTTACGTGAGGTCATTTGGAACAACAGTATATTTGAGGATATGATGTTTTCAAGTACTGTGTCACATGCAAAGTAAAATGAGCCTCTGGCTCTGGACTTTGTCTCTATTTGCCACATCCTCTGGCCAGAATTTGGATAAGACAGCAACCTAGTTTGACTACCCAGATGGAGACACCACCCAGGGAGATGGCAGAGCCCCCAAGAAGGAAAGAACCTGGGTCCCTGAATGATTTCATAGAGCAGAACTGCCCCGCCAGCCTATACTGCTGGGCTGTTACATGGAAATACTTTTCTGTCTCATTTAAGCCATTGCCTTTTGGTTTCTTTTTGTTACAGCAGCTTAATATTTACAATAACTAATACACAGACCTATGGGGGGAAAATGTCTGAATCATTCCTGTGAGGAACTAGGTTTGGAGACCTGGGTTCTAGGTATTGGGCATTGGAAAAGTTCTAAATCTCCATCTTCCCTTGGAAGATAAATCAATTTATGGATGGGGCCCTTTCCATCTTTAGGTTAATTTATGGATGGAGCCCTTTCCGTCTTTGAAACTGTGGTTTGCAGAGTTTTAATGTTCATCAGAATCACCTAGAGGGTTTTCAAAACACAGATTTTTGGGCAACATTCCCTGTGTTTCCAGTTCAAAAGGTCTGGGGAGGGACCCAGAATTTTCATTTCTAACAAGATCCCAAGTGATGCTGATGCTGCTGGTCTGGGGACTACTCTGAGACCCCCTGAGTATTCGCCAGTCTTTCCTTTAACAACATCTTGAGACACATTGACCCAGCATTGGTTTGATGAGTGCACTGTTGGGGCATTGTTGAGGCCCTACCCCAAAACTCATGGCTTACCTCTGAGTTTTCCTGTGGCTCTCGTGGGCAGTTGCTGTTACATAGGGACAACTTCCTACCCAAGTCCACAAGCCTCTCAGTTTCTCTGCCCAAGGGCTTGCTCCAGCACCAGGGCGTCTTGCTCAGCCTGCCTGTAGAGCCATCCAGAAGTGCTGGGGATCTGTGGCTCTCAGTGGAAGTCTTTGACCAACAAGGGATGCTGTTGGTGGATGAATACCTAAGCTTCCCCATCCCTGAGTGGGACAGGTCTGTGACAGGTTCTTTGTGATACTTCAGAGGATCACAAAGGAGGAACCTTTAAAAGCACGAGCTCTGGAGCCACACTGCCTGATTCAAACCCCAGATTTGCTGCCCACTAGCTGAGATGTTGGGCAGATTATTGTGTCTATATGCCCTAGTTTCCTTACTTATTAAATGTAATAATAGGTTCCACTATATAAGGTTTAGGGGATGATTAAATGAGTTAACACATAAAAAGTTCTTAGAACTGTGTATACACAGAGTAAACTCAACAAATGTTAGCTTTTTATCACATTTCTGAGGCTAGGACTCCAGAAGAATAGGAGAGGAGGCTCCAATCCACTCCTGCCCTGATGTACCTTCTTTTCATGTCAGGAACAGAACAGCCATCTCTCTGCCACTCTTGCTAGAGCAGACAGCTGGCAGAGAGCTATGTGTTCTCTAATTGTTTAGTGCGTTATGAGAAGTGAAATGACTCTCTCTTGTCCTTCTGTTAGCCTGTTTTCCTTGTTGATTTTGGTAAATTACCAGTTGCAAATTTTTTTTTAAAAAGAGAGGCATGCAGTAAAGGACAGTCTTTATCATTTCAAAATCATTAGTGATGGAAGCTTTCTAATACAGTTTCTGCTGGTCACAATCCACAGCATGTGATAAA
This sequence comes from Globicephala melas, assembly GCF_963455315.2. Lineage (NCBI taxonomy): Eukaryota > Metazoa > Chordata > Mammalia > Artiodactyla > Delphinidae > Globicephala > Globicephala melas. The sequence goes on along the minus strand of NC_083319.1, from coordinate 54,420,542 downwards.
GAAAAGTAAAGTTACTATTTTCTTTTAAAAATACTTTTAATACAAACAATACATCATCTCTGGAAAAAAAATTGGGGAAAATGATATAAGGATCAGCCATAATAATTCAACTTCCTCCTAAGAATTTGTATATTGACTTATATGGCTTTCTCCCTGTGTGTGTGTGTGTGTGTGTGTGTGTGTGTGTGTGTGTGTGTGTGAATGATGTTAGATAGATAGATAGATTAAAATGAGACTGCACAATACATGTTGCTTTATAATATTTTTCACTGAATATAGCATGAGCAGCATTCTGTGTCTTGAAATATTTTTCCACAACATTATTTGATTTTCTCTTTTATTCTCAGAAGATGACTTACCTTGAAATCAAAAGGGTACCTTCCTATCTAAATAATGTCTCTGAAAAGAGACAAATAAGAGATAAAGAAAGAAATCTATAGATCAATATCCATACAAAGCTGAAAGGGATTAGATGAAAACAGCCGATGGGGAAATGTTTCTCACATAATTTTTTCAGTGGAACTGGGCTCACTTTCCTCTAAAACTGCTAAAAATTAGCTTTCTAAGATTTTTTTTATTCCTTCTCTTGACCCCATCCTCCTGTGGGAACACTTTCCAAAGATGGGTTAAGATAGACATTTTATCAGCATTAGCAAGGAGAGTTGTCAGTTGATTAGATAGAATATGACTGAATTGTAAACTATGAAACACTTCTGATTTCAACTGTGGGGAGGCAAAAAGTAGAGAATGAGCCAGTAGTTTGTTCTCTAATTTAATGTCTATGAATGTGAGCTAATTACACAGAGTACTTTCCTTTGTGGAACTCGAGAGAGGAGGGGCTATTTTTGCCTCTTTCAGGTACATGATGTAGCGGGCACAAAAACTTTACAGACTCTTCGGGTGTGATACTCCACCCTCGGATGATGGGGACACACTGTCCCACCTCCCTCCCAAGAGGGGGAAGCTGTCTATATTCTTCTTTCATGTACTGTGGAAAATCAAAAGGCAACAGACCACCAGCCTCAAGCAGCATAACCCAAAATTGCTTTCTAACATTTATAATTAGTTCCTAAGTCAAAAAAATGTACCAAATGTACTAACATATTATACAAAGGTTTTAATGGAAAAGAATTAGGGATAAAAATAGATTAAAGGATTTTAAGTCTATCTTTGAGTAGTGGCTACCACTAAACTAATTCAAAAATGATTTAACCAGAAGTAGTTCTTTGAAGAACTTGGAAAGAATGAGAGACCCTATTCATGTAAAATCCTTTTAATATCATTCCAGTTGGCAAGTAAGCAAGAATGCCTTGAGAGGCATACCGGGAGAGGTCGAGGTGATTTGGGGGGAATGATGGCCCCCTCCCTGTCCAAGGAAACAGTCTGGTTGTGGAATTTAAAGGGAAATGAAGGCAAGGCAGAAGGACTTGGGATCATGTGGTGGGGGAAGGGATAATATTGAGACCTTTGAAGCAGAGCATGTAACTTGCATGTGGAGACAATTGGAGATGTCACTAGTATCTTTAAAAAATATGACACACACACACACAAAAATATGACACAATCCAAGTGGTAGGAAAGATGGGAAATCCTGTTTCAACATACTTTAATTGTATAGGACGTAGAAGTAGAATGTAAGGGGAGAGATTGAAAGAACTTGACATGCTTGTTGATAAATGGAAAATGAGTCTGTGGGCAGAGGAGAAAGGAAAAAAGTAATTTAGTTAGATATGAAAATAAGATGTAACACTTGGTAAGGATCCAAATATGTGAAGTGGGCAGCAGCAGGGTAAAAGACAGTGTTAAGCTTCTTTTATTTGCGCCTGGAAGAATACATATATTGTTAGAACTGAGAGGAGAAAAGCCTTTAGATTATACTAAGCTAGATAATGGGAGATTAAGAAAAGATGCCAGACTCTCAGTAAGCTGGGGAACTCAAGTGAAAGCCATTGTGATGGTAGAATTTGAACTCACCACTAAAGTGACAGACAAAAGAATATATCTTTTTATCCTGGGAAAAGCAGAGAAATAGAGAAAAGCAAACATTAATGCAAACATCTTTGCATTATTTTCATTTTTTCACAAAAAAAGTAGAGCAGAGTCAACTAGCCTCCTTAATTTGTTAATGGTAGATCAGTGCCGAAGCTCAAACACTGGGAGTATAGGAATCCTGGGAGTAAAGGAAATCAGGTTGTGAATTGGGTCAGTTCACACATCTTTTCTAAATAATTGTTGGATAAAAAGAGGGTGACTCGGAAATGGACTTTAGTAAAAGCAAATATCTTTGCATTTTACAAGTGTTTGAATTTCTTACTTCTCAAATTTTGCCTCAAAGAGGTAAGTTTGCCAAACCCTTTTATGTACTAACATCTCAAAGCAAAGTTAGCCCTAACAAGGCAAACAAAAGCTTTGCTTAGGCAAAATAGCATGAACAGCTTTGAAAACAGACACATAAACAGAACCTAAATTATTAGCTTGGGCAGATTTTTTTCTTTTCTGTTATTTGATTTGCATATAAACAACAGTGTACCACTCATCCAATTCTGTCTTCTGCCCATAAAGGCAATTTTCTTTTGCTATTTGCTTACTTTTTTTCTGGAGGAAGTGAACTATTATTGGTTCTTGACAAGATGTAAATGGGGGCTATAGTTAAAACTCTACATCACCTTATGATTGACTCACACCTGTACTGGAGGATTTTGAAGCTGGTGATCAACAGGTCCAGGTTTTCGCTCTCTTGGCAGTAAGAGCTGCACTAGGGAACTGGACAGAGCCACCTTTTAAAAATTATTATTTGCCTCACTCTTATGTGGAAGGATATGACCATAAGGTCATTTCACCATATTACCTTCACTAAGATCACAACTAATTTTCTGAGAAGGACCCTTAGATTGATGGCATTGGTTATTTACTTTGACAAACTACTAAAAAACTCTGGTTAAATCCACTTAACCACTCAATTGAAATATATGACAATTTAATTAAATTCAAAATGAAGACAATTGACAAAATCATTAAAAGATGAATTGTAAAAATCGAACTGAATTGACAGCTGGTTTGGCTGAATGATCCAAAATGGGTCATAGGGGGTCATATGTCATAGCCACAGAGAAGAGCTCGTGATGACTTCAGAGAGTATCCCACTTGGCTGAGCTGAGACTGGCATTTCTCTGCTTTATCAAGGGAGTCTTCCAGGCAGGGAGAAATGTAAGAGGGCAAGACTGAGCTGGGATTTGAATGTAAGGAGGAAAATGACTGAGTGGGTATGGAAGGGGGTGGTAGTTCTGGGTATCCAAAACAATAAGAAAGGAGCAGGCCTAGGAATCACATTAAGAAATGAGGCAGTTACTGTTTACAATAGCTAAGACATGGAAACAACCTAAAGTCCGTCGACAGATGAATGGGTAAAGAAGATGTGGGGTGTGTGTGTGTGTGTGTGTGTGTGTGTGTGTATGTATGTGTATATATACATATATATATATATGCAATGCATTATTAGCCATTAGAGAGAAGGAGATAATGCCATTTGCAGCTAAATGGATGGACCTAGAGATTATCATACAAAGCGAAGTAAGTCAAAGAAAGACAAATACCACATACATACTTATATGTGGAGTCTAAAATATGACACAGATAAACTTATCTATGAAACAAAAACAGACTCACAGACATAGAGAGCACACTTATGGTTGCCAAGTGGGCGGGGGCGGGCATGGGAGGGATGGATTGAGAGATTGGGATTAGCAGATACAAACTATTATATATAGAATGGATAAACAACAAGGTCCTACTGTACAGCACAGGGAACTATATTCAATATCCTGTAATAAACAGAATGGAAAAGAATTTTTAAAAAAAGAAATGAGGCAGTTGTTTTTTCTGCCACGAATGCCCACCTTCTTCCCTTCTCTGTCCAGCAGATCCCCATTACTTGCTTAATATTCAGCTAACACATTACCTTTGCAGAACATTCTTCCCAATCTTTTAGTTACATGTTCCAGTTCTGTGCTCTCATAGCACCTTGACCTACCTCTACCAGGTCATGTTCATTTATGACCACTGTCTTTCTCCTCTGCCTATCCTACTTAAATTGTTTTTTTAAAAAAAATTTATTTATTTATTTTTGGCTGTGTTGGGTCTTTGTTGCTGTGTGTGGGCTTTCTCTAGTTGTGGTGAGCGGGGGCTACTCTTCGTTGCAGTGTGCGGGCTTCTCATTGTCGTGGCTTCTCTTGTTGCGGAGCACGGGCTCTAGGCGTGCGGGCTTCAGTAGCTGTGGCACGTGGGCTCAGTAGTTGTGGCTTGCGGGCTCTAGAGCTCAGGCTCCGTAGTCGTGGAGCACAAGCTTAGTTGCTCCGCGGCATGTGGGATCTTCCCCGGCCAGGGCACGAACCTGTGTGCCTTGCATTGGCAGGCAGATTCTTAACCACTGTGCCACCAGAGAAGGCCAAATTGTTTGTTTTTATAATGATACATTCTACAAGCTCATACTGTGAGTCTCTAGGCTCTAAGCATGGTACTAGGTGCAGGGGTAACAGACAAATAAACCCACATTCATGAAGGTTACAGTTCTAGTGGAGAGTCAGAAAATAAACGAGCAAACCAAATATAAAATAATTACAAACTGAAACGACTGACTTTAGGTAAGGAAGTCAGGTAAAGTCTTCCTGAAAACATGACAATTAAGCTGAGACCTGGAACTTAAGAAAGAGGGTATGTATGGGTGCATATGTGGGTGGGTGGGCTGGAGGGTTCCAGGAGGCAGGAAGAGTAAACATAAAGGGGAAGACTGAATGTTGTTTCAGTCATTCACTCTATAAGTATTTGGCAATGGAAGTAAAGGCTGATTCCTAGGATTCTGACTTCAGGAAATGTGTGGGGAATCAGGGCACTCTCCATGTGGGGAAGACTGGTGTGGTGGGTGCTGCGTGCCTCTCAGACCCCCTGCTGAACTTGGCCCTTATTCCCCCAGCTGCAGGGGACGTTCGCTGCTAAGGGCTACGACCATACCATTCTCTGGGACTTGCCCTTACCCAAGTAACACCCCGCCTCAGGCACAGACCACGGACAATGCCTGGTCGAGGCAGGGGTACAGAGCCTAGCCCCCTCATCTCAGGTTGGGACATCTCTGCAGGGCCCTCCCAGCTCTGGAGTTCCCCAGAATTAGGGGAAGCCTGTCACAGTGCCAGCACGGTTCAACATTTCCCCCTGCCCATTCCTATTTCTGTGATAATTACCCTTCCACGTGATGGTCTAGAGGACACTCCCTGATAAACCTCCTACAGGGAGAATCTTCATCTCCGAGTCTGTTTCTCTGGAAACCCAACCTAAGCAACTACAGAGGATCAGGTTTGGGGTCGGATATCAAGAGTTCCATTTTAGAAATATCAATTTGAGATGGCTGTGAGACATCCAAGTTGGTATTTCATATAATTCAGTATACAATTCAGAACTGAGGACAGGTCTGGCTGGAGCTATAACTCTTGTATTAGTCGGCATATGAGGTATTCAAAACCTTGAAAATATATGAGAATAATCAAAGTTGCGGTATTCAACATGGTAGCCACTAGTCACGTGTGGCTATTAAGCACTTGAAATGTGGTTAGTGTGGCTAAGAAACTGAACCTTTAATTTTAAGTAATTTAAACATAAAAACTGACATATTTCAATTACTGGTAGACTTGTAAAAATGTTGGAAAAAACTTGGGTATGTGAATCTGCTCTTTCCGCTGTGAATTTTATGAAATCTAAATACAAACCAAGTATTTCCAATGAAAATTTAGCGTGTAAATCAAGAAGCGCAAAGTGTTAAAAAACACACAGGAATTTGAAGAGTTAGTACAAAAAATGTAAAATATTGCATTAATAATTTTTATATTGGTTAAATGTTGAACTGATAATATTTTGGACATATTGGGTTCCACTAAGTAAAACTGTTAGAATTAATATCACCTTTTCCCTTTTAGTTTTTTTAACATAGCTACTAGAAAATCTAAAACCACCTATATGGTTTGCATTATATTTTTATTGGATAGCCCTGCACTGGAAAGGGTGTGTACACAGGGATGAGAAAATGGCCTGGGCTAAGCCTGGGTAAAGGATAAAATGACAGCAACAGAGGCGAAAAAGTGGCTGGTCTGGGAGAAGGAAAATAAGAAGGGTGTAGTGTTCAGGAATAATGTGAAGGGTGTTTCCAGGAGGGAGTACTCCTCTGTGTGGACTGCTCCTGAGGACAGGAAAGTATCTGGTGGGCTAGATGGGAGGAAGCTCTGCCATGTATCTGAATCCCTGGTGCTTGGCATATGAAGAAACACTCAGTAAATGAGTACTTAATGAATTCTTGAATGAATTGACGAGGTGAGATGAAATGCACTGACCTACAATTTCCAATTCAGAAAGAGAATAGGAAGGATAAAAAGCCAAGCTTTACTTCATCCATCTTTTCCACATTAGACAGTTCTTTAAATGGTTCAATTGAAAAAGTTGTATACAAGGGGGAAAAACTGTAAGTGTGTGAGGTGATGGGTGTTAACTAAACTTATTGCGGTAATCATTTCACTACATATATAAAAATATATAAATATATACTTTATATATATATATATAAAATTATGTTGTACACCTTAAACTAATACAATGTTATGTGTCAATTATATCTCAATAGAACTGGGAAAAATTGTGTAAGCCCTCTTCTGGGAAACATGTGGATGAATCGATGAGGATGCTTTGAGCAAAAATTGTCCCCTGAAATTGGGGGATAATGTCTCTATTGTAGAATGTTTGTGAAGAGTAAATTAAATAATTTAATGTTTATAAAGTACCTACAGTGATGCCTGTAACAGCAAATGCTCAACAAATGTAGCGTCTATCATCTTCACTGTTAATATTATTGTGGTGTCAGGTTCAAGTTTGGTTTCCAGATAAAGGAGTTAATCTTACTCTGTATGCTTGCCCCAAGGTCAGCCACTTCACAATGCTTATTAGTGAGCACAATAATAGGGGGACAGAGAAAAAGAATAGGCCAGAGATGGCAAATAAATGGTTCACTTGGCCCATCCTCACTCTCCCACGCCCATGACAGACATAAGTAATCAATCATGATACTCTTTCCCACTGAGCATGAACACAGCCTCAGAACCTTTCCCAGCACACTTTTTTAGGCAGCTCCCAGCTCAGTGATTCAGAGCGAGCATCTGTGATGAAACCTACTTGGTAAAATAGAGTTAGTTCAACTATAATAACACTCAGGGGAAAAGTAAGCTGAAATATATTACTTTTGAAAAAGATAGAACAATAGGTTTCGAAGAAAAAAATGAGTTGATTAATGCAATGAGCAAAGTTTGTTCTGACAGTAGATACAAAGACTATCAAAATGTCCTTTTCTCAAGGTATTATTTTGCCATCAGAAAGGAAAATGTTGAGGGTAGTTTAGGGAAAAAGACAATTTAGCAAACCATATGCTGAACACAGTGTTTTCAGTAACAGCTACTGAATAATCAGGGAGACATCATGTTCTACCTCTAAGTCCTTCACCTTGCTCTTCTAAGTGGAAACACAAGTGCCTGAGGATATTTGAAGCGTGACAAATATTGGAGCGAGTGCTGATGTAAAGCCCTGTAAAGAATTTCCATGGCTGATCACATAACAGATGGCTCCTTACAAGAATCGTTTTAATATTAAACAGACTATTCGGGCCTATGAAAAATTCCGCCATAAATCTGTAATTGAAAATATTAAAAAAACATCCATTCAAAATGACTGTAAATTTTTACAAAAGACTGTAAATTTTTACAAGGAACTTAGGCATTTCAGAGCTTATGTCAAAAGTCAGGATGTCCTTTATATTATTTTTTAAGAGGGGATTTAAGATCAAATGGAAGGCCTATCGACTTTCAAAAATCGTCTTAGATGGAAAGGAGAAAAGTGTGTGGGGAGGTGGGTGTGTGTGCTTTACTTTGATCCTCTCATTTGCTCATTCTCACTGAACACCTTCCTCGTCCCACACTGACCCAGAGGCACCCTTGCTTCTCCTTGTCCATCAGAATCTTGTGGATCCCCAGGTCTTCTTGCCCAGCCACTTTTTTATGCCGCCCTTTCTAGGACTCTGGAACCTCTCTGACACTCTTGCTCTCCCACCACTCCTGTTACTGCAGCAGAGGCTCTGAGGGTGAAACTTTGTGAAGGCTCAGCAGCTTCCTGAAGTCCTCAAGTTGTTGCTGCTGAGACCTGAGCTCAGTGGTTAGACATGACTTAATCCAGCCCTATTTGTTATTGTTGTTTCTCATTGCTGCCCAGTACACCTCCCACCAATTCTTAGCCTGGAGTGAACTCTCACCCCACCCTTTGCCCATCTGCTTTCTTCATGGAGAAAAGGGAGAAGGAACCTGCCCGACACCCCACTCCGGGAGAGTGACCGTCACCTGACACCTAGTCCAACAGCCCCTTTAAGCCTTTACGATGCTTCTTGCTTCGGGACACCAGGTAGCTGCATTCACCTTTGTAGATTCTAGCCTCTCTTAGATCAGAACCCCTGTAGTTTAGGAGATAATTTTAGGAGGCATATGGAAAACATTTTTATCAAGTTTAACTATTTGTATATTTATTTCAATATAATTTTTAGAGAAAAAATTAGCTCATCAAAATCAGCCATTTAAAACTGATTTTGAAGACCCAAGGCAAGGTGAAGGGAGGAGACAAGGAAGGACGATACCAACCTGGGGCTGTATGGAATCAAAGGATGCTTGATGATCCAAATAAAGGGAGATTAAGGCAATTATCTGGACTCCACACACGCGTGTAAATCAACAGGTGTAAGACTCTCTCTCTCTCAATCTCTTTCTCTCAGTCTGTCTCTGTCTCTGTCTCTCTCTTTTTCTCAGGCCATAGACTCTGTCTTCTTCCTTATCCAGACATTACAAGACATAACTTTGCCAAATTCCAGGCTGTTGAGCCAGGCACTATAACCCCTTAGTGCTTCTCCTGCACCGCAGTATCCATAACATCATTTAAGGGTTTATGAGTCAAATGGCTTTTTCTTTCCTGCAATACTCCAGTCCTTTCAGAGCCATGGCAACTACAAGAATGTATCGGTGTTTTATTGTTGTTGGCTTTCCTTTGTTTATTTTGACTTATTTACTTTACATTTAATGAAAGCAGGAAGCATCAATGCAGGTTGGGGGTAGTCAGCCCCAGGTGTCTTTGCTCCCCAAATAGGAAGTCTTTTGTTCCCATCCCTTAGCATCTTAGGAGATGCTCAGATCAACATGCCCTTCTTGACCCAGATAGCCTCTGGACTATAATGTTTTTGAACCGTAAATGGTTTCCTCCTGGAGAAAGTGAATAGTTCCATAGTCTGGAAGAGGGGAGGCGAGTTAGGTTTAAGTTCTCACACAATAAGCCTCTAAATTTTTTCTTACCTAGTGCTTACTATATGGCAAGACTTGCTCCAAGCACTTCCTAAATATTAACTCAGTTACTTTAATCTCCTTAATAACTCCATGGCTAGGTATATTTTTCCATCCCCATTTTGTAGATTGGGAAGCTGAGGCACAGAGAAAATAAGTAATGTACCCGTGAACCTGCAACTAGTGAGTGGAAATTTGAAACACTGTCCTAGACTAACACCTGTTATTTTCTTTTAGAAAGCCCTCATACGCAGATCTAGCTGAACTCTAAGAAATGATGAAGTATAAGTGAATAAAAATCAATATCTTTCTACCACACAGTTCTTCAAGAAGAACTGCACAGTGCAGTCCTCAACAGCACACACGCAGGCCTGGCTTCATGGGTGAGCAACCTGGGCCAGCTCACAGGGTCTTGCTTGGAAGGACCCCACACTTAGTTTTATGCTCTGCTGCAGCTATCTTGAAATTCTTAGTAATTTTCAAACAAGGAATCCTGCATTTTCATTTTGCACCAGATCCTGCAAATTATGTAGCCAGTCTTACACATATGCACACACTCACACAGACACACACACACTCTCAATATATGTATGCGTTAGGACTAGAAGGGGTCCTTACCCTATTCATGACTTAAGGGCAAAATTGTGTTTGTGTACTGGTGTATCCCAGGTAATTCACCAGATAATTCAGTGAGTGGTTGGAGGTATGGGGCACAATCGAACATCTTTGCCAGTGAGCAACCAGCCCTGCATTGGGGCAAATCTGTTCATTTTACACCCCGGACAGCATCAGCAGCATACCTTGCAAAATATTCTTCTTGTGAGAGGCTGACAGCAAAAATATGCTGTGGTGAGGTCACAGAATTTAGCTCTCACCACCACTGAGGATAGGCTAGTTCCTTAATTTTGTCTATAGTTACCCGTGATCCTCCTGAAGATCAATATAAATTAACTGGTTAGTAGGCACGTAAATCAAATCATCTGATCTAGATTAAATTTAGTCCAACCCAATCATTTAAATGGTTCCTTGCAGTAAAATTTAGTTTCTCTAGGAAAAAAATGTTCATGTTTCCGAAGAGCCTGCTCTTTCTTCCGCTCCTTTCTCTGAAATGACATCCATGTGTTTAGGGGTGAGGAAGCTGGTGTGTCTTGGGGGTTGTGAAGTTGGGTAGGGAAGAGACGTGTTGTTCCTTGGGTGTGCACTGGCTAGGATCCACTGGGTCTCTGGGACGATGTTCTTTGCCCACCTATGTATTCCTTGCCCTGCTGTCTTCAGAGGCTGCGTTCTGTGGCTGATTTGACTTAGGGTCCATTCTTTTGACTCAAGTGATGCTCCCGTGGTGTTCTGTGCCTCTTCCTCCTTGCTCAGTTCCTGCAGTGCCAATTCCCACTGAGCCCCTAGCTGTGTCTTCTGTCTTGTCCTCTAACTTGGCAGTTCACCCCCAGCATCTCACCCAGCCGTGACAGACCCCATAGAATGCCCACCAGCTTCAACTCAATATCTGCACCCCATAAGAATTAAGGGCAGCTTGGAAATGCCAAACCACAGGTGCTCCTGTCTAACCCTGTTTGCTGTGTTTCTGTGGCTGTCGCCCAGCTTTACCTTCAGGTTTGTCATCACTGATTCAATGCACTTCCCTGTGCCCGGCAGCCTGAACCCAGAGAGGACAAAAGCAGGACATTCGTATCTGGTCACAGCACTGCCACTGCCTGTCTCCTTTCCTTCCCTCTCCCTACTATTTTCCAGGGACCAGATGGGTGGGTTTTCCTATGAATTCTGTGTCATGTCTTTTCTCTTTCTGACTACGGATCGGATTAAGGACAGGCTTGGCTCTGATATGCTATGTGCAGTAGGCAGGAATTTGGAAAAAATCCTTTCTCAAGAAAATAACCTGGCTCCCAGGGCATTCTCTTGTTGCACAGTCCGATTTCTAACGTCAAGAGCTGAATATCCCCTCCTCTTTCTTCTTGCATACCTTCTGCTTTAATTTCTAATCTCTTCTCAGGCAGATGGATACCCGGGGCAGATTAGGTAAAGACACTTAGAAAGGCAAAAGAGAAAGCCACATTAATGTGTAAAATTATTTCTCACGTGAAAACTGCGTTCTTCATGACTCTGCTCTAGGAGTACACAAGAACTGTGGTATCTTGTTAGAGTGTGCGTCTTCCTCCCTGACAAAAGCAGTGTTGGTGCTGGTTTCCTATACCTCCACTTTCTTCCTCTTATTGGTCTTGTATAAACTTCTGGCAGGATTAGAATATAACACACTCTATATGCCATTGACTGTACCTACAGTAAAGTCATACAAATTGGTACCAATTGAATTGCTTAGGAATTGCATTTAGTTAGGACAGAAATCTAGAAAGAATGGTCTGAAACAAATTAGAGGTTTTATTTTTCCTACTTAAGGATGGTATACTCCTAGCCTCCCTGGCAGTTAGACAGAACTGTAAGAATAATTCTGACCAATAGGCTATATGGGGAAATTAAGTGTTTTATTTCTAGGCATAGAACTCAGTCAGATCACCTGAAGAGTCTGTGTGTTCCAGATGGTACAGCAGCAAGTTGGTGGAGGCACTGCACCTGGGTCCCTGAGTGGTACATGGGTCAGAGCTGCCCCAGCAACTGGCAATGGACATGAAATGAGAAAGTAACTTTTGTGTGTTGAAGCTCTAAATATTTGGCAATTAAATTGTTATTGCAGCATAATTGAGCCTAACCTCACTGATACAAATGGGAAGGGCAAAAGACAAAAGGCACATGTCAGCTTCCTCCTGCCCATTTTTAAGGAGATTTTAACTCTCATTCAACATCATTCACTTACATCTTATTAGCCAGGACAGTTATAGGGCCATACCTATCTACATGGAAGGTTACTAAATATCATTTCTTAATCTGACAAATGCTTCATCTAATAAGATTTTGGTAGTAAGGAAAAATAGAAGAATAGCTACTGGCTAGACAACTAGCATTGTTTGCCATCCCTTTGGTTACCTATCATTCGAATACACTCTTGTTTCCAGTGGTATGGAAATAAGCCTTGTATCAGCTCACAAAAGCCAGTTGTTGAAATTTCAGGCATTTTGTGAATTCATGGTTAGACACAGTCATTATCAAAAATGAAATTACATAAACTTGAAATTATATAAACTTTAGTATAACTATGTAAAGTACACTAAAAGCAAAGGCAGTATTTAAAATTCATCACTTCCTAATTGTTTTACTACATTTTGTTCTTATCCTTGGTCTTGGAGTTTGCACCTGTCATACCTATATGGTGGCGATACTTTAAAATGGAATGATACAGCACATCTGTTCCCAACTCTGCCCTCAGTGACATCAAGTTGTTATCTTAAAATCAGCCACAGTAGGAGTATTTATGCCATGGAAATCAGCAAATGCTATAAATTAGGGCTTGATTTATTGTTTTTTTGATTGTCTAGACTTAAGAATGATAAAGAAAATGTTACTAATGCAACTTAAACTTAAAACTATGTTGTGATAATAGCCCTTGCTTTGTGAATAACACAAAAAAGTGAGGAAACATTCTTGTAGTCTTCGAGATTTCCAGTATTTGAAAGTTGCTCACATTATTGATGAACGAGTGGAATTCTGACATGCCTCTTTATCGTTTCACTTTCATTTTACTTGTTAACATGAACAAACATATCAACCAACGTTCATGTCAGAACTCTACTCATTTGTCAACTGCTTTGTTTGTCGAAAAAGTCTGTAAGAATCAATTGGCTACAAGGATTTTATAATAAAGAGTATGATCTTATTGTTTGTAAATTATATACTACACATCCTTTATATCAATAAAATTTATATAAATGTATGTAGGTATATAAATATATGTAACCCTACCCCAGCCAGTGGTTAAACATTTATCAATGACACCAGTTTTTTCCCAGAAAAAACATCCTGAGAGAGAGAACCTCAGTCTATTGCATTTCTTGCATCCAGTTCAAAATGCAAGCTCTTTGGGTGATAGTCTTTCCATCAGATACAGATAGGAAGTTGTTGGTGTGTTTGGTTTGTTACAGGTCTATAAATCAAAGGACAAATGTTGTGCCCTTAATATACAATAGTGGAGAAGGAACAAGATAACCACCATAAGGTCCCATTCGAAAAAGAGATGATGGGAAATACAGAACCATCAGTTATCCATAGCAATTAAGCAATTCTACTTGGCAGGAGTAGCAGGGACTCCCTGTCTTGCCATGGGATGAGTTCCTTGCTCGGTCGATCTCACTGAACCTGGTTACTTTCTCTGAGAGGAGCTCCCTGTTCCCCTGATCCCTGTTCCCCTCATCTTCTGGTTCTTCCCTCTGATGTGGCTTGATAAAAATGCCTTTCCTGTGGTTACAAAGCCCTCAAAGCCAACTTCCTATTGTTCTAGTTTGAGACAAGGGACTGTATTAGGAATTTATTAGCCATAGGCTCTTTCAGGCCAGTCTTGGAGACAGGGAAGTAGTTTGGAAATACAGTTCCCTATAAACTTAGTACAGTTTTGCTCCATTTGCTTCTGGTAATTTAAGAAATAATAGCTAAGGGTATTGTTCAGGTGTAGATTTTAAGCCTGAGGAATCTCCTCCTTTAATTACAGGTCTCTCTGTTCTGCTCATCTGCTTTGTCCTAGACTCAATAGCTGCCGCCTTGAGACAGAGTCAACAGGCTCTGGCAGGAAGGCAACATCCTCAAGCCCATCACTGCCAGAAGGTGGTGCTCTTTTTTTCAATGAAGCACCAGTATTTAGGCTACTGTTTGCCCATCACTATTTATAATTGCTTCAAGTTTGAAGAACAGAAGCCACTGGTTTCAAGACTCCCTTCACCATGACGTGTAGACCACAGGCAGGGAAAGATTCCACTGGGAAAATGGTGTTTCCTCCCCTCTCTGTTTGCAGTCTGAGTAGCTGTAGTCTGATGTCATCTCTTCAGTAGGATTTTGCTGAAAGTGCTAGAAGTAGCACATGCCAGTATATAAAATATTTGCTACCATTTCTCCTAATTGTACAGCCTCAGTTAGCCCAGGCCTGCATTCCAAGTCAAGCAGACAATAATTTCATCAAATTTTCTGCCATTTCATAACAAAGATCTACAGCTTTCCGTCTTAAAATATCTAAGATCTTTTTGCCCAAAGCCCCATTTTCTTCTGCCAAGTCAATTCCACATTTTAGGTTTGCTTAAAGCATCTCATTTTTAGGTACCAATTTCTGTTATCAGTTAGAAATTATATTCAACTCTGAATCATAGAAAATTGAAAAATGGTAGCATAAACATATTAATGATTTTGTTTTTTCCATGAAGTGAGAAGCCTAGATGCAGTTAACACAAGGCTGGTATGAGAGCTCCCCCCCTGTGGCAGGTGGCTGCTTCAGCATTTTATCCTTCGTCAAGAAGGGGAGAGGCAGAGGACAAAGGGTCCATGCAGGATTGATCTAGTTCCTTTTGAAAGAGTTTTACTAAAAGCCCCTTTTCCCAAATAATAGTCATAATAATAATAATAACAACAATAGTAATTTCTGGTAAAAACGGATCAAGAATCACCAGAAATGAAAATCTGACAGAGCCACACTCAGATATATTAAGTTTAAAATTTTCTACAACTATAATTATCTTTTTACTATAACTGGAATAATTTCCAGAGAAACTCTCTGGTTCAGTTGTCAAGGGCAACAGTAATGTCAAATTTTGGACATGGGTAACTGCGACAGAACTTTTGTAAGAAGAATTATAAAAAACCAAAATTATCTATTGATGATTGGATAAGAGACCTGCCTCAACTTTACAGTCCTATTGCAATCTCTGCATTTTATAAATTCAAAAGAACTTCCCAGCTGGGATGCAGTAATTTCATTTTCTCTAAAATACCAGTGTAATCATGTAAAAAGGAAAAAGGCCCCAGGAGAAGTTCTCTACCTATTAGAGTAACATATATAAAACGCTTCTCAAAAAGGGCTGTTAATCATGTCATTGGAAAGGGCCCTATGAAGTCATTTATGCCATCTTGGACTCATAAATAAGTATCCTAACCTTAAAAATATATTCAAAGAAGATTGAAACTCTTCTTTTGTTGGCTTAATAATTATGGGCACTTGCCTTGCAGCAATGTTCAATATCATTGATGATTCTAGTTCTTTCAACAGGTATTTATTGAGCATCTACTGTGCTTATAACACTGTGGGAGAAGCAAATATGGTCTTTGGTAGCAAGCAGATTATAATCTACTTAAGAGATAAAAAATGGAGATGAAATAAATTTTCCATGGTGGGAAATGGCTTAAAAAGGATTCCTGAAGGAGGGACACTGTTGGGCTTTTATAGTCATAATTTGGAGAGCAAATCCCAGGAGAGAGGACATTGCCATATACCCAATTTTTATCACATTCTCCCCATTCTTCATTCCTGACACTTCTATCAACCCCGCCTCCACTCTATCCCCTTTGTTGCCTTGTTCAAGCTTCCATCATCTTCTACCTAAATTATTATAATAGACTTTAACTTTCCTCCCATTTCTCTAATATTACCCACCAAAGTCTTCAGCAATCCATTCTCAGCACTGTGAGAGAATGATCTTTAAAATATAGATCTAATGGCTTTATAATGAGATTAGGGTGAGGTGAGTGAAGCACTTGTGTGCAAAATTTAAGGGCCTGCTAGAAAACTCAATAGTCAAGATAATAATGTTTTTAATAAAAAATTTTATAGTAAAAATTAATGCAAAAAATCCATGATGAACAAAATGTCAAAATTTTAAATAAAAACAGAATCTGACAGTGCCATGCTAAACCATATTAGAGTCTGAGACAAAAGTAAACACGTGTGCCCCTGGATATGAGTTTTTATGTAATTTTTAAATGGTTTTCTAGAACATTAAGACAGCTTAAAAATTGAAAAGTCAAAGAGTAGGCATATTAAAACTTAAAATATTATTTTAAGTTTGAATAGTTTACTTATACCATAAACATAATTTATTATAATTTTACTGTCTCGACTTTGATGAATACAAACTCATTAATTCAATATTGTCAGAATCCATCTCTTGCCCTGATGGCTTTGCTCACGTTACTACTTCTGCCTGGAATGCCCTTGCCCAAATGTATACCAGGTAAATGGTTATACATTTTCCAGTAATAAGCTTTTCCTGAGTCACCCACTCCTACCCACTCTCCTCAGGCAGAATTGACCACTCTTCCTTTGTGCTTTTCACCATAGCCTATACTTAATCTCTATCAAAGCACCTGTAGCATTTCAGGTATATGTATTTTATTATTTGTCTTCCACTAGAATAGGGATACACTAAGGGCAAGGATTACTCTTACTCATCATTGTATTCTCAGTGACTATTACATGTCTGGGACTCTGTAAGTACTAATAATATTTCTTGAATGACTGAATTCATTAACAAACAGGGTGAAAATGTGTTTAGCGTATTCAAAGAAAAGTAAGTAGAAAAGCTTTATTGGGAAGTTAGAAGATAAAGGCAAACATTTATGTTTAAATAGCAAGAATATATAGAACATTACTACAAAACATCCAAGTCATTCAATTAAATTAATTACTTAATTGTTTAATTGAATTTTACTTAGTCATTTGGTTGACTAACATTTTAGCAAGCCTAATCTTTCGGTCCTCTGTTGAAGGAGGGGAGAACTTCAGGCAGGGAGACAAAAGTCTTTTGTAATAGTTTGTGTCTGATGTGATAGAGACCTAAAAAAGGTGGTAGAAGAAGAAAAGGAAAGCCGTCTGGATGGAAAAATTATAAAGAAGTATTTCATTGCATTTGATAACTAGAAAGTGGAACGCCATGTGAAGAATTTGCATCCCAGTACAATTTTTTTCTGAAATTTGACATAGCTAAAGCTTCAAACACTGTTCAGGGCCAAGGTCCTTGTCTACATCCATTTTACCCAGTAAGCACTAAGGTGCCATGCCCAGGGTCCCTGAGTTTGTCAGAGGCCTATTAAACATGTTCGAGATATTACCCCCCAGAAAATCATTGACTCCCCAATAAGAAAAGAAAATTACAATATTAAAATCAGCAAATGTTTAATTAAACCTCTACAAAAATGTTTAAAGCATAAAAAATATTTTCTTGGCTCCACAATATGCAAGGAAGTTAGCAGCAGTGAAATGACCAAGGGTTTAATTAAATGTCTCTAAATTGTGGCATTTAGGTCAACTAGTTGAGGGCAACTCAGCTTAGCTCTTCTATATATATTACATTTAAGTGCATTTTAATATCTGTAATAAAATGTAGATGGCCTCCAAAGGTAAGTTTTCATAGAGCCTGTGAATGATTTAAACAACCTCATCTGCATGTTCAGTTATGGTTCACATCATGCTGACCATTATCTCTGCAACTCACAGGTGAATTCTGAATGGTGGGTCAATGTCCATAGGAAATGGCTACAGTTGCACTGGTTTTATAAACATCCAAGCCTGAACTGTAAACGAGAACTTGACATGAGATGCTATATTCCTTAGTTAATCTTTTGTTTTTTAGTTAATGTTGTGTTCATTAAAAATAGGACGTTTAAAGAACAAGTTTCAGTTAAAACAAATGCTTGATGGCATATAGTCACGTAGTAAATGTTTCTCATTAATTGGCGTTATCAGATGATGAGCTGATCTTATCTACAAATGCTTGTAAATTGTACTCTTTGCTTTTACCCAGCTGAGCCTGGGGAAGCTGGCTTTGGAAGCAATGGATAAGAAGTACAGATAACTTCATCATTGAATAACAGAATTGTCTATAGGATCAATAACTAAGAACATCAGACAGTTCTTTAAACTGTCTTGTAGTGCAGCATCCATAAATTGTGACAGTTGTGCCATTTTAAAAGGCCTGTTTTTAGGGACTCTAACCATGTAATGAACTAACGTACAGAGCACTGATCTTGTCCGAGTCTAGCTGATTTCTCACTATGGCAGTGGCATGCGTAGGTAGTAGATTAGCAGCGTGAGCAGCGGCATCTCATTGGTGAAGGTCTGGGTCCTACCTGCAGTACCTTAACAGGTACGATTGTTACACTGGAGAACGCCAGTGGTGACCTGCATTATAATTCTATTGCCGTGGGCCAGTGTCTGCAGTGACTAAAGGCACACCTGGAAATGACTACTCAGACCCATTTTCCTGATGAGTAAATTATCTTTCAGCAACTGTACCTGGTTGCTAGAGAAATGTCGGTTTAATTCATAAGAGGATGAGAATGGTCTTTATTATTATCCCTGCCCTTGAGCAGATTCAAGGGGGTTCAGCTTTGGAAAGAACATAATTTGGAATCTGAACCGCTTACTTCTGGTTTTCTCTGCTGAGTCAATTGAACTGAGTTATTCCTAGACATTAAATCACTAGAAATACTCCTTTGCATGGTTATTTTGTGCTGCCCCTCAAAAGCTTACAGTTCCCTGAAATTCCTACTAATGGTTATCTGACAGAGACGACACATGTCCACAAAACCCTGAATTCTGCTACACATTTGCTTTTTTTTCTCTCCCTCTTACAGCTCAGTCCGAGCACAGTGATTTCCCCAGGGTCACACTGTTCTTGGGTGCTAAAGTTCCCACTAGATGTTACATTTTGTGTTTCGGATCAAAGGATTTTTTTCCACCTGGGTCTCAATATACCCTTGGCTATTTCTTCTATTTCTTAATTCAAATTCTGAAAAGGCCAAATAGAGCTGTTAATGTTCACATTCAACAAAAACATCTGTTATAGGCAGTTGCCGACTGACTAGTAATATTCATCTTCTCTGCCAGATCTAAATTGGACCTGGGAGAATTTTCACATTTGCTGGTAAACTATTAATGGCTCCATACTGGAGCATTTTCCTGAGAGAAGAAATAGCTCACGTATCTCTTCTTAACGCCTAAGAAGAAAATTGCCCCCAAATGGTAAACTGTGACTTCTTGTGGGAGAGACAGAGGATTTCACAAAAAGTGAAATCTCTCTTGCTTTAGCTAAGAAGCTAACTCCTTTTCCCACAGCCCAGTCTAGCAACTGTATCCACATAGTCCACTTTTCCTCATTTCAATGGGTGAACAGAATTAATTGACATCGAATGTCACTCCACTTGCGCACTTGTGCACAGAATCCCACTCTTGTGCTCTGCCTCTGCTATTCCTTTCCCCTTGCATTATCAAATTTCCCCTCTCCCCTAGATCCTTCACATTAGCATACATAGATGCTATAATAGCTCCATTAAATAATCAACCCTTTCCTTGATCTCATATCCCCTCTAGCCATGTCCCATTTTTCTACTAGCTTCTTTATTGTGAATTTTTTCAAAAGGTTTGCCTATGCTTCCTGTTTTCATTTCTTCACCTTTTATCTCTCCTCAGCCCACACCAATCAGGGTGCCATCACTACAACTACAGTGAAACCAGTCTTATGGAGGTCACCAGCGGGTAGGGGGACCCTATATATGTTCTTGTTTGCCCAGGACAGTCCCAGGTTACACCTACTGTCTTGGTAGAATTATTAATAACTTCCATTTCACTTTTTTTTTTTTTTTTTTTTGCGGTACGCGGGCCTCACTGTTGTGGCCTCTCCCATTGCGGAGCACGGGCTCCGGACGCGCAGGCTCAGTGGCCATGGCTCACGGGCCCAGCCGCTCCGCGGCATGTGCGATCTTCCCGGACCGGGGCACGAACCCGTGTCCTCTGCATCGGCAGGCATACTCTCAACCACTGCGCCACCAGGGAAGCCCCCTTTTCACTTTTTTTAAAAAAAAATCATGGCTTGAACTATAAATTACATGGACTATAGATCATCCTACCAATGACCTCCATCTTGCAAATTTTACTGGTCACTTCTCTGTACTATTTTTCTCAACTTCCCAGCAATGCTTTTCATTGACTCTTAAATGTTGGCACATGCCAGGCTTTTAAATCACCTCTCCCTCCCCTCCCCTCCCCTCCCCTCCCCTCCCCTTCCCTTCCCTTCTTCTCTTCCCATACTCTCTCCATAAGTCGTCTCATCCAGTCCCATGGCTTTAAATATTATCTACATTCTGGCTCACAGATTTATACCTCCATCTCTGGCATCTTCCCTGAATTCTAAACTCACCTTTACTGCATAGTTGGTAGTTCCATTTGCATGCCTAAAAGGCATCTCAAATTTAACATGTCCAAAACAGAGCTTTTAATTCTCTTCCATTCTTTACCTATCCTTCCCTGGGTGTTCCCACTTTCAGGAAATCACATCACCATTATCTCAGCTGCTGGAATAAAAAAGTATGCTTCATCCTCTTACTATTCTCTTTTCTTCGCAACCCATATTCATTCTTCAACAAATTTTATTAACTATTTCCAAACCTGTCATCAGCCTGACTACTCTCTGTCTCTCCTACCATCCTTGTAATCCCAGTCACCCTCTGTCATCACCAGGACCCGCCAATGGTCTTCCTGCTTCTATTCTTGCTCTTCCACAGAACAGGCAGAGTTATACTTTCCAACAGTATATCAGGTTATGTTACTATTCAGATCAAACCCTCCATAGGCTTTCTATAGAGCAATGAAAATAAAACCTAGACTTCTGTTCATTTCCTTTTGTAGAAGGTCTTGGCTTCCTCCATCTCTTTGAGCTCATTTTTTAGCATTCTCTCCCTTGCTTTCTCTGCTCTGTCTACCACAAAGGCCTTTATGCCATAGCTCAAACATGCCAAGCTTCCTCCTGCCTCAGGACCTTTGACCTTGCTGTTCCCTCCCCCTGGGAGACTCTTCCTCTGTGCCTCCTAATAGCTTTGCTCCCTCGCTGCATTCAGGTCTGACCTCCCCTAACTAAGGTAGCAGCCCCATCACTCTCCATCCCTTTACACTGCTTCATTTTTCTTTCTAACACTTACCACTACTCAAAATTGCACTGCCTTTGTGTATGTTTATTTTCTATCCCCTCCATCATAAGTTTAGAAAATAGAACAAGGATCTTGTCTGTCTTGCTTATCTCTAAATCCATAGTGTCTAGTTTAGTATCACCCTATAGTAGATGTTCAGTAAATATTTGCTGAAGGAATGAATGAATGACAGTTTTTGACTGAGTGAACTGGGAATTCTCCACACTCCTCATCTCACCAAATATCTGTTCCCCCTGTACTTGTTAAATATTGGTTCTATTATCTGCATTTTTAAAGATCTGTCTAGTTGAGGGATATTCCCAAGGCCTGTAAACTCCCAAGTTAATCAATCTAATTTAGCCTCCAAAGAGCGGCACATCAGAGTGCCTGACATTCTTGTGTGACTCTGAGGCATGCAGACATATCTATGTTGAACTAGGAAGACAGCAGTGGACTTCCCAGGTGTGAACAGTCCTGGACTCTCTTTCTGGCTAGTTTCTTGATCAATGTGCACATATATTTGAATTTGATTTCACATCTGACTCCAGACCTACCTTTGGCTGAGAGTTCGGGTGAGTTAGCGGAAAATACATCCATAACTCCCCCAACTCCCAAGAGAAACGAAAAGATACTGAAATTGTCAGAAGAATGATAGACTAGTCAAAAGTATATAGAAAACTGGTTATTTATGTAAAATGTGAAAAAAATAGAAATTATATCTTTTACCAGTAGATGTATCTGTCATAAACAAAACTGAGCAATCAGTGTCTATTTCTCTTTTTTGATTTTTGTCATGTGAATCTGTCTCCCTCAAGGCTAGATGCTCAGTCCTCCTAGTTAACTTTAATTCCCCAGAGTGCCTTGGTCTCTTAGTGGTTTATATCAGCGTGCTCTCGTCTGAAAGCCCAAGGCCCAGCAGTGGCCCTTTAGCTGGTGTTTCAGTTGGGACAAATGAAGCCCTTTGTTGATTGGGTAGAGTAATCTGGGCACATGCAGAGTTTTAAAGTGCTTTATAATATGGTAAATATTGCAAGCCAAGAGCCAACTAAATTGCAGTATAAATAAGGTTTGTGATGACAAAAGATTTTAGTGTAAAGACATCAGTTCAACTGAGGAAGTCATAGATATCAGGCTCACCATGACCTGAATGAAATATCCTTTAAGACCTCCACCTCTTTCCCTGATTCTATACTCCCTGAGGGAACTTCTGACTATTAGTTTGGCCTCACAGTTATACTGAAACCGGAAAGGAAGTGTCACCATGGGTTCTCCCTCAAAGTAAGTTATTTGATCTTAGCCTTTCAAATGTTAATACCTTTTAATTCAGTAATTTTTTTTAATTTCCTATGGGAAGAATCAGCAGTACAGTCAGAAACTTAGTATAAGAATATTTATGGCAGCATTAGTTACAATGATGAAAATTTTGGAGTAACAAATGTTATATATTTAAGAGTGGTCTGTCAAGATACTTGAAGATAAATTCTTACGTATGCCATCATTAAAAAACATATTTTAGTGTCTACAAAATGATATAGGAAAATGCTCACACATGAAAAAAACTGGATATAAAACTCTGCTTAGTATGATCCATTGTGTGTGTATGTGTGATGTAAAATATTGTAAAGAAAGATACCAAAATGTTAATGGTTGTATCAAATGATAATTAGAAGGATGGGTTTTATTCTCCTTTATATTCTTTTTCTTCTACCTTATTTATTTTTTGTAATTTCTCAAGTTTGCATGAGTATGTAATACTTTTTAAATCAGAAAACTATACATAAATTTACATCTATTTTTGTGATATTTCAGTCAAACACAACTTTTTCTGAAATATATCATGTTCTTTCTACACATTTTCCCCGTCAGAAGAGTTGGTTTACAGAGGTCACTAGCTCTAAATTATTTATATACATCACTAAGGATGGAGTCCCTAAGAATATGCAATTTTTAAATGTGACTTAAATAAAGATATAAATGCCACAGTGCAGGAAACTAAGAATTTTCATCTTTAAGTATGATCACAGCAATGAAATGATACAGTTGAAATTCTTCCTCAAATTCCAAATGCCCAGGTGCTTGTTACTCATCAGGTTCTTGAATTAATTACCGAAAAAAGTGAGTAACACAAATTGTGACATGTCTCTTCTCCTACCCCCCATCTCTGAAAATATCCAGAATTTGCTTTAAAAACTATGCAAAACTGGCAAACCCCCATACAGATAAAAGATCAAGGGAGGGAATGAAAGATGAAGCAGCAGATGAGATAATAGACAAGATAATTACAGAGCTTTAAAGCCTCCGATTTATTTTTAAGCTGTAACAGCTCTATTTAGAAAAGCCCATAGCTAACTTTATGTGAATCTTGAATGAATTGTTCTGAAACATGTGAATAGTAATGAAATGAAGGAAAGGAAAGTTTGCTTTGCTTTCTGTGTAACGCCTATTCTGGCTGACCCATAGCTAAGGTGGCCCAGCAGGCTCTGTCCTTCACACACAGAGTTAATGCCACTGACCTCCCCGTCAGTAGATAAAGGACTGGGTTTTGTAGGACAAACTAGTTCTCTTTTTCTCTCTCTCTCTCTGGTTTTCCACCATGACCCACACAATGAAACTGCTGTCTTTTCAGAAGAATTAGGAAGCTTCTTTCTATCCCTCACTCACTGATCCCCAAGAGAGGACAAACCACTTATCTCAGTTGTGAGGTAGAGAACAGACTGATGGTTTTATTTTTGAGCTCAGCTGTTCTCGGATAGGACTTGCTCTTTCCTTTGGAATCTCCCACTGGCCACATGTAACAATCCATCCTTTGCTGTGCTCAGTCCTACAGCTGGGAGTCCTGCGGTTTCCATTTGTACTACCTAGATTGGATGGGCAACCCACGGTCTAGACGCAAGATGTTCCAAACATTAAAAGATGATCTTTTGGTCTCTATCTGGCTCTGTTGTCTAATTTTTTAGATGGTTCCAACTTCAGAGAGGGAATAGGGTTTGCCTGCTACTTCAGAGAACCCCAAAAAGCTGCGTTTCCTTGAGTGGTCTTAAATTAGTACTGACCTGTCCACACGATTTCAGGCTGGATCTCTCATGTAAGCAACAATATAAAGCTCAATATTGCCAATGTTGTCAATCATGTGAAAGGTTGAGATTTAGGCTACAGCATGTATTTTAACTGGCACATCCTAATTGACAAACTTAACAGGTATGAGTAGTATTGCCATATGATCCAACAATCCCACACATGGGCATATATCCGGAGAAAACTCTAATTCAAAAAGATACATGTGGGCTTCCCTGGTGGCGCAGTGGTTGAGAGTCCGCCTGCCGATGCAGGGGACACGTGTTCGTGCCCCGGTCCGGGAAGATCCCACATGCCGTGGAGCGGCTGGGCCCGTGAGCCATGGCCGCTGAGCCTGCGCGTCCGGAGCCTGTGCTCCGCAATGGGAGAGGCCACAACAGTGAGAGGCCCGTGTACTACAAAAAAAAAAAAAAAAAAGATACATGCACCCTAATGTTCATAGCAGTACTATTTACAATAGCCAAGATATAGAAGCAACCTCAGTGTCCATCAACAGATGAATGGATGAATAAGATGTGGTACATATATACAATGGAATACTACTCAGTCATAAAAAAGAATGGACTAATGCCATGTGCAGCAACATGGATGGACCTACAGATTATCATACTAAGTGATGTAAGTCAGTACAAGAAAGACAAATACTATGATATCACTTATATATGGAATCTAAAATATGACACAAATGAACTTATTTATGAAACAGAAACAGACTCACAAACAGAAAACAAACTTATGGTTACCAAAGGGGAAAGGGAGTGGGGAAGGGATAAAGTAGGAGTTTAGGATTAGCAGAATCAAACTTCTATTAATATATATAAACTAGATAAACAACAAGGTCCTACTTAGCATAGCACAGGGAACTGTATTCAATATCCTGTAATAAACCATAATGGAAAAGGAAAAGAAATGAACAGGTATGATTTATGTGAAAGTGGGGTTCTAGAAAACAAAATCTCAGCATTCTTGGGAAGAATAGATGGATTATTAATGACTTGAGGATTAGAGGAAACACTGCGGCTTCTTGGACAAGAAAACGAATTAGAGATTTATTTTGCAACATCACTTATAAGGAATTTTAACCTGGTTCAATTCAGGATCCAAATCTATGCATGGCAATATTATGCTCAAAATATTATGCTCAAAATGTAATACATCTTTTTCCAGCAGAAGACTAATTTAGAGCCACAGTTCTTGACTCTATGAAGATGTTATTTCCTTAGGTGTAGGTAACACAACCTACCTTTAAAACTGAACAGTATGTTATATCAGTCCTGGTCCTCCAAGAATCAGACGCCAAGACAGGAGTAAACAGGCAAAGGTTTTCTTAGGGGAACTGCCTGTGTGAGAGAAAATGGGGAGGGAGCTGAAAAACGAGTCTGCAGACCTGATGCAAGTCTGATGCTAAGTGAAGGAGAGAAAAAGGAAAGACGGAATAGAAGCATCCCAAGACGCAAGGCTGTCAGGGAGTCCTGGAGCTGTCAGAAGATTTCTGGGTCTCCCAGGAATGGGCCTGCCTGAGCATCCCTGCCCACTCAGCCATTGGCTGAGAACAGCGTGACAAGAGTGACACCAATCACAGTGTGGTGATGGATTTCACAGCGTCCCAGCTGGGGCCTTGGTCAATTCGCTCCCCCTTGTTGGGGGTCTGCGAGACATATTACCATTGCCACCAGACCTGGGATTTGGCAACCAAGAGGAACAAAACCAGATGGTTTTCAAAGCCGTATTCCCACTGTAATTTGCTGGGCTGATCCCACCAGCAGAATGTTGTTTTCACTTACCTAGGGAAGAACTGATTTAAAAATACATTGTTTCTGGTATGTCATGGACATAACCGAGAAACATTCAGAGGAAAACAATTTGCTAAAGAACAAGACAAACTCAAGGGTATCCAGATTTTGGCAAGAATCATTCATTTGTGCCCCCTAAGGTAGGGTACCGCATACAGCATCCCATACTGTTCTTTTATCAAGGCACGTGTTTACTCTGAATACTAGGTCCCAGTTACCTACTAAATATCAGAATTCCCAACGTGTGGTGTGCATGTTCATGCATGTGTGCATGTGTGCACATGTGCGTGAGATGAGTGGTGCTGAGGAGCTGGGGAGAGAAGCAGAGAGAGATCTGAGCTCCCTAGAGCTCAAACACATGTCAGTAATCAGTCAATAACTAGCTGGCACATGTGGAGCTAAATTTAAACATATGTTTTTGATTTAAAAAACCTTGTTCTGACTGCCAAAGGAAGAGAGGATCTTAAATTTTTCTTTTAACCATCCTGAATTTATAATCGGGTGGTCTTATGAAGCAAAACATAATAAAATGCGTTTATCGGAAACACATTTATGCTTGTACCAGAGGAACAGGGTCATAATAATTTATCTAAAAGTTTTATGGTGGATTATCCTAGGCATTTGTTTTCCAAAGCTTTTGCATATTTCACATAGGCCTGTGTAATGTAATTTTTACAAGGGGTTCCTCAGATAAATCACGTTTGCTATTCCCAAGATCTTTTCTCATGGGTACACAAGGATGGGGTGATGTTTCATTGTTGTAAGGTGAGAATCTGAAAAGGCTTGTAGGATACAATCTCATCGGGTCTCTTGAAATTACCATGCAATGGGACGGGGTATAAACTTTCTCCAAAACAGGTATGCTGGCTATGTAGTCCTCTCCACATAGAGTGGCTTCCTGGATCCCCAACATCATCTGAGAGCAGGATAGCTGGCTTTCAGAACTCTTCACCCTCATTAAAGAGCTCTCTCTGAGCTGTGCTCCAGCGTTATGTTCAACAGATAGCTGTTGACTTCAGCTGATGCAAGTTTTTAAAAAATGGCTATGTGAAACTTGCTGTTTCTTATTGCAGGAGTGTTGGTGAGGTGATTGTCCATTACATTATAATATCCCCTTCTCTTGGGGAATTTCTTACTTGTGTCAGTTCTTTGAAAGGCTGTGTTCCTCCAGTGCACCTGATAAATGTTTCCTTCACAGGCGCTTAGCGTCTTGACTCTGATCTTGCTTTCCTCGTTGCTTTGCCACCAGGAAGCTGAGAGGCAAATTCACAATTGGTCTTTAATCATTATACAGAACTCACATAGTGCACCTGGCAGTGTCCTAAATTTACTTCAGTTTACTCTTCTACCTTTACATTTTTTATTGAGGTGTAATTGACATAGCATTATATTACTTTCAGGTGTACAACATAATGGTTTGAAATTACCTTTACTTTCTTATTATTTGCTTGTACAGTATTGATTTTTTTTTTTTGCACTCCACAACAATTGGGTTTCGGGAAAAGACGTGGTATAAGTAAAAAAAAAAAAAAGTAAACTTTATGGAATTCTACAGTGAACCTAATACCAACTCCAAGTCATTCCAGATCCCCAAGAATCTTTATGCTCATTTTCTGACGATCTCTAGGGCTGCAAATGGTATGGTCTCTCATTCCCAGAAGAAGAGAGTTAATCACAACACACAGCATCTGTCAGAGAACATAGCTCTGGTTTACTGATATGAGAATGTTAGCTGGTCCTGACAGTAGATGTACTGATGCATTCCATGAGTGCATGCTGGTGTGTGCGTGCATGCATGCATGTGTGTGTGTGTGTGTGTGGCAGAAGCAGAGCAGGTTTGATATTCACCAGGGGATAAACAAAGAACATGGCAACATTGTCACCTGGTTGCTTCTCCTGCCTCTCCCTCCCTCATTTATTGGTCTTCCAGAGCTAAGTCACATTGACAGGTTCAATCCTCTCTAAAAAGCACATCTCTGGCCCTCACATTGCTGGTCACTCGGGTGCCTGAACTCTTCCTTTTGTATGGCACACACTTTTAGTACTGAATTCTAATCCTCTTCATTTCTCTTCCCGGCTTGGCTTTTTTTTTTTCTTTTTTTTGCGGTACGCGGGCCTCTCACTGTTCTGGCCTCTCCCGTTGCGGAGCACCGGCTCCGGACGCGCAGGCTCAGTGGCCATGGCTCACGGGCCCAGCCGCTCCGCGGCATGTGGGGTCTTCCCGGACCGGGGCACGAACCCGTGTGCCCTGCATCGGCAGGCGGACTCTCAACCACTGCGCCACCAGAGAAGCCCCCCGGCTTGGCTTTTCTTCCTCGGCTTGGCTTTTCTTCCTCAGTTTCCTTCTGTTCTTCCTCAGTTTCCTTCTGTTCTTCACAGCCTTCACCACTGAGCAAAGTAACATCTGATGCTCTTGTTACACAGCTTTTTTTTTGGAGAGGCCATTACAAATTTACAGAGATAAAAATAACAATGTGAATGATGTATTGTGCAAATCTCTTTAAAAGCCTACAAAAACAGCAGAAAGAAATCAATTAGAATTACCATGGCAACTACCAACAATTTTATATGCAAGAATGAAATAAAATAAAATAAGAAAAGTCACAAAATAAAGCATAAACTGATTGAAATACCATGAAGTGTTTATGAAGTAAACACTATAGAGTGAATACTCATGAAAGTAGGTTTCATTAAGGTAAATGAAATATGGTTTAACTCTTCATTACAAATGAGCAAGGTATACATAGTGAAATAAACTATTATTGATGAACTCTTAATGATGTAATTTTTCAGTTAAAAGTATTTTTAGAAAACAATTTTAGACAGATTGGGAAAGTAAATTAAAATGTATAAAATGAAACTTTAAATAATAGTTTTTCTAAGGGAAGATTTCTTTACATCTAAGAATATTTAAAACCCATATATTAAATTTGATAGAGGTAAATTCAAGAAGTGGGGCTTGATGTATAGCAGAAGTAACTGACAAGTCAGAAAAGAACACAAGACTTTAGGACATGTGTGATCTGAGTTTCTGTCTTATCCCCTGGAGTCAGAATAGCAACTCCCATTTCCTAGATCAGGGGTTTTTGACCCTGCCTGCAAATAAAAATCACCTGAGTCACTCAGATCTAAATATCCCAACATCACTATGTCTGGATTCCATCCCAAACCTATTAGAACATGTGATGGTGTGACCTGAGCATTAGTATTTTTGAAGGTTTCCTTCCACACGATTCTATGTACAGCCAGTAGTGAGACCTGGGGTTGAGTCCTTTCCTCAGCTTGCTTGCACTCCTTACCCACCTACCACATTATCAGGACATTCAGCATCTCCCTGTTGGAGTTCCAGATGGATGGCAGAATGAGGCCCCTCCCAAAAGATGTCTGCCTCCTAATCTCTGGAACCTGTGAATATGTTAGGTCACATGGCCAGGAGGAATTTGGGTTGCAAATAGAATTAAGGTTGCTCATCAGCTGACCTTAAAATAAGAGAATTATCCAAGTGATCCCAATATAATCACAAGGGTCCTTACAAGTGGAAGAGGGAGGCAGAAGAAAGAGAGCCAGAGAGAAGGGGTCGGTCTGACGTGCTTGAGCAAGAGGGTTACCAGCCAAGGAGCGTGGGCTGCCTCTAGACGCTGGAAAACATGAGGAAATGGATTCTCCCCGGGAGCACCCAGAGAGATGCAGCTCTGACACCTTGCTTCTACCCCAGTGGAGACTCATTTCAGACTCCACGTCTACAGAACAGTACGATAATCAAGCTTTGTTGTTTTAAGCCGCTACAGTTTGTAGTGATTGGTTATAGCAGCAATAGAAAACCAGCATCGCCTGTCTCCATAAATGAGCCCCCCTCAAAAAAAAAATTCTGGACCTTGTATAGTCCAAAACAGTCAGTACAACTTCTACACCTGAGATGTTTCTGGCTCTTCAGCCATGTTACTATGGTGAATTTGCCCTTTGCAGTCCCACAGAAGATTCTGGTTCACTCTGAGATGCTGGCTTACTGTCCAGATTCCCAACCAGGCTTCTGTGGTCCTTTAAGAGGTACAGCTCCTTCCACTTTGGTTCTTCAGCTGCTTCACTGAGGCTCAGCTTTTTCACTCATCGCATTTCCTTTCAGGAATCTACACCCCCAAGGTTTAGATAACTTTCCCTTTCCTGACATGAAAACATAAGCTTCCTGATTAAACCTCCTCTTGGGGACAAAAGAGTACTCAACTTCTATTCCTCCATCATTGCTGGGTGCACAGGTTTTCATTTTACTCTTTCCCCTCAAAACAGGATGATCTGCCCTGCCCCAACCTATTGAAGTAAAGCTAGCTTCCAGATAATTCCAGGACGTCCTCACCTCCCTTCTCCAGAGTTTGTTTTCTGGGTGTTCCTTTTCCATAGAACAGTAAAAAACACAGGTTAATTCATCTCCAGCAGGACATCCTGTTATATGGCATCTCCCACTGTCACCTGAGTATAACGTAAACTCAAAATGTGATGCAGCTAAGGCTGAACATTATTTTTGGGGGGTGGGGGGGTTCGTAGGATCAATTTGAATGAGTTAGAAAGTTGGCATAAGGAGTATCAAAATTTAAGAAAGACATCACCGTTGACATTATTCAGAAAATCACACTGGTGTTCTCACTTTGATGTAATGGCCTCACGTGTATGATGGTACTCCCACCTTTTGTTTAGTCACTGGACTGGAGTCCATTTCTATTGCTGCAACCATCCAAATCCTGTAAGGGAAAAACTTGATATTAATGGTTAATGGTGATATGAAAAATTATATCTCAGAGTCCACTCCTCCTGCCAATTTGTTTCTCTCTGAAGAGAAAGCATCAGGTGTAATTGTAGTTCTGCCCTAACACGGGGATGATTGCATGTTCAAGTTTAATGATGCTATTTTATAGCTGCTCTTACCTTGGAATAAAACATAATTGGTACAGAGTCCTTGAAAGGCCATGAGTGAAAATACCAGGGTGGATGTGTCAATATACTGTGAGTGGAGCAGTGGGAAAGAAAAATGGGAAAGAGGGAGTGAGTGAAATTATAACAGAGACTGGTGGAGTGTGAACTGGCAAAGCATGAAATTTGTGTTTATTATTCCTTTCTTTGCAAGTTGCAGAGTTAGAAATTTTCTTATGGGTAGAAACAGTCCTGGGTGGTAGTATGTAAATTACATTTCGATAGAGCTGTTAATTTAAAGAAGGCACTGGGTACCTGCTTCTGCTTTAGATCCAGTGTCTGCTGTAGGCTAAGAGGTGCCCTGGAATCTCAATCCAATTTCAGGAGAAAGAGGCAGCTTAACTGGAGTAGAGGAGTGGGTACAATCTCTTCTTTATTCTTGTCGCTTCAGGCAAGTGACATGCACTGTTGGTTAATTTAATCCACTCTCTCTCCTAGAACAGGCAAAGCTTATTTAACTTCATGCAAAGTGTTTACCAATGCAAGAATCAGCTTTAAATGTGATTATTTTAAAGTCCCTAATGGGCTCTGCTGAGAACTAAAGGTTACAAAAGAAAGCACTTTTTATTTTAATATTCTCTTCAATATTGAGGTGGTTACTATAAAAGCAAATGTTGTAATGCAGAGACAAATTAGAATCCTGGGTTTGGAAGCCAACAGAAAACATGGAATCCTTGTGGGAAAAAATTACGTAAGTAGGTTGTAAGCTCCAGAGTGCTCTAAACGAATAAATGGTGTGCTGGGAGAATGAATGCATGAATACATGTTGGAAAGTTCAACATATGTTCTGTATGATACTTGGTAAATATGAGAGTCTAACAACAACAACAACAAAAACAATTCAAAGGGAAGTGATACAAGCATGCTTTACTAGAGTTAGCAGATTAAAAGCATAAGATCTAATTGTGTGTGTGTGTGGTTTTAATTTTACGTTGACATAAAGGAAATACATTGCAGTAATTTTGGTGTTAGCCAGACCTGGGTTTGTGCGTTAGTTCTACTGTGAACCCGCTTTTTGAGCTTTTTGACCTTAGGGAAGTTACTTTACTTCTCTAAATCCTGGTTTCCTTATGAGTACAAAGAAATGCATAAAAAATCCCTTGAGCGGTTATTGAGAAGAAATAATGTACAGTAAGTTGCTCATTAAATGTTAGTCCCCTCCCTTCATTTAAATAATCCTGTGATGCCTAATAAAAACTGAAAACTAGTCTTTGGGGAAAATAAGAAAGAACTAGAGGATAAGAAAGGAAGTTGAATGGACAGGAAATATAGAAGATGGTAAGAGTTCCCTTATCGCATTTGCTTGTGTGGCAGGTAATTTAACCAAGCCAGTCATAAACTGATTTTTCTCTGTATTCTTCCATCTTAGCTAATATTTATATTTGGAGACACAGATTCCCAAAAATGGGAATAGCACCAAATTAAATGCATTTAAAACCAACATGAGGAGACTTTTCACTCAAAAAAGCAAAATAAATTAAACCCTGAAGCAAAGGTTTTTGAAAAGGGAAACATAAAGTCCGTATGATGGTCTCCAACAGCATTTTAAAAGATTAGAGTAGAAAGGAACATTTTCGAGTGTATGAAATATAGTAAGTTTTATTCCATGAAATTCTTATTTCAGACAGACACATACATGCAATGCATATGTGTGTATCAGTTCACAGTGTAAAATGTATTTCTTGCTGTGGGTTGAGGTTAAAAAAAAAGAAAAACGTTTAAAAGTCACTGCTCTAAAAGGAAAGAAATACCTATGTTCCTTTTCAATAAATTAGATTCTCTTTTGGCCTTGTTCATTCAGACAGCGTCATTGCTTCTGGGAAGGTAGACTTCATTCTCAATATCCTTGTCCTTGAGTCATGTCCAAACTATTCATGTATTATTTCAGTTCATGATGTACTTTATCAATACTTCCATACATTTCATCAGGAGAGAGATGTAAGAAACGTTGTCAAGTTGAAGTAAGGAAAAGAATGTGAAAGCAAATTGATATTTTCATTTTCTTCCAATTCCTGAAAGGGAGTATGAAAAAATATTAAGTGATGAGGAATACAAAATAGGCTCTTCCTACTTTTTTCTAAAGAATGTTTTCCTACGTCATCTAAAAGCCATAGAGCAATGAAAATATTTAAGTGAATGAATAGATAACCATGAAGGAACTGGCACTGAAAAAGATTAGTGTTGGTAGAAAAAAGCAGAACCCTGGCAACAGGGAGCTAACACTTAATGAACTCCTGTGCTGGGACCAACAGTCCATCAGGTGCTTCAACAGCATTACCTCATTTAATTCTTAAACAGGGTCCCAGGGTACATAGTCCCATTCTACAGCTGAGAAAAATGAGGCTCTAATTGGTTGAGTCACTAGCCCAATACAGTCACAATTCTAACGCAGAGCCTCCTGCTTAACTCCAAGGTTGAGCTACATCTGTTCCCATCTTTTTCTTGGGCCACCTGTCCTTTCAGTTCTGCTTCTTGCTTTTGTGCCTCTGCCCCTTGGAAACCCATTTCTTCACTCCTGTTAGTGCTTCATGCTTTCTCCTCATCAAAACCTATTTTCTGGAGTAAGTTATTTACACCAAAATGCTGGTGATTGTGCTGGTTTTCCTCATGTTGTAACAGGGATCAAAACTTAAAGAAATTCCTCCAAGGTGAAATTTCAAAAACCATGGAAAAGGTCTGAGACATTTTAGAAATGGGGGATGGGGGAAGAGGAAAGGGAGAGAAATAGTTTATGATGTTTCTATATCTTTCCAATAAGACAGTCTTTAATGTTGCCTATCTTTAATAGCTAGTTATTTCCAGATGATGGAAAGCTGCCCAACCTGTAATCCACCTCAGGATCAACCTGACTGTTCCATGTGCTTTGCATTCCAGGTCTGTTAAATCCCGTTTGCTTTGCTTACATGCTGTTTAAAACTAAAACAAATTACAGTTAAGTAGGCCACCAAAGAGGTTTTTAAACTATCACCTGGGCAGAGACCTCATTTTCTTCTGCTTTCGACCCCACACCGTACACAAAACAACAAACGACTGACACAGAATATGCAGAATCGACAGAAAGAAGTAACAGCAGTGCGAGCTTTCCTTGTTGTAGAGTTGACATCCAGTGCTCACATTCTCAGGCTCCAATACATTAAGAAGCCCAGTTCTAGCCACAGATAAAAATGCTGGGGCTCTCCTCCATCTCCCCTGGGCTCCCTTTGGTCTAGTGGCCCTGATGTGGCACAGCGGGGAAGCATACTCAGGCAGTAGCCAAGTGGCGGTAACGTAAAGACGCGTGGCATGGGACACATTATTGCTCCTACAGGGCTGGCAAGGGTTCCAGTACAGACTGACCAAATTCCTCGACAACGACTCCATCACTCTCAGCACACGCTCTGGGTGCAGGGGCAAAACCTTTCCGCTAATGCAACATCATGAAGATATTCTCCTAGGTTACCACCTATAAGTGTTATTGTCTTGCGTTTCGCACATAGGTCTATAATCCCTCTAGTATGGATTTAATTATGTTGAGCTGTAGGGCTATAATCTCATTCTTTTTTTCCATTTGGAGATCTAATTGCCCTAACTCCAATTTTCAAAAAGACTCTCCTTTCCCTTCTGCCCTGCAGTGCTTCCTTTGTCATAATAGAAGTGTCCAAATATGGGTATGTCTATTTCTTTGTCTCTTCATCCTGCCCTAGGTCCATATGTCTATCCTTATGCTGATACCACGCTCATTTGGTATCAGATAGAGCAAGTCTTCCCATCTTGTTCTTCATCTTCAAGAAAATCTTGGCTATTTTTAACCTTTTGTATTTCAAATTAAAATTAGAATCAGTTTATCCAATTCCTTTAACAATTTCTTGGGGTTTTGATTGAGATTACATTGAATCTATATGTCAATGTTGGAAGAATTACAGTTTTTATGGGATTCAGTTTCCAGTCTATGTTCATAGGATACCTATTAGGTCTTCCTAAATGGCTTTTAATTTTTTTTTTTTCATAAATAGAAATGACTTTATTTAAAAATATTTGTGGAGGGCTTCCCTGGTGGTGCAGTGGTTGGGAGTCCGCCTGCCGATGCAGAGGACGCGGGTTTGTGCCCCGGATCGGGAGGATCCC
Organism: Globicephala melas; assembly: GCF_963455315.2. Taxonomy (NCBI): domain Eukaryota; kingdom Metazoa; phylum Chordata; class Mammalia; order Artiodactyla; family Delphinidae; genus Globicephala; species Globicephala melas. Next base: position 54,385,366 of record NC_083319.1, on the reverse strand, counting down.
GCATGCCGTGGAGCGGCTGGGCCCATGAGCCATGGCCGCTGAGCCTGCGCGTCCGGAGCCTGTGCTCCGCAGCGGGAGAGGCCACGGCGGTGAGAGGCCCACGTACCATAAAAAAAAAAAAAAAAATTGTGGAATATTAGGTAAAGGGTATATGGGATCTCTCTGTACTATCTCTCAAAACTGCATGTGAATCTACAGTTTTCTCAAAACAAAAAGTTTTAAAAAGTGTGTTATTCAATTGGTAATATCTTTTTTGCCATCTGTAGGTTCCTCAATACATCAACATACACTGAAATATTTAAATTGTACGTAATGAAAGAGAATGAAAGAGTTCCTGATCTAGTGTTTATGTTGGCATTTTTAGGGTAATTGACTCAACGTCAACTCCGTATTAATTTTTTTTTTAGCAGTCATGTTGCTTTATTTTTTTTCTTTTATTTCTTTTTTTATATGACAGGTTCTTATTAGTCATCCATTTTATACACATCAGTGTATACATGTCAATCCCAATCGCCCAATTCATCACACTACGACCCCCCCCCCCCACCCCTCTGCTGCTTCCCCCCTTGGTGTCTATACGTTTGTTCTCTACAGCAGTGTCTCAATTTCTGCCCTGCAAACCGGTTCATCTGTACCATTTTTCTAGATTCCACATATATGTGTTAATATGCGGTATTTGTTTTTCTCTTTCTGACTTACTTCACTCTGTATGACAGTCTCTAGATCCATCCACGTCTCTACAAATGACCCAATTCCGTTCCTTTTTATGGCTGAGTAATATTCCATTGTATATATGTACCACAACTTCTTTATCCATTCCTCGGTCGATGGGTATTTAGGTTGCTTCCATGACCTGGCTGTTGTAAATAGTGCTGCAATGAACATTGGGGTGCATGTGTCTTTTTGAATTATGGTTTTCTCTGGGTATATGCCCAGTAGTGGGATTGCTGGGTCATATGGTATTTCTATTTTTAGTTTTTTAAGGAACCTCCATACTGTTCTCCATAGTGGCTGTATTAATTTACATTCCCACCAACAGTGCAAGAGGGTTCCCTTTTCTCCACACCCTCTCCAGCATTGGTTGTTTGTAGATTTTCTGATGATTCCCATTCTGACTAGTGTGAGGTGATACCTCATTGTAGTTTTGATTTGCATTTCTCTAATAATTAGTGATGTTGAGCAGCTTTTCATGTGCCTCTTGGCCATCTGTATGTCTTCTTTGGAGAAAATTCTATTTAGGTCTTCTGCCCATTTTTTGATTGGGTGGTTTGTTTTTTTAATATTGAGCTGCATGAGCTGTTTATATATTGTGGAGATTAATCCTTTGTCCATTGATTTGTTTGCAAATACTTTCTCCCATTCTGAAGGTTGTCTTTTTATCTTGTTTATGATTTCCTTTGCTGTGCAAAAGCTTTTATGTTTCATTAGGTCCCATTTGTTTGTTTTTGTTTTCATTTCCATTACTCTCGGAGGTGGATCAAAAAAGATCTTGCTGCGATTTATTTCAAAGAGTGCTCTTCCTATGTTTTCCTCTAAGAGTTTTATAATGTCTGATCTTACATTTAGGTCTCTAATCTATTTTGAGTTTATTTTTGTGTATGGTGTTAGGGAGTGTTCTAATTTCATTCTTTTACATGTAGGTGTCCAGTTTTCCCAGCACCACTTATTGAAGAGACTGTCTTTTCTCCATTGTATATCCTTGCCTCCTTTGTCATATATTAGTAGACCATAGGTGCGTGGGTTTATCTCTGGGCTTTCTATCTTGTTCCATTGATCTGTATTTCTGTTTTTGTGCCACTAACCATATTGTCTTGATTACTGTAGGTTTGTAGTATAGTCTGAAGTCAGGGAGTCTGATTCCTCCAGCTCCGTTTCTTCCCCTCAAGACTGTTTTAGCTATTCGCGGTCTTTTGTGTCTCCATACAAATTTTAAGATATTTTTGTTCTAGTTCTGTAAAAAATGCCTTTGGTAATTTGATAGGGATTACACTGAATCTGTAGATTGCTTTGGGTAGTGTAGTCATTTTCACAATATTGATTCTTCCAATCCAAGAACATGGTATATCTCTCCATCTGTTGGTATCATCTTTAATTTCTTTCATCAGTGTCTTATAGTTTTCCTCATACAGGTCTTTTGTCTCCCTAGGTAGGTTTATTCCTAGGTATTTTATTCTTTTTGTTGCAGTGGTAAATGGGAATGTTTCCTTAATTTCTCTTTCAGATTTTTCATCATTAGTGTATAGGAATGCAAGAGATTTCTGTGCATTAATTTTTTTTTTTTTTTTTTTTTTTGGTGGTACACGGGCCTCTCACTGTTGTGGCCTCTCCCGTTGCGGAGCACAGGCTCCGGACGCGCAGGCTCAGTGGCCATGGCTCACGGGCCCAGCCACTCCGCGGCATGTGGGATTTTCCCGGACCAGGGCATGAACCCGCATCCCCTGCATCGGCAGGCGGACTCTCAACCACTGCGCCACCAGGGAAGTCCCAGGTTGTCCATTTTATTGGCATAGAGTTGCTTGTAGTAGTCTCCTAGGGTGCTTTGTATTTCTGTGGTGACTGTTGTAACTTCTCCTTTTTCACTTCTAATTTTATTGATATGAGTTCTCTCCCTCTTTTCCTTGACAAGTCTGGCTAATGGTTTATCAATTTTGTTTATCTTCTCAAAGAACCAGCTTTTAGTTTTATTTATCTTTGCTATTGTTCTCTTTGTTTCTATTTCATTTATTTCTGCTCTGATCTTTATGATTTCTCTCCTTCTGTGAACTTTGGGTTTTGTTTGTTCTTCTATCTCTAGTTCCTTTAGGGGTAAAGTTAGATTGTTTATTTGAGATTTTTCTTGTTTCTTGAGGTAGGCTTGTATAGCTATAAACTTCCCACTTAGAACTGCTTTTGCTGCATCCCATAGGTTTTGGATCGTCGTGTTTTCATTGTCCTTTGTCTCTAGGTATTTTTTTATTTCCTCTTTGATTTCTTCAGTGATTTCTTGGTTATTTAGTAACATATTGTTTAGCCTCCATGTGTTTGTGTTTTTTACGCTTTTTCCCTGTAATTCGTTTCTAATTTCATAGTGTTGTGGTCAGAAAAGATGCTTGATATGATTTCAATTTTCTTAAAATTACTGAGGCTTGATTTGTGACCCAAGATGTGATCTATCCTGGAGAATGTTCTGTGCACACTTGAGAAGAAAGTTTAATCTGCTGTTTTTGGATGGAATGTCCTATAAATATCAATTAAATCTGTCTGGTCTGTTGTGTCATTTAAAGCTTGTGTTTCCTTCTTAATTTTCTGTTTGGATGATCTGTCCATTGGTGTAAGTGAGGTGTTAAAGTCCCCCACTATTTTTGTGTTACTGTCGATTTCCTCTTTTATAGCTGTTAGCAGTTGCCTTATGTATTGAGGTGCTCCTATGTTGGGTGCATATATATTTATAATTGTTATATCTTCTTCTTGGATTGATCCCTTGATCATGATGTAGCGTCCTTCCTTGTCTCTTGTAACATTCTTTATTTTAACGTCTATTTTATCTGATGAGTATTGCTACTCCAGCTTTCTCTGGATTTCCATTTGCATGGAATATCTTTTTCCATCCCCTCCCTTTCAGCCTGTATGTGTCCCTAGGTCTGGAGTGGGTCTCTTGTAGACAGCATATATATGGGTCTTGTTTTTGTATCCATTCAGGCAGCCTGTGTCTTTTGGTTGGAGCATTTAATCCATTCATGTTTAAGGTAATTATCAATATGTATGTTCCTATTACCATTTTCTTAATAGTTTTGGGTTTAGTTTTGTAGGTTCTTTTCTTCTCTTGTGTTTCCCACTTAGAGAAGTTCCTTTAGCATTTGTTGTAGAACTGGTTTGGTGGTGCTAAATTCTCTTAGCTTTTGCTTGTCTGTGAAGCTTTTGATTTCTCCATCAAATCTGAATTTCTCCATCAATCTATCCTTGCCGGGTAGAGTAATCTTGGTTGTAGGTTCTTCCCTTTCATCACTTTAAGTATATCATGCCACTCCCTTCTGACTTGTAGAGTTTCTGCTGAGACATCAGCTGTTAACCTTATGGGAGTTCCCTTGTATGTTATTTGTCATTTTACCCTTGCTGCTTTCAATAATTTTTCTTTGTCTTTAATTTTTGCCAATTTGATTACTATGTGTCTCAGTGTGTTTCTCCTTGGGTTTATCCTGTATTGGACTCCCTGCACTTCCTGGACTTGGGTGGCTATTTCCTTTCCCATGTTAGGGAAGTTTTTGACTCTAATCTCTTCAAATATTTTCTCGGGTCCTTTCTCTCTCTCTTCTCCTTCTGGGACCCCTATAATGCGCGTGTTGTTGTATTTAATGTTGTCCCAGAGGTCTCTTAGGCTGTCTTCATTTCTTTTCATTCTTTTTTCTTTATTCTGTTCTGCAGCAGTGAATTCCACCATTCTGTCTTCCAGGTCACTTATCTGTTCTGCCTCAGTTATTCTGCTATTGATTCCTTCTTGTGTATTCTTCATTTCGGTTATTGTATTGTTCATCTCTGTTTGTTTGTTCTTTTATTCTTCTAGATCTTTGTTAAACATTTCTTGCATCTTCTCGACCTTTGCCTCTGTTCTTTACCCGAGGTCTTGGATCATCTTCACTATCATTATTCTGAATTCTTTTTCTGGAAGGTTGCCTATCTCTACTTCATTTAGTTGTTTTTCTGGGGTTTTATCTTGTTCTTTCATCTGGTACATAGCCCTCTGTCTTTTCATCTTGTCTATCTTTCTGTGAATGTGGTTTTTGTTCCACAGGCTGCAGGATTGTAGTTCTTGCTTCTGCTGTCTGCCCTCTGGTGGATGAGGCTATCTAAGAGGCTTGTGCAAGTTTCCTAATGGGAGGGACTGGTGGTGGGTAGAGCTGGTTTTTGCTGTGGTGGGCAGAGCTCAGTAAAACTGTAATCTGCCTGTCTGCTCATGGGTGGGGCTGGGTTCCCTCCCTTTTGTTTGTTTGGCCTGAGGTCACCCAACACTGGAGCCTAACGGGACTCTTTGGTGGGGCTAATGGCGGACTCTAGGAGAGCTCACACCAAGGAGTATTTCCCAGAACTTCTGCTGCCAGTGTCCTTGTCCTCACAGTGAGACACAGCCACACCCTGCCTCTGTAGGAGACCCTCCAAAGCTAGCAGGTAGGTCTGGTTCAGTCTCCTGTGTGGTCACTGCACCTTCTCCTGGGTCCCGATGTGCACACTATTTTGTGTGTGCCCTCCAAGAGTGGAGTCTCTGTTTCCCCCAGTCCTGTCAAAGTCTTGCAATCAAATCTTGCTAGCCTTCAAAGTCTGATTCTCTAGGAATTCCTCCTCCCATTGCCGGACCCCCAGGTTGGGAAGCCTGACGTTGGGCTCAGAACCTTCACTCCAGTGGGTGGACTTCTGTGGTATAAGTGTTCTACAGTTTGTGAGTTACCCACCCAGCAGTTATGGGATTTGATTTTATTGTGATTGCGCCCCTCCTACCGTCTCATTGTGGCTTCTCCTTTGTCTTTGGATGTGGGGTATCTTTTTTGGTAAGTTCCAGTATCTTCCTGTTGAAGATTGTTCAGCAGTTAGTTGTGATTCTGGTGTTCTCACAAGAGGGAGTCCTAAGTGGCTTTTAATACGTTTTTATAGTTCTGTCCAGAAAGGCATTAGACATTTTATTTGTATGTATTCCTGTGTATATAGTATTTTGATGTAATTTCAAATTGAACCTTTAAAATATTTCATTCTCTGTTATTGATGACATATAGAAAATGTTGATTTTTGTGTACTGAATTTTAGCCTGCAAACTTAAATACTCAAATATGAATTTGAATAATTTATGTTCTTTTTTTATTTCTGCATGTACAATCATATATTCTGTAAATAATGTTTTTCTCCTACTTTTCCAATCCTTTATTTCATTTTCTTGCCTTGCTACACCAGTGGGTAATGTTAAAAGGCATAATGTTAAATAAACAGTATCTTTTTTCTGTTACTTTGTCCTGATGTTACAGGGAAAACTTTCAACATTTTACTTTACAGAAAGACTTCTAACTTTTTACGTTAAGAATTTTGTTATAAGGGTTTCTTCCCCCCCACACACACACTGAAAATATCTTTTATCAACACAGGAATGTTCACTTTTTTCCTTCTTTTATATGTTTTAATTATGAGTGGATGTTGAATTTGATGACATTGTTCCTCATATTTTTGGGAAAATATAACTTGGTCATATGCTTGCTTATATTTTATTTAGGATTTTTGCATCTATATCATGAGTGAGAGTGGCTGATAACATTCCCTTATTGCACTTGTCAGATTTTGGTATCAAGGTTATACTAGTCTTGTAAAGTGATTTTGAGACTTCAGCCTATTTTTTATTCTTTGGCAGAGTTTTTAAAGCCTGTAATAATTTCTTCCTTAATTGTTTGGTAGAACTCACTGTTGAAACCATGTGGGTGACCCTAGAGGTTTATTTACAGGAAGGGTTTTCATCCTTCTGTCAGTTTTATACAAGTATTCATAGTCCTTATTTCTTGAATGGTAAGTTTAATTTGCTTAGGAGTGTCTCCATTTTATCTAAAATTTTTAATATGTCAATATAAGTGACTCATAGAATTCTCTATTCATTTTTTTCATGTCTATAGAATCTGTAGTGGTACGCTCTTTTCATTCCTGATGTTGGTAAATGTGCTTTTTCTCTTATTTTCTAAATTAGTCCTACCAGGGCCTTATCTCTTTCAACATCTTGTTCAAAGAACCAACTTTTGAATTGTTGATGCTCTCTACTGTATGTTTGTCTTCTTTTTTTAATTAACTTCTGGTCTAATCAGTATTATTTCTTTCCTTTCTATTTCTCTGAGTTTAATTCAATTTAATCATTTCTTTACAAGATACAATGCTTAGATCACTGACTTTTTAGCCCTTTTTCCTTTCTAACATATTCATTTAAGGCTATAAATTTCCTTTTAAGTAGTACATTAGCTGCTTTCCATAAGTTTTGATTTATTGAATTTTCCTCAGAGTTTAGTACAAATTATTTTTAATCTCCATTGTGATTTCTTCTTTTATCTGTTAATTATGTAAAAATGTATTTCTTTTTTTTGTTAAGGTATAATTGACATATAACATTATATTAGTTTTAGTTGTACAACATAATAATTTGATATTTGTATACACTGCAAAATGACCACCAAAATAAGTCTAGTTATCATCTGTTACTGCACGTAGCTACAAAATTTGTCTTTTTTTATTCTTGTGATGAGGACTTTAAAAAAAATTTTATTTTTTAATACAGCAGGTTCTTATTAGTTATGTATTTTATACATATCAGTGTATATATGTCAATCCCAATCTCCCAATTCATCCCCCCCCACTTCCTCCCTGTGATGTCCATATGTTTGTTCTCTACATCTGTGTCTCTATTTCTGCCTTGCAAACTGGTTCATCTATACCATTTTTCTAGATTCCACATATATGCGTTAATATACGATATTTGTTTTTCTCTTTCTGACTTACTTCACTCTGTATGACAGTCTCTAGGTTCCATCCACATCTCTACAAATGACCCAATTTCATTCCTTTTTATGGCAGAGTAATATTCCATTGTATATATGTAAAACATCTTCTTCATCCATTTGTCTGTCGATGGGCATTTAGGTTGCTTCCATGACCTGGCTATTGTAAATAGTGCTGAAATGAACATTGGGGTGCATGTGTCTTTGAATTATGGTTTTCTCTTGGTATATGCCCAGTAGTGAGATGGCTGGATCATATGGTAATTCTATTTTTAGTTTTTTAAGGAACCTCCATACTGTTCTCCATAGTGGCTGTATCAATTTACATTCCCACCAACAGTGCAAGAGGGTTCCCTTTTCTCCACACCCTCTCCAGCATTTGTTGTTTGTAGATTTTCTGATGATGGCCATTCTGACTGGTGTGAGGTGATACCTCATTGTAGTTTTGATTTGCATTTCTCTAATGATTAGTGATGCTGAGCATCTTTTCATGTGCCTCTTGGCCATCTGTATGTCTTCTTTGGAGAAAATTCTATTTAGATCTTCTGCCCATTTTTGGATTGGGTTGTTTTATTTTTTAATATTGAGCTGCATGAACTGTTTATATATTTTGGAGATTAATCCTTTGTCCATTGATTCGTTTGCAAATATTTTCTCCCATTCTGAGGGTTGTCTTTTCGTCTTGTTTATAGTTTCCTTTGCAGTGCAAAAGCTTTTAAGTTTCATTAGATCCCATTTGTTTATTTTTGTTTTTATTTCCATTACTCTAGGAGGTGGGTCAAAAAAGACCTTGCTGTGATTTATGTCAGAGTGTTCTTTCCCATGTTTTATAGTGTCCGGTCTTACATTTAGGCCTTTAATCCATTTTGAGTTTATTTTTGTGTATGGTGTTAGGGAGTGTCAATCAGAGAAGAAAAAGAAATAAAAGGAATACAAACTGGAAAAGAAGAAGTAACACTGTCACTATTTGCATATGACATGATACTATACATAGAAAATCCTAAAGATGCCACCAGAAAACTCCTAGAGCTAATCAATGAATTTGGTAAAGTTGCAGGATACAGAATTAATGCACAGAAATCTCTTGCATTCCTATACACTAAAAATGAAAGATCAGAAAGAAAAATTAAGGAAACAGTCCCATTCACCATTGCATCAAAGATGATAAAATACCTGGGAATAAACCTACCTAAGGGTGTAAAAGACCTGTACTCAGAAAACTATATGACACTGATGAAAGAAATCAAAATGACACAAACAGATGGAGAGACATACCATGGTCTTGGATTGGAAGAATCAATATTGTGAAAATGACTATACTACCCAAAGCAATCTACAAATTCAATGCAATCCCTATCAAATTACCAAAGGCTTTTTTTTTTTACAGAACCAGAACAAAAAATCTTAAAATTTGTATGGAGACACAAAAGACCTCAAATAGCCAAAGAAATCTTGAGGGAAAAAAAACAGAGCTGGAGGAATCAGATTCCCTGACTTCAGACTATACTACAAAGCTACAGTAATCAAGTCAACATGGTAGTGGCACAAAAACAGAAATATACATCAATGGAACAGGATAGAAAGCCCAGAGATAAACCCACGCACATATGGTCAACTAATCTATGACAAAGGAGGCAAGGATATACAATGGAGAAAAAACAGTCTCTTCAATAAGTGGTGATGGGAAAACTCAACAGCTAAAAACGTATTTCTTAATTTCCATAATTAGCAGAATTTTCTACTTTTTTTTTTTAATATCTACAATAATTTCATTGTATTGGAAAATACCTTCTATTGAGAATTTTATGGCTGTGCATACTTGAAAAGAATATGTATTTTGCAGCTTGTCTTTTAGGTCACTTTGTTAATCATGTTGTTTAAGTCTTGTATATTCCTTCCTTTTTGTTCTTGCAGTTACTGAGAAAAATGTACTAAAAATTTCTCACTATACTTGTGGATTTGTCTATTTTTCATTTTAGTTATGTCAATGCTTGCTTCATATATTTTTAGTCCATGTTATCAGGCACATTCAAATTTTAAATTTTATTTCCTCATGGACAATAGGACATTTTTTCCTTCTGTAGAAAGGCCCTTTTGCTATAGAATCTATGCTAATGCTTTTCACCTTAACGTCTACTCTGCTATAGTATAACTATAGTTGATTTCTTTAAGTTAGTGTTTAATTGACTTCTCTTTTTTTCTTTTACTCTCAAATTTCTCATATCCTTATATTTTAAACATGTCTCTTTAAGCAGTATCTAATTGAGTTTTATTTTAAAATCCATTCTGCAGCTGCTTCCTGGGGAGATGCAAGAGGGAGGAGATATGGGGATATATGTATATGTATAGCTGATTCACTTTGTTATAAAGCAGAAACTAACACACCATTGTAAAACAATTATACTCCAGTAAACATGTTAAAAAAAATCCATTCTGCACATCTACTCATTCAAACTGAATATTTGGTCCTCTTATTTGCAATATAATTACTGATATTTGAGTTAAATCTGTGGTCTTATTTTGTGCTACTTATTCCAAGTGTTCTATTTGGATTACCGTTTTTAACATTCCAATTTTTTTCTCTACTAGCTTCCAAGTTGTAATCTTTTATTTTTTTGAGGGGGTTTAACTACAAATAACTTTTCTTACCATATCAAACTTTAATGTTAATTGAAAATATTCTGTTGCTTTCTGAATTCCTTTGTTACGGTAGAGACGTTAGTTTTCAGTCTAACTGTTCTTCTTTTGAAAGTAATTTTTCTTTTTCTCAGACTGTTTTTAAGATTTTCTCTTCTTCTGTGGTTGTCTGCAGTTTCACAACAATGTCTAAGTGTGGATTTATCTTAATATATTCTGTTTAGGGTTCACTGAGTTTTTTGGAATTTTGTATTGATGTCTTTCTTGCTTTTGAAAAATTCGGAGCTATTTCTTCTTCAAATTTTACCTCTATTCCATTCTCTCACTCTACCCTTTTTCAGCCACAATGTCTCACTGATATCCCATATACCCCTTACCTTTTCTTTTATAGTTTTCTTCCTTTTGTCCCTTTGTGCTACATTCTGGATATTTTCATTTCTCCCTTCTTCCATTTTATAGATTTTTAATATAGCTACATTTAATTTGCCCTTAAACCTATCTTCATTTTAAGTATTATGTTTTTCAAAGTTTGGGTTTCTTTTTTTTTTTTTTTTTGCGGTACATGGGCCTCTCGCTGTTGTGGCCTCTCCTGTTGCGGAGCACAGGCTCTGGACACGCAGGCTCAGTGGCCATGGCTCATGGGCCTAGCTACTCTGCAGCATGTGGGATCTTCCCAGACCGGGGCAAGAACCCATGTCCCCTGCATCGGCAGGCAGACTCTCAACCACTGTGCCACCGGGGAAACCCCAAAGTTTGGGTTTCTTAATGTGCTACCTTAAATTTTAGAGTTTCCAGTTTACTTCTGATATTTTTAAGCTTAGACTTTATATCATAATTGTAACAAGCATAGTTATTTTATGAACCATGTCTGATAATTCTGAGAACTCAAGTTGTGGGTCTTCTTTCTGTTGTCTGTCTTTCTTCTGTTACTCACCCATTGTATCCTATTGTCTTATAAGCCTGGTTATTTTTCATTGCATGTTGGGTGGTATATTTTACAAATTATTTGGGGGAAATTTTGAGGCCCGGTATGGTGATGTCTTCCTCCTGAGAAGATAGTCGTTTGCTTCTGCAAATAGCAGTGGGTATCATTCCAGGAATATCTTGACATAAGAGTTTGAGTTTACTTGTACCATTAAATGATGCAAAGCTAATTGCAAATCCATGAAAGGGCTGGTTTACTTAGAGTTACTCTTCATATTGAGGGTCTGGCCCTTCAGATTTTCAACTCAAAGAGGGCTTGATTTATCGAACCCCTCTTCCTGGCAGGCTTCAGTCTTCAACTTCTGTTTGTTCATTGCTGGGGGCATCACCAAAAGGGTGGCTCAGCTTTGCAGGTGCCTCCCCAGACCTGGCAAAAGCCCTCAGGCAAAAACGCATTTTTGAGGGCCAGGTTTATCCCTCTGGTTTCTTATTGTCTTCTATATCTTGACCGCAAATTTCCTCACTATCTTCCAAGTCTTTGATGCTTTCAAGAAGATGCTTTTTGTTCTTCATCCAACTTCTTTAGTTGTCCTCAGTAAGAGGGAAAAGAAAGCCTAGTTAGATGTTCAAGGAAATCAACAAGGTATTAGGTAGAGATATGTACTACTTTGATAGACTATTTAAAGTCTATACCTGTTTATCTCTAAATGATATCTTAATCATCAAGTAGCTAAAAGGCAACAGAGTTGGATTCCTCTAGTGGTTTCTTTAGGGGAGTGATGTTGAGGATAAGAAAAGGTAGGGAAGGTGACTAGTATCGTCATAATTCACCCCTCTGTTCTAGTTGAACTTTTAATCATGCGTACATATGGCAGAGGCCACTCAGTGTCCCCAGTATCTATTCTCCCTTTTATTTTAGTAATAGAGGGACTGTGTTGTGCAGCCTCTTGGAAAGGTGTGTCCAGCTAGGTAGGGCTCAGTTTTGGCCAATGGATGTATTACTGACATGTGAAACTTCCTTAAGGTCACTTCCTTAAAGATAAAATCACTTATTCTTTTTCCTTCTTCTGGAATTTAGACATCAAGATGAAGTGGCCTCAACTACACAGTTGAGGGCAATACCCTGCGAGGTAGTAGAACAAAAAGGCAGACAGAACCCAGGGTCATGGAAGACCTGTGGTTTGTGTGCCCTTGACCACACATGTTCCTCTGTTACAGCACAGAAAATACATTTCTATAATATATAGGTCACTGTACTTGGGTCTCTCTGTTACAGCAGTTTAGCTATACAATAACTAAAATAATATGGAATATTTGGGTTAAAATTTTAAGATATTTTATAAGACTAATAATGGTTCCAGGAAATGTGAGTTTGATCTCTGAGGGATGGTGATTTTCAGGAAGAAGCTTTATATGACAGAGTTATTCATGGGAATCTGGGAGTGTATAAACTTATACACATTAATCATAAAATTAAGGGATAGCCTGTGGAACCATAGAGAAGAAAATCAACAGAGTTAAAGTTACCAAGCTGCACTCAGTAACAGCAAATGTGCAAATTTGTTGTGAAACTTTTGGCTAATGACAAAACTTCTCTCAGTTAATTGACATCAATCATATAAATGATGAGAGTCTGGATATCTGTGATCTTCTTAATTTGTATATAGTTCACACAGATCATAATATGTACACAGATAATTGATAGGGTACAGCCAAATAATAACAGATGATGCTATTGAGCAGTTACTATGTGCCAAATACCATGCTGTGTACTTCATGTCCATTATCCCACTTAACCACATCCTAGGGTGTTGCTCTCATCTGCGTGGTTGAAGCTATTTCATCTTGATGTCTAAATTCCAGAAGAAGAAAAAACGAAAAGTCCAGGATAAGTCCTCCCCACACTACGATGTAGGTACCATTGTTGTCCCCATTTAAAAAGGCTCAGAAAGGTTGGTGATTTACCCATGGTCACACATCCAGTATGTGACATAACTGGCATTCAGACTTAAGATGTTTGATGCCCAAGTCCTTAGAGTCAACAATTATGCAAGATGGTAGCATTCAAACAGTTTGGGGGATCCTTAAAAAGCTAAAAATACTATGTGTGGAAGAAGACACTGAGGAAGGGTATTAAAGAGAAGAGAAAGGGCAGGGTGCCAGGTCCTGGGAGCAGACTCCCTGGGGTTGGTGGTAGCAAGTGTACCTAAGCCAGAGCATGAAAGTTTCCACCCAATACGTGTTCTGAACCCATTTTAGCAGAGACCCACCAAACACAATTGAGGATGGAGGAGCAGTGTTCAGAATTTTACATTTAGGACAGCCAGAATTTCCCCTGGAAATGGTGGTGCTTAAAGTCAAAAAGCCAGCTGAGAGTAGCAGCAGCAATAGCTACAGTGGCAGAAAGTGAGTGATGTGATAGTTAAGACCTCAGGGAAAATGAGATAGAAATGGGCTAGGGACTTTGTTATAAAGCAGAAACTAACACACCATTGTAAAGCAATTATACTCCAATAAAGATGTAAAAGAAAGGAAATGGGCTAGGGGCTGGATGGAAGACTCTTTAGAAAACAGTGAGATGAGAGAGTCTGAGGAGGACAGAAACAGGTTGGCAGCATTCTGCTATCCTCAGAGAAACAGAAATAATGATAGCTACGAAAACAGCAGCTGGCAGAGGGGCTGGAAAGGCAACTCAGGGAGAACGAAGAAAACTTGGCAGGAACTTGGCATTTTACCTACCTGGGGAAAGCTTTGTGTGTCATTCTTTTTTTCTTGTGAGGCTTAAGGAAATCATCAGTCTCTCTGGAGACCCTTTTACTTGAGTGTCTATCTCTTGGACTGTCACTTTACTTAGAATGCAGTATATGGAACAAAGGCAGAAGCGAAGTACTCATGGGGTGATGCTTCGTTATAAATGTGACTTGGGAAGATATTTAATTTTTTACTTTATGCATTTAAATACTACATCCTATGCAGGGTTGTGATTTACATTAAGCTCTTTGGAGAGGGTCTGAAAGAATGGGGTCCATGGCCAGTCTCCACCTCTGAGCTGTTCTGTGATTGGAAGCAGTTTCCTTATCTCTGAGACAAAGGAGTTGGGCTAGAAGATGACTTCTAAGACCCCTTGGTTCTCTGATTTTGTTTTATGCCCTACTAAGGAAGATTCTGCAAAAGACTGCTTTGAACACTTAGGTTAAATTATGGATCACATTTTCCTTCAACACCTCTCTGTAGAAACACGTGGACCCAAATACCCACCCATACACTGTGATGTAGGCCAACGGTTTATTTGCTAACAATTTTAGTGTTTCCCAACCTTTCACATATCATAGCAGACATAGAAAATGATACTTGTATAGCCACTACAAAAGCTGAGGGTCACATTATCTCAGTGTTCCCGTAACCCATTCCTGCCCTACCGTCTGGAATTTACCTCACCCGTTAGAAAGATTTGCACTTTTGGCTGTACGTTAGAAACACCAGGGAAGTGTTTTTTTCTTAAAAAAAAAAATACCAAGACTTCACCCCAGAGGAAGAGAATCCAAATAGCTGGAGGTGGGTCCCTGGCATCAGACCTTTTACCAGGTTCTCAGAATATTCTAATTGCAATAGTTTGAGAACCCCATCATAAACGCAGGGACTATGTCTTATAAACCAAAGTATACGGCTTAATATGTAATAAGCACCCAGTAAAGATGTGCTGAATTGGTTAATTAATACATGCCCTAGATAGCATAGCCAGAGACAGTCCTAGACAAGCTTAAAAAAATGGTTTAATTTTATTGGTTCCTTCCTCCCAGGAGGGCCATCTCCATAGTCATTCTTAAGTTCTCCCTTTGCTTTCTCTCCTTCCCTTATCCTAGATTTATGCCATGTCCCAGCTCTCAAATAGCTGTTGCTAAATCCACCACAAGATGTTAACCACTAAGAAATATCTTCACTTCCCAGATCCCATTAAAATCCCCCAAAGATATGGAGGCACTATTGTACATTGGAAACATCAGGGCCCCAGAGTCAGAGAGCTGGTTTTGAATCATCCCTGTGTCACTCATGTATAAGATAATACCTCCCTCTGAACACTGTAGCGATGATTAGAAATTAGTAAGAGTCTGCACATAAATAATTTGTTTATATATAAATAAATTGTATGCTAATATCATACAGTAGTGTGTGTATATATGTCTTTGCATGTATATATACACACACTCTATTGGTATTATTAGTATTATTACGCTTGCAAGAGTAAAAATCTCTTTGGATTACATTTAAACCTAGTCAGATGACATAACTGAAGGAGAAAGCTTTAGGTGAACTCCAAGGCATTTCTAAACTTCCTCACCAGTAAGCAAATTTCTCATGCTTCCTTCCCTCATGGTCTCAGCATCCCATGTTTTTTTTTTCTATTTTCCTTCCAAACAGTGTTTCAATGTTTGGAAATCTACTGCCCAGATAGACCTAGGAGACACAAAGATAGGTCGCTGAGTCAGGGGCTTTTTTCTCCACTTCTGTATAAGGTTTGGTCTTGACCCCAGAGTCAGAAACATAGTGAGGGGTGTGAAGCACCTGGGAGAGATCACTGGCCTCTGCCTTTCCTTGTTTCTGAGCATCCTTAAGTTCAATAATCAGAAGTTTGAGGCTAATATGAACATATCCCAGGGTAGCAATTGCTAGATTATGGATATAACACTTCATTAATTTTTTTGCCGAACAAATGTATTCAGGGGCACCTGTCTCCACTCCTGCCCTTCATCAGCCATTTTCTAGGTAATAAAAATTGGAGATGGCATTATTTTAAAGTTGCTGGTCACGACCATACGTGTGTACGCTGGCTTCTCTCACCTCAAACTTTTCCTCCGCCATCAACACTGACCAGAAGTTATAAAGTTTAGAATTTGTAGTAAACTAAACTTCATAAAATGTTTTAAAGAAAAATATATTTACAGACATCTATGTGTACATATTCTCATATATCCCCAAATATCAGTTTGAGTCCTTTGTAGGAATATTACTTTGTTAAGGGTTACCATTTATTGACAATTCCACATTCTGGTATATTTTTATTGTATAGAAAAAATTTCAAAACTCATTTCACTATGTTCCATTCTTTGGCACGTGTGGAGGTGATGTTTTAGAGGAGTTATGCAACGTTCAAGGCTGGACAGGGCAGTTCTCACAGAACATTGTCGGTTTGCCTACGTGATAAATCCAGTAGCTCTGCTCATAGAGCCATGCCAAAATTACAGTTTTCAGAAACTTCTGCAAAAGGATTTAAACAGTTTTGTGCCTTGCCACCAAAATGTGTGTTCATTTTTCTACACCTCCACACCTGGCAGTGTTTCAGCCCAACATTTGCTACAGTATTTTGAGTTCATCTTGTTTATTTTCTGCTTTATTTTTTTCTCCTGATGTACATTTCATGTGCAAAGCCGAAGTTACCATTTCCAATATATACTGCTACTGTTTAGCCCTGCTCCTAAACCATACTATTCTTAAATAAAGTACACTTCAAAGTAACATAGACTTCATACTTTAGGATTTTTACTTACAACCTGAGCTTTTGTACCTCATATCAAGGATGGCATTTGTTATACAGCACAGAAATTGCAGAGGTATACTAAAAGTGTACATTTGATATGAAATATTGTTTCTTGGAAAATTATATTTCAGAATATTGATTAGATATCAGTAGTACAATAGGGCAGGGAATGAATGCTCCTTGGTGTGTTGTTAAAGGGATGCAGTGTAGGAGGGTATAAGATATATAAGAGGTCCAGAATTTGAAATGAGATGATCTATATTAGTGGTTCTCTCAAAGTGGGGTCCCTGGGCCAGGAGCATCAGCATTACCCAGAAACTTATTAAAAATGCAGTCTTGGGGAATTTCCTGGCAGTCCAGTGGTTAGGACCCTCTGCTTCCACTGCAGGGGGCCCAGGTTTGATCCCTGATCAGGGAACTAAGATCTCCCGAGCCACATGGTGTGGCCGGGAAAAAAAAAATGCAGTCTTGGCCCCTTCCCCAAACTCCCTGAATCAGAGATTCTGGGGGTAGGATCCAGCAATCTGTTATAACAAGTCTCTCCCCATGTCACACACATCCTCCGCGGTGCTGACGCACAACGAAGTGTGAGCATCAGTGGTTTATATTCAAACCTCAGCTCAGCTGCGACCTTGGTTTATGGCCTTGGAAAGAAACCTTACTGAACACGGGTTCCCCACTCTGCTTTCTCTCTCTCTTTTCATTTTCTGTGCTCTGCCTAGAGACAGAAAGGCGGGACTTCTGGTGACACTGATGTCCAACTGGACAATGGTATGCCAGTCTCTACTTTTTTTTTTTTTTTTTTTGCGGTGCGCGGGCCTCTCACTGTTGTGGCCCCTCCCGTTGCGGAGCACAGGCTCCGGACGCGCAGGCTCAGCGGCCATGGCTCACGGGCCCAGCCGCTCCGCGGCACGTGGGATCCTCCCGGACCGGGGCACGAACCCGTGTCCGCTGCATCGGCAGGCGGACTCTCAACCACTGCGCCACCAGGGAAGCCCTCTACTTTTTACAGATGCCCCATATTCACAAGTGATACTTTTGGCTCTCCTGAGGTTTGAGGTTCCTAGTGCTGATTCTCTGAACTGGCCTTCCCAGTAAACTTGTGAAGAGAGGGGTTGGCCCCCAAAACTGGGGTCCTCTGACCTCAGAATGTAAAACACTTCAGGATCTTTTGTGCTGAGCTATGGGCCTTCACTATAATTCCAAAACCACAGGAAAAACTTCCACTTGCCATTCTGTTACGTTGGTAAATGTGTATAATTATACACTGTATTTCCTCTACTTCACAGACTTATTGTGAGGGCCAAATGAGAAAATGATCATGAAAGTACTTTGAAAACTGTAGAGCCCTACACAAATGCTGGGTTTTGTTGTTATCTAATACTCTTGAGAAATTTTTCTGTTCCTCTTTCTCCATCCTTTGCAATTCTAGTCTCAGTAGAGGAAATTAGGCCTCTTCACTTCCCCATAAGTATTTGATTGTCAGCCTCATCACTCTCACTTCTGTTGTATGGAGCTATGGTAGTCAGGTCTGTCTTGGTTACAAATAACAAAAACCTATCTCAAAGTGATGTAATCCAGAAATGGGATTCATGGGGAGACAATGAGTGTAGCCCACAGAAACAAAGAAAAGGCTGTAGGAACCAGAGCCTCAGGAACCCTGCTGAGGCTTTCCTTCTCCTGCTGTGGCCCTCGTCTCCGTCAGTCTTGACTTCGCTTGGGGGATTGCGTTGTTTTTTTCCATTTCTGCCAGGTTGTGACCATGTGGCACAGAACACGGCCACAGTCAGCCTCAGCCTAGCAACTCCTGAGAGAGCAGATAGCATCTTCTTCCCACTGTCCATATGTTAATCCCAGGGAAGAACTCTGATTGGACCAGGAGGATGGGGCCAGGTCTGTGTCATATGACCATCCCTGAAAAAGGGGTAGATGGCAGCTCTTGGGGTTCATAGTGTGTTTCCAGAGGAAGGGTCATGGGAAAGACTGTTAAAAAGACAAACACCAGCTGACTAAGATTTCCACAGGAACCTGGCTATTTGGTGTAGGGACTGAGGGGATCCTTCAGTGTGGATACCTTTTCCACTTCCAGTGGCTCATACGAGTACACAAAAGGATTTACAATATTCACACGTAAGAATATACAAAGATGTCTTTTTAAGCACAAGACCCAAGCCATAAATCTAGGGTTCCTTTTTTTGGTTGAATCCTGCAAGGAATTAGCTTATCTAGATTTTGTTCATTAACAAATGATAAGAAATGAAACCCATCACACTGAGATTGTAAAGAGCCAGGAGATGTGTCTGCCCTCAAGGATCTCACCATCTAGGGAGCTAAGCAACCAGAGCTAAGCAACCCAGCATATTTGTAGTGCATTCCATGCTTTCTCATGGCAGTGTTCACCAAAGGAAAGACAAATGAACCGCTTATGGTTTTATATGGGTTTTATACAGCTGCAAAGCTTCTCTCTGAAATGCAGATAACAAACAGTCAAATCATGTCTATGCTCTTGAAAATACAACGTTTTCACTAGGATTTGACCTTTATTCCTTAGATCAAAAACACCTAGCATTTCCCGCAAACTATCTATAATAAGAGACTACAGCTGCTGAAAACAACACACACGTGGACCATCACTGTAGTGTAAATTTATGGCTTCAAGGTGCAGAATTTGAAAAGTCAAGTAGTCCCTAAGAGCCGTGGTGACAACAGCTTACGAATTTATATGTTGTTACAGATTAAAGTAATTACTTAGACTAGCTCAGGGAAGCCCAACATAATCCCCACTCTTAAAACGAGCTATAGACTGCAATTTCATCTTGAAAGCCCTGGTTAGATTGGTACATCTTATCAATAGTTTTGAAAACTATATTTCCACAGAGAAATTATAAAAGAAATAACTGGCATTCAATTTCTTGATGCTTTGCATTCTTTCAGAGTCGGCAAACATAAAAAAGTCAGCAGGTGGAGCTCCTATTCCCTTGGCAGGCCTGATAGAAGTGCTTCTCTTGAAAGAACTTTCAATTACAGACGGTCTCTCTGGCAGCCAGTTCTAGGCTCCCTACAGACAGTATCAGAATAATACATGAAAATGTGAGACTGTGAAACATTCCAGAGTGCTGTCATAGGTCAGGAAAGAGACGAGAGACAGAAGAGCCAGAAATCTTTTATTTTATTATTTTTTTGGCTATTTCCCCCATTTTAAATTTCTTTTCAATTAACAAAGAGGGGGCCGTCCTTCATGAGTGAGACCCGACAGGATATACTAATTCATTTGTTTTCTGGGACACTTTGCAGTTCTCTCTCCTGCCTGTGTTCTGTCACCCTTTCACGATGTGGCACTTCCCTACCACTGAGCTCAACACTCCATCAGACAAGGGGAATCATATGCCGACAGGAGAATGAAAAAAATATGGAAGCACAAGATGCCTTGGACTCCCCTTCTAAACCTTTTATTGTTGTTATTCTGTTTGACAAGTAAATTCACAAAAAATTTAAGGATCTTTGCTGCCAGCCACTAAGTCTGATAACTTCTCTAAATTTTTCATCAGGGTGCGTGATTGCCATTTTGCAGCAGGCGATTACAATAAAAATTCCCTTTTAATTCACTACATTTGATATGCACATAATTCCTTTAGTGTGAAACCTACTTAGTGTCTTGTTCAATTTGCCATCTCTAAAGGAGAAGGGAGAAACTGGGTGATCAGATACATTTCATATAAGGACCTGGCACGTGGTATCATGTGACAGCAGATGGCATGTGAAAGCCTTTGTGGGAAATATGGCCCCTGTTAAATAGGCTGTGAACGTGCAATGTTGTGCGTGTCTCCTCAGAGTGTCATTCAGTCACCCCAGCATCTGCAGGAGAGGAAACAGCATCCCATTCACTTTCAGAATGAAAGCTAATGTGAACGACCTCAGGAAAGTCATGGAGCTGCAGGTACATGCTGCCCATTGCCCGTGCGGTCAAATGCAGAGACCAGAGCTAATAGTATCCACTCTGCAGGGGTGCTGGGCTCGGACCAGCGGCCGACTTTGGAATTTATCAGATTGTGCAGTAAGAAACCACAAACGGCTAAAATCTTGGAGGCAGAAAGTGAAGAGGCAAAAAGAACACAAGGTTCCCAGTTTGGTATTAAAATTCCTTTTTTGTCTATCCCACCTGTGTTGTGGAGGGAAAGGTGCTATGGCCATCCAACGGTGTCCCCTCTTCTGAGATCTTCCAACCTTTGCACACTCTGAGAATTTCATGGCTCTTCTCTTGATTCGCACCGAGGAGGAGCTATATTTTGCTCTGCAATACACATCCAAGGCAGCATGCTAATGAGAATTATTATTAAGCGATGTAGAGTTGGCACCAGTCTCTTGCAATCTGCTCCACGGCAGAAGCAGGAAGGGCAGAGGCAGAGAGTCAGAAAAGCAGCTTTACTGAACACTCTTCTGGACCTGATTAGTTTTGGTCACTTTCAACACCAGGCAAAGCCAAGTAGAATTGTAAGCTTTCACAGGCATGCCACACTGTTTCCTCACTGTAATGTATCTGGCCTGTCAAAAAGTCTTCTTGATTTTACTGTTGCTTTAAAAACATTCTTCTCTTTAAGAACTACAAAATCAAGAGTTTCTGTAAATTCAATGACCAGGGTACCAGAAAGACCAATTTGCTGTTCATTGCGAGATTTTTTTCATTTTGGTACCCTATTCAAACAGGCTCATCTCACTCTCAGAACCTTTGAATTATGTCCCAGAACCTTTTATGGCATAACTTTCGGACTAAGCTGTGACATCTTGGTCAGATGGGAGAATTTGGACCACTAATCAATGTCAAACAGAGGGGCCTGAAATTAGAGCTATTATGAATGATCCTTCAAGCAGTTAGACCAAAGCCCCTTTGTGAAGTTGAAGTATGATGAAAGCAACTTGGAGACAAGCCACAAGACCAAAATAAAAGGTCATTTTCACGTTTATATTGATTTATTATTAAAGACACTTTATCAGACAGGCTTTTACCGGAACGTACTAATGTGAGGTGATTTTAAGACTGAGAGGCAGCAGGCTCATACCTCTGTCTCCCCTGAGTATTAGACCCATAGGCCCACATGGCTCCTGGTCATTTGGATGTACCTTAGGTACTCAGACACGCTAAGTTCCAAACTGTACTCACCATCTCCACAGCTGTCACAAAGATGGTTTCTTTTTTCAGTATTATTTTTATTTTATGTTGGGGCATAGTTGATTAACAACGTTGTGTTAGTTTCAGGTGTACAGCAAAGGGATTCAATTATACATATACATATATCTATACTTTTTCAAAAATTTTTCCCATTTAGGTTATTACAGAATATTGAGTAGTGTTCCCTGTGCTATACAGTAGGTCCTTGTTGGTTATCTATTTTAAATACAGCAGTGCGTACACGTCAATCCCAAACTCCCAGTCTATCCGTCCCCTTCCCCACTGCCCGGGTAACTATAAATTCATTCTCTAAGTCTGTGAGTCTGTTTCTGCTTTGTACATAAGTTCATTTGTATCATTTTTTTAATATTCCACATATAAGCGATATCATATGATATTTGTCTTTCTCTGTGTGACTTACTTCACTTAGTATGATAATCTCCAGCTCCATCCATGTTGCTGCAAATGACATTACTTCATTCTTTTTAATGGCTGAGTAATATTCCATTGTATATGTGTACCACATCTTCTATATCCATTCATCTGTCAGTAGACATTTAGGTTGCTTCCACGTCTTGGCTTTTGTAAACAGCACTGCAATGACCACTGGGTGCATGTATCCTTTCGAACCATGTCTTTCTCTGGATATATGCCCAGGAGTGGGATTGCTGGATCATATGGTAGCGCTGTTTTTAGTTTCTTAAGGAACCTCCATACTTTTCTCCATAGTAGCTGTATCAATTTATATTCCCACCAACAATGTAGGAGGGTTCCCTTTTCTCCACACCATCTCTGGTGTTTATTGTTTGTCAATTTTTTGATAATGGCCATTCTGACCAGTGTAAGGTAATATCTCATTGCAGTTTTGATTTGCATTTCTCTAACAGTTAGCAATGTTGAACATATTTTCATGTGTCTCTTGACCATCTTTTGAAGTCAGCCTTGGCTTCTCAGTTTTCCTCAACTTCCAGTAATCACCAAGTGCTTCTCCATGCTTCCTCCTCTCCATCCCCACTGCAATTGCCTTTGCTTAGGGTTTTTCCTCATTTCTGCTCTAGACCGTAGTAATGACCTCTTGTTTCACACAACTAACCATCCTCCACACTGTCATCAAAGTGATCTTCCAAGACCACAGTCCTGACCATTTTACTTCCTTCCTTGAAGCTCGCTAGTGGCACACTATTACCCCATCTCTTTGTGTGACATCAAGCTTCTCTGTGATCTGGCACTAACCAGATCACAATAAACCAGAAGTCAGTCTTCTGGAAAGCTCCCTAATTTTGTTGCAGATGAGCCTGCATCGGCAGGCAGACTCTCAACCACTGCGCCACCAGGGAAGCCCTAATATCCCACCTTTAAGAGGCCAGTTTTTCTTTGCAAGCCCAGGTAATCCTCTTTCAATGTCCGGCGAGATTTCATATTAAACATCAAGAAAATGCACATGACAATTTGATTCACATTAATAATATTAATAACAATAATAATTGTTATCAATACTGAAGATGTTATATACATGAAACATTTCATTTAATACAATCATCCTCTGAGCTGGTTATCATTATTTCCATTTTACACATGAAGAAACAGGGTTAAAGAGATTAATTGATAAAAACAAATTCATTCAACTCTTAGAATTTGATTCTAATTTTGGTTAAATACTCTCAGTATTCTTCATTAAATTAACTCATTTTTACTTAAAAATGATTGTAAAAGAAAGCTTTATATTACTAATAGAAATTCAGAGCTGTTTGACATAAATGCAAGGTAGGAATAAAAATAAATATGAAACTATTCGAATTTAAAACTGTCAGAGATACCACCTAAAACCACCTCATGTATATAAGATATGTGTAGCACACTTTAGGAAACACCGAATCATAAGATAAAATCAAGACTATTTTGTAGTATATTCTATCGGAAGTGAAATATTGTATAAGTATTACGTTAGGATACATATTTATTAGCTGAACTAGTAATACACTGAGTAAAGAAATTTCTATTTCACTGATCTAGTGGTCAAATGAGAGAATGAAGTAGCATCCACTTCCTTCTCACTTGTGGCTTTGCCAACCCAGGACTTCCTCAGGTGGGTCATCGAGGCGTCTCACACTTCTTTTCTTGGGCTGTGGAGGCCTTTGAGAGTGTTGTGTGGGAAAGAATCAGGAATCAAGCAGAAATATGAAGGAGTAGCTAACAGGGAGGAAACTCCAAAAACAAGGGCCTGGAGTTGGCAGTAATTTACGGCAGGTTCAGGAAGAAAGATGATATTCTGGACTTCATAATCATACCTTTGAAGATTGGGTCCAGTGCTGGGCTCTGTGGCAGTAAAGCTATAGGCAAACCTAGTCCAATCTGCTACGTTTTGTGGAAGTTTTTCTCATGGTAATTACCCTAGGCACCCGCTGAGTGTTCCGATTCCTGAGCCCCACCCCAGATTTTCTGAATCAGAATCTTTGTCAATAAACCAGAAGTCAGTCTTCTGGAAAGCTCCCTAGGAAAAAAAAAAAAAACAACTATCTGTGCACATTATTTGTCTATCATTTTCAGATACAATTCACTTTAAAGATAAGTGATATTAGAAAATACTCTGGTTTCTAAAACATACAACATAGTGTGATTATTTTTAAAAACATTTTTATTGAATTTGAATTATATTCTTTTCTCTCTGCTCCTGAGTTACTAACCAAAACGAATAGACATTAGAGAAATTAGGAAACTTTATACATTTAAACAATCACTGTTTATGAACCAAGTGAACAGCATCCATTAATTACCTACTATGCTATCTGTTGATATTAAGCACTGCACTGGATGGATTTACTAATAGGGGAACCCTTTGCAGAAAGGTGAGGTTATGGGTGACTTGAAAATATGGCACAGTGATGGTTTCCCATAACTTCCATTCTCCTAATTTTTCTTGGTAACAAAACCCTATATTTTTAGCTAAGAACATGGTATTACATTTTCCAGCCTCTTTTGCACCTAGTGCAGCTGTGTGTCTAAATTCAGTCTAGTAGGATGTAAGTAAGTGGAAGTGTTATGTTCAATTTCTAGAACTTTCTTAAAGAAAGGGAGCATTCCCGTCTTCCTTTTGAGTATTCCTGCTATTCTGCAGACAAGCTTGATGTCTACTGACATCTTGAATCTCAAGGTAGCCTTGGGATGGAGGCTGTGCGTAGAAGAGGAACAAAATAGAAGGGACCAGGGTGGCTCTCACTTTCTCTCCAATTTGTAAGTCTTACTTTCAGACATAAATTGGAGAGAAAAGCACTTTGAACTTGCTGTTGCCACTATTTGGGGGAGCTTTCTGTCACGTGCAGTTGAATAAAAGCTTAACTAATAGAGATAGCATTTCTTGAACTTGGAGGCAAGATGCCAGAAGCATGAATTTTGTTGCAGATGAGCCTTGATTGTTTCTAGTAAAATCTAGAGCTAAATATGTAGGCCACTATATGCTGGTGGGGGACAATTACTCACAAGTGTTAAGGATGGTGGGCTGGAAGAAACGATATTTGTGTAATAGAGGTGCTAAATATCGTTACAACAGCAGACATTACAGTATGTAAATGTATTAAATTAACACATTGTATACCTTAAACTTATACAATGTTATATGTCAAATATGTTCAGTTAAATAAAGAGAATGGTGGGCTGGGCTTCCCCTTTTGTCTTTTTCGAAGGTTGTACTTTGCTTACTTATAGAAGCCATCAAGGAATTTAATCTATTGTCTCTTAAGCCAAGGGGATCTCCCTACAGTTCAGTTAACGAGAGACAGCTTAATTTATAATGCCTAAGAGTAGGGGTTGGGGTGCAGTGCTTTCCCCACCATCAGAAATATCCGATGGCAAGAAGCTGGATGACCGGGATGGGTGATGTGAGCCATGCTGGAAAGCAAGATCTTGCTAGACAAACATGTTCTATTAAGATATACAACATTTTTTTTTTTACTGAAAATTCAAGTAGATCTCTAGAAGGAGAGCCACAGGGCTGACTACATAATTTGTGGAGTTCAGTGTAAAACAGAAATGTGGATTTCCTGCTTATTCAAAAAGCAGGAAAAGAGTGTTATTAAAGGTATTACAACTTAAGGCTTTTTCTTTTCTTCTGAAAGTCTTTCAAATTGTCATCGTGGATTTTTTTTTTGTTATTTAATGTTGTTCTAACTAAAGATAAATTTAAAATTTTAATAATTAGCATGGATTTTACTATTCTTTATATTGTACAGTACCAGTGTTAAATGCAAATATAAGAACACTGAACTTGTGTGCAGAATCACTGAAATTACATAATTCGTGTTTCATAGCTCATAGTTGCATATGTATTTTGTTCTTATTAGAACAGGAATCATCGCACAAAACTACTGTTTTTCATTTTCATCTCTGTGCACATTCTTCCAACACTTTCTAAGTTATTGATGAGTAAAGAGGACTGACATCATTTTTAGCATAAGTGGTTAGCTACTGCAGGAAAGTAACGTGAGTAGGAAAGGATCTAATACTGGGTAGTTCATCTTTCTTTAAACATCATTGCTTTCTTTCATGTATTTGAAGCAAGTTCTAGTTCAAATGAAAGCCTGACCTTTTGTGGTTGTCAGAGCCATTACTTACTTAGACACAAATGTAACAAATTTACCTTGAGCTTGCTTTAAATCTCAGTGAATACCCACTCACTGTGGTTGGGAGGAATTCTGTTTTCACGGGGCATCCTAAACACTAGATGCGAGTGGGGCGGCGAAAAAATGGCGGCATGAATGCGTATTGCCACACTGGACGTCTCCTCTGCATATACTCCGTTGTCACTTATCAAACACAAAGAAAAAAGTAAGATGGCACAGGTAGCGTGTCCGTGAAGCTAGCCTTATGGGGCAATAAAGAAGACTAGAGATCATAGGAATTCCCTCTGACTTAATCATTCTTTGACACAGCCTACAGGAAAGCTCTTCCGGATTTTAGCCTCATGAGGAAAATGCTCCCCTTGTATACTCTCTCCTTCCCTATCTTATAAATATCCCACACCTTTCTCTCTTTCTTCAAACCTCCATGTAGAACCCTCTTCAGGGCCTCTTGTGATCCTACCTGTCCTCCTGGGAAATTCTGAGGAAATGTATTCTACTTTTTGCCAGGATTTTTGGAATCTATATGTTCATTCAAGCTAAAGTGTGGGAGTGTTGGGAGGTGGACAAACCCACCCTATAAACGAGGATGAAGATGACCGTGGATGCTCCAATTTCAGGACAGTTTCCCCATCGTGGAGAGCTGCAAATACTTTTCCTACCACATCACTAAGAAAGGTTAGCACATCAACAAGGCAAGCATCAAGACCGTACTGACTGCAGCCATAACGAGGAAACACGCTTCTATTTAGTGACTTTGGACTCACCCCCTTCTGAATAATAAACCCTTCTATTATTTTGTTAAAAATCATTAAGCGCTTCTTGACCCTGGCTTGCTTTACTAGAAAAAAACCATACTGGCTGAAAATGGCTCTCTTCAGTGAAAAGGCAGAGCCAATGTTTGGCCCTTCCTTCTCGGAGTTCCAGGCCTTTTTCCACCTCTGGCCACTTGATTGTGGATGGCAAGCACATTTCCCTTCTGGGCAATCTAATTAGTCAACTCATTAGACTGGGCATCTAATAAGTCAACCAATTCATGCTGCCATCATCCGATAATAGCTTAATGAATTCCACTTCAAGAATTTGCATCTTAATAGGGGACTTTTTTAAGTAAAAAAAGAAGGAGGACTTGGATCAGGAAGAAGAGGAAAGTTGGTTTTAATACCCAGAATTTTGTATGTATCCGAGAGTGCAAAGGCAATGGATTACTCTGCTAGTTCTTAAGTTTGTGTTATATATGCAACAGTTAACCTTATGAAAATGGAAAGAAGATTGAACTGAGGGTGGAACAATCCACGATAATAGTGGAGGCTTTGCTAAACTCCTTTAACAAACCCTTCCTTCACTAATTCACAATTGTGTTTGCTTGAAACAATAAAGCTTCCCAACTGTTTTGGTTCAGTTGAATAAGAGAAAGCAGCTTGGCTTCAATAAATATCCTAGCATCATACTAATAAATGATGTAGTGGCAGTGAGGTTGAGAAGGCAGAAAATTATAGAATAAACCGTAGACCACTTCCTTCAGATTGTTTTAAATGGTAAAGATAAATTCCACAAGTAGAATTAAAGCGGTTAGATTGAGAGGTTAGAAAAACTCTGACATTGTTTCAATCTAACCCTTAAATAACATCCTTTAATGAATCTTTGCTACCTACAGGGAAGAATATCTCTCACGGCCTCTGGTTCCTTCACACCTTGCCAGCCTTCCCTTTTCCCACTCCCTGCTTTGCAGTTTTTTTCCCCAATAACATGGATTGCTTATCATTTTCCCCACACAAGGCTGTGTCTTCACTTCATGCCTTTGATCACACTTCTCTTTCTGAATATCTTCATCTTCTCTCCAACCTGCCTTTGCCTGGCTAATGCTTACTCATCCTTCAATATTCAGCTCACATATCATCATCTCCAAGAAAACTTTCCCTTGATCCATCTCCAGACTTAAGGCGACTTAAGTATCCCTTCTAAGTCAAATTCCTTTGTGCTAGATGTCAGTTGTGTTACTTTATTATGAACTCCTTGAAATCCCATACCAAGTTTTTTGTTTTTTTTTTTTAATTCCCAACACCATGGTAGGCAGTCAATAAATATGCATTGATTTAATGAATGAATGATTCACAGAGTCTAATGACCTGAGGAGAAAACTGTGATTTGGAGGGGAAAATGGCTTTTCTCACAACTACCTTGACACCTGTATCCAGCTCTCCTGACTTCAGATCATTAAACTATTCTCCACAAACAACTAGAAGTTCCTAGAAACAGGAAAATAGTTGTTAATTAGGTTTAAAAAGAAAAAGCCAAAGAAAAGGCACCGAGATGGAAATCATCAAGGCATATAGGTATGTTTTCACTTTAAGAAAATTAAGAAGTGGCTTGCTGAATTTAGATGCCGCTCCACCTCTTCAAGGATAAAATGCTGAATTTATCACACTTAGTGCTCAGATTTATGCTTGGTAAATTTATTTCTAAGATTAAAGATATAAACAAGCTCATTAAAGAGTGTCAAAAACTTGTCAACATCAAATAGCTGTTACATAACAACATTTTGAAATCTAGGTTATTATGTACAGATTGCATCTCCATTTTTAAAAATCCCATGTTCTGAAAATTAAGGGCAAATTACCACTTAGGTTTTTCCAGACTTCAAATATTTTGAAAGTGTTGAGAGCTATTTGGGAATTCTAAAACCTGGCTACAGATAGGATATATAATAATATTGTTATTCCCATTCAAAATTATTATTGTCATTTCAGCAAAGGGGAAAACTAGATGGGAAAAAGTTTGGATTCTTTTCCTTCATAATTGCTTAAAAGCCAAGTTTTGTATGAAAAACATATTCTGAAAATAAAATAATTCCCTGCTTCATCCAGCCTCCAAATAGTTTGTTACTCCTGTTGATTACCCACCCAACACTGATTCCCCTCCTACCAAGAACACCCCAATTTTCACTCATTTATCCACAGCTCCCTTACCCAAAGCTATGTGTTTCAGGAGTAATTCCACTTCCTTCTTAATGATTGGCTCAGAATGAGGGCTAAAGAGGTTGTGTATAGGTAAAGCTGGGACTACCATTTGATGAAGGCAATAAACAGATGAGGGCAGAGGCAAAAGAACCATCCCTGGGGCAGAAAGCTAGCCCTGCCGGATTGATATAGTCCTGAAGTCTGCCATACTTCTGGACTTCCAGTTATGTACGTCAATACATTTCATTATTGTTTAAATAACTTAAGTTTCTGTAACTTGCAGTGGAAAGAATCCTGATTAATATACAGCAAAATTAGCAATTTCATTTAGATTAGTAAAATATCTAATGTAAAACTCTAAGAAAATGTTTTACTTTGAAGTAATTCAGCTTCTCTGTATTTTTCTGTTCTTGAGTTAATTATTTGGCATTTGGAGGAGCATCCATTATTTTAAAACTTAATATTCTCTGTCATTGTACCTCTCACACAGAAAACCATCTATTTCTGCATTTTAATGGATACTCTGAAAAATTCTGAGGTTTTTCTTCCCTCCTTCATCTTGAGTATCATGATTCCACTAACTGATTGTGAGTATATTAACCCCACACAGAGCAAATTGTGTGGCCCTTAGGAGTTCCTCAGAGCGTTCAATCATCCAGGAGACTCATTAACTTTTGTGTATTTTCATAGAATGTCAGTGCATGTGCAAGACTCCTAAATTTTACCCTAAAGTCTTGGGGTTACTATATGCAAGTGGGTGCTTTCCTGGTTCTGTTTGTCCTAAACATTCAAAGGATCCAGTGTTGGTGAATTAATGAAAGAATTCACAGTATAAGAAAAATAGAAATACAGTGTTATAATTATTGTCAGGTGAAGACAAATGGCAATATTTCATTCTTTTTTATGGCTTGAGTAGTATTCCATTTTATATTATACCATATTTTCTTTATTCATTCATCTGTTGGTGGACACCAAGGTTGCTTCCACATCTTGCTATTGTAAATAAGTTGCTCTGAAGGTTGGGGTGCATGTATCTTTTCAAATTAGTGTTTTCATTTTCTTCAGATATGTACACAGGAGTAGAATTCCTGGATCATATGGTAGTTCTATTTTTAAGTTTTTGAGGAACCTCCATACTGATTTCTATGGTGGCTGTACCAACTCACATTCCTACCAACAGTGTACTAGGGTTCCTTTTTCTTCACATCCTTGCCAACATTTTCATTTGTTGTTTTTTGATGAGAGCCATTCTGGCAGCTGTGAGGTGACAGCTCATTGTGGCTTAGATTTTCATTTCTCTGATGATTAGTGATGTTGAGCAAATTATCATGTACCTGTTGGCCATCTGTATGTCTTCTTTGGGAAAATGCCTATTTAGGTCTTCTGCCCATTTTTTAACTGGGTTGTTTGTTTTTTTGATATTGAGTTGTATGAGTTCTTTATATATTTTGGATATTAACCCCTCATCAGACATATCATTTGCAAATATCTTCTCCCATTCAGTAGGTTGCCATCTCATTTTGTTGATGGTTTCCTTTGCTGTGCAAAAGCATTTCAGTTTGATTCGGTCCCATTTGTTTATTTTTGCTTTTGGTTCCCTTGCCTGAGGAGACACATCCAAGAAGATACTGCTAAGAACTATGTCAAAGTGTGTACTCCCTATGTTTTCTTCTAGTTTCATGGTTTCAGATCTTACATTTAAATTTTCAATCCATTTTGAGTTTATTTTTATGTATGTTATGAGGAAATGTTCTAATTTCATTCTTTTAAATGTAGCTGTCCAGTTTTCTCAACACCAATAATTGAAGAGGCTGTCTTTTCCTCATTGTATATTCTTGCCTCCTGTGTCATAGATTAGTTGACCATATGTGCATGAATTTATTTCTGGGCTCTCTGTTCTGTTCCGTTGATCTATGTGTCTGTTTTTGTGCCAGTGCCATACTGTTTTGATTATTGTAGGTTTGTAGTATAGTCTGAAGTCACTGCGTGTGATCCCTCCAGCTTTGTTCTTTTTTCTCAAGATTGCTTTGACTATTTTGTTGTTCCACACAAATCTTAGGATTATTTGTTACAGTTCTGTGAAAAATGTCATGGGTATTTTGATAGGGATTGCATTAAATCTGTAGATTGCTTTAAGTAGTATTGGCATTTAAAAATATTAACTCACCAATCCATGAACACAGGATATCTTTTCATTTATTTATATTGTGTTCAATTTTCTTAAGCAATTTTTACAGTTTTCACAGAATAGGTCTTGTACCTCATTGGTTACATTTATTCCTACCTTGTACCCATATGATTACATCTGAGGCATATTGACAAATAATGGGTATCATATTTCAAAAAGGATAATAGCTAATAAGAGTTAACCCAGGGGAGGATAAGTATGGCAGGAGTCTAGAAATCATCTCACATGGATTGAGCAAATCATTTAGCCAGGTTGATCAATTTTTTAAATGATGTTTTGTTATTATAGAGAGAATACACAATTGATTCACTGTAGAAAAATAGAGAATACAAAGACAAAGAAAAGAATCTCACATCCCACCATCCAGTGATTGACACTATTAACATCTTAGTATGTATCTTTGAAATATATATGTATCTCTTATGTCTTTTAAAATCTAGAGCAGTCCCTTTTTTTATGACCATTGAAGACTGAAGGCCAATCGACCTTCAGAATGTTCCACCTTTTTGGATTTGTCTGGTTACATCCTCTTTTACTCTAACCCCTGTGTGAGTGATTTTAAAGGCTTGGTGGATTCAAGTAAAACACTATGGATAGAATATCATAGGTGATATTGTATAATTCGTGCTTGTTGTGTCACATCAGAAGACATGGAACTTCTAGTTCATCTACAATTCATTTGCTAAAATTGAGCTGCACTGGAGTGATGGCAGTCTGAACTCTCTATTGTATAATTTGATTTAACTTCTTGTGAGTAGAACATATTCTGTGTGATATTAGTTTGGCACCAAATTAATGTCCAGGTTCCCATCAACCATTTACCTAATGATTTTAACCTTGATAAACCTTGTCTGAATTGATAAATTAGCTAAAGTTTGTAAAATGAAGTTTTACTAATTCTGTTATTCCTCCTACATTTACTAACTGGCATTTATAGTAGAGTGCTCCCTTATCAACTGGTCTGGGCCTCAATTACCAGTTGATGAAATTGCCGGGATGATGTTTATGGAATCCTAGAAGTATTCCAAGGAACATATAAAGTTATTGGAAACGTTTATAATGCCTGAAAAAAAAAAGAGTATATAACTGTCTTTATATATTCAAATCTGGCCCTCTGGAAAAGGAATTAGATCTATTATGCATTGTTCCAGAGTGAAGTTTAGAAAAGGCAAATATTAACACAGAGAATAACTTTTTGTAGGTTTTCCTCACAAAGAAGTAAGGAAATATGTGTCTCTGAAAATATTCAGAGGCTGAACCTATCATGGTTGTTAGTTCTCAAGTGCATCTCCTCAGTTGAAATATTAGAACTATAAGATTCTCAGCAGAATAGAAAATCCAATAGAAATAGTGCCTAATTTTGTACCAACATTCTAGTAAACCAATAAAATTCTAATAAAGCTCAGTAATAAGACTAAATCTCGAGTTACAAACTGAGTGTCCTATTTTTGCATTCTTCATATTGGCAGTGATAGATATGGCTGCTGGGAGAAATGGATGAGATGGGGAAGTGAATATGGGTATGACCCTCTGTGAGGGAAATGAAGGTTTCAGGACCACTCAGTGAATTGTGGACCTTAGCTTCTCCCTCCACTCAGGAACAGTTTACATCCCCCAGTTAGGTGGATTGAATCCTGGAATAGCACATTTAACAAAATATTAGAAGAATTCTAATAAAGACTGGATATTACTGCCTTATCTCTTACTGTTCTTCATTGCTTCCCATTTCCTTCCTTTCTAACCCTGTACCTATCCCAATTCCTTTAGGTTGCAGAAAATAAATCAGTCCTAAACTAGAAACTGAAACAATCTCAGATGTGGTAGGAAGGTAAACTACATGTTATACGCAGTATATTATAGCAAATAGAATGTCCTGAAGATCATACAGTCATACTCTGCACCCACAGCCATTAACTTTATTGGTAACAACGCACAGCTCTAGACCAGAACACGTGTTCTAAGTTCAAATATTGATAATATTCATAATAATGACAGCTGGACCTAGTCCAAGGTGACTTTCACTTTGTAAATTACCAAACCAGCAAAATTATATGAAATAAAGTGCAAAATTATCTGCGATAAAGAATGCAAATGAGGGCTTCCCTGGTGGCGCAGTGGTTGAGAGTCTGCCTGCCAATGCAGGGGACACGGGTTCGTGCCCCGGTCCGGGAAGATCCCGCATGCCGCAGAGCGGCTGGGCCTGTGAGCCATGGCCGCTGAGCCTGCGTGTCCAGAACATGTGCTCCGCAACGGGAGAGGCCACATCAGTGAGAGGCCCGCGTACCGCAAAAAAAAAAAAAAAAATGCAAATGAGTAGTCATGCCTTTCTAGTATAGTACCTCCTGCTATTTTTCATGAGGGTGTACATGAAGTTTGGTGATTAGTATGGCCCAAAATAAATATAAAATCTGCCAAGCTGGTGGCCACAGAGCCACTGGTTGTGGTCTTTTGTGCTACTCAGGCTGGGTAGAAAGCACATTGTTTTCATATAAGAAATCCGCTGTGCCAGAATGTATACTTCCATGTTGCTGTTCTTACTACGTCATTGAGCCTACTTAAGCGTTCAGTACAATGTGTCTGGCATGGCCTACCACATTTGCCAAAGAGAGGAAAGAGAGCTCTAGTTAGAAGAAAACATAACTCAGTGGACCAAGAAAAAGACTATCTCTGATTACTTGTGAGTTGATTAAAACTTAAGATGCATGGGTACATGATATATATCCTTTTTCTTTTGTACTTTCTGCTCTCTTTTCTCCATAGGCTAAACAGAGCTAGACAAGACCTGTCTCCCTGGTTATCCTTTCCCCTCCGGTGCTCTTCTAGACAGTTATGTAATTAGTGAACCAATGACCCTCTCGTTTCCTTTAGATATGCATTAGGGTAGCTGTGGATTGTCATTTGATTCCCATTTTCCTACTGATCTTTATTGTTAGAGATGCATGATGAATGATTTGGGGATGACTAGCAAGAAATAATTTAAGCATTCTAGAATCATAGCAATAATGCCATAAAACTAGCATATGTATGTTTGATTCTCATGTGTTTTTGATTCTCTCTCATTGTCCAATATTTCCATTTGCAATACTTGTATGCCCTTTTAGCATATACTTTCTTAATTTGTTTGTGTTACTCCATAATGAATCTGTGTTTATTTGTGTAATATATTGATACCCAACCTTTTCCACCAAAAGCCATGATTCTTCCTACCAGAAAGTTGGGGCAAACTTCATGGGTAAAGGCCACAGTCCTCCACAAGAATACTCTCCCTTTAGACACCAGCCATGAGTTTGGGAGTCCTCAAGCCAACCTCACTTACAGCCAGCAGGCGACAAAGTCAGGGCTTCCCACTATCCCCTTAGTTTTGATAATTCTCTAGAACAACTCACAGAACTCAGGAAAGCACCATATTTATGATTACAGTTTTACTAAAGCAAAGGAATACAAATCAAAGTCAGCCAAAGGGACAGAGGCATAGGTCAAGGTCTGAAAAGGTTCCAAACATGAAGCTTCCGTCAGCTTCAGGGACACATCGCCCTCCATTTGTGATAACACACGTAGTACTACCAAACAGGAACGCTCATCTGAGCCTTTGGTGACCAGAGTTTTTATTGGGGATTGATCACTTACTGCCCATGTGACTGACCTTTATGTTCCAGCCACCCCTGGAGGTTCTGGCTAATACCTTTAGTCTTCGGTTCCTCCAGAAATTTGAACTGATATGGCAAGTCTTAAAACCCCTATCATAAATCACATTGCTAGACTGTTCAGTGGCGAAAACCCTCAGGCAAACAGACACTCCTATCAAGTAAGATATTCCAGAGGCCTAGAGATCTCCCAGTAGCTGAGGGCAAAGGCCAGAACTCTCTTTGGGTAAAGTTGATTCTTTACTACACACACATTCCAATCCTATTTTAGAATATGCATTTACAATTTTGGGTCAACATTTAACTAAACAATTCTATCCCTTAATCCTGATAGGATTTTTTTCATTACCCAATACTATATTAGTGATTCTAAAGTTTAATCAGTGCATGAATTGAAGTATATCTTCCATTTTTACATGACAAAAATATTCATTTATATGATTAAGAAATAAATAAAGGAGAATTCTAGGCTGATTGTGTTGGCAGTGAACTTCCCTAAATCATAAAACATATGAGCAAATAGGATAACCAAAGCAAAAACCCGAGCACAACATCTGTGACAAAACTAAGTGATAAAGTATTCCCATGAACCTAAAATATGAACAAGTGGTGGCAGATAACTCACAGCTATAAGATCCATCAGCATCTGTGAAAGAGAAAACTAGGGAAGGCATCAGGCTGTCCCTGAGAATAGGAGACCCTCAAACTCACAAACAGGTACTCACTAGAAGGGGACATTTTGAGAACAGAATCTGAAACAGAATTCAATGCACTGGAGTGGGTAAAGGAGTCACTGTAAGCTCTGAAATGTTAGACTCGTATGGCCCCAAGACCTCTTAAAACCGAAAGACCTAAGCCCTTTATTAGGACAAACTCACACTTAGGAGAAACTTCTTGGAATAGAAATCAAATTGAGCAAGACAGGAACAGTGGGGAAGGGGAAAGAGAAGTTCCAGATAAAGGTGGAAGGAGGAGGAGAGGCAACAGACTTTAATAAGTAAAAGGTTACATATTTTATTAATTCCAGAAAAAAATCGAAAAGAGCATCCTAAAGACACACCACTAGAAAAATTATCCTGATCTACCTCTACATTCTGAAAGTCAAAGAAACAATTTTCACTTAAAAAACAAGCAATAGAAAGGGATCACAGTTGAATCCAATACAATTTTAAGAAAATAAGGAGAAGAATAACAGCTTCTGAGATGGCTGAAATATGAAGTGCGGAGAAGAGGAGAGAGCTGCAAAGAGAAGGAACTTGGGCTTCCCTGGTAGCGCAGTGGTTAAGAATCCGCCTGCCAATGCAGGAGACAGGGATTCGAGTCCTGGTTGGGGAAGATCCCACATGCTGCGGAGCAACTAAGCCCGTGCACCACAACTACTGAGCCTGTGCTCTAGAGCCCGCAAGCCACAACTACTGAAGCCCATGCACAACTACTGAAGCCCACGCGCCTAGAGCCTGTGTTTCACAACAAGAGAAGCCACTGCAATGAGAAGCCTGCGTGCTGCAACTAGAGAAAGCCCGTGTGCAGCAACAAAGACCCAGCGCAGCCAAAAATAAATAGATTAAAAATAGATAAATTTATTAAAAAAAAAAAAAAAAGAGAAGGAACTTCACAAACCTGAATTTGATCCCCTTGAATCTTTGGCCAAAGGGGAAGCTGTGCAAGCATAGGTTAAGACTCTGTAAGGCCAAGAAAAACTATGAGTTGAAGGGAGATTCCAGAGCTTGCTCAGGGCTGGGAGATTTGGGGTTCTGCCTCATTAGATTGGGGAGACCTCAGTGAACCCCTAGGCATTCAATTGACACTCAAGAAAGGCCAAATCTAATAAGTAGACCATTCTAGCCCTTGACTAGACCTTCTATACCAAAGCTTATAAACAATCCTCTAAATTACCAAGCTGACCCACAAGTAGATTAATTACCTGCCATAACAAAGTTCAACCCTCTTTATAAAAGAGAGCAAAATTGTCCAGAATCCAATAAAAAATTACCAGACATGTAAAGAAGAAGGAAAATGTGGCCTTCAACCAAGAAGAAAATCAATCAATAATAAAGAGACCCAGAAATGACAGATTGTATATTATCAGACTGAGTTGTTAAGACAGATATCTCCAAGGATACAAAGCAAAACATAAGCATAATGAAAGGAACTAATAAGAAATCTTAACAGAGAAATGGAAATTATTTTTTAAATGGAGATTTTGGAACTGAAAAATAAAATATCTGAAATTTAAAAACTCACTGCATGGGTTTAAAAGCAGTTAGATACCAAAGAAGAAAATACCTTGGAACTTGAAGACAGATTAACAGAAATGATCAAATCTGAATAACAGTCAGAAACGCAGTTGGTGGAAAATGAATAGAGCCTCAGAGACTTGTAGATCATTAGCAAATAGTCTAATATGTAAGTGATTAGAGCTCAGATTTAGATCATACTTTAACAGTCAACTGCTTTCCTTCAAAGATGCCAAAGCAATTCAGTGAGGGAAAGAATAGTCTTTTCAACTAATAGTGTTAAAATAATTGGATATCTGTATGGGAAAAAAATGAACCTGGACTCACACTATACAAAAAAAGATCAAAATGGATAATAAACCTAAATGTAAATTCTAAAACTTTAAAACTCCTAGAAGAAAACAGAAGAAAAAACTTAACCTTCGGATAGCCAAAGATTTTTTTGACAGGACAAAAAAGGTGTTAACTATAAAGTAAAATAAAAATGGATAAGTTGGACTTCATCAAAATAAGGCTCTTCTGTTCAATAAAAAAACACCATTAAGAAATTAAATAGCAAGACACAACTTCTGACAGAGGACCTGTATTCAGAAGATGTAAAGAATTCCTCAAACTAAAGAATAAAAAGACAACCCACTTTTTTATGAACAAAACTTTAAAAAAACTTTTTCGTGAGCAAAAAGACTTTAGCAGGCACACTTCTGAATATAGTACATGTAAATGTCCAATAAAGAGATGAAAATGCTTGATATCATTACTCATCAGAGATGCAAATGGAATCACAATGAGGTGCCACTACATATTCACTAGAATAGCTAAAATTAAATAAACCGACTGTCCCAAATGTTGGTAGGGATGTGAAATACTCATATTTTGTTGGTACAAATATAAAATAGTACATCTAAAAAATACTTCTGGCAGTTTCTCATAAAGTTAAATACATAGCTATACTAAAAAACAAGTCCACTTTTTAAAATTTACTTAAGAATAATGAAAACATATGGACACAAAAAGTCCTACCAGAATGTCCATAACAGCCTTTTTCATAATAATCAAATATCTGTCAATACAAGAAGGGATAAACAAATAATGATACGTGTACTCAATGGAATACAACTCAGCAATAAAGAGGAATGAACCACTTTTATATGCAACAATATGGATGAACTTCAAAAAATATGCTGAGTGAAATAAGGCAGACACAAATGAATACATACTTTATAATATGATTTATATGAAGTTCTTGAACATACAAAACTAATTTGTGATGAAAGAATTCAGAATGCCAGACTGCATCTAGTGGGGTGTGTGGGAGGGTGAAAGTTGACTGGGGAGTTACAAGAGGGAACATTTGGGGGTGATAGAAATATTCTATATCTTGATAGGTATGTGGGTTACATGTATATATACATTTCTCAAAACTTATGCTTAAAATGTATGCATTTCAGTCTATGAAAATTATAGTGCAGTTAAAAAGGGAAAATTAAATACATAAAAATTAGTGAATCCAATCCAGCAAAATATAAAAGGGATAACCATGACCAAACGGGGTTATTATTCCACATATGCAAGATTGGTTTACCATTCTAATTTATCAGTGATTTTCTCCATAATAGAGAAAGGAGTAAAAGTATATGAGCATCTAGATCAGGGAGAGACAAACTTTTCTTAAAGAGCCAGATTGCTAATATTTTAAGCTTGAAAGACATATGGATCTCTGTTGCAACTACTCAACTCTCTGGAGTGCAAAATAAGTTATAGGTAACACAAATGAATGGGCATAGCTGTGTTTCAGTAAAACTTTATTTATAAAAAGAGGCAACCAGCCCACGGACCATAGTCCTATGACCTCTGATCTAGATAGATATGTTTAGTGATACATGATTTAAATCTTAGCAAACTGGAAATAAAAGGAAATTTCCTAATGTGATTTTTTTAAACTACAAAAACCTGTAACTAATATGATATTTATGAAATATTGAAAACTTTTCCTGTGAAGTTGGGTACAAGACAAAGATGCCTGCTACCACCACTTCTATAAAACATTATAGTGGAGATCCTAGCCAGGAAAATTAGAAGGGAAAAAAGAGAATGGAAAGAGGATGGAAAGAACGAAATCTATTGTAATTTGCAGATAATATGATTGTGTACCTAAAGAAGCTAGAAGAGTCTAAATGATCAGTAAATTTAACAAGATTGCTGACTCAAGGTCAATATACAAATTTCAGTTGTGTTTCTGTACACCACCCACATAAAGAGAGAATACAAAAATTTTAAAAGTATATGATTTACAATAGTATCAAAAACAACAATACCTAGAAATAAATCTAATCAAGAAGTACAAAACATTGACACTAAAAAATGCAAGATATTTTTAAAGTAAATAAGACCTAAGTAAGTGATGACATATAAGATGTTCATGGGTCAGAAGACTCAAGCCTGTAAAGTGGTTCATCTCCAAATTAATCTATATACTCAATCCAATAAAAATGCCAGCAGGTTATTATTACTTTTTTTTCCAAACAGTTAAAAAGCTAATTTAAAGTTAATATGGAAATGCTGTAAGCCAGAAGAGCTAAGACAATCTTTAAAAAGGAGAAAGCCTACACTACAGATGCCAATACCTATTATAAAGCTATAGTGACTAAAACTTGGTATTTGAATAAGAACAAACCTACAGAAAAGAGGTGAGTTCAGAAAGATCCATATAGTCAGCTGATTTATGACAAATATGATACTTCAGTGCAATGGAGAAAGGAATTTTTTTCAATAAGTTGTGCTGGATCAGTTTATTTCTGGTTAGATTGCAGTTTTAAATGTGAAACGTTAAACAGTTCAGAATTAAACATAAAAGAGCATTTTTATGACAGTGAGATAGGCAAAGATTTCTTAAACAGCACATAGAAAACACTAGCCAAAATTTTAAAAAGTAATGCTACTATTTTAAAATTTAAAACTTCTGTTCACCAAAAGATACCATTACGGGGTTGAAAAGGCAACCCAAATAGTAGGAGGAGATTTGGCCGAAAAGGGACTCATGTTCAAAACATTTAAAGAATTTCTACAAGTCAATAAGGAAAACTGACAAAGGACTTGACAAGACACTTCACAGAAGAAGATATCCAAATGGCCAACACAAATATGAAAAGATGTTCAACTTCATTAGTCTACAGAGAAATTCAAATTTAAAAAGCAATGAGATACCACTACAGTCCCACCAGAATGGCTAAAATGAAACACAGAAAAAACCAAGTTTTGTCAAAAAATGTGGAATAACTGGTACTCCCACACACTGCTGGTGGGAATATATATTGATATTAAGACAATCAACTTTGGAAAACTTTGCAAGTATATACTATAGCTGAAAATATACATACTCTATGAACCAGCAATTCCACTCCTGGGTATATCCCCAACAAAAATGCAAGCATGTGATCAACAAAACCATGTTTTAGTATGTTTGTAGCCACGCTATTTGAAATAGCTAAAAAGCAGATCTGACTGAAATGTTCATCAACAAACAGTAGGATGACTAAATAAACTGTGGTATATTTACATAATCCAATACTAAACTGTAACGAGAAAGAACAACTTAAAACAGACAACCATAGGAATGAATATAAGAAATGTAATACTGAGCAAAGTCAGAACAAAAAAAGTACATATTGTGTGAATCCATTTACATAACGTACAAAAAAATGGAAATGAATCTATGCTGTTAGAAGAGTGGTTACTCTCGGAGGGGTATTAGCCAGAAAGAGGCATGAGTGAGGGGCTCTAATGAGAGGCTCTGGGGGCTGCTAATGTTCTGTTTCTTGATGTGTGTACTGGTTCTGTGGGTGTGTTCACTTTGTGGAAATTGAGAGAGCAATACATTTTGATACTTGCACTTTTCTATATGTGTTATACTTCAAAGAAAAATATTTAAATGGAAAAATAAATAATCCTAGAGAAGAGAGAGTAGGTGAGGATTTAATGCAACAAGATTTAGCCATAAATTGATGTGTTAAGTTTGGATGATGGGTACATGGGGGCTAATTCAATTATTCCTGTTATTGTTACACATGTTTGAAATTTTCTGAAATAGAAGATAAAAATGAGTTGGAGAAAAGGAGAAAAAGAGATATATATATTTTATTTATAAATACAGAGATGTATAAATATGAGATTAGTGACTCATGGGAGGAGGAAAGAGATAAGGCATAGAACCACTGTTTTTGTTATAAACATTTTAGGACTATTTGATTTCATAAACTATGTACATGTGTTACTGTGATAAATTAAAATAGAATTAAAATGTCAAACAATAACAAATAGTTGGAAGGAAAGAAGATGAAGTCCTATTATTTTAATCTAAAATGACAATAAAATCATGTTTTGGATTTATATTACTTGAGGGAATTAGAATGAAAGAACAGAATTAGAGTTGAGGCCTGAGATGATATGATTTTGTATAAAATTTAAAATTTACATACTGAAAAAAGGAAAGAAAAACC
This sequence comes from Globicephala melas, assembly GCF_963455315.2. Lineage (NCBI taxonomy): Eukaryota > Metazoa > Chordata > Mammalia > Artiodactyla > Delphinidae > Globicephala > Globicephala melas. The sequence continues at coordinate 54,343,474 of NC_083319.1, read as the reverse complement.
AGTAATGAGCAGTAACTTCCTGCCAAAGAATACATTAGAAATAGGAATTTTGAAACAGAGAGAAATTACATACACCTTAATATTGTACAAATATATTTTAACAATGTAGTAAGTCAATTCTAATCTTTTAAGCTTATTTGACTATGTAATGCCATGGTCAAATAAGCTTGAAAAACATTCCACTGAATCCTATTCCAAGGAGAACCCTTAAGGGAAATCTGAGCTAAAGACAGTGTTAATAAGCAAAGCAGGAACTTTGCATTTTATGAAACTTATGTAAGGTAGCAGTCTCCTAGAACCGAACTGATAATTCCAGTCTCTCCTCTCAGCCAAGTAGGATTCTTGGGCCCTATGGCAAACTCAGTGGTTTGGCTAGTCAACACGTATGCACTGGCCTGCTTCTGCTTTAAGGTTAGAAAAAGCAAATACTTTCTGTCCTAGGATTGTTGCAGCGTGTAACGGTCATGTGACTCAGTTTTCACCAGTGACACAACAGCAAAAGTCAACAGCGAAAGTTTTTGCATTCCTGATAAAAGGGACAGATATTTTAGATTTCTTTTTTCTATCTTGATGGTATAAAAGCTCTCCCTCCACATACTTCCCACCTTTGCCTTTAACTGGGCGAAGCACGACTTGCTCCCTTTGTGTGATTATGCCTTTGTTGCATTTTCAGTTGGGCTTCAGGAAGGGGTGAAGATAAATGTGTATGTTCAACCTGACATGTTTAACTGGAGTCCTGTATATTGTCTATATATATAAACATTTTAAGTAAGCAAACTAAAACATGCTTGAGAATGACTGACACCAAATTCAGGGTCATGGTTATCATGTGGGGAGAGAGAAGGGGAAATGGGATTAGTAAAATGTTTAAGGGAGCTTCAAAATCAACTATAGCTATGTTTTGTAATTTAAAAATGAAAGAAAGTAAAGCAAAATAGTAAATTTGATGGGTCCTGGAGTTGGGTACATGCGTGTTTCTTATATATACTAAAATATTAAAAAATTAAAACACTACACTCAGAGATACTGTTTGTAATTTTATAAATGCTAAATAGGTAATGAAAATAAGGGTCCTAAAACCCCATCCATTTAGGACAAGAAGGTGAGATGTTAGGAAGGGGATAAAGCAGAATATGGAAGAAGAATCCGAAACAGACCAAAGTGCAGATGTGACCTAGCTAAGGGCTGGAAGGTGATATGATACCAATATCCACCATGTAATACATGCACACACATATACACACATACACATACCACATGCATGTATACACATATATGCATAAATATGTTTGTGACTAGATTGGGGTAGAGTATATATTACTCTCATTAAATACTGTAGTTTCAATCCTTTTAAAACAAACTCTTTTCTTGTTTTTATAAAAGTCTGATATTCTATAATTTCTCCAGGTTTTTTTAAGTATAGATACTTAGGTAAACCTTACGTCAACGTTCCTGAACTCAGAGAGGTCCAGAAGAGGTAAGCAGGCTTGTTTAAAAAAAAAAATCAACCTCTTATTGAGGTTGATTTCTTTCTGTGTGATGTTGTTACAGAAGCACTAGATAGTGTGTCAGTGATCTATATTTAAAGCCAATATTTAAATCTACACACTTTTAAATATTTGATTAAATTTAGTGTAACACTACACATTAACGATAAAAGTGCAAATCACTTTTTCATTTGGAAGCTTCCTCAAGAAGCTGTTATACTCAGTTATAGCTAAAACTAAATTCGTGCAATATATGTATAGTACTATATCTAGAATAGCCGCTCTTCTGTGACCTGTAAGATCTGATAGCACAATTGGTTCAGCCGCAGAAATACTTGTCTAGGAAATTGAATCACCTCAATTATCCAGTTTGGGGATTCATAGTGAAATACTGAATAGGTTTTTAATCTAAATATGTTGACTATTTTTTTCTTGTAAATATGTCTCTAAATTGTATAATTTGTCTAGATAGTGAACATGCTTTAGTAGGAGGAGCATGATATATGGAATCAGAACTAATTTCCAGCCCTAGCTATGTCATTCACCAGATGTGTGATTTGGGTAAGTTATTGAACCTCTTTGAGCCTCCATCTCTTCATCTGTAAAATGGGGACATGTGATTACACCCTATATAATTAGTTTAATCTATGTAGAATGTAATCAGTACATGTTAGCTCCTTTCCTGCTTTCATAAAATCCATCTCAAAGGTCATTTTCATTGATTAAGATGCTGAGAATCCATGAAGCATTAGCATCCAAAGCTGTAAGGAGCATCACATCTTTTATTTTAGTTGTTTTAAGCAATCGATTTATTTTTTCAAATTGCTCAGACAAAACCAATGTATTAATTATACCAGAGCTCTAAATCTACTTGCAAGGCCTCCAGGCAAAATCAGCTGATGAACCATTTTGTTTATGCCTTCCCACTGATAATGAGCCTGATAAAATCAGAAGGGAAGCAAATATTAAAGAATGAAAGGTTCATTTTAGGGATGGATGGAAAGAGGGGGTTTATACAATGTTATCACAGACATTTTACATTTGCCCCAAATCAAAATGACCCTGTGTATATATTTTTGTTTTAATTACTTTTACATTTTGTTAGGTAAGTTGTGTGGTTCTAAACCTGTACCTACGCGAAACATTGACAAAAACCCAAACTCATTACTACTGAATTAGATTGTTAGGGCCTTTAGGGGAAGATACAGTTGAATGACGTACTATCCTGTACCGCAAGCTACCAGGCGGGGGCAAAAAGATGTTAAATACTTGTAAGAGGGGGGAAAAAGAGTGAAGATACAGCTATGTCATCATTTGCCTTTGATTCTTCTGTTTGATAAAAATACAATAAATCGTTTTCTCTTGACTGAATGAATATAGTGATGACCTAGGAGATTTTTATGGCCTTCTCAGAGAATCAAAATCAGTTTTTCTCCACCGGTTGAGGGGGGTGCACTTCCCTTGGGAATTGGATCAGCGTCTTCACTGTGGCCTTTCCATGTTACAAAACCTGTGGCCATCATTATTCCTGTGCTCCTGTCTCCTCTGAGAATCGCCGAATCAGGGAAAACATAAGTGCTGCAGGGAATTATGCAGCAGAAGAAAAGTTGAGTTCACTGAGAATCATTTCAGCTGAGTGTGATATGGGGCAAATCAATAGGTGACTTAACTATCCCGGCAGCAATCTATAGGAACAAATTTTTTTTCCTGAAAATACTGTTTTATAAACCAAACAATAAAAACATGTACTACCCTGAGTCAGGCTCTTCCCAGAAAATATGACCTCTGCTTTCTAGCCTCAGTAAAAAGCTCGACTGGAAATAGTGATATTCAGAATAGGTAACATAGAATGGTGAATCCCCAGAACCAATCTGCTGGGCTGACTGGATGAGAGCCACCTGGGGAGCTTGTTAAAAATACATATTCCAGACTCTGGCCTGTAGATTTTGATTCTGTAGATCTGTGAGAGGGCCCAGGAACAAAAATTTTTTAAAACTTTCCAGCTAGACTAAACAACTTACGGTGCATGCATACAGTAATATACAACGCATATGCAAAAAAGAATGAGGAACTTCTTTGTGTGAGGATATAGGCTCATCTTCAAGATGTTTTATCAAGTGAAACATGCAAAGAGTGTGGATCATTTGTTACCAGTGCTGTTAAAAAGGATGAACATACATATTTGCCTATATATGTGTGAAACATCTCTGGAAGTTTATACAGAAAGCCAATAATGCTGGTTTTGCCTCTGCAGAGAACTGGGTGGTTGACAGATAGGAGTGAGAGAGAGATTTTACCACAGCATAACCTTTTGTACCTTTTGAAATTTGAGCCAAGTAAAAATATTATGTATTCAGAAATAAATGAAATATATTACTTCTGTAATACTCATGGCAATATATGGCTTACAAATAACTCCTCCAGGTAACTCTGATGTTCAGCTAGGATTTTAACTACTGGCCAAGAATTATATAATATGCGACACATAAATGTAATAATGTGTAAATATGCAGTATGTCACCTACCCATGTCTCTAAGAGATTAAGGATTTCGCCTATGCAGATAGAGCACCAGAAAGCTAGATACAGGGTAGCTGCATTAATATGAATGATACATTTCTGGAAACCTCACTTATTTCTAATAATTCAAGACCTGACAAGGGGTGGTGGGTCTTTTGCCAGTTAATTTGCCACCTCCTAATTAAAATAACAAAAACATTAGTTTATAATGTATTCAGTCACTTGGAAGGGATATAGATTAGTTCAAAATATATACATACAGACATTATTAATGTTTTATACCACATCAAATTAGTGAACTTCATAATCACATTAAATGCAGCCGCATCTCTCTTGAACTACATTTGATTAACCTCCTCAAACAAAACTTCACAGAAAAAATATTTTGATGTGATTCATTGGGTTTTTATTGGGAGTTGATCAAGTAACACCCACTTGAACACTTCTGCTTTTTCTCTGAAACTGTTAGAAGACATTGTGACCGTTGGGCTCCTTGATGCCACTTGTGTAAATCATAACTTCCCCATTTAAATTTTTGTACCAGAAAAGGTTTTTAAGAACTGTAGACTTCATTTTATCAGATAGGAGTTGCTGCCAAGAACCTGGGGGTTGAATTTGATGTTCTACCATAGTATATGGCAAATTTCCTAACAAATTTTGAAATGATCTAGCCTTGGGAGAGGAGAAAGGAAAAGCAAGTATCACCTGTTTATAAAATTTGTGCAGCATAATTTTTTAAAAAGCAAGCAAAACAATCTTCTACTGATTAGCAACTTTTACAATTCCTGATTTTAATTAAAATTTGGCTTCCTGTGCAAGGCAAAACAACTGAATGGACAGTAACGAGCCTCCTTTCTTTGAGGGGATCTTAGGGATAGACAAGACAATGAGAATGTCCCCACTTTTAATGGAGTGATGCTTGAGTGGGTTGACTAATGAATGCACACCTTAAATGGCTAAACAGCAATAGTGAGGGGATACACTAGGAGCTGAGTGTCAGTCTTGAAAACAACTAATATGTTTGACTCATTCTTCCCATATGTAGGATGCCTTGGGTACTGACAAAATTCTTTTGACTTTTCGAAGTTTTTCTCTTGGTAGGGACCCTGCACAGACCCATCTAAGAGAAATGACTAATCTGCATCTGGCAGAATATTTCAGATGATAAGGGAAACCTGCTTGGACTAGGGTGGAAAAATAATGTGGTTTATAATAACTGCTGACTGTAAGGTGGTGCAGCTACTTTGAAAAACAGTCTGGCAGTACCTCAAAAGGTTAAACATAGAGTAACAATATCACTCACCAATCCCACTCCTAGATGTTAGTTTCCTATTTGTCCACCTCACAGGGTAACTTCAGTTAAGCCAGTGGATGAATTAGGGAAGAGAGGTAAATTGTTTTTCATTCTTAAATCAAGGTCATCTGGAATAAACAATAATTATATTGGACTCTGTGTTTATTGTCTCTACTTCCTTCTGCTTTATACATACTTCTCTACGTTTATAGTATATTGTACACTCAACTTTATTACTAAATATTTTACCTGATTGAAAATAACTATCTAGTGTTGATCATTAAAAACATATAAAAACACTACAAGCCTAGTACCCAAAGACAGCCACTGTTAATGTTTCGCTGCTTTCTGCTGCTTCTCAGGATATATTTACATACAGTTGTATACATTTATGAAAGTGGGATCAAACATTTCGCAATTGCCCTAATCTAATTTTCTCAATATCATGAAATATTCTACAATGTCATTCTCATGACTAACAAATATTATCTCACATGGGCATGCATGCCATATGCTTTTTGAACTAGCTGTCCCTGAGAAATAGATCCTAAGAAAGATCTGTATTGTGTGCAATAATTGTATTGGTGGGTGGCCTTGGAACCAACCCTTATATGGACGAGTAAAGGAAGTAGGGTTGGGTTGAGGGAAGAGTAAAACGACAGTGAAGTTGCAGAAAAAACCTGGGCGGCTCTGGAGCTGGGATGGCCCTTCAGAGTTGTTCCTCCTTGAGGCAGAAGGGCTGAGTCTTCAAATACTCTTATCATCCAGTAATTGAGTGGGAACTGTGCCCCAGGAGTAGGTGTGACTTTGGGCAAAACTGCTCTTTTCAGCTTAGGGTAATTGACAGATAGAAATTCAGCTGAGAGCCATAAGTTGTCAATGCTACCAGCAACTGATTCCTCAGTCCTGAAGGGGGAATCTGGGTGACTTAAAATTGTATTTGCTAAAGTCTATCTCCTGTGACACTTGAATTCACTTTTATCTTTTATTAAGTGCTCATTGTATCCTTCCTCTACTATTTAATCTAGATTCCACTCACTCTTGGCTAACATCTCTGCTGATCTAGGTGGCTTACATGGTAGGGTGACCCAGATCCTCAGCCCTCATGGGTCTGAGCCCAGTCATCATGACTTTCTCATTGCATGGCTATTGTACTTGCCCAATCTTTGTCGCAATTGGGCAGTGTAGTACATCAAGAGATTTCCCAGTGGACTGGTGGGTACCAAACATAGTCCTCCTGGCCCTTATTGTGAAGGAACTGTCTACCTCCACCTGATGCCAGGTGGTGGCACCTTTCTTTGTGTACTACTTTCTTTGCTTTCTTCTTGTCATGAGAACCCCAAAGTGACAGTAGTAGTTTGAACTTAATATTTAATGGGAGTCTTGTTATGTCTTTTGATGGAACATTTCCCAATCTGGGGGATAGAACATTTAGACCCACATTGTCTAGAGTTGTAGAGATGAGAAGCACAAATTCTACAGGTTGGTCACTTGGAGGGATAGTTAGCAGGGATACTACTACATTCTCTTAGGTCCCAGACCCATACGTTCTACCTATTGGGAACATAGCATCATATAATAGACATTGTTTTAGGGTGTAACTAGGTACAAGAGCATAAGCCTCCCATTCTTTTTTTTTTTTTAAAGAATTATTTTGACTACGGAGATAATTTTTTTAAATTTATTTTTATTTATTTATTTTTGGCTGTGTTGGGTCTTCGTCTCTGTGCGTGGGCTTTCTCTAGTTGCAGCGAGCGGGGGCCACTCTTCATCGTGGCACGCGGGCCCCTCACCGTCGCGGCCTGTCCCGTTGCGGACCACAGGCTCCAGATGCGCAGGCTCAGTAGTTGTGGCTCACGGGCCCAGTCGCCCCGCAGCATGTGGGATCCTCCCGGACCGGGGCTCGATCCCGTGTCCCCTGCATTGGCAGGCGGACTCTCAATCACTGCGCCACCAGGGAAGCCCGCCCCCCATTCTTGTAGAGTCTCATATCCAAGCTGGTGCCTCCATTATATTTTCAAAAGGCTATTCTGTCACTCCTTTTATCACTGGCAACTTCTGGATGGTGCAGTATGTGATCACATCAGTGGATCTCAAGGTCGTATGTTCACTGCCCTATCTCTTTGTTGTCAAGTGGTCCCTTAGACCAATGCAATGTTGTACAAGGTCCTATGTCAGTGGATCAGATGCTCTGTAAGCCTTTGAATAGGGGTGGTGTCTGAGGTCCTGTGGTTGGCAAAGGCAAACCTATACCTGGAATATGTGTTGATTCCAGCCAAGATGAATTGCTTCCCCCTGCAGAGTGGAAGGAGTTCAGAGTGGTCAATTTGTCACTAAGTATCTTGTTGATATCCTTGAGGATTATGCTATATGAGGACTTAGCAGAGGTCTCTCTGTTGCTGGGATGTTTGGCAATGGCAGTAGCTAGATTAGCCTTGGTGAGTGGAAGTCATGCTGTTGAGTCCATGCATAACCTCCATCCTTGCCACTGTGGCTTCTCTGTTTACGTGACCATTATATCAGCACTGAGATGGCTGATGACAGAGGCTAGCTGACAGCAATTTTCCATACAATTCTGTAATTTTGGTTGTTTAGTGCCTCTTCTATGAAGGATGATGAAGGGAAGGATACAGTAGAGAACATTAACCTGTGATACATTCCCTGTGTGCCTGTGTGCCTCATTCCCACAGGCCCCCACATACAGCTTCCCCAAACACCCTTGTCACCAGTCTTTTAAGTTTTCTTTTTCCAGGTTTCTGAACAACAAGCTCAATCATTTTCCTCTGCTCATACTTGACTTTGATCCACCATTCTTTCCATGCAAGGTGGATGACCAGATGCAATGCCTGAAGTTCTGCCCATTGGAAGGATTTTCCTTCACAGCTTTCTTTTGGAGACACCATTGAGTGAGGCTGTAGTGCAACAGCAGTCCATTTTCAGCTTGCACTTCATATCAGGATGACCTGTCTCTGAACCATCTGTTGGGCTTTTTCCTTCTCCATGAGCTCATTATCAGGGCCCCCTCATGTGGCCGTAGGTTCATGCCGAGGGAGAGGTGCAATGCAGCTTACTTGTGCCTTCCATCTCACTTATGCTTGGTGCTGGTTTGCCATTTTCATCTTATGATAGTTTGCTGCTGCAGCCACCCCAAGGGAAGGGCTCGGCTGACAGCCATCAGCTGCCAGTCCTCCAGCAGCTGGAGGATTAAATGCCCCAGCTCCTTCCCAAAGAAGGAACTTCAGTTCTCTGATGCTGAGAATTTCGTGTTCCTTGTTTTTTGGTTGCTTTTTATTTTGCTATTTTAAACAATACAACCTTGAAAGTTCTTTTTGTAAGTGGATAGTTTTATAAAATTAGAAAGCTATAAACCAAAAATGGAGAAGTAATAAGATGATGAGAAATGAAACTAGGAGACTTGGGTTCTAGTCCTAGCTTTGCTATTATCTTTGAATTTTATATTTGACTAATCATTTCACTTCTCAGAGCCTTAACTGCCTTATCTACATTATGAGACAGTTGAATGAGACCAATTTTTTCCAATCTAGAGTCTACTGAGAAAGTAATAAAAATTCAAGAGTTATTTCCAGTATTTTATAAAGTCTAATGAAAATAATTTATCTATCCTTGACAAGGTTGCAGAGGGATCAGGTTGTGGACACTGCACTGACAATTTAGGCAAGCAAGAGGGCAATCAGATAAATACTGTAGAATAAAAAAAAATCCTAGAACATCATTGCATGATAGATATTTCCAAGGTCATCTGGTCCAACTCACAAACAGACGCACAAATCCCTCATTTTAATTGTAAACTTTTCTTTGAGCTTTTCCAATATCATAAGTGGGCCTTTTCCATTTCAGGGGCCTCTAACGATTACAACATCTAGAGGTACTTTCTCCTGTCAGTAGTTGCTCTCTTTCTTTCCTCATTTCCTGTTCACACATCAGTTTATTCTAACTGAGCTTTGGGATCCACCATTCCACTGGGACTGACAAATCCAATGGCCTCTGATTTGTTCTTATCTTAATTCATTTCTCAGCAGCATTCAACACATTTGACCACTCCCTCCTCCTTGAAATGATATCTTCTCTTGGCCTCCTGGTTAGTATTTCTCTTGCTTTTCCTCCTAACTCACTGATTGATACTTCTCAGTCTTGTATTCTGGCTTCTCCTCCTCCTCTACCCAATCTCTAAATGTTAGAGTACCCATTTGCTCTGTAACTTGGCCCTATTCTTTCAAGTAGTATCACTAATTTTCATGGCTTCAGGTAGTCTAAGCTTTCAAATCAATATCTTCCATTTGTCACCTCTCCTCCGAAACTTAGATTCAAATATCCAGCTTCATACGTCTCTGCTCTTCTTGAATGGCTAATAGGCACCTAAAGCTTAATTTGTCTATAAAAAGAACTTTTTATTTCTTTACCCAAATCCATTTCTTCCCCAAGATTGCAAATATCAGAAAATGGCACTTCTACTAATTTTCTCAGGCCAGAAACTTAGAAGAGGTCCATAATTTAGCGCTCTCCCTCCCTCCCTCTCTCTCTCTCTCTCTCTCTCTCTCTCTCTCCCCAATCTAACCACAAGTTCTCTCACCTCTAACTCCCAAAGTTTCCTCAAAAATGACTATTTTTCTGTCCATTACTACTACTTCCTTCTAAGTCATTTCCATTTCTTGTCTGGAATATTGCCATAACATTCCAGTTGGTCTCCTTGTGTGCACTCTTGCTTTCTATAACCTAAACGCCATGTAACAGCAAGAGCAATTTATTTAAAACATAATCAGATCATGTCAGATCATGTCACTCCTCTGTTTAAAACCCACCAAATGCCTGGCTTCTGATCTCAGTCAAAGTCTCAATTTTCTTACCTTGTCCTACCATGTCATAAATGACCTGGATTCTGCATCTCTGAACTTCCCATAAATATTAGCTATCCTGACCAAGGTCAGCCAAGCTGGCCTTCCCTCTGCCCTTGGGATCTTTGTACTAGCTGCTCCCTCTCCTTGGAATGATTTTCTTTCTTGCTCCTCACAGTTCTGAATGCTTATTGTCATTTGTGTCTCATGTGAGATGTCAGCTCCTTAGAGAAGCCTCCCTGGACACCCAATACAAAGTAGACATCTAGTCTTGCCCTATCTTTATGTCCTATTTGATTCTCTTCTAATACTTATCACTCTCTGGAATTTTTCTTGTTTATTTGTTGTGTTTCCTCACTAGAAGGTAAGCTCTATGAGTGCGCTGACATTGTGTACCTTGTTCCTGTTCTTTTCTGAGGGCTTGGAAAAGAGCTTGGGACATAGCAGATGTTTAAGAAAAAATTGCAAAAGGAACGAAGGAATCAGGAGCCTCTGGGACCCAGAGTTTCTAGCCTGACAAAATATCCAGGATACAATTGAAACCCATTATTATTCAAATTGGTGTCCTTGTTTCAACATAAAACCTTATTAAAAGTCCAAGTATAGACAATTAACTGCTGTCCAGCTCTTTCCTTTGTCAAATAAAAGGCTTCTATTTCTAAAATTTGTCATTTGGGGGAAGGTCTAAGGCAGAGCGCACAGGGGACATAAAATGTAAATTGCCAAGAGATATAATAAAATTTATTTTATGATAGAAGCATTTTCATTTGTATATACATGTTTTCCTTATTTCAGGTAATCCACAGGTACTATAATTCATTCCAATGAGCCACCTCTGCTCATAGTAAAGTGAGAGGTAACTTTCATAGAAATTTTAATAGGATATTCTCAACAGGTTTTATTGTCCTGCCTCTTTACACAAAGCTCAAGAAGTTTGCCCAGGCCTGAGAAATTACTTATCTTCTTGACAATCCAATTTTTTTTTTTTTTTAATTGCGGTACGCGGGCCTCTCACTGTTGTGGCCTCCCCCGTTGCGGAGCACAGGCTCCGGACGCGCAGGCTCAGCGGCCATGGCTCACGGGCCCAGCCGCTCCGCGGCATGTGGGATCTTCCCGGACCGGAGCACGAACCCGTGTTCCCTGCAACGGCAGGCGGACTCTCAACCACTGCGCCACCAGGGAAGCCCTGACAATCCAATTTTTAAAAATCAAATAGTAATCAGTTTGTGTTTGATTTTGCTGAGGTATGGGACCTCACTAGATAGTTGAAGATATCCTAACTTTAGTAATTAGAATCCATTTTTCTTCAGCCAGATTTATTCCATGATAAGCACAAGGAAACTCAAATTCTCAAACCTGACCATTGCCATTCTTTCCGTCCCCATCACTCTCTTTCCTAACTGAACCATCATCAAAAGTCTAATCATTAGTTTATGTTATCCAACAAGAAGAAAATTTCTATTGTGCTTTATTAGTAACTAGAATGTATCAAGTACTTGACATGTACCAGTGAACATTGTCTGTGTTTCATTCATTTAATCCTAATGATGTGCGTATAATGTGACCATTATACAGATGGGAAAACTATTGCACAGAGCAGTTAAGTAACCTGAGTAAGTTTTTCTTTTTAAATTTTTATTGGAGTATAGTTGATTTACAATGTTGTGTTAGTTTCAGGTGTACAGCAAAGTGAGTCAGTTATACATATACACATATCCACTCTTTTTTAGATTCTTTTCCCATATAGGCCATTACAGAGTATTGAGTAGAGTTCCCCATGCTATACAGTAGGTCCTTATTAGTTATCTATTTTATAGGTAGTAGTGTGTATATGTCAATCCCAATCTCCCAACTAATCCCTCCCCCCCCACACTTCCCCTCTGGTAACCATAAGTTTGTTTTCTACATCTGTGACTCTATTTCTGTTTTGTAATTAAGTTCATTTGCACTTCTTTTCTTTTAGATTCCACATATAAGCAATATCGTATGATATTTGTCTTTCTCTGTCTTACTTACTTTACTCAGTATGACGATCTCTGGGTCCATCCATGTTGCTGCAAATGGCATGATTTCATTCTTTTTAATGACTGAGTAATATTCCACTGTATATATATACTACATCTTCTTTATCCACTCCTCTGTTGATGGACATTTAGGTTGCTTCCATGTCAACAACTAGTAAGTTGTGGAACTGGGCTATATATATCCAGGCAGTCTACCTCTAGAACCTGTGCTTTCAGCCACTGCACTACTCTGTAAAGTGATAAAGATCTGATTTTTCCATTTGCTCTTACAACCTATTATTACTCCAATCACTTTTACAGTTTGATAAATAGTGACTAATACCTTCTCCAGGAAAAAATCCCGATTTCTTCAAGAGTGTCTCACATTACATGATTTCAAATCTATTCATCACCCAGGTCACCTCTGGAAATACAGGGGTATTTCTATTCATCTTCTTAAAATGTCAGAACTAGGTATTCATCCGTGTGTGGGTTTAGGTATATATATATATATATATATATGTATATATATATAGAGAGAGAGAGAGACAGAGAGAGAGAGAGAGAGAGAGAGAGATGATTAGTTCCTTGGAGAGAGAGATAATTAGCTCCTTCTTACTATATATACAATTTTATGAACATAGTATCACATCACCTTAGCTTTTTTGCTAGCCACATCATACTCTTTACTCATATTTCTATCAAATGTATTTTTCACAAGATTCAAAGCTCCTTAGAGCTGCTATACATACTTCTCCAAACACCTACCAGGAACTAAATAAAAAGAAGCTTCAGCACAGCTGCCATAGTCTGAAAATGAGCTTCCCTTAACATCGAGGGACACATGCATATTCAAGCCTAAAATCATTTAAAATAGTTCACATGTGAAAAGATTTTTTTAAAAAACTAAAAATTTAATTTTTTAAATATTAAAGTAATAAATCAAGAAACTTTTGCTACAAAAGCCACCTGAAGGCCTGCTTATAACACAGGTAAAGAAAATAATCAAAGCCCTCAGTAATTGAAGGCCTTCCACTATTACACTACACATGTAAGAGAGGAGAGGAAAATAAAGAGTGTATATATAAGAAAAAATGAGCATAAAATAGTTTGACTTTTCTGAAATCTTGCCCCCTCTCCTGCTTCAAATTCTCACAATTACTAAGCTTGCTGTTTGCTTGTTATCTAATATTTTCCCCTGTGTTACTCTCTGGACTTAACTCTTAGCATTGTTTTTCTACCTGTTAGGGGGGACTTTCCATAAAGAGTCAGTTCAGTGATTGAATCTTAAGCTTCCTTACTTGAACTTTTTGCTTTGGTGAGATCCCTTTTCCTGGGGCTGTGATACCATGGCTCTGGCCCATGAGGAGAAGCTATTCATGAACTGTTGTTAGCTCTTCTGTTTTTCTCCATGTATTATTGGGTAGATTTTTAAAAACCTAAGTGAGAGATTTTATATTTAGTCCTAATATACTGCCTCTTGTTTTATTGAACCTGTGCTAAGATCTTTGGGGGGTCCAATTCTGTCATCAGATACTAGCCAATCAGAGTTCAGGTCATCCACATATTTTGATATGATGCCATTTATTTATTTAGCCAAGTTCATAAAAATGTCAACCAACAATAGGTCAAGGGTGGGATTCTGGAATAAGATCACTGGAGATTTCTATCGTAATATACAATGACACATTAATCAGTGCTCTTTGAAAATGATCATTCTATCATTTATGGATCACCCCAAGTGCACCATCAGCTAGTTCATCCTTTTCTATCTTGTCGCCATTAACATAATCCAGGTGTACCATTTCAATAGCATTCTTGGGATATACTCATCCTGTACTCTTTAGCGGCATTATAGCACTGCCTATAACGTGACTACCTATGCTTAAATTCTTGTTCCCTAGTTTTAGCTTTGTGACCTTGAGCTATTTACTGCTCTAAACCTCTGTTACTTCATCTATAAAATGAGGGGAAATAATACTTAAGATCAGATTTTAAAATGTATATAAAGCATTTAAGTGAGAGCCTAGTATCAAATAAGCACTGAAGAAATATTAGCTCTTCTTAACAGTGGTAGTCAACCTACCCAAAAAGAAAGTGAAGATAGTCTGATACAGCTTAATCTTAATGAGCCCATGCTGGGTCTTAGTGAATACCATTTCCCTTTATGTAAGAATTTACATGCTCTCATTTTATGCTGTTTTAAAACCCATCCATTTTAATAATCCATTCTATAATTTTGCACGGGGATTAAGGTCAGGTTCACCGATCCATAATTGCAGAATTTACTATTTTCCCTTATGGGAAATAGGGACTGCATTTGCTTCTCCAGTCCTGTGACACCTCTCCCCTTCTCCACTATTCCTCAGAGGTAACGGTTGCTGGTTTGGAAGTTTCATCTCCTAGTTCTCAGCAGCCCTGCAGTAAAGTTCATCTCAGCTGGGGCACTTGATGTTCTCAATATTCCCACCTATCTTTGACATCATTTCCCCCTTAAACTAGTTTGTTCTACCCTCTTCAGTCTGAAGATCATTGTCTTTGATGCAGAAGACAGGCAGAACAGGAACGCAGTGGTCCTGCTTCCTTTTTGTCGTCTGTTATCACCATCTGTCTCAAGCAGAGGGCCTACCCCTTCCTGTTTGTTCCTCTTGCTCAATAGTATAACTTTTAAAATTCTCCTCTTTTTGCCTCATTATTTTATGCAAAGTTTATCGCCCTGAGAGTTTATGCCTTAATTCATTTTTAAAGACCCTTACACATAGTTTAAATTCACTGCCGGTGATCCAAAAAGCTCTTTATGCTTTTTGTTTGTCTTTTCAAAATATAAGCGCTGACATTTCCAGTCTAAAATGACATTTGAAGTAGTTTCTCCCTAAAATATCTTTTAAGACTCCAATTAAAAGCAAACATTCATACACAATATGCGACTCTGGAGAAGTTTAAGGTCCTACTGTTTTTAAATGACCTGCCACCCATATCTCAGTTTTAAGTGAATTCAGAAAGTCAATTGTTAAGAAAACGTGAGGTGAATAGGTGATGTGGAATACAGTTATAGTTATGTAGATGGTAGTAATTGGACAGACTCAGGACATATTGAAAGTAATACCCACAGGACTACCGATGGATTGGATATAGGTTATAAGAGAAAGAAGAATCAAGAATTACAAAACCTATGGGGTTTTCCTGTTTGTTTGTTTGGGCAATTAGGTAGATGATAAATCTGTTTAGTGAAAGGTGGAAGAATTTGCAGCAGCAAATTGGGAAGGAGTATTAATAATTCTGTTTGTCCATGTTTAAGTTTTCTATTAGAGATCCAAATTGAAATGTCAAGTAGAATATTGGAGTTCTAAAAAGAGGAATAGGCTGGAGATATAAATTTGAGTTGTCTACTAAAGATGGAATTTAAAGCCCTGGGACTAGCTGAAATTACCCAGATGAGATCATTGAGGTGAGAATAGAGCCAAAGAGAAAGCCCTGGGTCACCAAAACATTTAGAGGTCTGGGGGAAGAGGGAAAGGAGTTTGAGATGAAGCAAAAAGATGAAAGAAAGGCCACGGAAGCATAATATCCAGGAAACCAAGTGAGGAGTGTGTCAAGAAGGAGCGAATGGTGTCAAATGTTAAAAGCTCAAGCAAGATGATCTCAGAGAAGTGAACATTAGCTTTACAGCAAGATGAGGTCATTGGTCCATGTTTTTAAAAGAGAAGTCAGAGAAATACCCAATTAGGATGATCTGAAGAGAAAATGGGAGTTGAAGAAGCAGAGAGAGACAATAAGTATAGATAATGCTCTATTTTTATGAAGGAGAACAGAGAAATGAATAGTAGCTGGAACAGGATGTGGAAAGGAAAGGTTTTATTTGCTTGCTTTTTTTGTTTGTTTTGATCTTAACGCATGTTTCAGTTTGGATAGGAAGAATCCAGTAGAGAGGGAGAAATTATTAATGTAGTAGAGATACAAAAAATGGAAGTAAAAAAATTTCTTTTTAAAAATAAAGGTAAGGGCTTCCCTGGTGGCGCAGTGGTTTAGAGTCCGCCTGCCCATGCAGGGGACACGGGTTCGTGCCCCGGTGTGGGAAGATCCCACATACCACGGAGCGGCTGGGCCCGTGAGCCATGACCGCTGAGCCTGCGCGTCCAGAGCCTGTGCTCCGCAATGGGAGAGGCCACAACAGTGAGAGGCCTGCGTACCGCAAAAAAACAAACAAAAAAATAAATAAATAAATAAAGGTAAGTGAAGAGGTTGAGCTAAGGTAGGAGCAGTGTCTTTTCTATAATAACTAGAAGGGAGGCCAATATGTGTGTACAGATACAAGTAGGTTGATGGCTATCTGATTGAAAGGTGAGATAGTTCTTACTTGAGTGGAACTATTTTTGTATAAAATGTGGAGACAAGTTACTAGCTCACATCAAGAGGGGAAGAGGATATAAGAGGATTGAAATCATCTGCTGTGATAATGGAAAAGTGAGTGAATTGGAGTATGTTTGTCAGTGTCAAATGACCATTCGTGGTGTAAGGTCATGGATTTGAAATGACTCTGGTCAGTACTGCTGTGATTTTCTCCATGAATATTGAGATACTGTGAACAAATGTAGATAGAGCTGTTTGCATAACGAAAGTTAGGACTTTTTTCTGGTTATGTACAAAAGTAACAGAGATAAGCAAATAATTAATGACTGTTATAAGGGAATAATTATAAAGCTGGACAATGGAATCTAAGCCTGGTAACAAGAGAAGTAAAGGAATTGAGTGTGCTCAGTATTGTCTTTCTTTTGCTTGCTTTGAGTTTACTTTGCTCTTTTGTGGCAATTTCTTAAAATAGAAGCTTATATTATTGGTTTGAGACCTTCCTTCTTTTCTAATGTAAGCATTTAGTGCACTATAAATTTCCCTCTCGGCACTGCTTTAGCTGCATCCCACATATTTTATATGGTGTGTTTTCATTTTCATTTACTTCTATGCATTTTTAAGTTTCCTATGATCCATTAGATCCACTGTTTACAAGTGTTTGTTCAAATTCCAAGTGTTTGGAGATCTTCCTTGTTTTTCTGTTACTGATTTCTAGTTTGATTTCATTATGGTCAGAGAACACACTTTCTATGATTTCAATTATTTTAAATTGATTAAGGTTTGTTTTATGCTCAAGATATTATGGATTTGGTAAATGTTCCATGGGTGCTTGAAAAATGTCTCTTCTGTTCTTGTTGGGTGAAGTGTTCTACATACATTAATTTTCTGTTGGTTAACTGTGTTGCTCAGATCAGTTCTAGGCACTTACATGATCTTTGCCACAAGCATTTTTGCTACCGATATTTTCACTGCATAACTAATTGGCCGTAAGGCAATTCTACAATAAAAGATAAAATGATGAAAAATAAAAGAGGGGAATTAAAAAGGACAAAATGACACATGAGAAACAATTAACAAAATTAAAAAGACTTCATTGCAAAATATGAAATACTTGAATACATTTAAGATATATAGGTTCATGGTAATACTGCACAAAGAACTGATTTTATTTTATGGATTGTACCTAAGCATTGACTTCCAAGTCTGTCATTCATAGTATTATATACATTTTTTTGGTTTGTTGATTCTTTCAATCATTTGGAATCACACTTTTTCTTTTTCCTGAAAATGTCTTCCTTCATTAAGAGACGTATCCGTTTTCAAATGCTAAGATGTATATTTGTACCTGAGATTTGTATTGCATTGTGAAAGCCTGTACACTGTTGTTTGTTCTTGGCATATTGTCATGTGTCTGTTGAAAGATGTTTCTTAGTTCCACAGGAAATGTGGGTTCAACTCTGCACCTCTGAGGCCCTTGACCTCTTTCTCCTCCACTGTAGTGATTTTCAAAATGAAACCAACTCTTGGGGCAAATCATCATCCTCTGTCAGCTCAATAAAGCCATTGATAACATAGCTAGGGCTTCCCTGGTGGCACAGTGGTTGAGAATCCGCCTACTAATGCAAGGGACACGGTTCGAACCCTGGTCCGGGAAGATCCCACATGCCATGGAACAACTAAGCCCATGCACCACAACTACTGAACCTGCGCTCTAGAGCCCCCAAGCCACAACTACTGAGCCTACATGCTGTGACTACTGAAGCCCATGAGCCTAGGGCCTGTGCTGTGCAACAAGAGAAGCCACTGCAATGAGAAGCCCGCACACTGCAATTAAGAGCAGCCCCCACTGAATGCAACTAGAGAAAGCCCACGCACAGCAATGAAGACCCAATGCAGCCAAAAATAAATAAATAAAATAAATAAATTACTAAAAAAAAAACCCCAAAACATAGCTAACTGAAACCAAACTGTCAAACCAAAAATGTCAACCAGTTATTTTATCTTTCATGGCAAAATGCCTTACAGCCAATTAGTTATGTGACTAAAATGTCTGTGGGAAAAATGCTTGCAGCAAAAATGTTTACTGCAAAGAAGTTTACAGTGAAAATACAGGACATGGTTCAGATTTTCTATGTCTGCTGATTTTCTGTCTATTAGTTCTATTGCTTGCTAAGAGGGGGCATTAAAGACCAAACAGTAATTGTAAATTCGTCTATTTCTTTTTTCAGCTGTATTGATTTCTGCTTCATGTATTTTTGAGGTTCTGCTGTGTGGTGCATACACATTAGGATTATGTCTACCTGGTGGATTGATTCTCTTATTATGTAATGTGCCTCTTTGCCTCTGGTAACACTGCTTGCTCTGAAGTCTACTTTATCTAATATTAATAGAGCCACTCCTGCTTTTTTTAAATTAACATTTTCATGGTATACTTTTCTATGCTTTTACTCTCAGCCTAACTCACTTAAAACTCAAAAATCATGTTGTTGCATTTTAAGTGAGTTTTTATAAACAGCATATAGTTGGGTTGTGTTTTTTGATGTACTTTTAATTGGTATGTTTAGACTCTTGCACTTAAGGTAACTATTGATACATTAGAACTTAAATCTGCCTTTTATTATTTGTTTCCTTTCGTTCTTGTTCCTCTGCTTCTCTTTTCTTGCCTTCCTGCATGTTATTTAAACATTTTTTTAACATTCCATCGTGATATATTTATAGTTTTTTTAGTGTGTCTCTTTGTATAGTTTCTATAGTAGTTGCTCTGGGTATTATAAAATACATATATGACTTATAGCAGTTTACTTGTGTTAACATTTTATTAGTTTCAGTGAAATGTGAAATCCTTTCTTCCATTTATTTCCCTTTATCTTCCCCACTGCTAGCATTGTCTTGAATATAAGATAGCATTATAATATTTGTCTCAATCATCAAATATAATTTATAAAACTGATGAGAAGTATAGTCTTTTGCATGTACCCATATTTCTGTTCTTGCCATTTTTCCCTGATGCTCACAATTGATTCTTTTACCATCTTCTTTCTGCTAAAAGAAAATTCCTTTGCACTTTTGAAGGGTAGATGTGCTAGCAACAAATTCTTTTAGTTTTCCTTCATCTGGTTGTGTTTTTATTGCTTCTTCATTCCTGAATTATAGTTTTCCCAGATATAAAATTTGATATTGACAGCTATTTTCTTTATACCCTTGAAAAATGTTGTGGCATATCCTTCTGGCTACCATGGTTTCAGAGAAGAAATCCACTGTCATCCAAAGTAGTGTTCCCTGTAGCTAATGTGTTGGTTCTCTCTGGCTGCTTTCAAGACTTTTTTTCAATATTTTTAGTTTTTGACAGTTTAAGTATATGTCTTGGCATGGATTTATTTTTTTTTGAGTTTATATTATTTGGAATTTGCACAGTCTCTTTATTCTGTAGTTTTAGGGCTTTTTTATTCTTTTTTTTCTTAACCAAGTTTGAAAAGTTCTCAGTCATTATTTCTTCAATTGCTCTTTCAGCCCCCTCTCTTTCTTCTCTCTCTCTCTAGGAATCCAATAATACAAATGCTGGATTTTTTGTTATTGCCCAAATTTCTTTGATTCTCTGTTCAGTTTTTTTTTTCAGTCTATATTTTCTCTTTTGTTCAGAATGGGTAAATTCTATTGATCTGTCCTCAAGCTCACTGATTCTATCTCTGTCACCTCTACTCTACAGTTGTGCCCTCAAGCAATTTTTTATTTCTGACATTGTATTTTCAGTCCTATATTTTCATGTCATTCTTATTTATTACTTCTATTTCTCTTTTGTGATTTTCTATCATTTCATTTGTTTCAACAGAATTTGTAATTGCTTACTAAAGCATTTTTAATATAGCTGCTTTAAAATTCTTGTTGGGTGATTCCAATATTTGATTCATCTGGGTTATGTCAGTTTATTGTACTTTTTTGTTCAAGTTGTGGTTTTCCTGATTCTTGTTATGTAACAGGTGACCTTAAAAAACGATATCCTGGACATTTTGGCTATTTTCTTAGGAGAGTCTGGGTCCTATTAAATCTTGTATTTGATGACAGTTCTAGTGACAATTTAGTTTTGAGGGCTCTTGTGGTACTGTTTCCATCTGCTTGGTTTATCTCATGCCAGAGGGAATCCCAAAGGTCCATGATAGTGCTGCGTGAAGGGGCAGAAGTTTCCCCAGGCTAGGCGGCCTGGTGTCTCTAAATACAGGGAGGGGGCTTCCCTGGTGGCTCAGTGGTTGAGAGCCTGCCTGCCGATGCAGGGGACACGGGTTCGTGCCCCAGTCCGGGAAGATCCCACATACCTCGGAGCGGCTAGGCCCGTGAGCCACGGCCGCTGAGCCTACGCGTCCGGAGCCTGTGCTCCGCAACGGGAGAGGCCACAACAGTGAGAGGCCTGCATACCGCAAATTAAATAAATAAATAAATAGAAAGATAGATAGATAGATAGATAGATAGAGGGAATCTGATTCACAGAGCAAAATCTTCCCAGACCAGGCAGCCAGTTTTGCAGGATTCCCCTCCCTGGTGCTACCCAGCCACATGTTTTTTAGGTAAATGGCATAAACCTCAAACAAGGAGATGTCTGTACTCAAGGGTTTAGCTTGTGTTATTCAAGCCAGGAACCTGGAAATCATTTATGATTCTTCTCTCTGTCAACCAGAAGTGAATATACTCAGAATTAATGAAATTTAAGTTTCAGTGCTCCTCACTTGCAAGAGCCCTGTCAAAGACCCTGGAACCCAAATGTGTTCACATGATCACATATTTTTGTAAAATTTGCAAAAGTAGCATGTTTTAACTGTAATTAATTAAAACTCTGCCTTTTTTTTCCTGACCTCCCTTTTATCACTTTCCCCTCATGTCATCACCACAGACACTTTTGAGATCTGGCTATGAGAATGCTGTGCTAGGGATGCATTTAGTTTGGATTTGGTGAGATAAGCTTATGTTGTCCAAAGACGCTTCTGTATATAGTTAACACTAGATATTCTTGCATGAAGTGGCTTTAGGAAAGCTCCTAACCACTCACTTCGCTGACTTAACTGGCTTCGTGACACAAGGTTCAGGGCCTATGGTTGTCTTACAATAAGAGTATCACCTATCTCACCCAGAAGTATTGTGTAGAGAGGAGAAATATTTGAAATTTGGGGATCCAGAAAGTAGCCTGTAGAAAATTCTTCCGATCATTGGACTTGTAATATTTAATATTTATTTAGCTAACTATTAGAACATTTATTTAGCTGAATATTGGAATATTTGAGACATAATGGTACCTAGTCAAAATACAAGTTCTCTCTTGCCACAAATCCTCTATAATGCACAACATATATGATTATAAAATAGTCCATACTTTTTAGATGAAAATTGAATGAAATTGAATTATCAGAATTTTTCATACAGACCACAAGCTTAAAGCTATACTACAAATGGTAAGTACATTTATGTGTGATATCACGTGTTTTATATATCCCAATTCTCCATAATAAAAAACAAAAGTTGATCAACCATGCTAGAACAAAGAATGAATTATCTTTTCTTTATTTACAATATTATCTTACAAAACCATTGAATATAAAAGGCAATATCAAAGAGTTCACTGCCAAAGTGTCTCAAGCAGTTGATTGATTAAAAATAGTATGTCATGATTATTTTTTCTCGGATTTGGTAATGTTTATAGTTTTTGGCAGCTTTTTAAAATTTGTCATTTGTTGTGGCTTCTTTTCTCATTCTAAAGGAATACTCATTTTGTATCTAATTTGGAGTGAGTAGTTTTGTATTTTTTTTCTTAAAATGATCTCACAAGATTTGGATCAAGTTCTACTTTCTTCCCACTTTCAAATCCACATCCATTCTATCTGGAAATCCAGGATTGCCACCTTAAGATATATATCAATTCTGTCTACTTCTCCCCATCTCCAAGGCCACCACTGTTGTAACTTCTCTCACCTCTCATCTGGACAACAGCAGTAGCTTCTCTTTCTTAGGCAGAAATGTGTTAATTTAGTGTAACCAAATCAACTGCTTTTTCTGTATGTTTTTAAGACTTTACTGTCTTGCTTTCTCCATTCTGAGGTTTAAAAAAAGTCTCTTAATTTTTCTTTTGTATTTTTGTTTTGTAATTTTTTTACATTTATATTTAGCCATTGTAGGGTACTTTTATACTCTTCTAGGTAACTAACCAGGAATGCTAACATCATTTAAGAGAAAATTCTTTTCTCCTAAATCAAAATACCAACTTTAGCATTTATTATGTTCATTTTAAATTTTAGTTTATACTGGTTATCTGTGTGTCCTATTAGTATGCTAGTAGATAGTGCTTTGATTACAGTCGATTTAGAGTACTTTTAATATCTGATTGAGTAGGTCTACCCTTGATATCATTTTTTTAATGAAAAGTTATTGCACATTCTTTTTTTTGAATTTTATTTTATTTTTTTATACAGCCGTTTCTTATTAGTTATCCATTTTATACACATCAGTGTATACATGTCAACACCAATCT
The DNA here is from genome assembly GCF_963455315.2 of Globicephala melas. Taxonomy (NCBI): domain Eukaryota; kingdom Metazoa; phylum Chordata; class Mammalia; order Artiodactyla; family Delphinidae; genus Globicephala; species Globicephala melas. The sequence goes on along the minus strand of NC_083319.1, from coordinate 54,320,457 downwards.
CCCAATTCATCCCACCACCACCACCTGCCCACCACTTTCCCCCCTTGGTGTCCATACCTTTGTTCTCTACATCTGTGTCTCTATTTCTGCCCTGCAAACCGGTTTACCTGCACATTCTTTTTCCATATGAATTTTAAACTTATTTTGACCAGTTAGAAAAAATTATATTGAGATTCTGATTGGAACTTCAATAAATTTATGTATTAATATAGGAAGTACTCTCTTTAATTTCAGATCTTGTGTTATGTCCTTCAATAAAATGTTACCATTTTCTTCATTTAGATCCAATTCTTGTGTTCTTAGATTTATTTTTGGTTATTTATCTTTTTTACTGTTCTTATGAATGGGATGTTTCCCATTTTGATTTCTTTTTTTAAAAAGATTTATTTATTATTTATCTTATTTACTTTTGGCTGCGTTGGGTCTTAGTTGACACACGCGGGATCTTCACGGAGGCATGCAGGATCTTCTGATGCGGCGCTCGGGCTTCTCTCTAGTCGTGCGTGCAGGTTTTCTCTTCTCTAGTTGTGGTGCGCGGGTTCCAGAGCGCATGGGCTCTGTATTTTGCAGCACGCTGGCTCTAGTTGAGGAGCATGAGCTCAGTAGTGGTGGCGCATGGGCTTAGTTGCCCAGCGTCATGTAGGATCTTAGTTCCCTGATCAGGGATCGAATCCCTGTCCCCTGCACTGTAAGGCAGATTCTTTACCCCTGGACCACCAGGGAAGTCCCCCAGTTAAATTTCTAATTGCGTAATATTAGTAGAAAGAAAAGGTATTAATTTTTTATCTGGCCACCCACATTACCAAATTCTCTTATTAATGCTCAGAGATATTTAGCAGAATATCTTGTATTTTCTAAGTATATAATCATACCAAATGGAAATAAAGATAGCATTATCTTTTCATTCCCATCTTTTAAACTGCTTGTTTTCTACCCTTCTCAATCTCCAAAATGTGTTGAAGAATAATGGTAATAGCAGAAATCCCTGTCATGTTACTGATTTTAATTTATAAATGGCTGTTGTATATAATTTAGTTGTTGGGTTGAGGGAGAGAATTTTTTTTAAAAAAATCTTGTTTAGGTAGTGCTATAGACTGAATTATGTCACCCTGTAATTCATATGTTACACACATATAACTCCTTATGTAACTGTATTGCAGATAGCACCTTTAAGGAGATGATTAAGGTTAAATGAGATTCTAAGGGTGGAGCCCTGTCTGGTAGAACTGGTGCCCTTATAACCAAAGGGAGAAAAGGACACCAAAGCTGGCTGTCTCTCTCTCTGCCACGTGAGGACACAGTGAGAACTTAGCCATCTGCAATCTAGGAAGAGAGAACCCAGAACCCAACCCAGAACCCAGTTGGGTTACCAGAACCCAACTATACTGGTACCCTGATCTCAGACTTCCATCCTCCAGAACTGTGAGAAAATAAATTTCTGTTGTTTAAAGCTACTCAATCTATGATGTTTTCTTCTGTCAGCTCAATATGACTTAAGACAGGTAGCTTCCCCTTTTCTCTCCTAACTGAGAACTTATTGGCGTAAATGCAACCATGTAAAGCCATAAATTATGATAAACATAGTCATGACATTGTCCTCTAGCCCAGCAGTTCTCAACTGCAATGAATTTTTCTCTCAGGGGACATTTAACAATGTCTAGAGACATTTCTGGTTGTCACAACTGGGGGTGAGTACTGTGTGCTGCTGGTATCAAGCAGGTAAAAGCCAGGGGTGCGGCCAAATATCCTACAATGATGGACAGCTCCCCACAACAGACTTATCTGGTCTATAATGTCAGTAGTGACAAGGTTGAGAAACTCTGCCTAGCCAAGCCCCTAAAAACTCCTGTAACCTAGAGGGAGGGAAAAGGAAGAGGATGTCTCAGAACTACTTGTAAAATGCCCCACTGCCTGAGCCAAAGAGGTGGCTGGGCTCCGGGGAGTGAAGGGCTGACCCTCAGAGCTCTGGTAGTTGATAGAGCAGGACCGCTCGCTCTGCTGGCCCTGGAAGTAGAGGTCAGTAGTAGATTTTGGTATCAGGCCACATGCCAGTGATGCTGAAGGCCACCATGCTCGTTGTCCCTGGCAGGTGTCCCTCAGATAGAACACAGGCTGGGTGGGTAGAGAAACTGGTTCTTTTGTAGCAGCGGGTGAACTTGCCCATACCAACTACTACTCTGGCTGCCAAGACCCGCTACAGACCTTTCTCTTATTCCTATTTTACATAGAGTTTTTCTTAGGAATGGCTAATGAACTTTATCAAATGCCTCTATGGCGTTCATTGACAGAATCACATAGTTTTTCTCCTGTAATATTTGGTGTGTTCGATTATCTTGATAGACACCTTCATTTCAAAAAGTAAAACTTACAAACTTTTTTTTTGTTACTTTCATTGTTTTTTTTTATTAAGGCTACTCTAACTTTATTCAAAATGTCTTTATGTTTTTCTACAGTCTAGAATTAGTGGACTAAACAATATATATATATTCATTAGTGTTAGAAAGAATTAATTCCTAAAACCATCTGTGCCTGGTGTCTCTTTTAAATGATCAATTTTTAACCTTTGTGATTTGTTCTATAGCCAGTTTTGAAACGGTTTTGGTCTTGTGCCAGTTTTGGTCATTTCTATTTTTTAATGGTTTCTTGATCGGTCTTGCTTCTTCTGGTTTATATTCTCGTAGTCAGGGTAACCTTTTTAAAACCAGAGTTAAATCATGTCACTGCTCTGCTTAAAACTCTACTCAATAAATGATGGAAAACAAAATTTGAACTCTTTACTTTGCTTTCAAGGCCCCTAATGATTGGTCTTATCCATTACAACCCTTTCTTGCGGTACTCTTTCCTTTACCATTTCATTTCAGACATACTGATGAACTGCCTATTTCTCAAACGTAGGGATCTCTTTTCCTTTTTATGGGCTTTTCCCTTTGCCTGGAAAGTTCTCCATCCCCTCCATATTTCACACCAATTGCTCCCTTCCAAATTCAGTTTTTAAAAATGCCACCTCAGAGGCATTTCCTGACCACCCCATCCAAATAGATTTCCCCCACCCCAAGACCCACCCTGTTACCCAAAGTAGGCAGAGTTTTTCTCTTTTCTGGCAGTCACAAAGACTCAAAGTCAACAGCCACTCAACAGCCACATTTTCCTCCAAGGGAAAACTCAGATACTGGGTTGGTCACTAAGAGAATTATCTTCCCACTTCTCCACCTTACTTTGAAAAAATCTCATGGTTTCAGAGCCCAAAGGTTATAACAGAATCCCAAATTAATTTGTTAAAGATAATTTCTGCCACTGAGAACTTCTCAATTCCTTTTGATTCTCTGTAGACGAACATTTGTATGCAATCACATATAAATGGCAGGAATTTTGTTTTGTTTTGTTTTGTCTTTCTTGGGTCTTTGTTGCTGCACGTGGGCTTCCTCTAGTTGCGGGGAGCAGGGACTATTCTTCTTTGTGGTGTGTGTGCTTCTCATTGCAGTGGCTTCTCTTGTTGTGGAGCATGGGCTCTAGGTGCTCGGGCTTCAGTAGTTGTGGCATGTGGGCTCAGTAGTTTTGGCTCATGGGCTCTAGAGCACAGGCTTGGTAGTTGTGGCACATGGGCTTAGTTGCTCCACGGCATGTGGGATCCTCCTGGACCAGGTATTGAACCCGTGTTGCCTATATTGGCAGGTGGATTCTTAACCACTGCGCCACCAGGGAAGTCCCATGCCAGGAATATTTTAGAATTGTAGCCATGTAGAAATTAATATGTGTACAAGAACACTAATGTTCAGAAAAAGGGGAAGGGAGAAATTATATTTTTGATCAAGGTATCAACTACTTTAAAAAAAAATAGTGTCTCCAAATGGCTTGCTGAGAAACACTATTTGGCAAGATATTTCTCAATCTGGCTTATGTTGCCTGTTGTAATTTTACTAAGCCCAGCGTTTTAACGTTTTTGAACATATTCCCAAAGATCTTTAATGATTGATGAGTCTTTAAAACAAAGTCAATAAAGTAAATATGTAGCAAAAACAGGCCACTAAAGGAATGCTAAAAATTGGATGAAGAAAATTCACAGTACGAACAATGAAGAAATAAACCATGTGTCATTACTATGTAAATAGGTGTGACAATTCCTTTGAAAAAGATTTCACTGACCAGTTTTAACATGAAAGTATTACCAAATGCAGCGAATGTATCTCTTTTCCCAACATATAAACTTTTTGAAAATAGAACCCACCCTGGATAGCAAATTTTCCAAGATAAACACTTGTATTTATTTTTCCAAAAGTAGGTGAATACAAGATAGGCCAGTTCAGGAGTCATATTTATGAACGTGCGTTATTGGTGTGGATAGGATCTGCTAGCATGTACCAACTAAATATTAATGTTTTCCTGTTTTGTGGGTATAAGTGGTCCAGACTTTGAATCTAGATTCCTTTCATTGTCACCTCAGATTGGGCAATATTTTTGCTTTTAAAATGATGAAATTCATTTCTCAGTGAACTTCAAAAGAGAGAGAGCCACCCTACAGCAGATGCTTTCCTGCTAACTCAGAATCATTCATGGGAGTTGTCAATTTGTTCTTCCAAAAATATCGAGCAAGATGAGAAGAAAGCAAATGTTTTTGCTATCAAGACATAGACATTTGGTCAGAGCAATAAAATAGCCTCCAATGCCAATAAATAATGAAGAAAATGTGGGATGAGTAACTTCCAAAAGTTATGGAAATAATTTGACTGTGTCTTGCTACACGATAAAAACTGACACGATTCCTAACTACCCACAGATGGAAGCACTCCTCTCACCACGTGTTCAAGGAGAGTCATCATTACAGGCCTTATAATCATGGTGTAGCCAGGAATTTTGCCTGTTTTGAAACAATTATGTATGTATATAAAATGTGTATACATGTGTGGTTAATTTTCTAATGGTGGTGATTAGTTTTCTTTGAGCCAATACAAATTCTCTTACAGCAACTGTTACGCATTTAAAAGATGACTGCATAGGGCCTCAGGTGGAATCTATGAATATAATCGTTTCTAATCTGTTCGTAGTTCACCGGCCTATACGTAAAGGGATAAAACCCTACATTTTACACTCAATTAACAGTGTGTATCAAATAGGCATTCACAATCTGCTTCTGCCACACAAATTAACCCTTATTTTCTTTGCTGAAAATGGAAATTAGTAGAGTTATGGAAGATATGGATAACCCCACAGAAAGCAGATTTACTTTTTCTTTACATGCAACTTAATCAGTTTGAAAAGTATTATGATAAATTGGTTTAAATAGGATTGGAGAAGCTAGGAAAAAAAGAGGAAAAATAATATTTATGTAGGCTGATGTAGTATGGGGAAAAGGGATGGACTTCAGTCTGGTAGACCTGGGTTTGGATCATGGTTCCTGCATTATGTGTGACACTGAGCAGGTTTCTTAATTAATGTAACTTCCGTGCTTTGTAAAATTAGGATAATAAAACCTCATGGGGATATGATGAGAGTTAAAAGAAATAATGAATACAGAATGGTGCAGTGTGGGATACATAGTAGACACTCACTAAATGAGAGAGATTGTTATTTATTGAGTGCCTTCTACCTGCCAGGTCCTTTTTATGTGTTGTCTTAATTTTTGTTTTAATTCTTGAATTTTGTTTTATTTTTATACAGCAGGTTCTTATTAGTTATCTATTTTATACATATTAGTGTATATCCCAATCTCCCAATTAGTGTATATCCCAATCTCCCAATTCATCCCACCACCACCACCCCACCCCATATGTTGTCTTATTTAAACCTTAAATTTGACTCCCCAGCTTTGCTGTAAATTGGAATCACTTGGATTAAAAATTATCGATGCCTAGTTCTCATTCCCAAACGTTCTGAGGTGTGACTTGCAGTTTGGGATACTAAAAACTCAGTAGGTGATTCTAATATGCAGAAAAGTTTAGAAACCACTGCCTTACAACAATGCAATGAGTTAAGTATTAGCATATCCATTTTAGAGTAAAGAAATTAGAATTGGGGGATCGATTTACTCAAGATCACATGGTTAATGACTGACCATGTGGATATGGGGAAAATGGTCTTACTGTATTATTTTATAATAATACTGGCTCACCAAAATAAAAAAAAAGAGTTACAAAATAATATGTAGAGTTCAATGCTAATTTCTTCTTACTGATGTGTAAAAAGGCTATAAATATGTTTATCAAATACATTTGTCAAACATTTTGGGCAGGTAGGGTTGAAGATTAAGGTTTTTTTTGGCATGGTGATGGTTTTTCCAAATGTTCAACAAAGGATATATATTACTATTTTAGTAAGAGAAAAAAGCATATTGATATTTCTTTAAGAATCATAAAACTGGAGAAATAGCAGACTTATAAGTTCAAGAATGAACATCTTTAATTTGAGAGGCCTGGAGAACATGCAGATGACAATATCCCAAAGGTGGAAGGATGCATGATTCTGAAGCCTGGCCTAGAGGTATGACTGGTTATATAATCTCTTCTTGGAAATATCTGTTAGAGATCTGAAATTACTGTCAACCTTCCATCAATTGTAAGGCAATAAGGAGTTATAAGATTTTTTTAGTAGTCTGACATCAGGATTTGTATCCTTTTCTTTCCATTTCCTCTGCCATCATCTTAGCTTAGCCCTGAATCATTCATGACTTGAAAATCTATAGCTCTTTAATCGGTCTCTTTTATTCCAGTCTCTCTGTATTTCAATATTTTCTGTATACCTATGCAACAGTACCTATAAAGCTCTAGTAAGCCTTCTTCTTAAAGACACAATGACTTCCCATCGTCGACTGAATGAAAATTGAATTTCTGAGACAAGCATTCAAGACCTTCCATAACATGACGCCTTGCTGTTTTTTTTTTTTCACCCTACTCTCCTATCAAACATGATTATTTGCTCAGATACATCATTTATTTGTCCACTCAGGCCCTTTACTTGTGCCTCTCTCTCTGTTCCAAATGCCCCTCTGTATCTGCACCTTTTAAAATTCTGCCCATTCTTTGAAGCTAATGGTCCTCCATAAAAGCCTCCTCTATTATTCTCATTGAAAGTGATCACAACTCCATGCAAATTTCACACTCACCTGTGTCACTTACATGGCATTTATCCCCCACCTGGAATGTGGTTTACTATTTACAAATCACTTCACAATATATGCTCATTTAATTCTCATAAACAATACTTGAATAAGTAGACACTAGATCACCATCCATTTCTATAATTTTTTTCATCTTGCAAAACTGAAACTCTGCACCTGTTAAACAATAACATTCCATTCTCCCCTCCCCCAGCCACTGACCACCACCGTTTCCACTTTCTGTCTCTACGAATTTGACTACTCTAGCTACTTCATATAAGTGGAATCATACAGTATTTGTCCTTTTGTGACCAGCTTATTACACTTAGCATAATGTCTTCAAAGTTAATCCATGTTGTAGCATGTGTCAGAGTTTCCTTCTTTTTTAAGGCTGAATAATATTCCATTGCATGTGTACACCACATTTTGTTTATCCATTCACCTGTCAGTGGTTACTGGGGTTGCTTCCAGCTTTTGGATATTGCCAATAATGCTATTGTGAATGCAAGTGTACAAATATCTGCATGAGTCTTTGTTTCAATTCTTTTGGGTATATACCCAGAGGAGGAATTACTAGATCATATGGTAATTCTGTTTTTAAGTTTTTGAGGAACCATCATACTGTTCTCCACATTGGTTGCACCATTTTACATTCCTACCAGCAGTGCACAAAGTTTCCAGTTTCTCCACATCCCCACCAACACTTATTATTTTCTGTTTTTGTTTTTTGACAATAGTCATCCTAATGGGTATGAAGTGAATCTTTTGCATTTTGAGGATTAAAAAGAGGAGTTACAAAATCAAACTTCCACAGGGGTCAAAGGAGGTTACTCTAAACAACTGGCCCATTAAGACAGTGTGTGGTACCAGACACTCAGCCTCAGGGTCCAAAAAATATTAGGAAGTGGCTGATTCAATGACCATTTGAAGAGCCTATGGCTTCTCTCATAGGACAGTTGCTACTCATCTCCAGTGGATTAGGGCTTTGGCAGATGTTCGTGTATTACATGAAATCTTCTGGGTTTTTTTTAAAGCACTGTGTAATGGATTTGAATTTTGAATCCTCGACAAGACAGTATTCTTTAGGCAACTGTATTTGAGTGAAAGGGTGCCAATATAGGATCTTGGGTGTGAATAGAAGCCTTCCCACTTTTTGGGTGACAGTCACACTGGTAGGAAAGAGAGCAGAAATTCTGGGTCCATGATGGTGTGAGTGCTGAAACTCAGTGCCTAGGAGATGGCTGGTATGACGACTGAGAGCCAACGGCTAAGAGCTCCAATACTTTGGGCTCTTGGCTTAGCAAGGTATAGAGGCGTCATGCTGGGGATTTGCCTTTTCCCAAGACCTTAAAGAACATGCCTTCACCCTGCTTCTGGGTTTTAGACACAACTACTGACCAAGGCTGCTATTACCATTCGGCTGCAAATGCCCTTCTGCACAAGTCAGCACTAGAAGATGGTGCTGAGAGAGACTAAAATTCTCTCACAATACAGAGAAACACATGCGGCCACTGGAAAAACATTAGAGGAGAGGTTGGGTAATGTATGTGTATATGGGGACCATGAGAGTGTTCTCCAGTATTTGCCCTTGGGGAACGACTGTCTCCTATTTGTTACTTGGAGAACTGTGTGGAGCAGGGCCTGGTGAATCTTCTCTGTAAAGGGCCAGATGGTAAATATCTTAGTCTCTGTAGGCCACTTACAGACTCTGTCACATGTCCTTTTTCGTTTTTGTTTTGTTTTGCTTTTTATAATCCCTTAAAAATATAAACAACCTTTCTTAGCTTGCAGGCCACATAAAACAGTCCATGACCCAAATTTGACCCATGGGCTGTAGTTTGCCAACCAGGATGTTAAAGGATCATCCGTTACATTGTGAGATCCTTTCCTTTCCAGTACATTATTAAGAGCCATTCAGGGAAGAAATGATTCCTTGCATCCACCACAGTTTCTAACACGGTGACTTGTAAATATTTGGGCTCAGCAAATATAAGTAAATTAATTCATGATTAAGAAGGGAGTTTTCAAGTATTTTCAGCGAAGTGGTGCTATCATGAATCATTTCTAGGATCTAACCTTATTAGGGTTTAGAGGCAAAAGGGATCAGGGACTATTTTCTTTTTCTCTATATAAGAGGCTAGAGTGGTTCTGTAGAGAACTGGTGAGAGGCGATGGTAATGGCACCTGTATTTCGTGGAAAGAACAAAAATGATAAGCATTAAAACCCTGTGATAACAACACAGATTTGAGATTTTTTTTAATGTCCCAAATTCATGGGAGACACAACCATTGGGCAAAGCTTTTACAAAAGTAAATACAGTATGTTTCCAATGAGCACATTATTATATATACTCCTTTTGTGAAATGTCTATTTTAAAGGGGAGTTTTATGGTGTTCTTATGTTTCCAATATAAAATGTAGAACTCCAATAAGGGTTTGAAGGCAGAATTTTATCTCTCAGTCAGTAAAATTATTTCTACTTAATAAATATCCTTTATCGGGCTTATGCTTCTAGTGCCCTGCACCACTCCCTGGCACTAGTGCCCTGCACCACATCCCATGTCATGGAGATAAATTAACATTCTCAGGTCTCTAGGATACCAGTGTTTATACTGTCCTCGGCAGGGTGTACTATGTGTTGGCAGAGTAGACAGGCCTGAGTGTGATATGAGGGGCCTCAAAAGAGTGTCTAACCTCAAAATATTTCATTATTAGCACTCAAGAGTGATATTCAGACTGTAAAAGAAATTATTCCTTGGGCTACCCTGGTGGCGCAGTGGTTGAGAGTCCACCTGCTGATGCAGGGGACGCGGGTTCGTGCCCTGGTTCGGGAAGATCCCACATGCCGCGGAGCGGCTGGGCCCGTGAGCCATGGCTGCTGAGCCTGCACGTCTGGAGCCTGTTGCTCTGCAATGGGAGAGGCCACAGCAGTGAGAGTCCCGCGTACCGAAAAAAAAAAAAAACAACAACAAAAAAGAAATTATTCCTTTGGGTTAAAGCACAAAGTCTAGCAGAGTATCCTGTTAAAATGGAACACTTTGGAAGAAATAATGACACATTAATTAACCCATGATCAATTAATTAAGAACCCAAGGAGGATCTATTTTTCAGGCCACTAACCCCCCACTGGTCAGCAGAGGGGAAAGCCCTCCGAACTCAAGATTTGATGATAAAAGAGTTATGATGACTCAGCATCTACAGGGGAAGGAGCCTGGATAGGGATGAAATAAGGACACTAGAAAGTGAAGGGAGATGGGAAGTGAATTGTACAAAGTGTAAAGTTTAGTTTTAATTTGTATTATTGTTTTTATTGAAGTATAGTTGATTTACAATCCTAGTTCCAGGTGTACACCATAGTGATTCAATATTTTCGTGTGTGAGGAAGCACAGAAAAGAAAAATGTGCTGAGAGAAACAAGGGCGTACAAAGTATACATGTACTTCCTTCACAAAGTTAACCAGACTCAACTCTGGTGCCATAAAGTGCTATGAAGCTATTATTTATTCTCCTCAGGTACATAATTCACTACAGAGACTAGAAATTTCAGAAATGGAGACAAGCTACTTTCTTAGTAGAGCCTTAAGAGCTATAAGTACCTGTTATAAATATTGCACTGTTCCAGGTGTTATTAGAGATGAGGGGGGAAAGAAACTAACATGTTCTAAGCATATACTGTGTGCTCACCCATTAGTTAGTTACCTCATATGATCCTTACAACCACTCTGTGAAAGAAGCAGTAATTCCCTCATGACAGATGAAAAATTTAGGGTCAAACAGCCCATGTGACTTGTACAAAGCGTTAAATTTATTATTTTTATTATTATTATTTTTATTATAGTATAATTGACTTACAGTGTTAGTTTCACATGTACAACATAGTGATTCAATATTTTTATAGCTTAGTATTCCATTTAAATTTATTATAAAACAATCTGCATTATGTTTAATTCTAAAAGTAATAGATAATTGTATATTATGATGTAGTAAATATTGAATAGATTGTGAAAATACTTCCCACATGGTAGAAAAGGATGCAAACCACAATCTGTAATTAATTGTCTGTGCACTTTTGTATATTATCGAGCTGTAAGACCAATAATCCAAATATGCAGGTTGTCTGGGGACCAAATCAAAATATATGAATGAAAGTAGAAGAAAGGTACGTGGTATGTTTTTCTCAGAATACACCTTTGATTAGAATAAGAAAAAAATTATTACAAAAGAATGACTATATTTCCCTGTGCTGTATAATATATCCTTGTTGCTTATCTGTTATATATAGTAGTTGTACCTCTTAACCCTCTTCACCTGTGTTGCTACTCCACCCACCCTTCTCCTCACTGGTACCCACGAGTTTATTCTCTGAATCTGTGAGTCTGTTTCTGTTTTGTTATATATATTCATTTGTTTATTTTTGGATTCCACACATAAGTGATAACATACAGTATATGTCTTTTCCTGTCTGACTTATTTCACTAAGCATAATACTCTCTAGGTCCATCCACAGTGTGGCCAATGACAGAATTTCATTATTTTTTATGGCTGTATAATATTCCATAATATAAAGTGTAAAGTTCAGAGCTTAACAATAGTTGTTTAGTGTCAAGTACCATTCTGAAGATTTCTATGTATCTCTTATTTCAATGTCAAAGCAGCCCATGAAGTAAACATTAGTAGTTTTGTGTTCGTTTGTTTTTTGGTTTGGGTTTTTTTTTTAAATAAGTAAGTAATCTGATGCTCAGCCAGGTTAATTAATTTGCTCAAGATAAGTGAGGATGTTGGGATTCAAACACACACACACAGTTAAAGTTCTGAGCCCTGAAACTGGTGGACTTCATTATCTTTAGGATGAGCAGTTCTCATCTTCTGTCCTTTGAGCAGCACTTTATATCCTACTATACCACACTGCATTCTATGCAAAATATGTTATAAGATGTAACCTATATAGCCTATATAGCCTATATAGCATGAAACCTATAACCTATATAGTATGAAAAGTATAGTATGAACCTATATAGTATGAAATAGTAACAAACTCCCTCCCTTAGGTTGCCACCCTCTTCTTTTCTTTCTCTTCCCCTCCTTTTTTTCCTAAGGATCTAAACTTCCTTATGGGTATGGGCCCTCATTTCCAATTAGGGGTGAGTAGGGAGATGAAAGGGAGAATACCTAATCATGTTGACTCAAATTTGCTTAGACCCACCCATTTCATGTGAGTAGTCATTTAAATCAAAGTTCAAATCCCTGTCAGGCCTGTTTCCTTTCTCTTTTTCTATTTCCAAACACGAAGTGTGTGTTCAAGAGGGAAGCAAATGCATCCTTCTGGTGGTGAGAAGGTGCTTCAGGAGTCCAGGTGGGTATTTTGCCTGTCTTGTCTTCTAGGTGTCCATGATGACATTTGTCCCAGTTGACAGTGAGGTACCAGATTGGCACCTCCTACTGAAGTCTGTGAGTTGTCCTTCTGTGTCTCTGGATTCACTTGTCTTCATCCAGTCTGGTTCCTGTCAATAGTGGTGTCCAGCAAGTGGTTCTATCACGGGGCACATTTGATGGCCATTAGACACCTGCTGGGCACATACCACCACAGCCTCCTGGCATCAGGGATCTTTAGAGGTTCTGCCTTTGTATTCCCTTTTGCCTGATAATGACTTTCTCTAAAGCTGCTGTATGAGGTCCCCTTTCCCTGATAGAAATTTTTGGGTAAGGGGAGATGGGAGTGATAGGCACCAGTGAGCTGGTCCTTGGATATACTACTTATGTGGCCTTCTTAAGACAACTGGACAGTCAGAAATCCCTACCAAGCCAGCTCTAGTTCCAGTGCAAACTTGGGGGTAATCTCCAGATTTACTATGTTATCTGTCATTTCTACCTGGCAGGGAGAGGAGGGAAAGGACCACATGTCTGATACTGTATCTCTCCAAAAAGGCATGAAACATATTTACCCATATGAGTTGAAAACTTAAGTCTATACAAAATCCTGCACACAAATTTTTATAGCATCTTTATTAAAAATTGCCAAAACTTGGAAGCAACCAAGATGTCCTTCAATAGGTGAATGGATACACAAACTGTGGTACATCCATATAATAAAATATTATTCAGTGACAAAAAGGGGTTATCAAACCATGGAAAGACATGAGGAATCTTAAATGCATATTGTTAAGTAAAAGATGCCAATCTGAAAAGGCTGCATACTGTAAGATTCCAACTTTATGACATTCTGAAAAAGGCAAGAATATGGAAACAGTAAAGAGATCACTGGTCACCAGACATTCAAGGGGAGATAGGGAAGAAAGTGGAACATGGGATCTTTAGGGCAGTGAAAGTATTCTGTATGATACGGTAATGTTAGATCCAAGTCATTAAACATTTGTCAAAACCTATAGAAAGTACAGCACAAAGAGTGAACCCTAATGTAAACTATGGACGTTTGTTAATAATGTGTGTCGGGCTTCCCTGGTGGCGCAGTGGTTGAGAGTCCACCTGCCGATGCAGGGGACACGGGTTCGTGCCCCGATCCGGGAAGATCCCACATGCCGTGGAGCAGCTGGGCCCGTGAGCCATGGCCGCTGAGCCTGCGTGTCCAGAGCCTGTGCTGTGCAACAGGAGAGGCCACAACAGTGAGAGGCCCGCGTACAGCAAAAAAAAAAAAAAAAAAAAAATCATAGAATTTTAAAACTGGAAATTATCAATTATCTTATCCCACACATATTTCAGATGTGGGGACTTTGATGCCAAGAGAAGTAATATCCCAAAGTCACACAAACTGATGGTAGAGGAAAACCAACTCTTTTGACTTCCACTGCTTTCTGATGTATGGCATGCATGTTTTAGAAACACACAGCAGAGGAGTGGGGTGGTGTGTGTTGGGATACTTAGTAATAATAATATTGTAATAATTATAGTTATACCTTATTGGGTGCTCATTATGTGCCTTAAGACAACCCTGTGTATGCTATGTTAGAAATTGTCATCATCTTTATTATTTTTGTTATTGAAAGAAAATCAATAAGGAAACCAAGACTGAAAAATATTAATTACATTGTCAAAAGTCTGACAATTAGTTTATGGAAAATCTGGATTCTAAGTTAGCCCCATCTGACACCAAATCCTGGGTTCCTGTGCACTTTCTTTTAACTTAAAACAATTCATGTTTTATTATTATAAAAGTAATTCATTCTTATGGTTAAAAAAAATCCGAGTTGTTTCAGTTAGGAATGCATTTGTCCACAATAGCTGGAAAGCCCCTCCAACTGTGTAGAGAGATAGAAGTTTATGTGACTCACAGGACAAGACTAGGCAATAGGGAGGTAGGTAGAATAGGGCCATTCATGGTAGCTCAGTGGTAACGTCAGGGGACAAGGCTTCTTCTATTTTCCCACTCCATCATCCTTAACACATAGGTCTTTGTCTTCAGGATTATTACGTCAAGGTGGCAAACAGCCACTGTATCTCCAGGTATTGCATCAATATTCCTGGCAGAGAGAGGAAGGAAGAGGCTCCTTATGAAGAAAAAAAAAAAGTCTTTCCAAGAAACCCCTAACTTCTGTCTCATTGTCCAAAATTGTGTCACAAGGCTACCGTAACAGCAAAGGAATCCGGGAGAAGTATTTTTAGCAAAACATGGTACCACCCTGAACAAAATTGGAATTGTGCTACCAAGAGCGAAGGGGGAATGAATTTTGGGTAGGCAACTACCATTGTCTTCCACAAACATGATAAAAGGTTAGCAGGTAAAACATAAGTTCATTCTACTACTTCTTGCTATCATCTTCCTCCCATGTAATTACTGCAGTTGATTTTTCAGTCAAATTTAGAGGACAGAGTGGACATGGATGGAAGGAAAGAATGGAAAAACTTCAAAGATGCAAAAAGGGACATGTGCAAAAAAAAAAATAGAGTTGAGTCTGAGCAAGTAAATTGAGGAGCACAAGGTGTGAATTGACAATGGGACTTAAAGGTTAGGCAGAAATTTTGGCTGCTATTCAAAAAGACTAAGAAAGTTGCTTTCGATTCTGAACAGGAAAGTGAAATATTTCTATAATAAGAAAATACATATTTGTTGTCATACTGAGATTCTTAATCTCTTTCCAAGTTGAGTCAATACAGTTATAAACACTTTGCTGCTTACCACCTCCAGAGCAACATGCCAGGGAATAGGAATAGATCACTGGAGCATGATTCACCATTAATTAACAGTATTCTTTTTAGTGATTTATAAAAGACAAAGGAACAATTACTGTTCAGCTAGAAAACTGTGTAGATATGAGTGACTCTTATTTTCTCGGTTGGTTCTGCTACTAGTATATTTTAAAAAGCCATATGGATATGATTTAAGCTTTAAAACGATCAGCTAATTCCATTCAGGTGCATTGTAAAATTCATTAGAAAATACTTCCTTTCCCATCACTCAAATGCCTCAGAGAATAACAATTTTATATTTTTCACTTGTTTGAATTGTAAATGTCAGCAGCACTAAAAAGGAATTTTTTTTTCAGATAACATGACAAAGAGCTTACTTTTCTGCAATATTTTGAGACAGTGCCTAGTGCTATTGGGAGCTTTCAGGACCAAAATTCCCAAAATTCTTCAGAAAGTCTGGAAATTGTTCTAATTCTTAAGCAATTTGAGCTTTTTAAGGAATCTCTTGTTCTGATATTTAAGGGAGTAACTTCTCTGTGATCCTACCTGTGCATGTTTTTTTTTTCCTTCTGTAACAATGCGGTTTTGATGTACTGCATTTTGGGGCCATTCTAACATATGAATCTTTTAAATTTTATATTGATAAATTTTGGTAGCAGTTGATAATATTGATAGCATATTGATCAAATTAATATAAATATCAATTTATATACCACCGACTTGTAGTGCATGACAAATTTGACCAAAGTCTACACAGCATTTTAACTTTGAATTATGTACGTAAAGTTGTAAATATTGTTTCAGTGGAAATATAATCTGCTTAAGAAAACACATTTTTTTTGTCACTGTAAAATTACTAACAGCCATTTATATTTTAAAACATGCATAAAGGTCAACCTGGTAAGATCTTAGTAAAAAATATACAATCTTCCTTAATTAAAAATAAAAGCTAAAAGAAACAAACAACCTCAAAATAAAAATACATAAAGTAAAGATTAGAGTTTCCAGGGTTGGGACACAGTGGAAAGTCTCCTTTGAACAAAGAACTGGACTACGTAGTCCTGCTTCTCTTCTCTTCTCTTGTCTTTCCATTGATGCCTATTACTAGGCATGTTAGTAATTAACTGACGCTGCCACCACCAAAAATCTAGTCTCAGACATGAGCTGTTCCTCCCTAAACAGTCTGAGTCTGAGCCAAAGTTGCCCTGTGATTCTTCCCTTGAAATCAGGAAGCAGAGCCAGGACTGAGACATTCAAAAAACTTTTTTTTTTTTAAAGATTGAAGGATAACCAAGTGAAAACTAGGTGATCTGACTCAGAAAATACAGCTTTTCCTGTAGGTTTGCAGGCCCATCCCAATTCTGTGGAAACCTAATCTGGTCGGGGAAAGCTAGTTGCTGTGTCAGATAAACTCTAACATCTCAGGAGTTTGGTACAATGGATGAGTATTTCTTGCTCTCCTGAGACTCTTTTCCCTTTGTACCTCAGCCATCTTGCACATACCTTTCAAGGTCTCAGTGTTTGGCTACGTCATGACAGACGAAGAGTTTCGGAGACTTGTCCTTATGTGTGGAGGCTGGGGGGCATTTATGGGCCATGGAATACTTGCTGTGATGGAAGGCACTGGAGACAGAGGCAGGGGATCCAAGGCTGCCCTCTACTCCTGCAGGTAACTGAAACCCATGGTTGTACGTGGGACCTACGCCACCCCACCTCGGGCTACTTCACTCCATATTCTCATCAACCCCTAACACCTAGAAAGCTGTCCTAGTGAAATCTGTGGTCTGCACTGAACTGCTTCTGATGTCTTTCTCTCCCTTCTAATAGAAGTGCTGTAATTAGCTCACAAAAGGTTAAGCCATTTCTTTAATTTGCCTTTGCACTGTGAAGTTGTTTGGGTGTGTATTCATATTTTGTCAGTCTAGACTGTTCTTCCTGTTCAGAAAAATTTTTTGAGTGATGTTGGGCAGTATTCAATCTGGAAGCAAGAGATAAATTTTCCCTGTGTTCCTTCCAACCAAGAGTAAAATCACTTTGCTGCCCCTAGGGGTGTGGGTGGAAGAATACAGGGCCTGGAGGAGTTTACAAGCTGCTCTCCTTGTGTGTAGATCTGCTTCTCACTTCATTCCTCTGGGTCTAGAGGTAACCTGTTTAATGGCTAATTTTCTCGAGCCCAGTTGGAATTGGGGAACACGCCTCCTTCCCAATAGTGTATTTTTAAGTTTTTCTTCCCTCCATTTTTCCTTCCTTTGGAAGCTTGAGGGGTACTTATTGGTAGGCTGAAATAAATCCCTAAAACTTAGAGTTTGAAACAATTGGTTGAAAAGCTCTTTAATCATGTCACAGTTATTCTGAATCTAATACAGTCACTGAGGAATAAAGTCCAAGGGGCCAACCAGTCTCTTAGATTCCACTAAAATCCCAAAACACGAAAGTTAGAAAAATGATAAGACAATCGTTTATGAAGTTCAAACTTGGATGCAAAATAAGAATGAGTTGGGAAAAACATTTTACTTAAATATACTGTATATAATGGGAGTAATTGTCTTGGAGATGGTAGAATGATAATGATTACCAGAAGCAAACAGATAATTAACTGAATAAAGTATAAAGACAAAGAAAAATAATATAATAAAAATAATATTTTATCCATATCCTTACTGTCTAGGTAAGAGAATATTCCAATTTTACTAGACTGATGCCAGATTTTACTAAAAAAATATCCTGAAAGAACAGAAGAATAACACAACAGGCCATGTTTAATTGACATGAATTTCCTTGGTTCAATACCCAGTGTCCTTAATTATTGCTCCCTAGCAACTTGGTGGACAGTAGTAATTAATTAATTAAACAAACATTTATTGAAATTCTACTTTTGTAGCAGATATTTGACACTTGATTTTTAGGAGCTTCTTAACTACTGGGAGAAACCACTAAATAAAAGATTATGTTAGAGAAGGATGGGGCTATGATGATGTAAACACAGTTGCACATGGAGACGCATAGCAAATCAGCTTGGGGAATTGGTAAAGGCCAATGGTGGTTGACAGGCTCAAACTCTAGCGTCAGACTGTCTCGATTTAATTCCCCTCTCCATATTTAATTGTTGTAGGACCTTGAGCAAATTGATTCATTCCTCTGAACGTCAGTTTCTTAATCTGTACAATGTGGAATAGAGGCACCTTTCCTAATGAGATTTAAATGAGATTATGTACTAAAGCATCTGGAATAGTGCCTATGGATTGTAAATGCTCAATTTATGTTGGCTAGTAGTGTTTGCAGAAGAGATGATGCTTGAAATGAGTTTACGGGATGAGTAGGAGTTAGAGAATAAGGGAGTGGAAGCCAGCATTTCAGAGGGAGGCAATGACATGGGATAGACACAGAGACATGAAATAGCATAACATTTTTGGGTAACAGCAAGTGGTGTATGTCTATTCTACTTTAATTTACCTTCATTAAACCCAGCGTGTCCCCACAGTTGGCATGTAAATAACATTAAAAGCTTGTTACAAACGTTTGTATTTCACCTCAAGAATTCCTTCAGATGTACCTACCTACCCACACTCTTCACTCCTCATTAGCCTAGTTTCTGAATTCAGTTTGGCTCCCTTCTCTGGTTTCTGCTCTTAATCTAACTCACAGATTTGGAATTGTTTACTGCAGACCTAACTGTACACTTCAGAGGACACAACTCCCGGGGCTTGCTTACTGGCTCTATGAACCATAACAGCGGAAATATGCCTCACCATCCTCTGGGAAACTCCCCAGCCTCTGATGCTGCATCACCAGACAGGGAGGTTGACTGGACAATTTTCTAGAGAGATAGGCCAGTGCCAAATTATAATGAGCTTTATGTGTTCAGGAATCTGAACATTTTCCTAAAACTACGAAGAACCACTAGAGAAGTTTAAATAGAGGAAAGACATGATCAGATTTCTATTTTAAGAAGATTACTCTAGTAGCAGTTTCTAGATCAGACATAAGAAAAACCATTAGGAACGTCTGCACAAGTAAGCCCAGTGCAGTGGGACCTGTTGTAAAGCAGCAGTGGTGGGACCAAAGGAAAAGCAGTGAGTGTGAAACAGAATAGCGAACATCCTGGACTTGGTGACTGTGGTGGGAGGTAAGTGACAGAGAGGAGTCTGGGATGACTACCAGATTTCTAGCTCAGGCAACTGGAAGGCTGGTAAGGCCATTCATCAAGAAAAGGGATCCTGCATAAAAAACAAAGTTTGGGATAAAAATCGTGAGGTCAGATTTTGGATATTTTGTGTTGAAGGTGTTTGTGGGACTCTAAACAGAGATGTCCATCAGCAGAGAAGTCTGGGCTTCTTGAATATTCATGTTTCTGAGTGCACATACAGAAAGAGACCAGCTTTACGAAGATGATTCTTGTTTTCAGACTAGGTATATATCTTTCCTTATAAATGAGTAGTCCTTCTGTTCTAGAAATCAGTGTCTGGCATTTGAATCCTAGAGGGCCTGATTGTCATTGATTAACTTTTTGAACCACTCCAGAAAGTTCAGCAATCATATACTTTATCTTTTGCTATATTAATAGGCATATCTTTTTTTTTTTTTTTTGTGGTACGCGGGCCTCTCACCATTGTGGCCTCTCCCGTTGCAGAGCACAGGCTCTGGATGCGCAGGCTCAGCGGCCATGGCTCACGGGCCCAGCCACTCCGCGGCATGTGGGATCTTCCCGGACCGGGGCACGAACCTGTGTCACCTGCATCGGCAGGTGGACTCTCAACCACTGTGCCACCAGGGAAGCCCAATAGGCATATCTTTTAAAGCATTTTTAAAAGTCATTATCATTAATTCAGGCTGGCTTACTCATGTACTTGGAAAAAAAGATTTGTATTCTGTCAAATGTTTACAGCTAACAGTACCCTGGAGGGGTAGCATAGTGACATGCTCATTGGATATGAGAACTGCTCTTCCTTACTAGGTTCCTAAATTCCTATTATCCAATAACCAGAGGGAAAAAAGTATTCAGAGACTAAGATGAATGGAAAAGTACAGAAAATACTAATATGAAACTCTACTCATCAATAGTTATTGAAAATGATAATTACATAAATAAAAGTGAAGGTTTTAATTGATGCTGGAAAGGATTTTGTACAGGACCCTCTTTTTCCAAGCCCTCCGTCCATATATCCTCTTCTTTGCCTTCTCTCTTACGCGACTGTTTCCTTCCACCTAATTCACATATTCATTGAAAGTGCAACTTTCAGGTCTTGGCTTTGTGAAGGGGTTTCAGATGATAAGTTTTTACCCCACAAGGTCCAAGGCTTTGTCTTCAGTTTCCAAGAGACCATTAAAATTGAAATTCTAGTTTACCAAGGAATGGTAGATTTTTTTCCTCTTCAGCACTGCTTTACTGTTTTTGATTTGGGCTTTCATTCCTTTCTAGATCTTTGTGAGTTCCCCTGACTTTCTTGCCAGCTCAGCAATGCATTTAATAAGCTGTTTTAAAATACTTGGCCCAGAATTTTTTGGTGTTTATTCAGCTTACCTAACCCACCATATAATCAGAAATGGAAATAATTTTTATAAAGCTAGGCAGTGTAAAAGTATACTGTAACTTGAAAATGGGAATCAGAGGGAGAAAACGGGATGAAGGAAGGGAAAGTAGAATAATTTTTTCATCTTTCATTGTAGAATGTCAGTAGACACTCTTTAAATATGAGCCATAGCTCCACATAAATGTGGTTATTACCAGAGGAACTAAAACCAAACATTGTTAACTTATCTCTGAGACCTGGTGGGGAGGGGGATGTTAGGAAAGAAAGTCTTTTACTTTTGGAAAAGAGAGAAGTAAAGTTGTCTTTATTGACCGCCGACATGATTGTCTACATAGAAAGTCTGATGGAATCAGTAAAGAAGCTACTAGAACTAAGAAGTAACTTTAACAAGGTATCAGGATATAAGATCAATATAAAAAATCCATTACATTTCTCTACACTAGCAACGAACAAAAGTAATTTTAAAACAATATATTTACAATAGCGTCAAAATTTTGATATACTCAGGGATACATCTGGCAAAAGCTGTGAAAGACCTATATAACTAAAAACTTAAAAAGCATTACTGAGAGAAATTAAAGAAGACTTAAATAAAAGGAGGGATATATCTTGGTCATGGATCAGAAGACTCTATACTATTAAGATGTCAATCCTCACCAGACTGATCTATAGATTCAAGACAATACCAATCCAAATCCCCACAGGCCTTTTTGTAGAAATTGACAAGATGATACTAAAGTTCATATGGAAAGGCAAAGGACCTAGAATATCCAAAACAACTTTGAAAAAGAAGAGCAGAAAGGGAGGGTTAATACTACCTGATTGATTTATTTATAAATTAAAAAATTTATTATAAAGTTACAGTAAATAGATAATGTGGTATGGGGTAGAGATAGACAGACATACCAATGGAACAGATTAGAGAATCCCCAAATAGACCCACACATGTAGGAACGACTGATTTTTGACAAAGGTAGAAGGGCAATATGGTGGAGAAGGATAGTCTTTTTAACAAATGGTGCTGGAAGAATTGGATATTTGTACAGGTAGTTGTGGACCTCAGTCCTTATCTCACATCCTACACAAAATTTAGTTCAAAATTGTTCATAGACCTAAATTTAAGAGCCAAAATAATAAAATTTTGTTAAGAAATAGAGGAGAAAAATCAAATGACCTTGGGTTAGGCAAAGACTTCTTAGATAAAACAAAAAAGGCACAAACCATAAAATATTAAGCTAGATTTCATCGAGATTAAAATGTTTTGCTCTTTGAAAGGTACCTTTAAGGAAATGAAAAGGAAGCCATGCACTGCAAGAGATACTTGTAAAATATGTATCAGACAAAGGGCTTGTATCCAAACTATGTTAAGAACTCATAACTCAATAAGAAGACAAACAACTCAAAATATGAGGAGATATTGCACAAAAGAAGGTATCGGAATGGGCAGCAAGCCCACGAAAACATGCTCAACATCGCTAGTCATTAGGGAAATACAAATTAAAACTACAATGAGGTAATACTACATGTCCATTAGAATAACTAAAAGTAAAAGGATATTTTTATCCTTGCCACAAAGGTTGACGAGGATGTGGGGCAACTAGAACTCTCATACATTTCTGATGGGAATGCAAAATGAAAAAGTCACTTAGGAAAACAGTCCACCAGTTTCTTTCAAAGTCAAACATACACTTACCACATGACAGAAATTACATAGTAGGTATCTACTGAAGTAAAATGAAATCGTCTGTCTGCAAGAGCACTTATATACAAATGGTCATAGCGGCATTATTTATAATAACAAAAAAAGTTGGAAACAAATTGTAGTATATCCATTCAAAGGAAAACTACTCAGCAATAAAAATAAATGAATTAACTGATATACACATTAATATGGATGAATCTTAAAAATATCCTGCCAAGTAAAAGAAGCCAGAACCACCCCCCCCCCAGCTTTTTTAACATTGTATTTTCCATTTATATGACATTCTAGTAAAGGGAAAAATATAGTTAGGGCAGATCAGAGTTTTCCTGGAGTCAGGGGTGGGGGTGGACTGAGGGGAGAGAGGATTGACTATGAAGAGCCACAAGGGAATTTTTTGTTGACAGAAGAATTATGTTGATAGAAGGGTTCAGTGGCTTGATTGTGGTGATGATCAAATGACTGCATACGTTGCTTAAACTTTTCTAATTGTACGCTTAATATGGGTGAATTTTCCTCTATGTGAGTTATACCTCAATAAAGCTGTTCTTAAAAAGAAACATACTTCCCCAGTGGTCCAGTGGTTAAGAAACCGTCTTGCAATGCAGGGACGCCAGTTTGATCCCTGGTTGGGGAACTAAGATCCCACATGCCGTCGGGCAACTAAGCCCTTGCTCCGCAACTACTGAGCCCGCGAGCCACAACAAGAGAGCCCCCGTGCTGCAGGTACTGAGTCTGCACGCTCTGGAGCCTGTGCACCACAACTAGAGAGAAGCCCACGCACTGCAACGAAAGATCCCGCGTGCCACAACTAAGACCCAATGCAGCCAAAAATAAATAAATAAAATTTAAAAGGAATATACATATATTTCTACCCCAAGATGGCATAATACTGATTATAAATATACTTTTCAAATGTCTTTGTTGGCTGGAAAAATTGCTTACAAGGAGTAGAAATTAAAAACCACAGTAGGTATAGGGGTAGATTCATTTCAAAATCCCATCCCAATAAAGCTTTTCTTGAGGATCAGTACTATTAATAGCCTGAAAGCAAATTGTGTGAGAGACATTAGAGGTCCTTTGCCTTCTGTGTTCTGCCTTCAGAACTTCTTACTGCAAGTGGATAAATGGATTCCTTATTTATGCATTATTTCTTTGCAGAATTATTGTGCATTAACATCCTCTAAGTAGATCCAATGGCCTTTCTGAAGCCTTTTATGTAGCCAGATGGAAAGGGAATAGAACAATATCCACTGGTCCAGTTTTTCCTCTTTCCAAACATTTAAAAAAAAAAAATCAAGATGCCCTTAAAATCCTTTTTTCTTCAGTTTCTCAGAGAGGGGTTAACAAAGCCCGGTAACACTCTTAAAGCTCTCCTGCTGCTAAAGGGAGTACAACAGAGACTGTCGCCATAAGGATTGACTCCTGACTGAGAGCTGACTCTTTCTCAAGAGAAATCTGACAATTAAGTGCAGAAGTTGCCCCTGGACTGCACCAAAGATTAACCCAGCTGGCGTTCTGAGAAGGACTCTGGCAGAATATGGCCAAGAGGA
The DNA here is from genome assembly GCF_963455315.2 of Globicephala melas. Lineage (NCBI taxonomy): Eukaryota > Metazoa > Chordata > Mammalia > Artiodactyla > Delphinidae > Globicephala > Globicephala melas. The sequence goes on along the minus strand of NC_083319.1, from coordinate 54,296,442 downwards.
AGCCCCTTTGTGACATACATCTAAAATACCTTCTTGCCCTATGGGGCTGATCACAGCCAGATAACTAGGAAGCAAATGCATTTTAGATTTATAGAACTTCACAAGAGGCTCTGAAAGTAACATTTTTAAAAATTAAGTTTAGAAAGAGACACATTGTGAGTAACCAAAACTGTAGCAATTTTTAGGCTAAAATAAACAATGAAAATAAGATTATAGGCATGTAGAAAACTTCACCAATGTTTTTCATTTCATTTGCTTTCCCTCCCTTGATAGACTGCGTAACACTGTTCCAAATTCAAGTGAGATTTTCTTCTTTAGGCTGTAGCTTTCAAAAACAACCCTATTCCCCATACAGGGGATGATTTGGCTCGACATAGTGATTAAGAGGGCACACTCTGGAGTCACGTTCTCTTAGTCTGGTTTAAATCCTAAACTCTACATGGTGGGTTGTTTAGGGAAAATTATTTAATCTCTCTGTGTCTGTTTCCCTACGGAAGATAATAATAGCACCTACATATAGAATTGCTACAGGATTAGGTAAAAAAAACTGGGAAGAATACCTAGCACGTAGAAAATGCTTGTATTAATTAGGACTTGTTTCAGCTGTAAGACAAAACACGATGGTTGTTTCTTTTCTCATGTAAACATAGAGGGTGCTGGGCAGGAGAGTAACCTCACAATCACTAGGGGAGTTAGTCTCCTATTCTGCTGCCCCATGTGTTTGTCTTGGTCTCAGTTTGTGGCATCCTTGTTCTAAGCAGCAGGAGGGAGAAGGGGATGAAAGGATAAAGGGGCAAAGGACCCAAGTAAGGTGCCACTTAAGGAATATCTCTTAGACGTGACCCTATGAACATTCCTGTATATAACCCAGTGACCAAAGCTTAGTCACAATTCTCCATCTAGCTTCAAGTGAGACCCGAAAAGGAAGTCTGCAAAGGTCATTTTGCGGAAAAGGTCCGGCAAAAACAGGAGTAATTCTGTTATCATAGAGGAAAATAGCCACTAATCTCTGTCAGAGTGCTCCATAAATATTAGTTATTATTGTTACCTGGTTACCAAAAGATCTCCCAGTTCGGTCTCCAGACCAGGTAGTTCTTTCTAACTCATGTGATTTCTTTTGTACATGCCTTTCCACTTTAATCCGCCACTGAGATTTGCACATTTGTAAAACTGTGCTCGTTTAAAAAATCTCTTCTCCCCTTTCTAATGTTCTGCTCAGGGTAACTGTAATACTATCCTTGTCTTAAATTCATACTATATAGACGGTCCCTGATGTGAGATGGTTTGACTTTATGATGATGCAAAAGTGATGCCCGTTCAAAAGAAACCGTATTTTGAATTCTTATCTTTTCCCCAGGCTAGTGATAAGCAGTACTGCTATAGTCTCTTGTAGTGCTGAGCAGCAAATGCAGCTCCCAGTCAGCCACGGGATCACCAGGGTAAACAGCTAATACACTTATGACCATCCTATACACATACAACCATTCTCTTTTTTCACTTTTAGTGCAGTATTCAAAAAATTACATGAGATATTCAACACTTCATTATAAAATAGGCTTTGTGTTAGATGATTTTGCCAAAATGTAGGCTATGTGTCCTGAGCATGTTTAGGTTAGGCTAGACTGAGCTACGATGTTCAGTCTACTAACTGCATTTTCGATTTACAACAGGTTTATTGGGGTGTAACCCCATCGTTAAGTTGAGGAAAATTTGTAGTCATAATCTTGAGATATTATTTCCTAACTTATTCTGTGTTTTTCTGTCTCAACTAGTCTGTTATGGACTAAATTGTATCCCCCCTGCCAAATTCATATGTTGAAGTTCTAACTCCCAGTACCTCAGGATGTGACTGTTTTGGGACATAGCCTCTTTAAAGAGGTAATTTAGCTAAAACTAGTTCATTAGGGTTGGCCCTAATCCAATATGACTGGTGTCCTTTTAAAAAGACAAGATTAAGGCATAAACACACACATTTGAAAGACCTTGTGAAGACACAGGGAGATGACCATCTGCAAGCCAAACAGAGAAGCCTCAGAAAAAACCAACTCTACCAACACCTTGATCTTGAACTTCTAGCCTCGAATTCAAGAAAACAAATTTTTGTAGTTTAAGCCACCCAATCTGAGGGGCATTGTTATGGCAGCCCAAGCAAAGTAATACACAGTCTGTCATCTTATTTGGCATCATCAAAGTCCCAACAAGAAACAGATGACAGACTACAAAGAAAGCAGTTTGAGGTGATTTAAAGTACGAAAGGCCAGGACTTCCCTGGTGGTCCAGTGGCTAAGACTGTGCTTCCAATGCAAGAGGTGCGGGTTCAAACCCTGGTCGGGGAACTAAGATCCCACATGCCATGCAGTGCCACCAAGAAAACATTTTAAAAAAAGAAAGTACAAAAGGCCCATTTACTATGATGTGGGTGTTGCGAATCAAAAAGGATGGTTCCTTAACCTAAGGAAGAGTGGAGCTACTACGACCTGGAAACCCTAGGATGAGAGGGGAAAGAGCCTTTATCAGAATCTTTAGTGAAGGGATGCAGGTGCATCTTGAAGCACCTTTGCAGGGAGGGAAAAGGGTAATAAGTACCCTGACCCCATTCTCCTCCCTTCCTGCCTCCAATCTCCTGCCAGTGCTGCCCATTGATGGAAACCAACTAGCTACCAGAAAGCATGGGAATGCAATCATGTGGTCCAGGAAGGTCAGCCATCTAGAAAGGAGAGTGAAGAAGAGTAGAGAGTGACTGAGTCTGGAGAAACACATAGAAGATATCTAGCACAGGGAAGAACTTGTCTTCTTCTCTTCCTTGTCTGCCCCCCCCCACCCACCGCCCAAAGTGCCCATAGTAACTACTGTAATATATATAGCAGGTCCTAAATAAATATCTGGGAATTGGGTATGTTTCATCCCCAGTAATTTTGTTTTTTACCTTTCTGCATTTATGCTTTTAATTATTTTATCAAGTTATTTGTTATCAATGCAATTTTAGATTTTCCAGATTTAATATTAAACTTATTGAGGTATAGTTGACTTACAAAATTAGACATGCTCAGTAATTTTCAACTATTGTCAATATTTCCTTTCTACTAGTTTCTAGAATACATCATCTCACTATTTCTAGTTAAAGCCTTAATCCAAATCTTGGCTATATTTTACTTCAAAGACTACTACTTTCCTCATGGTTTTTTGTTGGTTCATTCTGTGCAAATAAAAGGAGAAGCAAAGCAAAGCACCCCACAAAACAATACCTAGTTGTACAACAACATCTCAGTTGATTATACTTTCTGGTTACATTTTCTCCTTCTTTCATCTTTATACTGCTTCATTATAGTTGACACCAGATTGATTGTTTGTGGACATTTAAGTAAGGTTCCTGTCAGCTTCCTTTCCAAAAGTGTTACAGTTTTCAGCCTACCTTACCTGTTTCTGACAGGTAAGCATTATACCTTTTGAAGTTTACAATAAACTTTTAGGATATTTCTTTTCCAGAGATGATTCCCAAATATATTGGGTTGGCCAAAAAGTTCGTCCAGGTTTTTCGATAACGTCTTATGAAAACCTGAATGAACTTTTTGGCCAACCAATAGTAATATGGATTTTTCAAGAGATACTAATAATTAGTAATGATTTGATTAGACAACTAAGTTAAAAAATATTCTTATAAGAATTATTCTAACTTATATTGGCTACTTCCTTAGTTTACTCTCGGTAGTGAGAATGCCTACTCAAATAAAGCTCCATTTTAGATTCATTTATTTACACATCATTCAGTTCTGCCATCTCTGTAGCTGATTCCTTAGAAGCGGATATATTTTCTGGCTTTTGTATTAGAAACATAGTGCTTTGTATTACAGTGTTGGGTCACTGAATCAGTGCTGACTTGAAAGAAAATGACAAGGTTATTTTATGTAATTTTACTTTTTATCTTTTTGATTTGATTTGAGCAAGAATTTAATCTTAAAAAATATTCACTTTAAAAAATAGGCATGTTTAACCCAATGAAAAATTCCTTGTCAGAGACTTTTACATATCTTTTTAAATTATTCACATTAACGTTTCTTGTCTTTCATTAATCTTCAACACAAATTAGTATTCTTTCTTTAAGGGTTATTTCTTCTGGGTGAAGAATGATATCACATTTAATAAGAACTCTATAATTAATGTACCACAAATTTGAAGCTACAAATAGGGTATCCCTGTAATGTAAATCCAATTGTCTTTATTTTTTTTATAATATGTAATTTTATAATGAGGTAAAGATTGTAGTGCCAAATTAGGGTACTGAGTTCAAGCGCACTTAAGTCATCATCTTAGAAAATAATTTTTCTATTTCTTGATTATGTTAGTGTTTTCTGATCTTTGTGAACTAGTACCCATGGTTCACTGTGATTTTATCTCAGTGTATTTCTATGTTTTTCTGGCTAATTAAAACTCCCACCCCCATAGGAAGAAGGAAAAACAAACGAAGTCAAATTGTGTTAAATTCTGTTTTCCTACTATATTTTAGGACCTTTTATTCATTGAGCACTATGTTCAGGACTTTCCTCAAGGTCCTCTGAAAATGTTAGGGATCTGAAAAAAAAAGTTGACTTGAAATTATGAAGAGAAAGCTGCAAATCAAAGTGAACAAATACTTAATCAGATGTCTAAAAAATTTAACAATGTGCTATTTATAAACTCAATACTTAGTTATGTATATTTTGTGTGATATATGGGTACATTTTAAGACGTTTGATATGATGTGGAACTGGAGAACTTCAAAACCAAGCTGTAATCAGTGCTTTCACATTAGGCCAGATCTACGGAAGTCTTAAAAGTGACCTTAATTTCTTTTATGGAAGAAAGTACTAAGTAAAATTTCAAACAGTGTTTGGAAGCAAGTGTGGTAAATGTTTCGCTATACAATGTGTACAAAATACAATGTGTATTTTTTGTAGTCCTTGGCCCTCAAAATAAAAATGTTAGTAAGCAAAACAAAACAAAAATTTTGGAAAAATATTCCATGCACATAAATTCCCTCTTTTCAAAACAAACAAACAGAAAGCCATCAAAGGAGACAAATTCATGTAATTTGATTCAGTGATCTTTATTTTTTGTGTTTTAGTGGCTTAGTAAAATAAAATATAAGGGTGAAAAAATGTGGTCATATGCTTTAACAGCTGACATAAGTATTCAAAAACAATTTAAATGTAGGCTGTATAATATACTGTGATGCTGGGGGTGGGGAGGGTGAGATGTATGACATATTCCAGTGGGAAGGTACTTTTAGTACACTTAGCATAGGAATAATGGCCCTACCGGAACTTGGGAGATTTTTTTCCCCCATACTGTATATTACATTAAAGGGAGGAAAAAAAAAAAGAAAAAAGTAAAGGAAGAGAGAGGGCCAACTTAAGAATTTCTTTGGCAGTTAAAGACTTTGGATCAATAAAAGCATTTCTGATAAATAATTTTTGATAATAATTGATAAAAATGAAATACTTTTCCTTTAGTAATATATAAATATTATATATAATAGTAATATATTACTAATACTGACATTAATTGCAGCTAAGTTATAAAAATTAATCTCTAACTCAGTTCATGTTCTGTATCTTGTAAAAAATCTACTTGGGGTTCACAAAATTCTTAATAAACGCTAGTAGAAATATCATTAACTTTACAGTATTTACTCCACCAAAATTATTTCCTAATTTCACAAAGGTATTCCATGAACATATATGTTTAGCATTTTGAATCAATTCACCTGGTGTGGCCATTTCTGAAAATCCATGAAAATTAGAATTTAGAATTGAGATCATTCAAGTCTTTTAATCCATTTACAAACATTTCCTTCCACCTCCAAAAGCCCCGAGTCTTTACTGGTACCTAGAGAGTTTAGATGATTTTCTCAACTTGGTCATAGAGTTAGTACCAAAATCTCTGAAGTACTCCTAATGTTACCTCAGAAGGTTATATGATCTCCACTATGTTTAAGCTACTGCAATTTCAATAGGGAAATAGAAAAAAATTCTCTTTAATCATCTAGACTTGACTTTAAGCCTTCAAAAGCAATTCCTTTGGTTTCTAATTGTATTAAAGATTATAAAGTGGCAGAACTCATTTCTGTGAGCAGCAAACCAACATTATCTACCGTTCAGTCACACATATTACATTTTTGAAAATTTGCCAAGGATAATTTTACTACCTATTATTTGTCCTTTTTTCTGTAGTGTTGAATAAAAATATTAAGGAAAAAGTGGTTAATTAGGTATGTAATACAGCAATAAATACTTCTATTAGTGTTTTCTGGGGCTTGGGGACAAGTATTATTGACATATAACGCATAGATATAATGTGCATTGTATTACGATTTTGACAACCGTAATACACTTTACTACCTAAAACAAGATCTAGAACAGCACTTTCTAGTAGAACTTCTGCAATAATAGAAATGGTCTAAATCTGCACTGTCCCATTTGGTGGCCACTAGCTGCATGTGGCTACGGAGCACTTAATGTAACTACTGTGACTACAGACCTGAATTATAAATTTCATTTAATTTTAATTAATTTACAATTAGATTTTAATTTTTAGCTAGTGGCTACCAAGTTGGACAGTGCAGAACATTTCCATCACCCTAGATAGTTCCTTCAAGCACCTTTCCATTAAATCCCACCTCATTGCCCCAGGCATCATAGGGAAACACTAAATACAGTTTAGTTTTTTCTGTTTTGGACTTTACATAAATGGATTCATACAGTATATACTCTTTGTACCTGGCTTCTTTTGCTGAACATAATGTTTTTGAGATGCATCCATGTGTATCATTAGTCAGTTCCTTTTAATTGTCTAATAGTATTCCATTGCATGAATGTATCACAATTTGTGCTTCCATCTTCCTACTGATAGCTATTTGGGTTGTTCCCAATTATTTGATTTTAATGCTGCAAATACTGTATTGAGATTCTGCATTAATCGAAGTGAAAAAGCTGCATGTGTATATCAAAAGATATTTTGATCTTAAGAAAAGATAGTCTACTTATGATTCTATTATCATCTTTCATTGCTGGGGTAAAAATTTAATTCCAGGTTATATATAAGGATAGACATATCTCAGGACTGCTGAGTAAACAGTTGGTTTGTATTACTTAAAGAAAACACAATTAGAAAGATAAATCTACCAGAAAAAAAAATAACGCAATATTTTCAAAACCAAAATGTACTTTGGGTGGGAATGGGTAGAGTTAGGAGTGCTCCAGAGAATAGTGGCAAATTATGTAGTTTTGAATTACCTTGGCCTCTATCACCCTCTATTATTATTGATTATTATCATATAGCCACAGAACTACAGATCTATTGATAGTAAAGGCAGCTAGTAATCCAGTAGTCTAATCTCCCAGTGCTATACATATCATATTCAATAAATACTGGCTGAACTGAAACAATTCATTTCCATAGGAGAACTAAGACTCTAGGTGTCTCTCAATTGAAGAAAATCAGATATTATAATCAAGTGAAAAAATTTTAAACAGGAGTGATTTCTGCTTTCTAAAAGGATTCACCACAAATTCAGTGGTAAGCTGCCGCAGACCAATTCATTATATTTTAAAAAATAAATTTATTTATTTATTTATTTAGGCTGCATTGGGTCTTCCTTGCTGTGCACAGGTTTTCTCTAGTTGAGGCGAGCGGGGGTTACTCTTCATTGCGGTGTGCAGGCTTCTCATTGCGGTGGCTTCTCTTGTTGCGGAGCACGGGCTCTAGGTGCGTGGGCTTCAGCAGTTGTGGCTCACAGGCTCTAGAGCGCAGGTTCAGTAGTTGTGGTGCACAGGCTTAGTTGCTCCGTGGCATGTAGGATCTTCCCGGACCAGGGCTTGAACCCGTGTCCCTTGCACTGGCAGGCGGATTCTTAACCACTGCGCCACCAGGGATGTCCCAATTCATTAATTTTTAAAACTCTCATACATACAATTTTTTGGAAGTAAACCTATCACGTAACAGTATTTTATCTTTCTGTATTCAGCTTTTCCTTTTATAAGCATTGTTAAAGTAATGTATTAGTTCTTGATTATGCTGTAGATATCAATAGGAGGAAATAACCTAACAGATAATATTGAAGAGGAAATTTACCCTTGAGAATGTACTAAAGTAATTTATAAAGCATATAATCCACACATAATCAGGGCTTCCTATTTTTCAAGTGGTTCAGATACAAATGTGTTAATCGATGTCTCTGCCATTCATTCCAAGCTGAGAGCAAAAACAATCCAAGTTCAAAGGACATAGCATTTTAAATTCACAGATATTGACTGTGAGCATTTTACAGACAGGAACTATGTCTGGCCCATTTTAGATACTGGACAAATAATAACTGCATTGGCAGTTTATTGAATTTGTCAAGCAATGTAAGATATTTTTTGGTTAGGCACTTTTTGAGTCCAGTGTGTTATCACTGTAACAGGTGATAAAATGTTAGACACACTGCTGGGTCTTTTCTGTGACTTAACAAATAATTTATTTCTGAAATATATGTACAACACATGTGAAGATGCAACTGTAAATGACCACAACGGAGATCCTATCAAAAATGACTATAGGCAAAGGGATTTCTGGGACCTTTCCTAACTAGTTATAACACAAAACATGCATATATAATCGTGTTTCCAAATCTACAGCTTGAATTGGTAGCTTGGTTATTTGATTCGGTGTGAAGGTAACATTGAAAAATTCATATTATAGTAACCTCACTATGATTAGAATACTGTCAATTATCCTAAAACAGGGAGAAATATTCTAAATCCTAACTTTTAAAGAACTCATTTAAAATAATTATTTATAACTAACTCAGAAAAAGGCCAAATGAGGACGTAGGTAAAAAAAAATGTCTCTAAGCAGCTTCAAACCGATGTTACAGTGTCCCCGCACAAAGGTCACACACTTTTTCTAAAGGAGAGTTCCTCAAAGGACTCTTGAGATACAGCTTTTCATTGTGTGGTTTTCTGGCCTGCAGATTATAAGCAGTAAATTAAAAGGGTGGGGAGGATAATAGAACTATGCTCACTAACAGCAGTAAGAAGCAACAGCTGACAGTGAGGGAAGGGATGGGCAAACTATAACAGACAATAGAACTAAAAAAGCAAAGCTATTCAGAGCTGTGTAGTGTGAGCAAACAGCCCCGCACACCATTACAGGAATAGAGGACTTTATCTGTAAATGTAATTAAGTGACTATTCATAATGACTACCAGTTTTTATACAGCTGGAATGCATACTTTATTTCCCATGTGTATGTGGAAACTATTATTCTAAATCTGAAGAGTTTTAACTGCTGTTGGTCACCACACTGTCATCTGTCTCGGTCTGGAAGGGCCTACTACCATGGTGCGCCATGAAACCTTTACGTTTTAGCACTGTGCTCCACACTGTTCACTATTACATTGTAACACATTATTATAAGAACCTCTATAACTCATTATGAGATTACCAAAGGCCACATTGCTTTCTTGAATCTATTGTTTAACTAGCTGGTTCCTAAAATACCCCTCTAATACTCCATGATACAGAGCCGTAAAATAAAACGACTGACGTTTAAGACTCTGTGCCTTCTCCAAAATGAGAGTATTATGTATCTAATAGTGGTGTCGTGAGGATTAAATGAGATAATGTACGTAAAACAATAAGCACAATGTCTGGGGCAGTAAAAGACCTCAGGAACGGTGGCTATTCTTATCTCAGCAAGCCCCAAACACCTATTTTGCAGGTGCAAAAATTAAGCCTCAAGAGGAGAACTGATTTCCTAATGCTCTAATATCCAAGTTATTGTCCCAGATAAGCAGCTTAGCTGCGTGTGTTGGTTTGGGATATTGACAGGGCCTGGGGGCATGTTCCTGCAGGACTCCAGTCTGCAGAGAACTGGACGAGTACGTTTGAACCGTGAGGCATTAGAGGCTATTCGATACCAACGGGTGTTCGAGATAGCCAGTTGCGTGCTAACAACATCCATCACCAATGTTAACCCATTCGTCTATCTCAATACACCCGGAAGCAGCAAGACCCTCAGATACAGCAGGTTGTTAGGTAACCGGGGACCAGGACGAGGCAAGTAACAGTACACGGGGGTGAGCTCACATCCTGGTTTCGTCAACTTTAAATAGGGACGAGCACTTCACGCGAGGGCTGAGGATGACAGGAACTAGGAACTAACTGGGTGCTATGTCAGACAGGTGTAAGTTACCCCACCTCCCAACGCCTTTCCCGGAGGGGGGCCGCCATGCGTTTTCGAGTCCCCGGAGAGGGCGATTTCTTGCTCCTTAGTAGCGCTTACTCCCCGCCCTGTAGATAGGGAGTCAGGACTTCGCCTCTTCGCTCCGGAGTGAGGGCCGACAAGCTCGGACCTTCCCGGTGCGCGCCACGCCGCGGCGGGACCGCGGGAGGCCTGCGCACTGCCCATACGCGCCCCGCGCTCGCCTGCTCTAAGATGGCGGCGGAGGCAGCACGCTCACACCCCGCCGCCCGCCCGCCTCCGAATCACGGCGTCAGGAGGCGGGAGCGGGCCGGGACGCGGAAAGCAGGAGCGCAAAGGCGGCGCGGACCGTCCATTCCAGCACGTTCCCCGCCGCCATGAAGCGTCTCGACATGCTAGAAGCCCGCAGACGACTACGACCGGGAACACCGCCGGCGCCTCAGAAACGGGGCGGGTGGGGGGCGCGGGCAAGGGGAAAAAGAAAAAAGAAAAAAAGAGAGCGGCGGCACATCCGGGACCCTCCGCCCGCCCCGCCCCGGAAATGACGTTTATGCCGGGGGCGGAGCCACGCTTCAAAGTGGATTCTTCCTCTGCTGTAGCTCGTCGTTTAGACAAGGTGTCTGGAATTGCCGTCGACACCCCCTCTCATGGGTTAGCTGTTACCTTCTCCCGGCTCTGAGGCTTTTGGGCACTGAGCTGGTTGCTGCGACTGGCAGCTCTTGTTTCACAGAAAGTATACCTCGCACCACGGCCCTCAATTCCTCCGCCAGCCTCGCCAGGGCGTGTAGTACCGTACCTCCGAGGGGACCCTGGGGTGACCTCAGCCCCCGCCAAACTTAGCGCGTCCCTTCGGAACCCTTCCTCGGAACCCCGGCCTCGCGCCCAGCCCAACCCGGTTCGGGGGCTGTCAGTCACGGTACTGAGCCCGCCCCTTCCGGCCGCTAGCCGGGCCCGCCCCCTCCCCTCTTCCCTCCCCCACCCCTCCCCGTGTGAGTGTCTCCCTCTCCCTCTCGCTCCCTCTCTCTCTCCCTCTCTCTCTCTTTTGTGAGTTATAGCAACCGTTGCCTTGTGAATCAAGCGCCATAGTCACCGTAGTCCTGGCGACTGTTACCCATCAACAACAACTACTCCTCTCCTCCTCCTCCTCCTCTTCCTCCTCCTCCTCCCCACCACCACCATCTCCATCACCCACCAACAACACCACAATAATCCACAGCCAAGGTGAATATTCTTCGGTCTCTACATGTGTGTGGGAGCGTGTGGATGCGTGTGAACGCGTGTGAACGCGTGTGTCCGTGCGTGTGTGTGTGTCCGTGTGTGCGAGCCGAGTGTGGCTGTGCGGGGGTCTCACTCCTGACACCGGGGCTGCAGCTGTGGCGCCGCTGCCGAGGGGTTCCGTCCCCCGGGCTTGTTTACAATGGACCGTGCGCGCTGCGGCTGGGTCGGGGGTGTGGGCGCCGCGCCGCCCGCCCGCCCGCCGGCCCCGGCCCTCCGCGGCCGCGCTTCAGGGATGGAGCGGGAGCTCGGGGGGCTGCGAGCCGAGCGGGAGAGGGAGCCACAGTTTTGCGTTGCGGACGGTGGAGCTCTCCCTTAGGTCTGGGTCTGAGGAGGAGGGTCAGGTGAAGAGATAAGGTTTTTTTTTTTTTTTCTTTCTTTCTTTCTTTCAATTTTCTTCTTTTTCAAAGCTGCTTGGTTCCTGTTTCTTTCAAAACCGAAATAGACAAGTGTGTGCAAGGGGGGACCCACGAGGTGGTGTTTTGTTGTTGTTGTTCACTTGTGGGGCCTTGTTATGGGTTTTGTTATTTTTATCCTCGTACATCGGTGAACTTTTCCCACTGCCTCTTGCCTTCATTTTTGCCCCTCTTTGCCTTGTGCTTAATGAGCTGCTCTTCTTTTACCATCATCAGCTGCATGGTTTTCTTTTTTCTCTTTTAAAACTGTGTTTTCTTTGTGCTGCAAACAATCTTAATATCCATTCGGCACTCTTCCCTCCCCCTCTTTCTTCTCCCCCCACACCCCTTGCACACACACTGAAACCAGGGGCCTCTTTGCTGGGTTCTTTGCTGCATTGGGAAAGAGATCTTTTTTTAAAAAGTCTCTCTCCTCTCTCTTTTTCGGTGTGTGTGCGTGTGTGTGTGTGTGTGTGTGTGTGTGTGATTTAAACCGGATGCAGGGCATCTGTGATACTTGGGTTAGTAGTTATTGACAGTGCTTTATCCTTCATGTGGAGATGGGAGGGGTACGAGTGAGGTTCCATTTCACTTTGATGAACCTCCTTCCCCACAGTGGAGTGTTAACAATTTTCATTGTGGTTATGAGACTGTGTGACAGACAGGGAAAGGACGTAAGGAAGCTTTGTGAGAACTCAGTTTACAGTGTTATTTGTGACAGTTATGGTACTTTAAAGAGTTTTTTTTTTAAATCTTCTCTTCGTTTTCCTTTGAGAGTTGAAATTGAAGTCAAGTTGTTCATAAAGAATGTATGAAGCTTCTCAACTTGAAACGTGTGTATATTTCACTTTCTTTGTGGTTGTTAAGATCTAGGCATATGTGTTCTTAACATAGTCTTTTAAATTTATTTTTTGGTTTTCTTTGGACAGTGACTTAAACCTGCTGAAGAGAGAGAACTCTTTCCTTTTTAGGTCCTTGCTTCAAAACTGTATTTTTCTCTATAGATTTGAATACTTATCAGTCCTCAAGTTATAGGCTCTTAGAGGTAACCCAGTTTTACAGATCCTGTAAATTTGTTCATTTTTCAGTGTAATGTTTAATTAATTATCAGTAAAGAGTTTTGATAATGAATGTGTGCTAAAACAAATATAGTGTACTGTAATATTCGCACAAATTGAAGTTTCCAATTTGGAATTTTTAAATGCTTATTTAAATAGTCTTCTTTCTAACAGCAAACATATATTGATTTACCTGACAGAGCAGCCTGTGAATAATATGACAGTATTAATTATTCTTCAGAATGTCAGTGAGCAGGTTGGGTAATTGTAAAGCTATTAAGGCTAATATTTTGTAAAATAAGAGGTTAAAAAAAAATCTTTTCTTTTTTAAAGTCCATTTCCTTGTGATTGCTATTTTAAATGAGGGTGATGTTTGTTCTGAAAGAAGTCTTTCTCAGAGCACTCAAATTTCTTTATATTTGCCCTCCCGCCTCCCCAACCTGGGTTTCTTGCAAATCTCTGATACTAACCTGTATTTTTTTTTCTGTTCAGATGAGTGTCAAATGCCTGAACACTTTTGGATGGTGAAGTTCCTGGGTCCTATAAACTCTCTGAAGTTAATAGGAGTTTTGCTGTCTTGAGACAGTTTCAGACCTTATGCCATTTACATAATGCATTTTCAGTCGAGTAGATTATATGCTATAATTTTATGGTTTAATATTTTTACTTGCAGTGTCCAAGAATTTTTTTCAGGCATTTCACTCATTACGACTATCTCAGGTTTTCTATAATTCAGATTTTCATTCACAAGGTGATTTGAGAGCAGAACTTAAATTGAATTCTATTACCTATTCATTTTTAAAAGCACTTATGTGATATAAAAGTTGCTGCTAGACATGCTTTGGACTCAAGTGTGTCAACATTATTCATACGGATTAAGTAAATAATAGCCAGAAATACTAACAAATGATAAGTTAAAAAATTTAACACATTGATAAATGTTTAGTAACATTTTTTTTCTGAGATATTTTTCCTAGGAGGGACTATATTATGTATTTGTATTCTCTTGTGTTTGTTTTTAGACTAAAAAACGAACTCGGAAAAGTGTCCAAACTTTAAAACTGAAATTATGAAATAGGAGTTACTTGTAACTTGTTTTGAATAGCTGAATATTTGTGATTCACTGTATGTCATAATGCCTATCTCAGTTTTTTTATATTATTGTGCCTATGAATTGCATTAAATGGTATATAGGCATATTTATGTAGTACATTTAAATGTATAACAGTAAACTAAAATGCATTTCTAAAATGTGCCATTCCACAATGTTTTCATTATATGGGGTAGTTACGCCTAATTTAAAAAATAGTATATTACTCCTCCAGTATTCAAATAGTCTCGTACTCTACTTAGGTACTCAAATAAAAGGTTTATAGTTTACAAGTACTGAAATAAAAAATTTATAGTTTATAAATTTAATATACTTTGATGCTAAACAAAACAATTTTTAAATCAGAAACAAATTTAATAGTAAAAAAATTACCAATTAAAAATGAATTGTAAAATCAAGATAGATTTAATCTATTATTTAAAGGATGATATGTGTTACTTTTTGGTAACATGTTTCATTTTTCTTGAGAAAGTTGATGTTTTATGTGCTTTCCTCTAAACTGTCAACTGAAAAAATCAATAGGTGGAGTATGATCTTTGTGTCTCAGATATTATAGTATGTGTGTGTGTGTGTGTGTGTGTGTTTAAAAGAGAAGATATAGCATCAGATATGTAGGAAGAGTTAGAAAAATTTTTTTTCTGAACAGTGTAGTAGGAATGTTACTTTGTTTTATTTTGTATTTCTAGTGAGCCTGTGTTACAAGAAATGAGAATACCGAACAAGGAGGCTTTCAAATTACAAAAGAGTCTTGGAAGACATAAACCTTTAAATTATGAAAAGTCTGCTTTTTTTTTTTGCCTGCTTTGTTTTTAATGCTGAGCATTAGGCTAAAAATCCTCTACTTCTAGTTACTTTAAAAAATAAGCACTTAGTTTCCCTAGTGGAATCCTTTGCTTTTAACTCTTTGGTATGGCTTCCCAGTGGCTGTTGCAAAACAGATTTTAAATTCCTCTCTGTTCACAGGTGCATAGTGTTCCCATATTTTGGAAATCCAAGATTAAGCGGATTTAACTAAATCTAGCTTTGTTAGGGACAGATGGCTGCTTTAAACAGGTGTCACTTTCATTTCTAGTGCATTGTGTTGGGACTTCCACCGGTCCACAAAAGGGCTGTCTAAAGCAGGTGGCATCCTTTGCTTTTGTCCTTAGTAAAATATACTTTTGGAGTTAATTATTTTCGTAGGAAGAGTTTTCTTTTTAAAGTAAAGGTTTTGAACTATTCAAATTGATTCCTAATTTAATTAGCGTAACTTTTATTTTTGAATATCATTCTAGTTTTGAGCTGTGTAAGTTGCAGATCCTTTCAGAAAACACTTCAAATTCTTTAAAGGAATGATAAATTCCCTTTGAATCCAGCAAAGTACTCAGGAGCACTTTACACAATTAGTCAGTTTATCTGAAGCAAAAAGCCAAGGCAGATTTGAATAAAGTGAAATTTGGTTAACATGACAAGTTAACTTTTGCCATCCCATACTTGAATTTTTTGGGGGGCAGCATTATTTTAATTTAAATGATAAGTGTTGAGAACCAGTGTTGTTTTTGTCGGTTATTTTAAATATTTTCAAATGAAAACATTTTCCTTATCTACTTCAATTGTTATTATAAAGTTTTTAGTGCTGTTTTTAAGTGAAAATTGTTTTCAAGCATTAGTGTTTAAAAATACGTACTGGAGTAAATAAAATAGTAACAAACTATTGATTTCTAAGGTTCATTTTTACTCGGATTCTATCCTTTTTTGGTGGAAATTTTATACATCTTACAACAGATGCACCAGAGGGTGCTGTGCTGTTTGCAACAAGAGATTATTATCACTAAGAATGTGAACTGATTAGAACTTTTATTTAAAGAAAAAAAATTTAATTACTTATGCATTCAAGCATATAATAGCCTTATTTTTATGGAGTTTCAATTTAATCTACTGTCTTAATTGGCAGCTTTTCATCAAAGCCTATCTTTCTGTGTACTAATATATATTAGCACAGCATAAAACAATATCAAGATTGATATCTTTGGCATAATCTGAATGTCAGCATTCGTCCTGTAGGCATATACATTTATCATCTTCTTATGCAGGTATTTTAATCTGTATCTAAAAAATTTAGTTTAACTTGAAAATCATACTGTTTTGGCAGTATGGCTTTGTACTCCATAAATTTGGCATTGTTGCACATATCAGTATATTGTATATCCTTACAGCATTTATATATGGCATAATTAGTGGTATGCTTTTTATGGTATAATTTAAAACTCTCAAAAGTATAAATGGTAATAATAGTTATCAGGCTAATTAAGTCAACAACAATAATAACAGAAATTGGAGAATTTGGTCCCCACTTCATGCTGTTAGAATAGTCTGGTTTGAATATTTAACTTGGCTTTATTAACTGAAAAGTTTTAGATTCTCCACTTTCCTCTGTGCCTTATACTTCTAAACTGGAAGTGATCTTATATTGCTTTCTGTATCTGAATATTTGTTCATGGAGATTTTTTTTTTTTTTTAGGAGAACTGTTGAATTCACTGTTTTGGGTTCTTCTTGCATCATTGACTTTACTTCCTCAGCAGTACATGTATACTCTAAAAGACAAATACTGAAGCAGTGGTAGTCAGTATCTGCCTCAAGTAAGCTTAGAAAGATATAGTTATATCAAATAAACTTTTTTTCCCTCTAGATAACGGATTTATGTATACTGTTGTCCCACATTTAAGTACAATCAGCAAAATATGATATTTTTTAAAAGTACCTTTATAAGACATGCCACAAAGAATTCAAAACATCAATAGAGAATAATAATATTTTTAAGTATTAGTCTTGCTAAAATAGGTTAGGCATTTTTCCTTAAACATGTGATCCTACCAATTCATTAACATAAACTAATTTATGCCACTAAGAATTTAAAGTATATGACGTTGTTTCAAAACCTTTATATTTGATATTTTATATATCACATCAAACTACAAGATGTACTTAATGAAAATGAATGAGTTAAAAAATTGGAATGTATTTAGAGTATCAAATAGGTATGTGTTTTGTTTTTTAAATAGATTGAGGATAAGTATATTGGTTAAAAACACAGGCTTTGGACTCAGATTTCAGATAATCTTATTAGCTGTGGAACCTTGGACAGGTTGTTTAGCTTCATTTAGCCTCAGTTTTCTCATCTGAAAAATAGATCAGCCTTAATCTGCTTTATGGAGTTTTGTGAAGAGTAAACGAGCTAGTTCATGTAATGTGCTTTGCTCAGTATTTGACATGGAACACATGCTCAATACACGTTGGTTCTTAGGGAATACTGAGAAGATACCCAGTCTAATTTTTTTGCTATCTAAGAATCCTTTTAATACACTTCTGACCATCTACTTCCCAGTGGGTCCTAAGTTTTGAAAGATTTTGCCTATTGATCTGCACTCATTAAATAATTATTACCTCTTCCACCCTTTTAAAAATAAAAGACACGAAGCTGTCAACTGTAGGTTTGGATTATCATTTGATAACCAGTCTTGTTATTACACTGAATTAATAGGGTGCTAGCCCAAAGTTATGTTTTAGTTTTACTTTGCAGCCTTATTGTAACGGATTCTTTTTATGTTTGGATAACTCTCCTGGTCTAGGGATCTCAGACTGAGAATTAATGATGTAACATTTCATAAACTCTTAATACTTCCCGTGGTCCATTTCATTGTCCAATTGATATTTTCCTTTTCACATCTATTATACATGAATTCATTTGAAAACATTTTGAGCCCTATTTATAAACATTTTACAAAATGCAGTCATTAATATATAATAATGATAATAGTTGTATAAAGATGAGTTAAGGAATTATTCCAATTTATATGCACTGCTTAGAATCGTTATTTTACTAACAGTAGAAAAATGTGAGGTCACCATTTGTTTACCTGTAGCAATAAGTAATTTTAGAAGAATTTGCCAACCCCAATCTTGAGGTATAAAGTAACCTCAAGAATGTTATTCAGTAAAACATATAATATGAAATAGTAGTGGAAAAATAACGCCTTTGGTTCCCTTTGTTAGGGCATTAAAGATGTTGAAAGAATCATTTTAGTTGACTGCTATATCTAAAGTTACTATTCAGTAATTTGCTATATTTCTATTTGTCTAAGCATTTTGACTATGTTTTTCTCATTTCTCAAAATGTTTTTCTCATTTTACAGTGATCTCAATAGCCCGATCTTTCTCAAAGTGGAAATGTGGTTTATACATTACAATTGAAAATTTATCTGATACCGTGTGTCATCTTTTTTGCTGAAGCATTGTGTATTGTACAGGCTTTTTGCCTGTCTCCCTCATCTTACCTGCTCCCATCCTCCTACTCCTGTTAAATGTTCAATTAATTATATGATTCCTTTTACATTATTTTTATAGATAATTAGTCCCAACATAAAAAGTATGTAGACTCTCAGCTCAGCCGTCTCCTCTGCTTCCTTTCTCTAGTGAATCTGACACACATTTTAAAGGGAACTTTTGGAAAAAGGCTAGGAAATGTGACTTATTAGGTGGTAAGGTTATATATCATTCTTACCATTTTTAATCATCCATTATCTTCTTACAATTTCTATCCATCTGACTGTCCTCATGAACAAATACATATCCTTGTTCCACTAATGATGTAACCTGAGCATAATTATGCTTCACGAGTTTCCCTTCCTAGTCCCGGCTATGTATTGGTCTCTGGCTGAGCACTTTAGGTTAAATCTCTTGTCTAGTACCAAAATACTGTGTTTGCACAGTCACATGTGCCTGCCCATTGCTGACTTTTAACTCCTGGATTCTTCTTTCTCATTACTTTTATTAGAAGCTGTAATACCCAGTCAGTATTGCTTGCCTTTACTTTACAGTGCCTGGTCAAGATTACGAGAGGTCTTCCTGTTTAGGCAAAAATGGGCAAGGGATAATAGGAGCTGAGCCCAGGAAAGCTAAGAGTGAGGCAGCTGGCCTGAAAATGAAAGTACATTAGTTGGTGAGAGGAGACCTAAATTGAGAGGTGATGTGGAAGGAGAAAAGAGAGGGTGACTAGGCTAAGAAATAAAGGTCTTCAAAAGTGCCAGCCAAAGGAGAGTAAAGAGGAGAAAAAGAGCTTCTGTTCTGGTATTCAGTCTGCCACTAAGTGAAAAACCTTAAGCTAGTCACTTAAACCTCCTAGGTCTCAGTTTCTCCATTTGTAAAATGAAGCAGTAGTGCTATGTGATCGCTAAAGCCCTTTCCAGCACTAATAGTCTATGATTCCATGGTGAGATTGGTGTGGAAAAAGGGAAACATGCCAATAACATGGAGCCTGGAATTGGTGTTTCCTTTACTGATGGCATTTTGCTTGCCTATTGTTTCTTCTGATAAGAACAACAAAGAAAGAAAACCCAGCATAAAAAAACATGGGTCTAGCATAATGGCCATACCTATGTCACAGTCAGAAGCTTCCACCATTTCAGTGGCCCCTGTAGGGAGCTATGGCCAAGTGCCCTGATGTTCTCACCCACAGAGGAATTAGCTGAGTCTCACAGCTTGAGCTCCTGCTGCGCCAGCTCCTCTATGTCTGTGTGCCAGACAAGTGTCTGACAGTTGGGGCTCCTGCCTGTTGCTCCCCAATGAGGTATTTAAAACAGGACATAATTTCCCAAGTATGTGGATAGGCAAATTAACAGAGAAAGCGGGGTGGGGTGGTGAGGAGCCCAAGCCTTCTCTCTCTCTCTCTCATTAGAAGCAAGAAAAATTAATTTAATTTCTGTTGATCTCATTTTTTAACATTTCTTCCCCAGTTATTAAAGCCTTGACTTTTTTCTTCCCTTCATGCTATTCAGCTAGTTTTGAAAAGAGCTAAAATCCTGTCAAGGAGTTGGGCAAATTCTGAGGGCTTTTGGACTACTTTGGGGCCCTGCTGTGGGGAGCATTGCCATCTTCCACACTAGTATTCTTTTGTAGTTTTCCATTGGCAATAATTGCTGCTTTTCATTTCTCTGAATATTGTTTATACTTGGTTAGCATTTTTAAGATTTAGGTTTGGTGGCAGAAAAATTGTGTCTTTTAGTCAAGAGGTATGCATTTTCATGACTTAAAAAAAATTTTTATTGGAGTATAGTTGATTCACAATGATGTGTTACTTTCAGGTATACTGTAGAGTGAAATCAGTTATACATATATCCACTCTTTTTAGATTCTTTTCCCATATAGGTCATTACAGAATATTGAGTAGAGTTCCCTGTGCTATACAGTAGGTCGTTATTAGTTATCTGTTTTATATATAGTAGTGTGTATATGTCAATCCCAGTCTCCCAATTTACCCCCCCCCCTTTTCCCCACTGGTAACCATAAGTTTGTTTTCTACATTGGTGGCTCTATTTCTATTTTGTAAATGAGTTCATTTGTACCATTGTTTTTAGATTCCACATATAAGCAATATCTTGTGGTATTTGTCTTTCTCTGTCTGACTTACTTTGCTCGGTACTTTAATGTTAATTTGAGAAGTGCACTTACAAGATTTTAGAGGATTGCATGCTGTGAAAGGAAGTATTTTTGCATTAGTTCAAGATAAGTCTTATATTCTGCTCTATTTCACCTCACCTCTTTTACCAGTTTAATAAGGAGTGTATGAAAGATTAATAGATTGTAATTGTTGCTTTTAAAATTATTTTTGAATGCTATTTTTATTGATAGAATCGTATTCAAGTTTCTGAACTACAGACCTGAATGATTGATGGCTTTATACATTTCAGTATAAAACTATCATCCTTAAAAATGCATCTGGCCCTCTTCAGTCTCAATCACCATAGTTTATCTTAATGTGCAAAACCATTTCAGAAACCCTTTGCTAGTCACTTAAATTTCTTTCTTCCGTACTTTACTTTTGGGGGTGGTGAGGGAGGGTTGCTGGAGAGGGGCAGGAAGAGGGAGATACATTTAGAAATCATATCCTGTTTCCATTGTTGAATACTTGTGCATTGCATACTCTATCCAGTTTGTTTTCCTGGACTGTGACGTTTTGGTGGAAATAGAGGTTGGGGTGGGGATTGCAGGGCATGGGGAGGGGAGAAACAGAAATGACTCAGGTGATCCAGTATGTCTTCCAGATCTATTTCCTTTCCTGTTGTAGTATTATGCAGAGTACACATACTTTTGTGAGGATAGGCATTTTATTACTTCGTATTTGTCTGTGATTCCTTTTCTCCTAAAGATTGACTGTATCTGTATATGTCTATCCCTTAGTATATTGGTGTGCAATAATATCTTTCTCTTTTAAAGAGCCTATATTGTGATTTAGTCATGCACAGATTTAGAAAGGTAGAAGACAGTGGTGAGAAAATCTAGTTTGTGTGCTAGATAACAGAAATGATGCTTTAAATCCACCTCTCTACATTTTGCTTTGGGTGGATTGTTTTCTGGATATATTTTTTGCAATAGAACTTAGGTTTTTCCCCTATTCCTATTGAGGCTGACATTTTAAAGAACCAAAGAGTGTAACCTGTCACATCAGGCTTTCACTGATTGACATCTGGTTATATCTGATGACAATCTTGGAGATGAGTTTTAATGAAGTGTCAGCATAAGGGTCATTAAAAAAAACACATGAAAA
Source organism: Globicephala melas (assembly GCF_963455315.2). NCBI lineage: Eukaryota > Metazoa > Chordata > Mammalia > Artiodactyla > Delphinidae > Globicephala > Globicephala melas. The sequence goes on along the minus strand of NC_083319.1, from coordinate 54,274,799 downwards.
GATATATTAGTGATCTGAAAATCACTTTTACCATCTTAAATATACAATATGCATATTTTGATGTACCACGATGAGAGCCCAACATGAAATATTGATATACAGGCACCAGATAAAGTTAGATTCTTTGTTTCGATCATGTAACATAATCACACTGCATGCTTCTAAAGGACATTTCAAAACATGTTTTGTTTAAAACGTCACTTTATATTTTTAGAGTGTACTTATATTAAGAAAAATGGATTTTATCTTATATATAGTGTTTTGTGTATATGTGTGTGTTTGTGCATAGACCTTTAGAAAGTCATTTTAATTGGTACTTCAGAACTTCTGTCAAAACTGCTTTTGCTCACTGGTTTCTGCATTCTACATATCTAGGAACTACTCCAGTGCTATTTGGTTGAGGCAAAGAAAATTAGGGGAAATGGTTGACTTAAGTTCTTTGAATGACCTTCCTGTGATTTGGGGAACGATTTTTAATGGTGTCTCACATTATACGGAGATATTTAGAGGCTACCTTTAGTTAACAAAGGCCATGAACGCTGAAATTGAATTAAGTTATTAAAGGCAAAAATTGTAATTCTGATTGTAGTAGGTTAAGATATTGTGCTGCTGGATCAACATTTGATCTATGCTTTTATTTTTAGAAGTCTGCCGAGTTTTGAAATTTAAAACCTTTTAAATAATGTTGAATGAGTGGAGCTGTATAATAGATGTGGATTTATATTTCACCAGAGGTTTGAGAGCCATATGGTTTGGAAGTAAGTGGGTTTTATCTTTGAAATTGGGGGGTGATGTATTTTAATATTTTGATTGGGTTAGATTTACTTGAGTATTTATTGGTCTTTTTAGAAATGCCAGTGCCCATGGAATGGAGATGAAGATCAAAGTCATTTGTGGGAGGAGGTCATTATAGTGATCCTGATACGTTACTCACCTGCAGTCATGCTGTCCTTGATAAACTTTAAAATAAAGGCATCTTTCTTGGATAATATAAACCTCTCTATGATATTGCATTTTTGTTAATTTACACAGCTGTCTGGAATTTCCTAAATCCTGTAGCACAGTCTTGTGTAATGCATTGTCCCTGAGCTTTGGAAGCTCCAGCTTACCCTTTGGTTTACAAACCTTAGAAAGAATGCTAATAGATGACACCGCATGCCTAGAACAACACCTTAATCTGAAGGAATGGGGTAAGATGAGGGTAAATTGGGGCAGGAACATATAGTTGGAAAAATTAGAGTACGAATAATGGTTAGTACAGTATAGAGAAAAAGAAGGGTGATGTTAGGGTCTACATAAGAAATTCAGTTTGCCACATTAAGTATACTTAATAATATTACCACTACAGTTAATAACATTATTTCTAATATTTTATTCAAAAACATTCTAGCAGAGACATAAGAAATAATTGGATATGTTAGTCTATAATCTTGTAGTTTAACATCATTGTTCTTTAGCTTTACTTTTGAATGAGGAATTAAAGGATTTATATCAATGTGTATTTAGTGCCAGTACTATTTTGGTTAACTTAGGAATCCTGAAATGGCTCAGCTTTCTATTGGGTTTTAAGGACTATTTTGAAAGAAAAGAGAGAAATTAGGTATTTGATACGAAATTATATATTCTCAGCTATGTGGACGTATTTTTTAAGATTTCAGATTTTAGAAGGCAGAAATGATGGAGATGATATTTAGGAATCAAGGAAAACAAAGGATAGGAGGAGACATTGAAAATGCAGTTAGATGAAATTAGAAAATTTTGAAGTAAAGATTAAAAATAAGGTGAGATGGATAAATCAAAGTATGAATGGTGAGATAATTTGTTGGGTGAATAATCATTTACTTTTTTGCCTTACTTGATTTTAACGAATAGGGGAAGCTGAGAAACAGATTATACTTAAGTTTCTTATGGACACTACATTACTTTTTTTGTCTGAAATATTTACAGTAAAGCTCTGGGACTTTTGACTATTATTGTATGTGATTTCACTATTAATGTTGTATATAGAAAAGAATTAAACTGAGATGTATCAGAGTTTTCTTGTAATTATTTTATTGTTACAAAGTTATATATTACTATAGAAAGTTAATATATTCAATTAGAATATCTGATTAGCTTATCTGATATCTAAAGCAGTTTACATATGGGAAGCCAATATATAGTGAAAATCTGTGTACCATAAATGTTTATAATCTTAAAACTTTCTTTTTTAAAAACTTTTAAAACTAACAGTGAAGAATATAGAATAGTATAGTGAACCCTCATGTGTCCATCACACAGACCTAAGGATTATTACGTTCTGTTGTTCTTAAACCTATATAATTTGAAATAATTTGTTTATTGAAATAAACTTGAATCCTATTTTGTTCTACATTGTTTTGAAAAAATTTAAGTCTTATGTTAAGAACAGACTCAATGTAGCCTTGAAACAGTGCTTACATTATATTTAAAACAAAGTATTTAAGAGTGGTTGATCTTCATGTTGTTTCTTCTCAGCACAGCATTTGTAAATCAGGAAGTTTGTTCTCATTTGTTGGTCAAGTCTTTTGTTTAGTAATTCCAGGGTCTTCTACTTGAAATCTGACCTATCATGAAAAAAGGGATCAAGCACAAGTGCTGCAGCCCTTGTTTGCAGGATGCAGGAAAACAACTGTCTTGATATTTACCTCCCAGAGGTGAAAGGGATTAATATTTTGTACGTCATTCTTTTAATTTGTTTGTGGGTAGATTATATTGCTCTACTTATTCTGTATTGGAGTAACTCCCCAACAGCAAACAACTTAATGTTCTAATTTGGAAGAACACCATGTGAAGGAAAGCTTTATCAAATAGTTGACTTGTATTTTAGAACCTGACCCTGTTTGCATGGCAGCTAAGCTTTTGAGTCTGAAGCTGGAGCTGGAGCCTCAAGCCACCTATAGTGAGTGTCTTCTTTCCTTAGGGGCCCAACTTCAGGCTTTATCCCTGTTTCTACTTAAATATTCTACGGCCATATTCTTCTGCCCCTTTACTGTGTCTGATCTGCACAGCTGACCAAAAGGGGTAGCCAGGATGCTGGAGTAGAGATTAAAGAGGTAAAAAGGTCTGTTGCTAGAGTTAAACATGCTTCCAAATGGCGCAAATATATAGATTCCAGTAGAGACATCATTAGGATGTTTTATTTTAGAAACAGAATATTTAAGTTGGAACAGACTTTGGAGGTTATCTCGTTTAACTCCCCCAACCCCCATTTATGTGAAAGAAAACGGAGGTTAAGTGACTTGGACATACAGCATTTATCAGAGCTGGCGCTGTTGAGCCCTAGGCTCCTCACTCCTCTACCAGTGTTCTTATGGTATATATCATAGCTGGTGAAAACCTTTCCTTAAAGGCAGACAGCGCAAACGTGCTACCGTAAGTATTCACTCTACTTGCTTATTTTATCTAGAGTTTGAGCTCTGTATTTTTCCTAGAAAAAGTAAAATTTTATAATTCTGTATTCAATATTTGAATAAATATCTTAATTTTTATCATCTTCCAACTATAATTTTTGTATATAGGTCATTATTTAATTGCTTTATTTTAAAATGATATAGAAATGCAATTAAATTTTATTTTCCAAAGTTTTAAATGGCTGTACATTAAGGGGAAGTACCATACTTGCTTGTTTTTTTTTTTTTAAGAAAGAAAATAGTAGATTTGTAATCCCTATCGTTCGTATTTCCCCTTGCTGTGTGTTAGTGATAATATGTCATAATTTGATGAGGGTAAGGACGATTCTAATCCTTCTAAAGATTGTAAAAATTCATTGAATTTTTAATTATAAAAATTGAAATATTTGTTCCTGTAGGTCACTCTCTTGAGGAGCAAAAGTAAAATTACTGGCAGCTGATATTGGTCATACAAGCTGAGACTTGCCTGGCTGGGATTTAAAGGTGCTGCAGCACTCTTAAGTAAGAGAACCAACGAATGAGAATGTGAAGGGACTGCCCTTTATTCCATAGCAACCAGAAGCAATACCAGCAGTCATGCTATTATATGACTTCTTATTTTCTTAATCTGAGTTTTTGGAAGGATATATTGTTTACTGATTACTAGTATGAGACTGTGGCAGGAATAAGTAATTACCAAGATTTTGTCTTATTTTTCTCTGTGTGTGTGTGTGTTAGAATTGGAAGTAAACCTATGAGGTCAGGCTTGAACTTAGTTTTGGTGTCCTGTTTTGTGATAAAGATGACCTTTATCATTTGAGCACTAACCCTGTTGATTATTTGAAATAATCCACCTCAGAGAGACCAAGAAAATGACAAATAACTGAACTTTCTAGCAGTAATCTGATGCTCTTACCAGCTTCATTTGTAGTACCAAAGGATACATTTATATAAAACAAGAGTAGGTTTCCTATAGGGGAAAACCATTTGTCTTTCGCTCTTAACAAGGTAAATCCCCATGGACAAACCTTTCTTGTAAAACTGTTCTCCTTGGATTTCTCCTCACCTTCAATAAAAAAGGAACTATGATAAACAAAGGCATGATGAAATATTAGTTAGCTCTTGCATTTTTGCCTAGAAGTTACTCATTCTTAATCTTAACTTTTGTTTGTTTGTTTGTGTTTTATTTATTTGCCTGCGATGGGTCTTAGTTGTGGCATGCGGGATCTTTCGTTGCGGCGCACGGGCTTCTCTCTAGTTGCGGTGCACAGGCTCCAGAGCATGCGGGCTCAGTAGTTGTGGCACGCTCGGGCTTAGCTGCCCCAGGGCATGTGGGATCTTCGTTCCCTGACCAAGGATCGAACTGGCATCCCCCGCATTGGAAGATGGATTCTTAACCACTGTACCACCAGGGAAGTCCCAATCTTAATGGTTTTATTTTTTTAATTTAATGAGAGTTAAGAGAGAATCAGAATGCAGTGCATTAAATCAATTTTGCTTTCTGTTAACTAAAGAAAAGGGGTTTTGTTTTTGGGCGTGGGTGGGGAGGGATCTGAATCACTTACTTTTAGACTTAACTATATTCCTGATTTGCCAACACACCTACTGGCCCATAAAGTGGAACAGAAAATACAAATAATTCAGATGAAAAGAAAATGCTAAATACTTGGAAGTCTAAACTGAGGTTTGAATATAGAGGTTGAGTTACCAGTTACTAAATACTAGACTGCTGTATTTGTTGGATATAAAGAAGAAGAATCTAAAACATGGTGTGTGGTCTTAATATCTTATGAATTTATAATCTGGATAAATTTTTACTAAAACCGTTTCTTAATATGGATTAATAGAATCCTCTAAAAAGGAGGTACTTTGGATGTTTTCAAATAGCCCAGAGTTTTATGTTTTGGGGGTCACAATCTTTCAGGATTCCTTATTGCGTATTCATCAGAATTATTTAAGAAATATTTATTGAGTGACCATAGCCTTTGTTGTTAGGAAGCTTATAGTCTAGGGTACATTTTCAAATTTATATTTCACCATTCTGCTCTGTAACTTCTCTTTTCTGGCCAGCCTGGCTTTTGATATTGTGTAATTGATTAAAAGCATGAACTTCAGAATGAACAACCCTGGGTTTGAATTCCAGTTCTGCTACTGATTAGTAGTTTAACCTTAGGCAGATAACTTAAAATACTGTTTCAAAAAATTAAATTAGATAACATAGGCAAATAGCACTGTGTCTGACATCCAAGTGCTTAGTCAGTGGCAGTTGCTGTTACTTCTCTATAGTCACCTGAATTATGCCTTGTCCTTTCTCTTCTCTATTACTTGGGTCTCATCGTTTATTCTATTTAAAATGTGTTCCCCACCCTGCTTAAATTCATCTCTCCTAAACTTAGAGTGGTCCCTAACTTGATGGGTTTACTTTTAATGAATTTGTTATTAACACAGCTATTGATAGCTAATTGTGATTTAGATTTATGGCTGTAAATGTTTGATCTTTCCAAATTGTTTGTAAGCTGCCAAAGGGCAAATGACTACACAATAGGTTTTTGAACTCAACACAAAACCCAGTGGCCTTTCCTAGTAGAAGCAGTCAATGAATAATTATTGATTAAGCCTCAGATTGTTTATCTCTAATCAAATTATAGAAAACACATTTAACCATTTTATAACTTTGTCTAGACCTGATTTTATAATGACCATTTGAGCAATGCAGTTCTGTTATTCCAAATGGATTTTTTAACTTTCTGTTTTTTAAAATGGATTTAATGGAATGAATTAAATGATTTCATGAGTTTTTGATATTTCTTCAAATTAGCATCATCTAGCAGGGAGTAGATTTGGGCTGACCTAATCAGGGACTGTTTTCCTCTTACCTTTCAAATGACATATTGTTACCTAACTCTGTATCTGTATATGCATTTTATACACACACACACACACACACACGTGCGTGTGTGTGTGTGTGTGTGTGTATGAAATTTCAGACTTGCCTGGAATTTCCTTAGTGTCTGACAAGACTAATTTCTTAGTTTCAGAACTTGGAGAGTCCCTTTTAGGATTCAGTACCTTCTTCCTATTTTCTGGTTGTGGCAGAGTGTGGAAATTCCTAATGCTACTTAATATGGGAGAGACATGGGGGGCATTATGAGAACTTTTTTGGGAGGGGGGCTACTTCAGATACCCCCAAACTCTTTAGTTTTTCCTTTTGTTGCCTACCTTCACTGTTCCTACTGGAATGTCCACAAAGTGCAGAATTAGGGCATGAGTTCCAAGGTTATACCAAGGCACTTAGTGGTATCAGAGTGGAATTGTTACAGCAGTCAAATCTGTGGTTGCACTTGCGCTAGTCCACCAAGGGTTGCACTGTGGAAAGGTAGCACTTGCTTTGATGTCTACTACAGACTTTACCCTGAAGAATGTTTTTTTTTTTTTAATATGGAGCTGTCATCCATAAATCCATAATCTCTTATTTATTTATTAAAAAAGTTTTTTTAACATCTTTATTGGAGTATAATTGCTTTACAATGGTGTGTTAGTTTTTGCTGTATAACAAAGTGAATCAGCTATGCATATACATACATCCCCATATCTCCTCCCTCTTTTTTTTTTTAACATCTTTATTGGAGTATAATTGCTTTACAATCGTGTGTTACTTTCTGCTTTACAACAAAGTGAATCAGTTATACATATACATACATCCCCATATCTCCTCCCTCTTGTATCTGCCTCCCACCCTCCCTATCCCACTCCTCTAGGTGGACACAAAGCACTGAGCTGATCTCCCTGTGCTATGCAGCTGCTTCCCATTAGCTATCTATTTTACATTTGGTAGTGGATATACGTCCATGCCACTTTCTCACTTCGTCCCAACTTACCCTTCCCCCTCCCCATGTCCTAAGTCCATTCTCTATGTCTTTGTCTTTATTCCTGTCCTGCCCCTAGGTTCTTCAGAACCTTTTTATTTTTTTTCTAGATTCCATATATATGTGTTAACATGCAGTGTTTGTTTTTCTCTTTCTGACTTCACTGTATAACAGATTCTAGGTCCATCCACCTCACTACCAGTAACTCAATTTCGTTTCTTTTTATGGCTGAGTAGTATTCCATTGTATATATGTGCCACATCTCCTTTACCCACTCATCTGTTGATGGACACTTAGGTTGCTTCCATGTCCTGGCTATTGTAAATTGAGCTGCAGTGAACGTTGTGGTACATGACTCCTTTTGAATTATGGTTTTCTCAGGGTGTATGCCCAGTAGTGGGATTGCTGGGTTGTATGGTAGTTCTATTAGTTTTTTGAGGAACCTCCATACTGTTCTCCATAGGGGCTGTATCAATTTACATTCCCACCAACAGTGCAAGAAGGTTCCCTTTTCTCCATACCCTCTTCAGCGTTTATTGTTTGTAGATTTTTTGATGATGGCCATTCTGACCGGTGTGAGGTGGTACCTCACTGTAGTTTTGATTTGCATTTCTCTAATAATTAGTGAAGTTGAGCATCCTTTCACGTGTTTGTTGGCAATCTGTATATCTTCTTTGGAGAAATGTCTATTTAGGTCTTCTGCCCATTTTTGGATTGGGTTGTTTGTTTTTTTTGATATTGAGCTATGTGAACTGCTTATATGTTTTGGAGGTTAATCCTTTGTCAGTTGCTTCGTTTGCAAATATTTTCTCCCATTCTGAGGGTTGTCTTTTCGTCTTGCTTATGGTTTCCTTTGCTGTGCAAAAGTTTTAAGTTTCATTAGGCCCCATTTGTTTATTTTTGTTTTTATTTCCATTTCTCCAGGAGGTGGGTCAAAAAGGATCTTGCTGTGATTTATGTCATAGAGTGTTCTGCCTATGTTTTCCTCTAAGAGTTTGATAGTGTCTGGCCTTACATTTAGGTCTTTAATCCATTTTATTTTTGTGTATGGTGTTAGGAAGTGTTCTAATTTCATTCTTTTACATATAGCTATCCAGTTTTCCTAGCACCACTTATTGAAGAGGCTGTCTTTTCTCCACTGTATATTCCTGCCTCCTTTATCAAACGTAAGGTGACCATATGTGCGTGGGTTTTTCTCTGGGCTTTCTATCCTATTCCATTGATCTATATTTCTGTTTTTGTGCCAGTACCTTACTGTCTTGATTACTGTAGCTTCATATTATAGTTTGAAGTCAGGGAGCTTGATTCCTCCAGCTCTGTTTTTCCTTCTCAAGATTGCATAAGCTCTTTTTAAAATCAATGTATTTTCATTCTGTACCATCTCTTTTGATGAAGTTTGGTGAATTTACTACCAGTTATGAAGTCATCTTGACCTCTCTTCAGACTTAGGGGATTCCCTTCAATTTCTAGAATCAGTTTAGGTGTACAAGTTCGTTATTACTTTTTGTAATAATCTTCAATTATTTATTGAGCCAATATTGGCACCTACAATACGGGCCAAGCAGTGGAATACTGTGGAGGATACAACAGTGAACAAAATTAATCAGGTCTCTGCTCTAGAGGAGTATACATTGAAGCAATTGGAGATGAGGGAGAGAGAAAGTAAATGAGTATTATAATAGATGGTTATAAATGCTGTGGAGAAAAATAAAGAAAGAAGGGGTATAGAGAGTGTAGGTGATGAGGGTGGAGGAAATTGTAATTTTAAATAGGATAATTAGGAAGAACTTAAAGAGAAGGTGACATTTGAACGAAGTCTGACAGAGGTAAGTTTTGTATATTTCTTCAAATGTGGGTTTATGTATTTATCTTGATGCCTTGATTGGTGCTAGCCTTCCTTCTGTACTAAAGAGTCCTAATTGTTTACATCTGTCCTTATTTTTCTTTCTGCCTTTCTCTTTGCTGCCTTTTATCATTTTTCTATGCCTTTGAAAATAGAGCCTTTTCGTTTATATATTCTTTTTAAATGTATTGACTAAAACTATGGTTTTCTATAAGGAAATAGGCAGATTAAGAATCTCTTTCGAAAACTTTTAGCTTAGTTTTGTGTTTTTGTTTTTTTGAGAGGAGAGGGGATATTCATTTCTTCAAGTTCACCCTATCTGCTTACAATTGAAGGTTCTTCTGAAACACCTGTAACTATCACTAAAATATATCCTAAAAAATTGGAAAGAATTGATGCATGAAGTGTTAAAAGTAAAAAAAAGTCATAATTAATAGACAAATAGAAATTACACTAGCCGAACTGCTGGTTTGTTGGTTATGCTCTCAGTTTGCTTATATGGCTGATTGAAACTGGAGAAAGAATCTTTGCATTTGGTGGTTTCTGTGATCAAAATGCCCTTCAGTGTCTTAGATGTAAAACTAGAATGTCATTGTTTATATAGCATAGATATCTATCATTATCTAGTCATCTTTAATCGTAACTTATCATGGATTTATGAATTGAATTTTTTGTAAAATTTTGTATATGCAAAAAGACAAGTGAGAGATTATTTAGATAAATAAAAGTTACTAATGGAGGCAGTGGAGGTCTTGAATTCTGTTATTTTGACAAATAGATTGTCATGCTGATATTTTTAGAATGAGGTTTTCAGTGTACTAATGTCAAAATTGTATTTTCCATTTCACTTCAGTGTCAGATATTCAACACTATGTGCCTGTCATCCATTATGCAATGTACAGTTTGACAGTATTTGAGGGTATTGTACTGTATTGGAATACTAAAAGAATGGTACAAAATATGTAATATATATAATATGGGTATGTTTTTAACATGTTTAAGGAAATAGAAATTTCTGTGGAATCTTTAACTACATTTCTGTGTTTGAATTTATGTAACTATATATATAATATTTATTTCTAATCATGTTCTTCCTTGAAGGCTGGTTAAGTGATTATACTTGAAAATTTGCCCTGGCATTTGTGTCTGAAGTGAGTCAGATGTTTCCACATTTTAGCAACCTGTAGTCCGGAGTTTTGTTTTGTTTTGTTTTCTTTTGTTTTTGCTGTACGCGGGCCTCTCACTGTTGTGGCCTCTCCCATTGCGGAGTACAGGCTCCGGACGCGCAGGCTCAGTGGCCATGGCTCACGGGCCCAGCCGCTCCGCGGGATGTGGGATCCTCCCGGACCGGGGCACGAACCTGCGTCCCCTGCGTCGGCAGGTGGACTCTCAACCACTGCGCCACCAGGGAAGCCCTGTAGTCCAGAGTTTATTGAACTTGAGTACCTGCTATTTTTGCCATTGAAAGTATAAATTAAAAAATTAAAGAAGCCGAATTTAGTATCACCACTTTTTTGTACCATCACTGTGTTTATGAAAAAATATGTGAGCTGTATAAAAGACTTCGGAGAGCAAGTCTGCCCTCATATTTTACCCCCTAGCTTTTTCATTAAGGAAAAATTTAAAGATATACAAAAATAGAACTGTATGATGAAATAATGAAATGAATTCCTGTGTATCCATCTCTCTGCTTTAATGGTTAGCTTGTGGTTAATCTTATTTCAGCCAAACCCCTTCACTCCCCAAACACTCCATTATTGTTCCCCTCACTCTTTACCTATGGAAAGAGATCCAACACAGCTGAGTTGGGCTTGTGCTCAGACTGCCAGTCCTTTATCCTGCTTGGCGGTGTTGTGTCATCTTCCCACCTCCCGGGAATAGAGGGATGGATGAAGAAAAAAATCATGCAAAGAATAAAGGTTAGTTTCCAGACAAGTATCATTTAAACTTTTGAATTGTGAACTTTCATATTTCTGGTTTCAGATTTTGAGTTGGAATTAAATATTATCTTCCAAATTTAGCATAGACTCTACAAAGATAGTTTGTTAGTGCTTTGTGAGAAAGTAACATTTATCTCTTTATAAAGATGGTTTCTTTTATTGTTTTCTAAAGATTTTCTGTGTATTTGCTTTCACAAAAAAATTGTGAAATATACGTCTTTGAGGTTTTTGGCATTTATAATATGATGCGACTGAAATTGTCCCTCAGATTTATAGAATGTACTTCAAGATGCTTTTTTCATTATCCTCAGTTATGCATTTCAAAATTCAGTCAATCCAGTTACTTTTTTTCCATTTATTCAATACCTTTTTCAAGTTTTTAAATGGTGAAAGTGAGTAGTAGTTAAAAAGTAAAAGTTTTTTAGAGGCTTTAAAACAAGTTTTTAACTGATAGCACCCTTCCAATCAGGTGTTTTATCACATTCCTGTTACAGATTTTAATATTAAAAAAACTTTTCCTTTGTACACCAACATCCTTTTGACCTTGGCTAAACAAATTATAGAAAAATTTTGAAAAAACATATTTTGGGAAGTATTCTGTCAGTAGGAAGGAGCTGGTAGAAGCAGGAAGAGCCATATATTTAGAGCTCTCATAATGATTTTTTTTCTCTTTATAATTAGTAAGATATGACTACTAAAAAGAATTCTAACCCGTGAGACATTGGCTACCAACCCTAGATGTGATTTATTAAAGAGCCTATAATTCTTGATACGTGCTTATGAAATTTTTAAAAATTCAGAATCAGTTTTATTCAGCAACTTTTGTTGAGGATCTTTGATTTTGGTGGGGGGTGGTATGTGGAAATGAATGAAGTGTGACAGGGTGTTGCAAATCCAAGCAAACTGGAATGTGCAAAAGAGAGGCCAAATTCCATAGATAAATACATGATTCTCTGTACCTACATGCTCCTGGTTTCTTATCATGAAGCCACATTTTATAATTACTGCAGCTTTGTAACTTTAAAGACACAAGACCCCAGTAAACAACAACACTTCTACTAAAATATCTATCTTCATTTAAAAAAAAAATTTATTCTTTATTTTGCCCCATTGACTTTTAGTTAATAGTGCCTGACAGGATCCTAAATATTAATGTAGCCAGTTTAGAACTTTGATTCTTTCAGAGCAGATTCTTTTGGCATTATGTAATACATACTAGTAATTGACCAACTATTAAATAACTGCTTTAAAATTAACACATTTGCCTGACACAGGCCCTGTGAATGGTATTCTCATAAGTAGAAGCTGACTTTAATGACTTTATTGACTACCCTGTGTATATATATGTAGTGTGTGTGTTTTAATGTTTTGTTCTTGTTTGCAAAAATCAATTTTCATTACTTAAAAAAGGTTTTCATATATTAGGTCCTGCAGTTTTAGAGTTAAGTTAAATTTTTCTTATCCTAAATGAGAATTGGAAAGTTTTCAAAGTACTTTATTGGAAAATTGTTGAATCTTAAAGTTACTAATCACTTGGTTTTTTACATCACAATTGTTACTGATAATCACTGCATCTTTAAAGAACATTTTCTTTTCTGAGTTGTTGCATGGATTCTTAAGAAGTAAGGATGGATCAAGGAAAATACAATTATTGAATATAAAATTTTCATATTTGTGTTTCTTCCTTTTTTTCTCATCTGTAAAATGAATCCTCATGTTTCTTTCTGCAGATTTTCTTTCAAATCTTCTCCTTCTGTATTCTTGTCTCTCTTTATTATCCTTTCTGTCCACTTTCCCCTTTTGCTCTGTTCTGCTCTGCTTGGCTTTACTTACAGGCTGTTTCAGTTCTAAACCTTCTTAGCCAACCCATTCTCTTCCTGCCTCAACCTCAGTTCTTTGCTCAGATGCTGCCTTTGCACCTCTCAGCGTGCTTCAGCTCTCCTATTATTGAATTCTTTGTCTTTCTTTTTGGGATAGTTGTTCCGCATTCCTCTGTTTATTGTTTCTTGGTACTTTTAGAGAAATAGCTAATTTCCTTTATTCTGCTTCCTATGGTATGTAATGCGGAGAAGAAGTAAAAACAACAATTGAAGGACAGATGCTCATGGCTCTTTAAAAAAGAATAAGGTAGTGCAGTTGACAGATTATTTAAAAAAGTGCTCCCAGTTCAGAGTAGTTAGATAGATAGAGGGGCTAAACGTTGCTGTGAATGTAAAGATGTTGTTTGGCTTTTAAAAAACTTTATTTTTAACTTTCAGAAGATATGGGCAATATTAGTATAGCCAAAATATCCTTGGAAAGTTCTGGATAAGATGGTTATTGTAAAATCATATATTATTTTTATTTACCTGTATAGTCTTTGGTATTTTATGGTAGGCCAACATCTATTTTTGTCTTTAAATACTTTATGAAAAAGGCCTATCATACATAGCTAAATAAAAGTCAATACAATGTCTTCTTTTAAAGAAGGTGGAAGTCCTCTTTTCTGCCCACTTTTCAAATTCAGTTTCACATAATTTGTTTAGCAGTATTTTATTGATAGACCACATTTTTCTCTTTTGTTCTCATTTGCATTCGAGTAGTACTAATTGTAATGAATGTATGTGAGTAACTTGTTGAGTGTTAATCTTTAAAGTTATAGAATATGCATCTGATAGGATAGAATAGATTTTAGAATTAACATAAAATTATTACTGACCAAAAGGGATGAAAAAAAATCACCTGGTTTTATAATAAAATGAAATTTAGAATTTCTACAGTTTCTCAGTGATTTTTGTGTGTGTGTAGTGGTGGGCGGGTGCTTTTAGTTTTGCTAACTTCATGACTTCTGGGTTCCTAGGTTTAATTTATTTTTCTACTATTGGAGTTTAGATAAGTACCACAGTCTTTCTTTAAATCAAATTAAAAAAAAGTGCTTTTTAAAAGTGCAAATTTAATAGTGCTTTTTTTTCTTTCTTGAAACTTTCTAGTTCATTTATATCCATTATAACCTATTAGGAGACTATGTGGAAATAAAATCTTGGGGATGGTAGGTGGTGTAATTGAAATGTAGGTCATAATCTGTTCTTTGTTTGTTTTACCAAATTAGTTAGGGATTCTGAGGATACATTTTGAATATTTGTGTATGTTTAGCATTTTGTCCCTTTGTTAGAAATCTCTCAGTGTGACTTGTTTTTAATAGGATGTGTCTTGAATTGTAGTCCAATCACTCTTGAAAAGTATTAAGCCCTTTAAACACACTGGTCAGACCCATAGAGGGAAGCCTACAGGTTTATTAGCACTCCTTAGCCTGAAAGCACAGCATACCCTTCTAGGTTGCACAGCAACAGACTCCTAGCAACCATAATAGATTGAATTTCTAAGAGTGACCAGGCCGGATGTAATAATAAAGCAGGAGGTACAAACAGTTGTCATGGTTTTCTTTTCACAGTAAGCTAGTTTGATTTGGGGAAGCTTAGCCTTTCAAAAATGGGCAAACTTCTTATAAAACTACTACTGTTTGTACCTAGGACTTCTGGTATTAAAATAGCAATAATAGTACCAAATTTAAAAAGCTACCGATTAAAAAAACAGTATGCTCAAAATAAAACAAAACAAAAAAGTAAAAGGATTGTCATGTAAAGGAGTTTTCAGGGAAGTATGTTTTAAAAATACTTCTTTTAAATCATAAAACTGAACTGTAGCAAAATAGTCGTAATGAATGTTTTTTAAAAATAAAAATCATAATATTTGTGCTTTCTCTCTGGGGATCCTCTATTTTAATTTTGCAGCAACTCTGTAGTTTTACCTATGCAGTTTAAGTGGATGTGCGTATAAAACTGATGCTTATAATAAACTTAAAAATGTATCTAAGAAAACACACTATTTGAACTATATATACACAGTGTTTTTTGAAATTATGAACTAATAACCGGTGGAGCAGAGAATTTATTGAAGAAGAAAGAATAAAGTAGTAAACTGTACAATCCTACACAGTGACAGTGAAAGTGTTTGTGATATTCCTAAAGGTGTAGTATTGTGCTATAACTTTGTTAACGTTTCTTCTGTGTATCTTTTAGTATGTGTTTGCTTACATAGCCATGAAAAAGAGATTAATTCAGATACATTCACAACCTGAAACAGGATGCCTCCATCAAAAGAAACAGATCCTCATATAGCTGCTGGAGTTGGAGTGGAGCTATTGCCTTTGACAGCAATAAGCTGTAAATATACACACATGCTAATACCCTTGATTTGTTCATCTTTTGTGTCAGCATTTGGAAAAGATTGTTAAAGTGGCAGTTGTAGTACATACTGGCAATTACAGTAAAGAGCAGAAATTAGGTATTTGTGACCTATTATATTTCATTAAAAGACTTCCTTATTAAAATGGCACTGCTTACCCTGATTACTTGACAGCTGCCCTAAAAGATTAGAAAATACACAGTTGTAGCTAAAGGTAAAATCAACTGCTTAAGCACATGACATAGAACAAGTAAATGGTACAGTATAAACTATTTTTTAACAATAACTTTTCTCTGGGTAGAAATGTTTATCAGTGGTTAAGTGCCGTGCATTTTTTGCATTTCTATAATAATAGCTTACCCACAGGGGCATTTTCCCATTGAGATATTTTGTTTAATACACCCACCTAATATTATACTAGCTTCCTATTAGAGGAGGTTATTATGAGGTGTCATAGATCCAGGGATCAGCATGGCATCACCAGAGAAAATTTTTCTGCTAACTGATGAATTAGCATCCTAATTCAATGTAAATACTACCTTTACCAAGCAGAACTAGAATGTTTGGAAATTTTATCGCTAGATTATCAGTATCTGAAATATTAGTAACCCACTAGAGCCACAGTGAGTTTAATACTTGAATTTAGGCATCACTTGTACAACATTGAATTGTCTCCTTTTCTAGAGAATAATTCATTATGTGGTCCCTTTTACTGTCAATGATATTTCTGAAGTTACTATCTCTATTTTAACATGGTGACTGTATAGCACTTTATAGAACAGTCCTACCTAAATTCTGAATTGTCGTTGAGCAGTTAGGTAGCCTGCCCTGCCCCACATTCTAATAGTTAACGACCAGCCTATGAGTATGAAATCACAGCTCACTCTTGAAGACACAAAAAACAGGTTCAGTATGAAGCAAATTTGTGGGATGATCACCTCTCTCAGCTTATCTTGAATATAGATTTTTGTCAGGATTGTCCCAGTATTAGTAGAAGTCTGTTGTAGTACTTGAATGGAACTGTAAAATTTCCACAAAGACCCAAATTATGTTATGTGAGGCACTCACATGAATTCCACATACACAAATATCCATGACTACTTATGTCTTTAGCTAAAAAAAAAAATCTGTTGCATGTTGCATGAGCTTTTTCAACTTGCAAAATTGTTAGGGAAAGATGTGAGTCCTAGTCTTTTGAAAAGTAAAATAGACCTGGGTTCAAATCCTGGCTTTATCATTTGCTAGCTAATTATCCTTAAATTCTTTAACTGTTTTGAGCTCAGATTTTTAATGTAAATATGGGGATATTATATACTCAGTTGTGTTATAAAATGAAAATATGGTGAAAGATAAAACAAGATATACCTATAGAGAATGTAGCATGAAAGTCTAGAATTAGCATTCATACTGGTAGCTAGTATTGTCATCTTTCTGGCTAACTCCTTGTGGTAGAATGTGATGAGGGTTTTGCTGGTGAGGGTGGCAGCTGAAAATAGTAACATGGAACTAGATATAATCAGAAACAAAATGGTTTTCAAAAAAGGATATTATGTACTATATATTTTATTAAGTCATTTTCAGTATTAGAAGGAATTCTTTAGAGTAAACTTCTAAAGTAATCCCTCTTGTTCACAGATTCAAATATTTGGGCAGGATCTTTAAAGATTACAGAGCAATAATTGATAAGAGAAATATACACTAAAACAGATGAAATACTAATTACCCTGACAAAGGGCAGAATGTAAAGAAGGCAAATTTATTTATTTTAGTAAATATGTATGGTGATCCTTATATTATTTAAACATTTGACCTCTCTCCAAATTTTTCTTCCATGTAAAAAACTGTAAGAGCAGAAGTGAGTAAACTGCCCAGCCTTGTGTTAGCACCTAACACTGTTGATAAAAGAAAACTGAAAATGAGTATCAGTAGCTTCTGCTGAAAAGTAAAGCAACAGTGGAGTCCCATAAAAATCTGATTACCTTTGGTACTTTTTGGCCTGCCCTTGAAAAAATGTTCAATACACTCACCCTTGACTTACAAAAATATAGTTTAAATTTTAATATATACTGTTGTTGCTAAAGGGATCACAAAGGCATTTAATTTAATGAGAAGATAATATTTGCAAAAGAATAGACGTGGTTTGAAATATAATAGTTCGAAGTAGCTAGTGGGATTAAACTGGTTTAGGCAATAGCTATCCTATTTCAGTTCTTTGAAGAAGGTAATTCCAGCCTAAGCTTAAGTAAAGGAGGAGGTACAGAACATACTTAACTTTGCCTTGATATTTTTAAAAGGGAAAAGAATACCAGGCTACAGTGATACTTAGAGCCAAGGGAAAATAGCGCTTACTGTTAAGAATATAGTTTGTCAGATAAAACCACGGGCTATTACCTGTAGTTCTGTAAATTTTAAATTAACAAATTTTTTCTTGAGTATGACTTATATGCTTATATTGTTAAACTGTTTAACAATATCAATTTGAAGAAGTATTGCTAAAAACATTAAATTGGGAAATCTAAAATTTAAGAGTTAACCAAAATATAATTCTCTTTTCACAGAAGCTATTTTTTTAAAATCAATGAATATGTAACTGATTTATCATCTTGTACATATGCTACCATTGTCCACTTGTGAAAATGTAGAAGATAATTTTACCTTTTATGCTTAATTGAAGATTATGTCCAGCTCAGTGAAGATTCATACATGAGCTTCATAAATATTCTCTGCATAAAATTTTTCCTCTTGCAAATGAAGTTTTTACTTTATAGTTATCATTTTTTCCTTGATATTCTTAGCACTTTGAGTTGTTGAATTGGGAAATATAATATGTATGCATAGATGTATGTAAATACACACACAAAATAGCATAAACTTTCTTTGCAGTGCAGTCTAAAGTTAGAATTCTTTATATTGAGATAATTGCTAGGTGAGAAAAACTAATTAAACTACCAAACTAGTCCAGACTCTCACTATTGGTAGGGTCTTTTCGCACTAGGGCCTTCTGTGCATAATGTATACTGTATATGAATGCTGCTCGAAGTGTGAGTGGAGGTCCCCAGGGGTCACCAGGAAGTCCTGGTGAAGTTTCAACTGTAAAACCGTGCCACTCTTCTCATAAAATTGTTTTTTTTGGAAAATTTAGATATATTTCATAAAATTATGACTATTATAAGATGCAGTGGTTTTATTTCTGTCATTTTCAACTTAGTAAATATTTATTATATTATTTGTTCACGTATAATCGACAACTAGCATATTAGTTTTAGGTGTACAATATAATGATTTGATATTTGTATACACTGCAAAATTATCAGGACAGTAAGTCTGGTTACCATCCATCCCATACAAAGTTACAAAAATTTTTTTTCTTTTTTCTCCTTGTGATGAGAACTTTTAAGATTTACTCTCTTGGCAACCTTCAAATATGCACTACTGCAATGGTGACTGTAGTCACCATTTGTACATTACATTCCCATGACTTATATATTCTTTAATTGCAAGTTTATACGTCTTGGCCACTTCACCCATTTGTCCACCTCCAATCCCCCTCCCCTTTGGCAACCAACCATCCTGTTTTTTGTATGAGTTTTGCTTGTTCATTTGTTTTGTTTTTTAAATTCCACATATGAGGTCATACAGTATGTCTCTTTCTCTGTCAGACTTATTTCACTTAGCATAATACCCTCAAGGTCCATCCATGTTCTTGCAAATGGCAAGATTTCATTCTTTTTATGGGCAAGTAGTATTCCACTGTTTATACATACAACATTTTCTTTATCCATTTATCCACTGATGGACACTTAGGTTGTTTCTGAATCTTGGCTATTGTAAATAACGCTGCAATAAAAATAGGGTGTGTATATCTTTTCAAATTAGTGTTTTTGTTTTTCTCAGATTAAATACTCAGAAGTAGAATTGTTGCATCATATGGTAGTTCTATTTTTAATTTTTTGAGGAACCTCCATACTGTTTTTTATAGTGGCTGCACCCATTTACATTCCCACTAAGAGTACATAAGAGTCCACTTTCGTCCACATCCTTGCCAACAGTTGTTATCTCTTGTCTCTTCGGTAATAGCCATTCTAACAGGTGTGAGGTGATATCTCACTGTGGGTTTGATTTGCATTTCCCTGATGATTAGCAATGTTGAGCATCTTTTCATGTGCCTCTTGGCCATCTGTATGTCTTCTCTGGAAAAATGTATATTCAACCTCTGCCCATTTTAACATTGGATTGATTGTTTTCTGTTTTGTTTTGTTTTTTTTAAGCTGTTGAGTTGTATGAGTGGTTTATATATTTTGGACATTAACCCCTTATTGGATATATGATTTACAGATATTTTCTCCCATTCTGTAGGTTGCCTTTTCGTTTTGTTGATGGTTTCCTTTGCTGTGCAGAATCCTTCTTGTTTATGTAGTCCCTCTTGCTTATTTGTGCTTTTGTTGCCTTTGCTTTTGGCGTCAGATCCAAAAAATCATCACCAAGACTGATGTCAAGGAACATATCGTCCATGTTTTCTTCTAAAAGTTTTATGGTTTCAGGTCTACATTTAAGTTTTTAATCCATTTTGTGTTACTATTTATGTATGGTGTAAGATAGTAGTCTAGTTTTTGTTCTTTTGCATGTGGCTGTCCAGATTTCCCAACACAGTTTATTAAAGAGACTGTCCTTTCCCCACTGTATATTCTTGCATCCTTTGTTGTAAATTAATTATACGTGGGTGGGTTTGTTTCTGGGCTCTCTATTCTGTTCCATTAAACGATATGTTTGTTTTTATGACAATACCATACTGTTTGGATTACTGTGGCTTTGTAATGTCGTTTGAAATCAGGGAGCATGATGCCTCCAGCTTTGGTCTTCTTTCTGTAGATTGCTTTGGCTATTCAGGGTCTTCTGTGGTTTCATACAAATTTTCAGATTGTTGTGTTTCTGCTAGAAATGCCTTTGGTATTTTGATAGGGATTGCATTGAATCTGTACATTGCTTTAGGTAATATGGACATTTTAACAATATTATTATTAATAATAAGCATGAAATATCCTTCCATTTATTTGTACTTCATTCAACTTCTTTCATCACTATCTTATATTGATAGTTATCAGTGTACAGGCCTTTCAGTTCCTTTCTTGAATTTATTCCTAGGTATTTTATTCTTCTTAATACAATTGTAAAGTTTTTGTTTTCTTAATTTTCTTTCAGATAGCTCATTGTTAACGTATGGAAATGCAGCACATTTTTGTATGTTGATTTTGTACCCTGCCACTTTACTGAATTCTTTAAAAAATTATAACAATGTTTTGGTGGAGTCTTTAGACCATATATATATATCATGCTGTCCTCAAATAATGACAGTTTTACTTCTTCCTTTTCAACTTGGATGACTTTTATTTATTTTTTTCTTGCCTTAATTGCTCTGGCTAGGACTTCTAATACTATGTTGAATGAAAGTGGTGAGAGTGGGCATCCTTGTCTTGTTCACTAGAGGAAAAGCTTTCAGCTTTTCCCCCCTGAGTGTGATTTTAGCTGTAGGCTTGTTATATATGGCTTTTATTATGTTGAGATACACTTCTTGTGTACAACCTTGTTGAGACTTTTTTATCATAAATGGATGTTAAATATTTTCAAAAGCTTTCTTCTGCATCTATGGGATGTTCATATATTTTTATCCTTCATTTTGTTAACGTGGTGTATCACATTGACTGATTTTCAGAAGTTGAACCATCCTTGCATCCCTGGAATCCCACTTGATAGTGGTGTATGATCTTTTTAATGCATTGTTGAATTCGTTTTGGTAAATTTTGTTGAGGATTTTTGCATCTATATTCATCAGGAATATTGGCTTATAATTTTCTTTTTTTGTTGTGTCCTTGTTTGGTTTTGGTATCAGGGTAACATTGGCCTCGTGAATTGAGTTTGGAAGGGTTTTTCTTAAGTTTTTTTAAAAGAGTTTGAGGAAGATAGTTATTGAATCTTCTTTAAATGATTGATAGAATTCAGCACAGAAGCCATCTAGTCCTGGACTTTTGTTTGTTGGGGGATTTTTTATTACTGATTCAATCTTCTTACTAGAAATTGGTCTATTCAGATTTTTTATTTCTTCCTGATTCAGTCTTGGAAGATTCTATGTTTCAAGGAATTTATCCATTTCTTCTAGGTTGTCCAGTTTATTGATGTATAATTGTTCTTAGTAGTCTCTTATGATTTTTTGTATTTCTGTTTATCAGTTGTATCATTTCCTTTTTTATTTCTGATTCTATTTATTTAAGCTGTCTCTTTTTAAAAAAAATATTTATTTATTTGGTTGCGTTGGGTCTTAGTTGCAGCAGGCAGGCTCCTCAGTTGTGAACCCTCTTTATCTTTCTTGGTAAAGAGAATTCAGCTAACGGTTTGTCAATTTTGGTTATTTTTTCAAAGAACCAGTTTTCAGTTTCATCATTCCCTTTTACTGGCTTTTTAGCTTCTATTTTGTTTATTTTTGCTCTGATCACTGTTATTTCCTTCTTTCAACTCACTCTGGACTTTGTTTGTTCTTCTTTTTCTAGTTCTTTTAGGTATAAAGTTAGCTTGTTTGAAATTTTTCTTTTTTCTTGAGCTAGACTTGTATCACCATACATCCCTCTTAGAACTGCTTTTGCTGCATCCCATATATTTTGGTAAGTTGTGTTTCAATTCTTTTTGTCTCAAGATATTTTTTTTTTAGATTTTTTTAAATAGATCTTTATTGGAGTATAATTGCTTCACAATACTGTGTTAGTTTCTGTTGTACACCAAAGTGAATCAGCCATATGCATACATATGTCCCCATATCCCCTCCCTCTTGAGCCTCTCTTCCACCCTCCCTATCCCACCCCTCTAGGTCATTGTAAAGCATTGTAAAGCACCAAGCTGATCTCCCTGTGCTATGCTGCTGCTTCCCACTAGCTAACTATTTTACATTCGGTAGTGTATATATGTCGATGCTACTCTCACTTCGCCCCAGCTTCCCCCTCCCACCCAGTGTCCTCAAGTCCATTCTCTATGTCTACATCTTTATTCCTGCCCTGCAACTAGGTTCATCAGTACCATTTTTTTTTTCATATTCCATATATATGCATTAGCATATGGTATTTGTTTTTCTCTTTCTGACATGCTTCACTCTGTATGACAGACTCTAGGTCCATCCACCTCACTATAAATAACTCAATTTCATTTCTTATTATGGCTGAGTAGTATTCCATTGTATATATGTGCCACATCTTCTTTATTCATTCATCTGTTGATGGACATTTAGGTTGGTTTCATGTCCTGGCTATTGTAAATAGTGTTTCAGTGAACATTGTGATACATGTCTCATTTTGAATTATGGTTTTCTCAGGGTATATGCCCAGTAGTGGGATTACTGGGTCATATGGTAGTTCTATTTGTAGTTTTTTAAGGAACCTCCATACTGTTCTCCATAGGGGCTGTATCAATTTACATTCCTACCAACAGTGCAGGAGGGTTCCCTTTTCCCCACACCCTTTCCAGTGTTTATTGTTTCTAGATTTTTTGATCATGGCCATTCTGACTGGTGTGAGGTGATACCTCATTGTAGTTTTGATTTGCATTTCTCTAATTATTAGTGATGTTGAGCATCTTTTCATGTGCCTCTTGGCCATCTGTATGTGTTCCTTGGCGAAATGTCTATTTAGGTCTTCTGCCCATTTTTTAATTGGATTGTTTTAAAAATAAACAAATGGGACTTAATTAAAGTTAAAAGCTTTTGCACAACAAAGGAAACCGTGAACAAAACAAAAAGACAACCTTGAGAGTGGGAGAAAATATTTGCAAAAGATTAATCTCCAAAATATACAAATGTCTCAAGGTATTTTTTGATTTCTTTTTTGATTTCTTCATTGACCCATTGGTTGTTTAGTATCATGGTGTTTAATCTTCACATATTTATGATTTTTTCAGTTTTCTTCCTGTAATGTTCATTGATTTTCTGTGTGGATGAAGTATTCATTTATGTAAGTGGGTTATGAGGGTTCTGCACTATTATTGTATTTCCATCACTTTCACCCTTTAGGTCTGTTAATAATTCGTGTTGTATTTTGGTGCTCTTATGTTGGGCGCATATATATTTACAAATATTATGTCTTCTCTTTGGATTGACCCCTTTATTATTATCCAGTGCCCTTTTATTGTAGTAGCTGTTTTAAAATCTATTTTTTTCTGGTGTAAGTATAGCTGTCCCAGCTTTCTTTTGGTTTCCATTTGCATGGAATATCTTTTTCCATCCCTTCACTTTCTTAGTGTGTGTGTCCTTATATCTGAAGTGAGTCTCTTGTAGGCAGCAGATAGATGGGTCTTGTTTATGTATCCATTCAGCCACTCTACATCTTTTGTTATTCATAGGTATGTACTTACTGCCTTCCTGTTAATTATTTTATAGCTGTTTTGTAGTTCTTCTCTGTTCCTTTCTTTTTCTCTTGCTTTCTTCTCTCTTGAGGTTTGATGACTTTCTTTAGTGTTTTGTTTAGATTCCTTTCTCATTATTTTTTGGTATCTACCATAGGCTTTTGCTTTGTGGCTAGTATGTGGCTCACAAATAACAGCCTATGTAAATAACATTCTATTTTAACTTCATAACAACTTTAAGTTTGGATGCATTTTAAAATTACATTTTTTACCCTCTCCCCCACATTTTATGTTTTTGATGGCACATTTTACATCTTTTTATTTTGTGTTCGTCTTACCATATTATTATAGTTATATTTATTTTTACTTTTGTTTGTCTTTTAATCTTCATATTAGCTTTATAAGTGATTAATCCACTATCTTTATAATAGATTTACCTTTACCAGTGAGATTTATACTTTCATATATTTTTGTTGTAGTTATTGTTACTAATTAATGCCCTTTTTTGCAGTCTAACATTCCTTGGAAGGCTGGTTTAGTGGTGATAAACTCCTTTAGCTTTCACTTGGCCGGAAAACATTTCTTCTTCAATTCTGAATGGTAATCTTGCCACACAGAGTATTCTTGGTTGGAAGTTTTTTCCTTTCAGCACTTTAAATATATTGTGCTACTCCTGGTCTGCAGAGTTTCTGCTGAAAATGTGCCGATAGTCTTATGTGGGTTCCTTTCTACATAAAAAGTCGTTTTTCTCTTGCTGCTTTTAAGATTTCCTATTTAACTTTTGACATTTTAATTGTAATGTGTCTTGGTGTGGATCTTTTTGGGTTCAACTTTTTTGGAACTCTAGGCTTCTTGGACCTGGATTTCTGATTCCTTCCCCAGGTTAAGGAAGTTTTCAACCTTTTTTTTTTTTAAATATAAATTTTCTGCCTCTTTCTCTCTTCTCCTTCTGGGATCCCTATAATGCAAATGGTAGTCTGTTTGATGTTGTCCCATTGGTCCCGTAAGCTATTTTCACTTTTTGAAATTCTTTTTCCTTTTTGTTGTTCTGTGTGAGTTCCACTGACCTTTCTTCTAGATCACTCATTCTTTCTTTGCTTCACCTAGTCTGTTTGAACCCCTCTAGTATATTTTTCAGTTCAGTTATCCTATTCTTCAGCTCTTTGACTTCTGTTAGGTATTTTCTTATATTTTCCATTTCTTTGTTGAAGTTCTTAATGTGTTTGTCCATTCTCCCAAGTTCAGTGGACATCTTTATGACCATTATCTTTTACTCTTTATCAAGCAAATTACTTATCTCCATTTCATTAAGGTTTTTTTTTTGAGGTTTTATGTTGTTCTTTCCTTTCGAACATGTTCCTCTGTGTCCTCATTATGCTCGACTCTGTGTTTGTTTCTGTATATTAGGTGAAACAGCTACCTTCCCAGTCTTGAAGGAGTGGCGTTGTGTTAGGAGAGGAACCATGTCTTTCAACCTCACCCTAGGCCTTGGTTGTCTGTTGAACCTTTGTGATTGTCCAAGCAGCCTGATTTATTCCTGATAGTTCCCAGTTGTTGACGGTGTACCCATTATCTGTCAGTGTTCCAAAGGGACGTATCTCAGTCAGTACCTTGCTTCAGGCTGACGGGAAGCCAGACCCTCAGACAGCTTTTAAAGTCCTGTGGGACTGCAATCATAAACCCTGCTGGAGACCTGGACTTGTCTTTTGGGCAAAAGTTGCAAGAATTGGGGCTTCAGTCATGTGTATAAGCTGTTTTCTGTGAGGTAGTAGAGAGCTGTAGCACAGCCAAGGGACAGTACAAATATGGTGTTTCCCAGCCTGTGTTCCCTGAGAGCAGTTTTGTAGTCTCTAGCTCTGTGTAGCAAGCCTCAATTCTGCCCCTCAAGATAAAATTATAGGACAAGTAAATTGTCCTTTTTCACAGAAAGATCTGGGGTATGTTTCAGTCCGCTACCTGTTGGTGCCTTGGGGATGGTAGCCTGCCACAACTGTCTTTCCTATTGTTACAGTCCTGTGGGACCCAAGAATGCAAGCCCCTTGGCCACCAGAGCCAGATACATGATCAAGGAGTGTCCCCCGTGTATACTGCCCATGGCTGCCAGCTTTAATGAGGCAGCAGGAGAGCTCAGGGCTGGGGTGTGCCCACCAGCTTTTGCAGGGCCGCAGGAGAGCACAGGGTCAGGGCATACCTGCTAGCATTATCACGGTAGAGGGAGAGCAGAAAACTAACCAGCTCCTCCGCCCCCTCTAGAGAGTTCCAACAGGCTCTGTCCCTCTGGTGGTTGCTCTAAGACGAGCAAATGAATCTTCTTCACATGTAGTCTAGGCATTTTCATACTGCTGCTTTTGTGCCGGTGTCCAGGGTGAGGGAATCTGCACTCAAGCCCTTTAAGAGAAGTATCTCAGCTCCCTGCAGCCCTATGGGTCTCCTGGATGTGAGCCTCATTGTTTTCAAAGCCAGATGTTTTGGAGGCTTGTCTCTTTGTTGCAGGTCCTAAGGGTTGGGGTGCCTGATACAGGGCATGAACCCCTCGCTCTTCAGGGAGAAGCTCTGAATTTGTGAGATCCCTCCCAGTTGCAGGTTGCCACACTGTGATGAGGTTTTTGGTGAGACTGCCTCTGCTGTCTATCTTGACGTGGCCTTTTTACTGTTTGCTGTGCAGAAGTTGTTTGGCTAATTTTTAGGTCTTTTTCATAGGGAATTGTTCCGTATGTAGCTGTAGCATTGGTTTATCCACGGGAGGAGGTGAGTTTAGGATCTTTCTATGCCACCATCTTGGACTTTCTCCTTCCATTTTGTTTTCTAATATGGTTGAATGGATAGATATAAGTAGTGACCTACTGAAGCCCGTTCTTACCAGCTCGAGAGAGCCAGTGTTGTTAATCTCTTCTTAAATCTTTATTCAGATATCACATTGCTAGCTTGAAACTAGCCACATTGGGAGTATTTACATCATGGAAATGAGTTGAAACTACAAATTTGGCATTTTTGATGGTAAAGGAGGGAAAGCTGGCTGTTGAATATATGCCATTGCACAACTAGATATAATACACATAAACAAAAGTTCTTTGGTGTTCTCAAAAAATTTAAGATCAAAATGGGCTCAGGGACCAAAAAGTCTGCTAATCATAAATGAACTGCTGGTAGTTACTTTACTGTACAAGTTCAACAGCAAAGTCTGTGCTAATATATGATGAAGGCGGATTATCAGCCAGGTGCTTTGTCTTTAGAGCCACTTTACCAGTTTCCCCTATGGTGTCTTCCAACAAGAGGAACTCCATAAAGTGACATGAAGTCATAAGGTATGTCATATCCTTTGTGGTTGACACCCTAAGTTCATAGCTTACTTACTTGTTGAGCGATCAGAGACTCTCAGTATTATGCGAATATAGAAAATTGGGGATGAGAAAAGATTCTGGGCTTGAGTAGTTAGAGAAGTCTTTAGGGAGGAGGTAAAGCATGAGATGGATCTCAAAAGTTTTTAGGGAGGTGTATTGGCTGAGGGATGTGGAAAAGGGGTTAAGCTTGTGGGAGGTAGAGGCAAGGTATGATTTTGCTGTGAAGAATTTGAAGAGTTGTTTTAGGAAATAATGAAGCAGATGGGGTTGAAAGAAAAATCAGGCTAAGAATTTGGAACTTAACTGGACAGAGCATAACCAGTAGTGGATATTTTAAAAACTGGATCAAATGTTAAGGTGAAAGAGGTCTTTTACAGAGATTAACCTGGCAGATCTGTGTAGATCAGCAGGGAGTGGTCTGAAGCCAGGTAAACCTGTTTTAATCATCAGAAAGGAAGGATAGGGTGAAGAACCTGGGCTACTAATTCAGAAAGACTTTGGTTAAGATCCTTCTTCTGCCACTCTGTTATTTTCAGCTCATGGATAAGATGAAGATAACTAGCTAGTTGGGTTGTGAGTAACACAAAGGCATGAAAGAGTTTAGTAAAGGTTAGGTGCCTGGTACTATGCTAGGACCTTCAGTGGGAGGTTTTATCAGTGCTACTTTTGCTACTACTACTTCTACTGCCACTACTTTTATAATAATATTTGATGTGCTATAATGAAGATTGAAACTGGTGAACCATAAGTAGAAATAGGATGTAGAAACCAGGCCCATCCTTAACACTAATGGGTGCAAGAGTATAAATGAAAGTTCACTCATTATATTTCTGAATATTTAAATGCTACAAATCAGTTAACTGTTAAATAAAATGTGCTCTACCTCCTAATTTGACTGATATAGCTTTGTAATGAGGTGGATGATCATTTAGAATTTACAGATTTTTTTAGGAGTTCTGTTCTAGAATATAGTGGCCAAAGGAGAATTGGCCTTCTGTCACCTTGTTCTTCTCCTGTAGTCTACCTCCTTTTGCCCATATCCTAGGTTCTTTGCCATAGCATGTCCCCATGCCTATTTCCCAGGCAACCTTGCCTCACCCCTTGCAAGCTATCTCTTGACTGCCCCTGGGGCCTAGAGGTGGGTTTGCCTGCATCCCTGTCTGCCCTGGGGACGATACTTCAGGGCTCTGTATGTAAATTTGGGATCCTGGGAATCTGCTGTGGTAGAGTGCTGAGGAGTCAGAGAGCATGCCCTGAACTCTGCAGACTTCTCACTTCAAGAAGAAGTACCTGGCCAGGGGGCCAAAGTGGGGGCCAAAGTGGGTTCTCTAAAGTGTAAGGCCCAGGGCAGTGACTCTTTTTGCCTGGGTCTCAGGATGGTGCTGGAAGGGATCACCTGACATGGGTGACAGATAAGCAGGATTTGTTTACTATTAGTTGTGGAGTATGAGAAAATGAGCGTGCAAAAAATGAATACCAGGAGAATTATAAAGCCACTGAGAGAGTTAGCATAGTATGTGGGAGCAGATGAGGTGGGACCTGAATACAAAAAACTGTGTTTTGCTTGGCATTGAATACCTAATCAACTTCTAGCATATTGCCAAGCACATAGTATTGAGTCAATAAATGTTGAAGGGCAAGATGAAGATACTTGGATTATTTGTGCCAGAGATGAGAAGAAAGTCATTGTAGAATATAGAAAGAAACAAGAAAATAAGTTCTTGTGGGGCCAGTGCAGAGTTTTGAGGGAGGGTGCATCTTGCTGTGATTGGCATGGTAGTGAGTGAGCTACTTGTGTGTGTGGACCGTGTATATTTAATATTTGTATGTGTGGCGCCTAGCATAGTTGCAATTCTTTTTTAAATAAGTGATTGAATAATATTATATGAGAACAGCCTTTAAGAAATTAATTGGATCTTAAAGTTAAAATGATTAATGGCAAAGACAATTTGTATTATTAGTGATCTGATATGGAGTCTGAGAAACTTGTAATAATTCAAGACATGAAGAGATCCTGAGCAATTGTGTTAGTTTCAGAATGAGGTGGCGAAAGATGTCTTCAAAGAGGAGATTTTACTTGTAACCTGTTTGGAGAGGAGTAGAGGACACACATAACTGTAGATTAGCTTGAATTTTCTTACTTGATAGTCACTCAAATTAAGTACAGGTGAGGGTGGTTGGAGAAAAGAATCCAAGCTAAAGGACTTGGTAGAATTATCTTAGAAACATCTGATTATGGGTATGTATAACTCATAGTCATTTTGCTCAAAGTTGTTATGAAGTATTTAGTCACTTAATTTATAATAAATATGTACAGTAATATCTCATGTCAGAAAATATATGTCATAATGATAATAAGGTAACAGGAAAATCTGATAATAGGGTTAAAATTGCCGAGTTCTTTCTGAGAACTCTGGTGTGTTAATTAGTGTAGATTATTGCATTTTTGCTGTATCTGACTTGTAATCGCCTAAATACACAGCAAACACCTGTGATTACTTTAGTGATCCTTGTCTTGTCATGTTCAAGTCACCCCGAAAATGTGTATTTAGACTGTTCCCTGTTCATATATACTCAGCTGTGCCTGTTTGCTTTGTTATTTTTCTGAGTTTAATGGACCGACATAAAAATTTATGGCAACTGTCACTTAATGTCACCTTTACCTTTAAAGAAAAAAAGAAAACAAACAAAACTAAATCACGCCAGGCAGCTATGATGCTGTTTACAGTTGACTAAATTATCAGAATACTTTGGACTAAATTTATCTCTGACATCATGGGCCAAATTTAGGGCAAAAACGGTATGAACATATATAAACAATATACTTACTTACATTTTTATATGTAAGTGTTACCCTAAATTTAATTTATTAGCCAGTAAAAATCATTAGTTTTAAAATAACATTGCCCATTTGTCTTTCAACCAAAGATTTCTTTTTAAAATTTCCATAAAACTGAATAATCATGTATATCTTATTAATTTCTCTGGTTTGTGACCTGTTTGTTGTTTCTGCTTGTTTATTTTTAAGAAATAAATCTTATTTAATTATTTTTAAGGAATGAGCAAAGTTATGTCAGCTGCTAATCCATTCTCACTTTTGCCTCTCTATATCAGGCTGTTCTCAAAACTGGCTGGTCTCTCATCCTCACAATTTAAAAGCATAGGTTTTTTCAGAGAATTCTTCTCTTCATTATTTTCCCTCACTTAAATTTTTCCTGATTATTAGATTAATATGTTTACTTGAATTCTGATTCTTTGAAAAGTAAAAGTTCTCCTTTTCTGTAAAATCAATGTAACATTTTTTTTTTTTGGCTAAATAGGAAACTTTAAAAAATATAGTTATACAAAGAAATACTTTAAAAATAATTCATTTGTATGGTAATTAGTATTTATCCACAAATTCAATAATTTAAAATAATCATATATCTTCTAGATATCAAAGAATTCATTTTTAATGTTAACCTAATTCTTCTTGCTTTTAACATTTTAGGCCACTTGGTCATTCTGGCATTTTATGGTAGAGAATACATTGAGTTTGGCTCATGGAAAGAATATGAGGTAATTGATCCATGTTCTCTATAAATGTACACAAAACATAGAGTATTTTAATATGTCAAATATGGCGTCTCATGTCTGAATTTTTTCAGTAACTTTTTAAAATGTGAGATTTTGAGATAGGTTTTTCCTTTCTTGATGGTTGACAATAGCTAATATGGTAAGGAACTTTTCTTTTACTACTTGTATATGTTTAAGACAAAGTATTGGAGCTGTTCCTCACATTATACGGTTACAGTTAATATTTTTAAATGCTTCAGATAGCTTATTAGCTCTCTGTGGGGCTAAGAAAACCTCAAGAGAATGCGTCCTTCCTATCCACCTCCCCAGCCCACCCGAAGTAGGATTAAAGGCATGCTGCATTGAAAAGTACTAGCAGCTAGTGCAGGAAATAGTGTGAAAGGGCATTGAGGCTCCTATAATGTGAAATTTCTAGGCACTTCTCAGGGTGGTCTAATGAAAACAAATATGAGCCTCATATGTTAGTCTTTTGCTGTCCCTTTGGTACTCTTGTGTCACCCTGCATGATGCCTGACTTTGGCATTCTAAAATGGCACTCAGCTAAGTGCATATGCCACATTCATATCCATAGTTGTTTCATGGATTACCAAGCATCAATCCTGTATCAGAATTAGTTCAAATTAAAGATAGTAAAATATAGCAGCTATCCTTATGAAATTCAGCCAATGACACAGGAGTGTGAGAATCAGTGGGTACTAACTATTGAGTAGAGTAATTGGCTAACATACTGCTGATGTCATAATTCCCCTACTCAATAATGGGTTGGTTATGTAAGAAGGTGCAGCAGTTTGGTGTGTGAACTTCTGCTTCCACTACAGCAGTACTTTAAAGAGGTTTTCCGTTGGCATTCAGAAAGGTGAAAAGTGCAGAGGTGGTAGTGGGAGGGGCATCAGAGGGATAGGCATAGAGTCTGAGTAAGCTGTTCATCATTATTGGTTTTTGAGATTATGCTTGTACCCGAATTGAATTACTTTCTTACCTTCCCACACAGTTGGAATGCAATTGAAATGCAGCCCATTCAAGGTGGTAAAACATTGCTCTTTTAACATTTCTTCAGTCTGCAGCTTCTGTGGGATGATAACCATACAGTTTGCTGGTTAAGAGACTTAACCAAGACTCAAGAGAAATAAACTGGGGCTATTTCCTCCATTTCAAACCTGTGGTTTTATAAAAGTCCACCAAAGTGTGCAAAAAAAATTCCCCTAACCACTTTTCAAAATTTTTTATAGATATAAGGTTGCAGGAAAGATAAAGTAAATAGTTTTATGTGTAAGACCTTTGTAACATGATTTATAACAAAAACTATGCATTTATGTATAGGCGTTATAATTAAAGAGCTATAATCTTTATCACTGATAGTATATTTAAAGAGACTCAGTGCCAACTCTTTCAAATAGTTTTCCTAAGAAGTTTTGCAGCTTTATCATATTTATTAAATCATTTGAGTTGTCTGTATCTAACAAATAAATGATATTCTTTTTCCTTATCATTCATTTTTCATGATTGAGGGTATCTGGTATGGGCATCGATAACATACCTAATAATTGTGAAAGCTCATGTGGGCCTAGAGAAAAGAGTGTCCATAGTGTACTTCGATTAAAAATGCTTGCAAATAATGTTTATTAAAAATAGGTTAGTGGGGCTCCCCTGGTGGCGCAGTGGTTGGGAGTCCGCCTGCCGACGCAGGGGACATGGGTTCGTGCCCGGGTCCGGGAAGATCCCACATGCCGCGGAGCGGCTGGGCCCGTGAGCCATGGCCGCTGAGCCTGCGCGTGCAGAGCCTGTGCTCCGCAATGGGAGAGGCCACAACAGTGAGAGGCCTGCGTACCGCAAAAAAAAAAAAAAAAAAAAAAAAAAATAGGTTAGTGGAAATTTAAAATAAAAAACCAGTGGATATTTTGGTGGAGTCCTTCTTTTGGGTAAGTTGTAGGAGATGAACTTAACTTGAATTATCCTGAAAAGCCATAGAAAACAAATCTATATGTGCTGCCCTTCCCACTTTTTCCTTTTAATCTGACTTTTGGGCTTTCATTTTGATAGCCTTAAACTCCTTTGTTATATGTGAAATAAGTAAGTTGTCTTGGGAGGGGGAGGGGTAGGGAGGGAAAAGTGTTTTTACTTATTGCATGGCATATGGGCCGTTAATTATAATATACTTTATATTTACATTGTAGATCACACTTTATAAGGTTCTTTTGTATGTACAGCACCTTATCTAACTTTCTTCCTGACCAGTTATATGGGATCATATAATGGATGGGAAAGCCGAGTGCAAGAGAGGTTAAGAAACACCTTTGAGGGCTTCCCTGGTGGCGCAGTGGTTGAGAGTCCGCCTGCCAATGCAGGGGACACGGGTTCGTGCCCCGGTCTGGGAGGATCCCACATGCCGCGGAGCGACTGGGCCTGTGAGCCATGGCCACTGAGCCTGTGCGTCCGGGGACTGTGCGTCTGGAGCCTGTGCTCCGCAACGGGAGAGGCCACAGCAGTGAGAGACCCGCGTACCACAAAAAAAAAAAAAAAAAGAAACACCTTTGAAAACTGTTGCACAGCAAGTAGTTGGAAGATCTAGCATGTGCACCCAGGTCTTGTGACTCTTAATCCAGTGTTCCTGTCCACTATATTAGTAATTTTCAAATTGTATTTTCCAGTCAAAGAAGTTCTTCAGGAGCCACCTTGGGTAATGTTGGTGGCTGCAGAGCATGTCCATTTTTGTCTCTTTTTCTTTTGAGGCTCTGAGTAGTATTTCATCAGAAGTAAGCTTTTAGAGCCATTGCTCTGTACTATTTTTCTTTGTGCAAGGACTAAAGAGAAGCAAACTATATCCCTCTAAGTGACAATCAAGGCTGTATACCTCTTGTCCTACTGGCATTGTGGATCTAGAAATAAGAATTAGACTGTTGGCATTTTCCTTACTTCTGCTCCTTGTCAACTAAGTACTTACTGAATATGTACTGAACACAGTATGCAGGATACACAAGTTACTAGCTTTTTAGCAGGGCCAATGACAATTGGTTTTAAAATAGTAATATAGTTTTTTTAAAAATTAAAATAGAAACTTCATATTAAACATATCTTGGTCATAAAGTGACATTAATAAGCATCACCATTTCTATATAATTTAAAATATTGCTTGTACTTAATAATCCCAAGGCCGGTAGTTAAGCATATTTGTTCTTAGAAGTAATTTTCATAAGCTATTATCTATGTATAGAGTCTTGAAAATGCTAGATTATAGTAGCATTTATGAGTATTGCTAATAGTGTCACAGAATGGTTCCTTCATCATATTATAGAATTCTAGAGTCTTTGGTAATAATGGATTCCAAAATATGTTTTCACCTTACCCAAGTATGCATTTAAGCCTTAATGTATTGTAACAATCTATGAAATTACATATGTGCAAATAGAAAATAAATTCCATCAGTGGTCAACAAAAACATTATGAAATTTAATAATGGTTAAGAGTTTATCACACAAATTCAAGATAAGAGTAATTGTTATGGAAGCAACCTAAGTGTCCATTGACAGATGAATGGATAAAGAAGATGTGGCACATATATACAATGGAATATTGCTCAGCCATAAAAAGAAACGAAACTGAGTTATTTGTAGTGAAGTGGATGGACCTAGCGTCTGTCGTATGGAGTGAAGTAAGTCAGAAAGAGAAACACAAATACCATATGCTAACACACATATATGGAATCTAAAAAAAAGGGTTCTGAAGAACCTAGGGACAGGACAGGAATAAAGACACAGACGTAGAGAATGGACTTGAGGACCTGGGGAGGGGCAAGTGTAACCTGGGACGAAGTGAGAGAGTGTCATGGACATATCTACACTACCAAATGTAAAATAGATAGCTAGTGGGAAGCAGCCACATAGCACAGGGAGATCAGCTTGGTGCTTTGTGACCACCTAGAGGGGTGGGATAGGGAGGGTAGGAGGGAGACGCAAGAGGGAGAGGATATGGGGATATATGTATATGTATAGCTGATTCACTTTGTTATAAAGCAGAAGCTAACACACCATTATAAAGCAATTTTACTCCAATAAAGATGCTAAAAAAAAAAGAATAATTGTTAGACTCAAATCATAGCATTGTACACATTTAATGTGTCAACAGTTTTGTACTTTTTATTTAAAACTTTTTTTATTGAGATATAGTTGATGTACAATATTATATAAGTAACAGGTGTACAACATTATGATTCACAATTTTTAAAGGTTATACTCCATTTATAGTTATTATAAAATATTGGCTGTATGCCCTATGTTGCACAATATATCCTTGTAGCTTATTTATTTTATACATAATAGTTTGTACCTTTTAACACCCTTACCCCATTTTGTCCCTCCCCTTCCCTCTCCCCACTGGTAACCATTAGTTTGTTCTCTGTATCTGTGAGTCTGTTTCCTTTTTGTTATATTCACTAGTTGTATATTTTAGATTCCACATAGAGTGACATCATACAGTATTTGTCTTTCTCTGTCTGACTGACATCACTTAGCATAATGCCCTCCAAGTCCACTGCTGTTGCAAATGGCAAAACTTCATTCTTTTTTCTGGAGTACTGCTTTTCTTAAACTTAGCCATTGAGCTCTTAGTTTAGAGTACTAAACTAAACACTCTAAACTAGTAATGTTTGTTTTCTCCACAGTTCATTCTGAACATGGAACAATTAGAGAGGCACTGAAAGGGGCAGTAAAAATGGATATATTGGCAGGAGTGAGGAAGGATTCAAGAAGCATGGGGGGAATCTGTTTTCAAATTTACTTGTATTTCTCTTTATTTTTTATTACAGAATTTCAGCTAAAAATCAATAAAGCAACAAAATGACAGGTATGTTAGATCCTTAAGTTATCTCCTTGAAAGACAGACCTAAGTAGAATGAGCTTGAATTATAGGAAGGACGATTTTAATTTGTCATAAAGAAGATATTCCCTAAAATTGAGTGGCAATAGAGGGATATTTGGGATGTCATACTCTATAAAGATCTTTAAGACTGGAATAGTTATCTATTCAACTAAATATATGTTTTATCCTTGAAGCCTCTACCAAGCTGAAGGTTCTTTTAGCTGAAGCTGCTAATTGCTAATTGCTGGAAATTAGCTAATTAATTAGCTAATTAAGCTGCTAATTGCTTGGAAATGTATGCAATATGTATATAATTCTCTTATAACTAAATATGATATATGTAGTTTATGGAGATCCTTATATTATTTTTCAGAGATAAATTAAGATAAAAATTGCAAGTACATTGCAAATTTGGGATTATAGAAAGAACTAAAGTACCCTTAATCTGAGAGATAATATATATTCCATATTATTATGTGTGATTTAAAAATACTTGATTAAAAATGCAGAGGAAGGCAGCCATTAGTCAAAAATGTGAGAATGAAGCTATGTCCTTTGGCAAGGTGGTTTAGTGCAAACAGCTAATGCATTTATGAGTTAGTCAAACCTGAGGTCAAATCATGGTTCACCCAC
The DNA here is from genome assembly GCF_963455315.2 of Globicephala melas. NCBI lineage: Eukaryota > Metazoa > Chordata > Mammalia > Artiodactyla > Delphinidae > Globicephala > Globicephala melas. Next base: position 54,238,733 of record NC_083319.1, on the reverse strand, counting down.
TTATTAATTCAATATTCTTATGTAATATGAGGATAATAACTGTTGCCTTGCAGCCTTGTGAAAACTAAATAAGGGATATATGTGAAGTACATAATGCAGTGCTTGGTACATAGTAGTGCTTAATAAATGATACAGGCATACCTTGGAGATATTGCAGGTTCAGTTCCAGACCATTACAATAAAGTGAACCTTGCAGTAAACTGAGTCATACGAATTTTTTGGTTTTTCAGTGCATATAGAAGTTATATTTACAGTATTCTGTAGTCTATTAAGTATGCAATAGCATTATGTCTAAAAAAATAATGCATACCTTAATTTTAAAAAATACTTCATTGCTAAAAAATGCTAACCTTCAGTGAGTCATAATCTTTTTGCTGGTAGAACATAGAGGGTCTTGCCTCTATGTTGATTGCTGCTACTGGTCAGGATGTTGGTTACTAAAGGTTGCAGTGGCTGTGGCCATTTTTTTTTTTTTTTTTTTTTTTGTGGTATGCGGGCCTCTCACTGTTGCGGCCTTTCCCGTTGCGGAGCACAGGCTCCGGACGCGCAGGCTCAGCGGCCTTGGCTCATGGGCCCAGCCGCTCCGCGGCATGTGGGATCTTCCCGGACCAGGGCACGAAGCCGTGTCCCCTGCATCGGCAGGCGGACTCTCAACCACTGCGCCACCAGGGAAGCCCTGGCCATTTCTTAAAATAAGACAACAATGAAGTTTACCATCATTGATTGACTCTTCCTTAAACAAAGGATTTCTCTGTAGCATACAAGGCTGTTTGATAGCATTTTACCCATAGTAGAACTTCTTCCAAAATTGGAGTCATTCCTTTCAAAACCTGCCATTATTTTATCAACTAAGTTTACGTACTGGTCTAAATCCTTAGTTGTCATTTCAACTATTTTCATAGTGTCTTCACCAGGAGTAGATTCCATCTCACGAAACTACTTTCTTTGCTTATCCATAAGAAGCAACTCCTCATCTGTGCAACTTTTATCATGAGATTGCAGCAATTCAGCCACATCTTCAGGCGTCACTTCTAGTTCTCTTGCTATTTCTGCCACATCTACATTTAATTCCTCTACTGAAATCTTGAACCCCTCAAAGTCATCCATGAGGGTTGGGATCAACTTCTTCTAAATTCCTGTCAGTGTTGATATTTTGACCTCTTCCCATGAATCATGAATGTTCTTAATGGCATCTAGGATTGTTAGTCCTTTCCAGAAGGTTTTCAGTTGACTTGGACCACATCCATCAGAGGAATCACTATCTATGACAGCTATAGCCTTATGAAATACATTTCTTAAATAATAAAACTTGAACGTTGAAATTACTCTTTTGATTCATGGGCTGCACAATGGATGTTGTGTTAGGAGGCATGGAAACAACCTTAATCTTGTTGTATATCTCCATGAGAGGTCTTGGGTGAGCAGGTGCATTATCAATGAGCAGTCATATTTTGAAAAGTATCTTTTTTCTGAGCAGTAGGCCACCACAGTTGGCTTAAAATATTCAGTAAACCATGTTGTAAACAGATATGCTGTCATCCAGGCTTTGTTCCATTTATAGAGCACAGGCAGAGGAGATTTAGCAGAATTCTTAAGGGCTAGGATTTTCAGAATGGTAAATGAGCACTGGCTTCAACAACGTCACCAGCTGCATTAGCCCCTAACAAGAGAGTCAGCCTGTCCTTTGAAGCTTTGAAGACAGGCATTGACTTCTCTTCTCTACCTATGAAAGTCCTAGATGGCATCATCTTTCATTATAAGGCTGTTTTGTCTACATTGAAAATTTTTTGTTTAGTGTAGCCACCCTCTTGAATTATCTTAGCTAGATCTTCTGGATAACCTAATGCAGCTTCCGCATCAGCACTTGCTGCTTTATTCACCTTGTGGTTTTATGTTACTGAGATGGCTTCTTTCCTTAGGCTTCAGGAGCCAACCTCTGCTAGCTTCAAACTTCTCTTCTGCTGCTTCTTCACCTCTCAACTTTCATAGAATTGAAGAGAGTTAGAGCCTTATTCTGGATTAGGCTTTGGCTTAAAGGAATCTTATAGCTGGTTGATTTTCTCTCCAGACCACTAAAACTTTTTCCATATTAGCATGAAGTCTGTTTCACTTTTCATTTGTGTGTTCCCTTTTAATTTGTGTGTTCACTTTTAATTTCCTTCAGGAACTTTTCCTTTGTATTTACCACTTGGCTACTTGTTTGGTACAAGAGGCCTAGTTTTCGGCCTGTCTTGGCTTTTGACATTCCTTCCGCACTAAGCTTAATCATTTCTAGCTTTTGATTTATTTTTTTAATGACTTTTGTTTTTTTTTTTGATGAGGACCATTTTTTTAAAGTCTATTGAATTTGTTACAATATTGCTTCTGTTTTATGTTTTGGTTTTTTGGCCTCGAGGCATGTGGGATCTTGGCTCCCCAACCAGGGATCGAACCCACACCCCTTACATTGGATGGTTAAGTCTCAACCACTGGTCCGCCAGGGAAGTCCTGCTAGCTTTTGATTTAAAGTGAGAGATGTGTGACTCTTCCTTTCACATGAATACTTAGAGGCCATTGTAGGGTTATTAATTGGCCTAATTTCAGTATTGTTTTGTCTCAAGAAATAGGGAGGCCCAAGGAGAGGGAGAGAAAGAGATGGCGGAACGGCTGGCTGGTGGAGCAGCCAGAACACACACAAAATTTGTCAGTTAAGTTCACCATCTTGTATGGGTGTGGTTCATGGTGCCCCAAACAATTACAACAGTAACATCAAAGATCACTGATTGCAGATCACCATAACAATATAATAATAAAAAAGTTTGAAATATTGTAAGAATTACCAAAATGTGACACAGAGACACAAAATGAGCACGTACTGTTGGAAAAATAGCGCCAATAGACTTGCTTGACGCAGGGTTGCCTCAAACCTTCAATTAGTAAAAAGCGCAGTATCTCCACGTGCAGTAAAGCAAAGCACAATAAAACAAGGTATGCCTGTAGTTCCCTTCATTCCTCCATAAGTCTTAATGTTTGTTTAGGAGTTTGGATCAGGAAAACCAATAGAACAGGGAGGGGATGAAGGGGAAAATTGAACTTCAGTCATTTGGGATATAAGATTCAACATACTTCTGGCATTTACTATTTAATTTCTCAAATTTCACTTTGTCCTGCAGTGGTCAACAAGAATTTAATTGCTTTATTATATTAAGGAGACACCAGTTTTGGTCCTACCTTGAGCAAAAACTTCAATATCAGACTCACTCTTAGGAAGAAAGCCATATGGAGTTGTAAGTAGGAAACCACAGGTGAAGCAGAAAATATTAAATGTCTTCAGATTTTAACTTCTGGAAAACTCACTTTTATTGAAAGGAAGTAACTGTTTACTTAAAAGTTCAGTGTGACAGATGCATTAGTTTCTTGGAATTTATGGTCAGTCAACTCTCATTTTGTTTTAATTAGCATAATTATCTTAGGTTCCCTTCTGACTGCTATTCACCCCTATCCTTCCTGCTCCACCCCCTACTCCCCAGCTATCCTACATTATCGTCACTTCTGAATTTCTAAAGGCTCTTCAAATAGCCAGTTTCCCTAAGTTTGTGGTAAAACTAATTTAACTGCAAAACCTGAACAAAATGACGTGAGGTACTTAAGGGTCTTTCTTTACCCCACTCTTTGAACATTCATTCATTTAGCTACAGAAGTGTTAATTTGAATGGTTATGGGTTGCTGCCCCAGATCCATCTGCAGTGTTGTGTATGGTATTGCTTTCTAAAATTAAAAAAATTCTGAGTCATGTGACATATCTGAGCCAGTGGCTTCCAGTAGGGGGTTGTGAATCTGTTTCATTTTTCCATTTTATAGGTGAGAAGACTATGCTAGAAGAAAGTAAATTACCAAGGTTTGAATGATATATTAAGATGTTAAGTAAATTATTCAGATAATGCATAGTAAAGCCAAATTTAAACCCAGCAGTCTTATACCAGAGCCCATACTCTTTTTTTTTTTTTTTTGCGATATGCAGGCCGCACAGGCTCAGCGGCCATGGCTCACGGGCCCAGCCGCTCCGCGGCATGTGGGATCTTCCCAGACCGGGGCACGAACCCGTGTCCCCTGCATCGGCAGGCGGACTCTCAACCACTGTGCCATCGGGGAAGCCCCAGAGCCCATACTCTTAAACTATAAGGACAAGTGGGCAGCTTGGCCACCCAGTTGCCAAGGCAAGATTGAGCTTAGTTGGCACCAGTATTCATGTCTTGAGTTGACATATTTACTAATCTTTACTAATATAAGGAGGCATATACCTAAATATCTGTAATGGAAGATAATCTCCTTATAATTTGGATGTGGGTATGGACTATTAAGCTTTTCTACATATTTGGGTATACATATGTCTGATCATAGATTTCCCCTAGGTATATTGGAGCCCAGCCACAAAGGCTTGTCTCAGGTTGAGGTAGAAAACTGTCTAGTTTCTCCATTGTCCGTCCTCATTATTTTATATTATCTATATCTCACTAAGTGCTAGAAATTGTTGTTTTGACTTTTTTCAACAAATTATTAATGCCTCTATGTTGTAGGCTAGAAATACAATGTTGAACAAGAAAATCATGGTCCCTTTTTCAGCAGGGGACAGTTGTCATTGTGGATGGGACAGTTCTTGGTGGGTTATCCTATGTTGTAGCATGTTTTAGCGACTATGGGCCAAAATGGCATTAGAACCACTTCCTCTCCCCAATCACTGTGACAACAGAATGACCCCAAAGGTTTCCAAAGTCATCAGGTAAGGGATGGTGGGATGGTGTAGTGGTCTATCTTGATGTTATTCATACTCAGCCTTGAGGATAGTAGCTGCCCACTTGTCCATGCGCTTTGTCCACACACTATCCAAGTTGAATAATTGACTTTAAGCATTTCTTTTTCTAGAATACAGGCTTCCTGCAAGTAAATAGAGCTGAGAGAGCTACAAAGCAAATAACTAAACTGGTTACACTCCGGGTACAATGGCTAAACTGAAAAGCAAGATTAGTTGTGTATAATGTTACCAATGGCTAATTGAGAATTCTCCTTATACTGTAAATAACGAGCATAAGTTAATAAACTCCCAAGTTAACATACCAAGATGATGCTATATTTTTTTAAGCTATAGAATCTAAGTCTCTAGGACTTTATATATGCAAATTATTTCTTAAAGACATACAGCACATTTATGCTAATTATATTTTATAGCACAAACATTTCTGCTTTGCTTTTATATTTTTAAGAGAAATTTTTAACAAAATTACAAATTTAAATAATTTGTAAATAGAAACAACTATGAAGGATTTATGACTTGAATTTGTCATTTGAAAGAGGAATAAAAATAAATTTTCATTCAGTATCCATATTAACTGCCTTTTAATCAGTATTTTATATTAAAAGTAATAACATTTGGAAGTTTACAGAGCCTCAGGCTTATGACAGTTGCTGTTTAAATTACAATAATTTTATTGTATTATGATTACAAAATTTATTTATATGCTATAAAACATTCAGAAAATCCAGAAAGGTACAAAGAAGGGAGTAAAAAGAAATTATCATTCATTACAATAAGACCATTATAACTCATGATTCAGTAGATGGATTCAAGATTAGATCTTTTAAAAAATGAAGGTACTTTTCTGATTGGAAACCATTTTGCAGATGAGGAAGGTGATGAATTGCTCATGTTAATTAGATATGTTTGCTGTAATTCCAGTTTCAGCTGCATATAAAAAAAGAATTGTGAGAGAGATTTATTTTTCTTTAATTTAGATGAGAAATACTTATCAAGCACCTAGTATACATTAAACATTCAAAATGGATTTTCCACTTATTAGCTGTGTGACTGTTGGCAAGTTACTCTAAGTAGTCAATTTCTTGACTCGGTTTATTTATTTGTAAAAGAGGGATAATAACTACTTTGTTGAGTTATTGTAAGGGTTAGTTATAGTTTAGTTGAAGTATTTAGCAGCACCTGACATATAATTAGACAACAATGAATCATTAGTATTATTGTTTTTATTCTTTATAGTAACAATACATAATTTTAGCCCATTACTATATAAAATATCATTGCTGTGGTAGTAATTTAGCATATGAGGTAATTAACTGTGATTATTATAATTTTATTAATAGAGAGAATGGAGCCTAGCTAGACTGACTATACTTAGGATCTTGTCAGGTAAATATTACTTCCTTATATTTGTATAGCAGTTTCGTTTTCAGAGCTCTTTCTCATTTCTTGTTTTATTTGCTCTGTACAGTCTTCCAGTAAGAAAAGCAGGGCCTGTATAATTTTCCATTTTGCAATTGAGGAGCTGAGGCTTGTAGAGAATGACAGACGTCCAAGGTCATATGGCTTATAAGTGGTTAATCAGGTTCATTTCCTTCCACCTATAATTAAGATTCTCACTGAACCTAGATTGACCTTCAGTATGGGAAAGAACAGAGAATAGAATCTGACTATAATTGATGAGTCTTCATTTAACTTTAGCCATTTTATAGTTTCTTGTGTTTGCTCCCATTCCAGTCATCTGAACATTGGCTTTAATGTTTTAGTAGTCTATTATGTTGATGGTGGTTACAATGAACCACATCTCTGGATATTCACACGCTTGTGAAGTCTCTTTCCTTTCAATCTGGACTGGGCCTGTAGCTTATTTTAACAAACAGAGTGCAGCAGAATTAGAGCTGTCTGAAGTCTGGGCATAAGCCTTAAGAAAGCCAGGTAGCTTTTGCTTTTATGTTTCTGGGAGACCTGAACCATTATGTCAGAAATCTGGCTACCTTCCTAGAGAGACCATGTGGAAATGAGGCCACAAGGAGAGAGGGAGAGGGAGAGAGGAAGAGAGGGAGAGAGAGAGGGAGAGGCGGGGAGAGAGAGAGCGGCTCTGAGGTTACATGGAGACAGAAGCCCAGTCACCCTAATCCTAGTATTCTAGCTGAGCCCAGTTCCTACCTGCTAGCTGAAAGCAATTGTGTGAGTGACCATCAGCAAGATGAGCAGAAGAACTAGCTGAGCCCAGCCCAGGTTGCAGAACTATGAGCAAAAAAAATAGTTTTTGTTTTTGTTTTTCTGAGCAATAAGTTTTGTGGTGGTTTGTTACACAGTAATAGAAAAGCCAGAGAAGCATGGCAGTGTACTTGAAAATAAAAGTCTTGCTAAAGGGTGTTACCCTTTCTTGGCCTATTTTGACAGTTTTGGTCTTTTTCTGGTTTGCTAATGTCAGGCAGTGTTGAAGAGAGAGAATAGTAATGAATAATTTTTCCTTTCCAGAAGCTCATCTTACTGAACCTTTAAGTACACAGGTTTGGCCGATACTTGGGTAAACCTGAGGTAAACCCAGTCTCTCTGTGCTGAGTCTCTTCAGAGAAATCTCAGGAGATTGGGCTGCTTCCTATTTTCAGGTCTCTGATTCTTCTTCTCTGTTGAATTTCCTACTCCCAGTCTTTTGTGACTCTCTTTATCCCTGTCAGAGTTGAAATGGATTTGGCCTAGGTTAGCCAGCTAAGAAAAGATGGCATAGTCTTCCTTCCTCTCTTGAACTTGTTTCTGTTGTCCACAAAGACTTGGGAAGGCTTTTGGGACTGAGAGTAAAACTAAGACATGGACTCACCTCAGTTTCTGATCACTTACATATTACTTAACAGGAAAGATATGCTGCAGTGAAACATTACTCATGCAGTTTATCTTTTCCCTCTCATAGATCAGTTTCTTCCTATTTAACTATAAATACTGCATATTTTATTTTCCCATATAATTAAAGTTATAAAATTATAAAAATAAAAAAAATTGCAAAATGTTTTATAAGTTTCTGCCAGAGATGAGAACCAGTGATCTAAACGCTTATTAAGAATAATTTTTCAAAAACAATTTTGTTGTTGTTTATGCTTTGTTTTAAAAAAATACATGAAGATAGATTTAAAATATTACAAAGCTTGATTGGCTTCCAAATTGTTGGAGTGAGGGCCTCAGTGTACTCCCTCTCCAACACAACAAAAATGCAAAACAACTAAAATCAACCATTTCGGAGTTCTGGCAATTGATCAAAGCCAGAGAATGAACTGAAACTTGTCTATCCAAGAGAAGACTACTGAACCTTGAGATGACAGTGGCATCTAACTTGTGCCCACTCCCATTCTCCCTCCTTCCCCAGCTTGTGGTATGGTAGAAACTGGCAGCATTGCAGACAGTGGAGAGATCTGACCACTTTTGGAGATCCATGAAAAGCACCATCCCTAGATCACAGTTAATATTTTGTCCGAACTTGTATCTCCCTGGGAAAACTCAGTTCTCAGAGAGTGATTGGCTATTGATTTGACTTAGAGCTCAGCTCAGTTGGGGGGAAGAAAATGCCTACCCCCTGGGCTTTACTGAAACAATAGCAACTGTTGGCAACATCTCCACTGTTTAAGGCTGTGATTTCACGTGCGGCAAACAAGAGCCTGGCCAGGAATGTAGAAGGAAATCCTGGAGGATTAGCCAACCATAGGGAACTTTGAAAAGCTCCAACATATTTCTAGATATCTAAAAGATTGCAGATGTGCAAGGCTGTGCATATGCCCAGGAAAGACCTGGGAAAGGAGAGGATCCACCTCTGGCTGACCTTGAGGCTCTGTGCAAGAAGGAAGTGAAAGCTAGGGCTGTCTTACAAGCTAACTGAAGTTTGAAGGTGTGGCTTCTCACGAAGGTTCCTTTAGCTTTGGCAAAGGGTGGAAGATATACAGGCAAGACATTTAAGGAAATCTTCTGACCAATCACTGGTTGACCACTAAATTATACTGATCCAGGAAGCCAGGCTTAAAAACAAAAAGAAGAATACTCAGTGGCCACATAATACAGGGACTACAGAATTAGTTCATGGAAGTGCTAAACAAATAAGCAGCACCAAGAAAAAGAAGAGAACTAGCGAGAAAAAAATCTTAGTGGGGCAGTGTAGAAGATTCTGCCACCAGAATTGTTAAAATACATTATCTAGATAGCTTGATAACTATCTAGTTAAATAGATAGTTTCAGATATCTATTTAGATATCCAAATAGATATCTAAAACTATCCAAAATGTCTAGTTTTCAACACAAAAATTATGAGAAATAGAAAAGTATGCTACATACATGGGAAAAAAGTGAAAAACTAGCTAACAGAAAAGTGTCCCTGTGGGCCTAGATTCGGACTTAATAGACAAAGACTTTAAGTCAGCTATTGTAAATATGTTTAAAGAACTAAATGAAACCATGTCTAAAGAATTAAAGGAAAGTGTGAAATATCTTACCAAAGAGAATAGCAATAAGCATAGAAATTATTTTAAAAGAACCATATAGAAATTTTGGAGTTTAAAAGTATGATAGCTAGAGTGAAAATTTTACCAGAGGGGCTCAATAACTGATATGAGTTGGTAGAAGAAAATATTAGTCAACTTGAATGTAACTTAATAGAGATTATCCAGTGTGAGGAGTAGAAAGAAAATGAAAATGAACAGAGCTTCAAGAGACCTATGGGACACCTCAAGTGCACCAACACACACATAATGGGAAAATGGGAGTCCCAGAAGAAGAGCAAAAAAAAAAACCCACAAAAAGCAGAAAGAATGTTAAAAGAAATGACAGAAAACCTCCCAAACTTGCTGAAAAAATACTGATTTACGCATTAAAGAAACTTAGTGTACTCCAAGTAGAATAAACCCATCATAGTCAAACCATAGTCGAATTTAGACATCATAGTTAAATTTACGAAAATGAAAGACAAAGAAATCTTGAAAATATGAAGAGAAAAATAAGATCAATAGCTGACTTCTTATCAGAAACCACGGATGCTGGAAGACATTTTCAAAGTTGAAGGAAAAAAGCTGTCAACCAGGAATTCTGTATCTAGCTAAAATCTCCTTCAAAGATGAAGGAGAAATTAAGACACTTAGAAATAAACAAAAACTGAGAGAGTCTGTTACTAGCAAATGTGCCCTATAAGAAGTATTAAAGGGAGTCCTTCAAGTTGAAACAAAAAGACACTAGTCAGTAAACTTAAATCCACATGAGATAAAGAGCAATGGTAAAGGTAACTACATAGGTATTATGAAAGACATACATATAAAAATACATATAGATGCATTTTTCTTTGTAACTTATGTTTTAAAAGACAACTGCATAAAGCAATAATAATAAAACTGTTGATGGGTTTATAACACATAGAGATGTAGTTTGACAATAAAAAGGAAGGCAAGGGAACAGAGGCATATTAGAGGAAAGTTTTAAGTTATTATTGAAATTAGGTTAGTATATATCCAGACTAGAATGTTTTAAATTAAAATGCTAATTTCCAGAGCAACCACTAAGAAAATAAGTCAAAAAATTATAGTGAAAGGAACAACAAGGGAATGAAAAAGATACACTAGAAAGTATCTGTTTAACACAACAGAAGGCAGGAAATGAGAAAAAAAAAGATATTACAGAGCTCAAATATACCCTTAAAGAGTAGAAGTTATAATGTGTAATTTCCATGTAAAATAATATGTTTTTGTAATCTTTAAGGAATGTTACCAGTAGAGAATATTGGTCAGTGGATCCTCTTTGGGGCTTAATTTTTTGATACTATTGGATACTTATCGATAGATTTTAAAAATACGGTATTTTTACCATAGTGAAAAATGCACCAAAGTGAGATCAATGTGAAAAGATTCCATTAACCCTGGGTTCTTAAAATGTAGCTTTGTTTCCCGGGAAATGAAACAGTAATGTATGGAAATGAGAAATTCTCTTTACTTTGTTTCTGAAAGTTTGGGTATGGAAAATTTAGTTCTTCCCCTTCCTCTAAATATGGGAAAGAAACGATGAGAAAAATGCTTTGGAGAAGAGAGGAGATCATGGGAAAAAGGCATCTGGAGATAAATGCACGTAGGAAAGGGTTGTCAAAAAGAAAAATGTTCTGGACAGAATATTTTAGAAGTCTTGAGAGGTATTTCTGCCTGCATTTTCCATATATTGTTGATTCTGTTCTCCATGGGTACCCAGCCCAAATGCATATGTGATCTCATAACAAGGATTGTTCATTGTTCAAGCAGCCACGCTTATAATGTCTTACATATGCCTTCAGAAAATAAAACCCATGTTTAGCTTTATAGTGTGAAGAAAGTTTAATTATATCAAACAATACTTGTAATGTCCTTATTATAGGAAAAGTGATTAAATTGAATTTTCTTATTACTGATTTAAACTATCATTTAAAAATGCAATTCTCAATCTGTTTTCAGTCCCAGCACAGTTGAAGAATGTAGCACAGTTGCATCAGTAATGATGGCTCACTCAACTGGGAGCATCTCTCTGGGTGAGAATAAGTAATATTTTAAAAGTCCTCCAAGTAATTCTGTTATGGTGTACCCCCTTTCCATTATAAGTAACAAATTTAAATCATAGATTCCTAGAATTTGATAGAAATTAGTGTTATTAAGAGGTTATGATGATTAAAATTGAATCTAGTAAGATTATTTTGTTTCTTAAGCAAGTTACAGTGAACCTTTTTAGTACTTTTTCTATAAGCTTACCAAAGTTTTCAAGACATTTTTATTCCTATGTTTTTTTCTCTAACCAGATTAACCATTTTTAACTGTACAGTACAACACGTTAACTATTTGCCCATTGTTGTGCAACAGAACCCTAGAACTTTTTCAGCTTGCAAAACTGAAACTTTATACCTGTGAAGAATAATTCTCCTTTCTCCCCTCCCCTCAGCCTCTGGTAACCACCATTCCACTTTCTAGGACTTTTACTATTTTAAATATCTTGTAAACGTAGAATCATGCAGTGTTTGTGTTTTTGTGACTGTCTTATTTCGCTTAGCATAATGTCGTCAAGGTTTATCCATGTTGTAGAATATGACAGGACTGCCTTGTTTTTTAAGGCTGAATAATGTTCCATTGTACAGGCATACCTCATTTTATTGTGCTTTGCTTTATTGTGCTTCTCAGATATTGCTTTTTTTTTTTTTTTAACAAATTTGAAGGTTTGTGGCAACCCTGCATTAAACAAGTCTGTCGGTGCCATTTTTCCAACAGTATTTGCTCACTTCCTGTCTTTGCATCACATTTTCGTAATTCTCCCAATATTTCAAGCTTTTTCATTATTATTATATTTGTTATGGTGACTTGATTTTCCTATTGCAAAAGGTTATGACTTGCTGAAGGCTCAGACGATGGTTAGCATTTTTTAGCAATGAAGTTTTTTAATTGAGGTTTATGCATTTTTTTAGACATAATACTGTTGCACAGTTAATAGACTGTAGTATACTGTAAATGTAACTTTTATATGCATTGGAAAACGAAAAATTCATGTGACTCACTTTGTTGCAGTATTCGATTTATTGAGGTGGTCTGGAACCAAACCCTCAATACCTCCCAGGTATACTATTTATCCATTTATTTATTTATTTAAAATTCATTTTATTGAAGTATAGTTTTTTTCAGTTCTCTTTTATTGAAGTATAGTTGATTTATAATGTGTTAATTTCTGCTGTACAGCAAAGCGATTCAGCTATACATATATGTTCTTTTTCATATTCCTTTCTATTATGGTTTATTACAAGATATTGAATATAGTTCTCAGTAGGACCTTATTGTTTATTCATTCTCTATATAATAGTTTGCGTCTGCTAATCCCAAACTCCCAATCCATGCTATCCATTTATTTATTGATGGGCATTTAAGTTGCTTCCACTTCTTGACTATTTTGAATAATGCTGTATTGAACATGGGTGTACAAATATCTCTTCAAGATCCTGTTTTCAGTTCTTTTGGATGTGGGATTGCTGGATCATTTGGTAGTTCTATTTTTAATTTTTTGAGCAACCTCCATACTACTTTTCATAACAACTGCACCATTTTACATTTCCACCAGCAGTGGACAAAAGTTCCCATTTCCCTGCATCCTCACTGACACTTGTTATTTTATGTTTTTTGTTTTGTTTTGTTTTGTTTTATAATGGCCACCCTAACCACTCCTAGGTTATGTTAGGTCTTTATTTACTCCTAAATCACTTTCTAAAGAACAGAATAGCTACTTTAGGAGATTTCCTATAATTATTACAAATCTTCACACTGCTCCCTGATCTCAAATACTAGAATACTACTTGGGGCTAGTGTTTTAAATATATTAGATTGAATGTGTAGAACTGGACATTTGAATTACTTCATACTTTACCAGATATGATCCTCTTTGCTTTTGGAATTCATATGATACTATGTTAGACATCACCACGTTATAAGGCAACGATAAAATGCTTTTGTCACTACCTGTAGTTTCTAAAATGGTAAGTGTGCTTTAATGGCATCATCATAGTGGTGATTGCTGTCACTGGGTGGCTTGTCTGCTCTTGTTTCCAAGCATTCCATAAATGCCGTATCTTTGGATGCGTTTCTTCCGCGTATACCTAATGTGCTTCTTTGACGCTCTCTGAACATGGTTTTCTCCATTTCACTTACCCTGTTGTATCTGCGTGTGAATCTTTCTGTCATCCATTCTACACAGATTTCTTGCCTAAGTGGGGTTGTGTTGCCAAAAACTTTGCTTCAGTGATGGTAGAGCAGCTCTCTTCCAGTGCCCTATATTTGATGAGCTAGCCATTTAATAGTAAGTACAGCTTATGGATGATGCTTACGATCATATTCAAAACAGAAGATACAATGCTCATGATCCATCTAGTCCTCACAGCTGAATAAATTGGGGCATTTTCTATTTTGTGGACATGTAGATTGATTGGGAGCTCAGCGTTGTTTCTAACTTCTCTTTGACTCTTCCAAAGATCATACTGCAATGTTATAAGTTTGGGGGAAAAAAAGCCACTTTGAATTTGGGGGCAGATCTGTATTCAAGTCTTGACTCTGCCGCTTGGTTGACTACCTTAAGATATGTTTCTTATCCTCTCCGACTCAGAAATCTCATATGTAAATTGCAGACAGTGATATGCAAACTTTTATTTTAAACGCTTCATTGATATAGTAAGCTTGTGTTCTTAGGAAGTTTTTTAACCAATTGTATCACGTTAGAATTTTCCTCTTAAAAATAGTGAAGGTGAAGGGATTTTTAGACTGGTAATACTTTTATAACCAGTATCTGACAGGAGATCTCTTCTGATGAGTTTGGTTCTCATAGTTTGTCCATTAATTGAAAAAAGTCAGTTAATACAGATCATAAAAGATGATGCATACATCCCACTAACATTTTAATTCAAAGCCTATAAATAGACTGTCTTTTGATTAGGGCCAAGGCCTTTCCTTATAGTATGGGTTTGCTGACTGGAACAATAAGTCTTTCTTAAATCTATATTTATAACAAATCATTTCCAGTTTACATTTTGTTTCTCTAGATTAAAACTATAGAGAGTTGAAAAGCAGTGGTTCTCAAAGTGTGGTTCCCAGACCAGCATCATCAGTATCACATAGGAGTTTCTTAGCATGCAAATTCTTTGGTCTTACCCCCAACCTACTGAATCACGCTAAGAAGGTGGAGATCTGCAATCTGTTTTCTCAAGGCCTCCTTGCTAAAGTTTGAGAGCCACTATTCTATATTTTATGATTTCCACCAGTTTTTGTATTTCTCTTACCCTTGCCTATGTCAACAGCACTGTTCTGTAGTGATTTGCCTTTATCAAGTCTTTCAAAGCTTTTGACTTAGTTTTTGATACATTAGCTTTTGTTTTTGCTTTCATTGTTTATCTAATATGTAATTAAATTTGTTAATTACAGTAACAATAAAACTCCCCTAATCAGCAAATACTACTGATTTGGGGAGAAGATATACTCAGCATTAGGGAGCAGAAGTGAGGGGCATACCAGAGAGTAGTCCACATGCCGTGAGTTTTCAGCACACCACAGGCATCTGTCCGTATGGTTGCAGAGGAAGTGGAGAGTGTGGGTTCAATTAGCAAGTTGGGTAAATGAGGCTGGTCAAGAGAGCTTCTCATATTTATTTTTCTGTGTAAGCTTACAAATTTCTCTGATCCTTCCCTTTATAGCCCTTAATTCAGTACTTTTATGTTAGACTTCTGTCTGTTGATCTGTAAGTAGTCTTCTTGCTTAGAACCTGGAGTTTGAAATGTGTTTTTGATAACTCATAAATCTCTTAGGTTGATGTGGAGGAAGCAGAGAACCCACCCAGCAGCTCACATGGAAGATGTGTACCTATTTTCATTGACACCGAGCAGGAAACTGCAAAACAGCTAATACTTGAAGTAGAAAACAGATAGAAATGTTGTTTCCTAGCCTGAGACAGTAACTTTTGCTCCAGTTTTTAGTGCTTACTTTGATTTGGGAGAAAGCAGTCATGTGTGGGGATAGTTCAATTCAATACATCACGATGGCCATTCCTGCCGAAGTGCAGGTGAAATATTTGCCCACCATTGAGATACAAAAGGGGTTATGTAAGTCAGTCTGGAATCTGGCCTGCTGAACTGAAAACAGTGCTGTTTGGCAACATTCTGGATGGCGTTTTGATTGAGCTGCTTTTCTAACTGTACGTTTTAATTATTTTTATATTTTTAGCCACATTGCTGATTTCACAAAGAGAAAGGGGGTAAATAGCCTGTCTGTATCACCTCTGGATCGTATTGTTGCTGCAACAGTTGGGTCATAGTACTTCTATGAAACACGATTAGAAAACTACCTAATACAAAGAAAATAACTGTCGTATAGCAATATCAGGATACTGTGACAGTGGTCCAGTAAAGCAGCAGTACTAGTCCCACTGAAGTTCAGATGCAGATTTGATATTTGCTTAGTATTCATTCTTGAGTGACACAGTGACCCAGTCATTCCACTAACAAAACAATAGCTGCTATAAATCTGATTAAAAAAAGAAGTGACTGTTGCTTAAGATAGACTGAAGTTTTGTTAAAGATAGGCTCTAAATCTATATATTTTATGTGCGTAGCATAAATTGTGAGTCTCTATTTAAATTCCACTTTGTTGTCTGGAGAAGGGTTTAATAAAAGCAATGAAACTTTAGTTTCATGCCAAACTAAAGTAAAAGGAGAACAAAAATTAACAGATAATAATTATCGAATAAGTTTTGAATGGTAACTGTAGACTAATGACGTATAACTGTTACATAATTTTATTGTTACAAATATTCCTCTAGAATGTTATTATCTAAGTTTTATAGATGGGTAAAATAGATTAAGAAAACTGGTGCCTTGCCCAAGGCCATGAGCTAGGATTTGAACTGTGGCAGAGCCCAAGCTTTTAAATACTACTTTACACCTTAATATCCGGTGCTTTAATATTCCTGGCCTGCTTTCAAAAACTTCTCTCTTCCTGTCAATTCCAGAGATAACATTCAATAACTTGACAACAGTGACCTTTCTAAACAAATATAGAGTGTTACAGAACCAGGTGGCCCAAGATTATATTTTATTTTTCTGGCTCAAAATAAATTCCCTGCTCTTGGAATGATAAAGTCCAAAAAAGACCCTTCTGTGTCCCAGGACTTCATCAGGCCACATGGCCAGCTAGTGCCCTTTTTCATGAGCCAGTCATGAATACAGAGCCTATGTCTTTATACTGTAATTTAGATTAGGGCCTAATGAAAGGGCAAGAAGCTGCTTTACTAAATGAGATCATTCTGGCTTTCAGAAATGGCAGTGCATTTGGTTAGAAAGATTCTGAGGAATTAATGACAGAAAGGCAGTACTACTGTCTGGCCTATTAAGTGGATGTAAGCAAGGAGAAGGCTGATTCATAATTTAAACTCTCAAATTAGGCATCTTTTTTTCCATTGGGATTCAAGTAGGATTTTTTTCTAGTATTAGAAACCTTGTTCTTGATCAGTCAAAATCTGGGTGGAAATCTTTTTGACAGTCATAGACAAATATCTTTGGAAAATAAATTCTGTATTGGAAACATAAGTTATGTCATATGGAAGCATAAACATGATGCTTTTATGAGCTCACTTACATTTAGTAGATTTCAGATTTAGAGAGACCAAGTTACACAGGGTAAGCATAGAAATGTTTCAAAGATATATTAAAGCCAACTTGTAATTGACAGTAAAAATTACAGTGACAGACACTGGACGTGGAGTCAGGAGGCCTGTGTTTGAGACTTTGCCATTACTCTGAAGGATCCTAAAGCAAGTGGTTTAAATTCTCTGTGAGTCTCAGTTTTCTCATTTGTAAAATGAGGCCAGAATAATATTACCTGCCTGCCTTGTTTCATTACAGGGTTGTTCTGAGGACCAAGTGAGGGGGCATGTAACAAAGTTATGGCGATGTATAAAGTTACGGTGGCATCTAGTACATAATGGGAAGTGTCCTCAGTTGTGAGTAGGGCAGGCCTGCATTTGGAATTGCTCTATTAGTAGTTTGGTAATTTGTGCCAAGTCACCACAATCTTTTTTTTTTTTTTTTTTTTTTGGGTACGCAGGCCTCTCACTGTTGTGGCCTCTCCCGTTGCGGAGCACAGGCTCCGGACGCGCAGGCTTAGCGGCCATGGCTCACGGGCCTAGCCGCTCCACGGCATGTGGGATCTTTCTGGACCGGGGCACGAACCCATGTCCCCTGCATCGGCAGGCGGACTCTCAACCACTGTGCCACCAGGAAAGCCCCGTCACCACAATCTTGAACCTTATTTCTCTCACCTGTGTACAATAATAATCCGTCTCACAGAGTTGTGAGAGTTACATTAGTTGTAGATGCTATTTTTATGTTTTTATAAAATAGTGATCAACTGGGAATTATTATCTTGAACAGATTTCAGAAAGTTAGAAAAGAAATAGCCACAGGCTTCTTATCTGTTCCCAAATATCTTAGCAATATAAATAATACAAAGAATATTAGAATGATTGCCTCCTAATCATATTTTTGTCATTTCTGCTGTGTATGTGCATTTGGATAACACTGTCACCAGCATCATCAATTGTAAAGGATGGCAACCATCACTCAATCTTGATAGATACAGATTTCTAAAAATGTAAAGCCAGAGAAGAATTCTGCTTGGAGGTAGTATTGTGTTACGAAAAGAACCTGGGCTTTGTTGTCCAAAGTTAGGATGGAATCTTGATCCTGTCAATTACTAGTTTGGGGACAGTGGAAAATTTACTTAATGTTTGGCGTAGCGTAGCTCCTTAACTATATTATTTCTTTACTTATCGCACAGGCCATGTCTGTGTCTATACCTTAGCCATTTCCACATGTGATTCTTGGATCTGAGATGAGTTTGCTTTTTATGCTGTTATCAGTTCTTGACCTTTTTCTTCCTTGTCTCCTACAAATACAATAGTGATTCCTTCAGATGGAAGGGAGGAATTGTAGCAAATCAGAATCTTGGAACTGTGGGTTAGGTGTAGTTAGAAAAGACTTCTCCTTAAGGCTGGTTTAGGAACTTAAACATGAAGCTATTATTTTTAAAACTATAATTCTGTTAGGCCATTTGTCAAATTTTTTCTTACGTGATTGAGTTTCAATTTATCTTTGTTGGTTTTGCTTATATTAGGGGTACATGTGTTTAAAAAATTCATTAGACAGCTAAATGGGCAGTGTTTTAATATGGAATTTTAAAATACTATTAAGTGTATTCTTGTGAGAAGAGCTCTTCAAAAGAAATAACAAGAAAATAATGTTTTATCACTGAAAACTCAGTAAGAGCAAATGTAGAGAATGTTTATGTTCATAATTAAGAATAATGACCTTTGAAAACTTTTAAGAACACACTGTTAAGAGATTCCGTAGTTTATATATTGATGATAATAAGCTTGGATTTTTTTTCACTTATTAAGAGTGTTCTTTTCATTCTTATTTGATATCCAGGAAATATACAAGTTGATCCTTAAATTTAGAAAAAGAAAATTCAAAACCAGTTAGCTGTTCAGTTCTAGATTCTAATGGACTAGATTGAAAAATGGAAGATTGGTAGATAAAGACAACATTATACAACATAGAAGCTGGTGATTCAGTGTGAATTTTCTGTCATTTATCAGCATTTTAACTTTGGAACGTGTTTTTCTTTCTTTCCTTTTGTTAATTAAATAAATGGCTAAAATGTCTCCTTTGATCATCTTAATGAAATTTCATTGCAACCACTAGTCTGGGGTTTCAGTTGAATTTTTTTAATATGAATTTACATAGAGAGGCTTTATATCTGTCTAAATTTTGGCTACGCTAATTAGAGGATGGATATTACAAAAAATTGGCAGTCAGTTTTTTTAAGTATTAAAATGAATTGGTTAAGAAAAGGGATACAAATGTTTAGTGTTACATTTTTCAGCTTGTTTTTACATTGTCCTTCAGAATGTTTAATATTTTGTAATGAGATTTCTTCTTGCAAAAAGAAAACAATTGGGCAAAAATATGAGAAATGTTTTCAGTTTTTCAAGGCTAATGTTGACTTAAATAGGTCTAGGTCTTCATGGTTGACAGCTGCAGATAATTAGCTTTTCTTTCTTAACAAAGAAAGCAAATGGAGCTGCGAGACATTCATTGCCTTTTCTGTCATCATCATAATAATGTATGTATTTAACTTCTGCAGTTCCTTAAATTGATTTAGTGCTAAGCTGCCTACATTACATACAATAGGAGTGACAAGTGAAAGCTGCAGCACATATTTGCGTGGCAAAAGGGAGCAGTGATTGACAGCAAAGTTCCTCTCTACAAGAATTAGCAGTGTTTTGGAGCTCAGAAAGGACCAGATACACAAATTCTTAAAACTGTAGAGCAGATTCACGAAGTGAATTTTAAGAAGTGATTGCCACTTGGTGCATTTGAGTGTCTGTGTGCTTGGCTGTGGGTGAGGGGCACAGACGGACAGAATCTCACCTGACTGCCAAACGTGAGGAAGTTCTTTTTAAGCATATTAGTATTTGTAATTTAAGATTGATACTTCCAAATTATAGATCAAATTGTGACTCTGTATTCAGTAACTGAAAATTTCCTTCAACTCTAACTGATTCACCTTATTTGAAGAAGTCAAATAATACATCTATTCAAATGAGGATTTTAAGACTGTAAATCAAGCTGTTCTTCAGTGAAAATATCCATTTTCACATGTTTCTAAAACTTGAGGGATCATTTTTGGAAAGGTAATTGTGTAACGCTTTGTGGTTTCTTTTGACCAGAGAGTGGCTAAGTGTGATCATCTTTCAAAAGTACTCAAAATATCCTGCAGTTCCTTTGTTTGTTCGACAGCAGCCCAGAAGCTGCGGTTGAAAAGACAGTTGGTGATTGCTGTTGAATAATGGTCTGTGAGGAGCCCAGAATGCTGGGCTTCATACAATACCATGGAAATGCTTTTTGTTTTGGTGACAACACCTTGTATGCCTATGAGGTGGAGGGGAGCCCTACATGTCTTTGTACATTGGCAGCCTCTACTGGCCATTGCAAAGTGTAGCATTGACCTCTGTTCTTTCCACTTCGGGTTGCATATGGTTTTATTTGGGCTCAGCTCTCACTTTTTTGTTAATCTTTTTTAAAAACTAGTTTATCTATTGGATCTCGAGTTATAGTTATTTTAAGAGCTACTAGTCCAAAATTGTTGTCTGTAAACTAATATAAAGAATGGAAATTTTTAGAATTTTGGGAGAAGTTATGAATATAGCCCTGCCCTGCGAAATAACTTCCATCTAAGAAGTAAGATAGATTTTAAAATACTTTCTCAGTTGCACGCCTTTGATTAGGGATTTACTTGTTACTGGCAAATAACTCTGATCCCCTGAAAGAAAGCCTTGACTCAATGATAGATTTAATTAAACACATGTTCATTTCTTCTTTAGTTTTAGGTGTACCAACTATTTTAGAGGTTTACAGAAAGTGGGTGTAAACTCTTACTGGGCTTTATGATTGTAGGTACCTCTGGGGATTGGTGGAGGGTCTAGACTGTTAAGTGTAGACAATTACAAATGTCTGTAAATAAAGTATCCAATTGCAGTAAACCCTGGGTTATTCTGGTTTTAGCAGTAAAGACTTATATTTTGTTTGACCCAATAGCTTTGTGTTTGGGGAATAATTTGACCACACTAGGTGATTTCCTCAACAAAACAGATCTGTTTATTGATATTTCAGTTTTATGAGTGGCTCTACTGGTCTCCTAATTAATTTTTTTGAAAGATATTCTTTATATGCTCTTTTTAAAAATTTTTTATAAATTTATTTTATTTATTTTTGGCTTTCTTGGGTCTTCGTTGTTGCACACAGGCATTTGCTAATTGCGGCGAGCAGGGCCTACTCTTCGTTGCGGTGCGCGGGCTTCTCATTGTGGTGGCTTCTCTTGTTGCGCAGCACGGGCTCTAGGCATGTGGGCTTTAGTAGTTGCAGCACACGGGCTCAATAGTTGTGGCTCGCGGGCTCTAGAGCACAGGCTCAGTAGTAGTGGTGCACGGGCTTAGTTGTTCCGCGGCATGTGGGATCTTCCTGGACCAGGGCTCGAACCCGTGTCCCCTGCATTGGCAGGCGGATTCTCAACCACTGCGCCGCCAAGGAAGCCCTCTCCTAGTTATTTTTGAGTCTCTTGGCATTTTCAAATAAGACACCTCGTTGAACCTTTTTATATAGTCTCATAGATACTGACTTTCATTCCTATTGCTCCCACTTATTCCTGGATTATTATAGTAGAGTACTAGTTGATCTCCTTGCTTCCATGTTCTTTGCCTTCTAATTCAACTGATACAACATGGGCATATGTATTTGATTAAAGTACTGCTTTTATCACATCATGCTTTAAAAAAAATGATTTAGTGTTTTCCTTAGAAAAAGAGCTTAATAGTATAGAGAACAGAGCAAGAAAGGAGCACTGGGCTAGGAGTAGGAAGATCTAGGGTTTTTTTTTTTTTTTTTTCCTCCTCGTCTCTTGCTGTACTACTTAAGCATAAAAATATACCTTCCTAAGCCTCTGTTTCCCCATTCTATAAAATCATTTGTTGTGAAGATTGGTTGAGATAATGTATGTGAAATTGCCATGAGCTCTGTACAACTCTATTACTTTCATTGCTACAGAGTAAAAAGACCAAATTCCTAAGACTGGAATTTCTTTCCAAACAGCTCCATTTCTGTACTGTGCCTGACATATAACAGGTACTCAATAAATGTTACTTGGGTAAATGAATCCTATCTTTCCAACCTTATCTTGTACTTCTCTCTAATCTTCCAATTCGGGTAGGTAGTCTCTACTTTCTCCATCGAAAATATTGTTCACATAGTCACATCTGTGTCAGCCTCATGTTCACTCATCTTTTTCAAACCCATTTTTCAGGAATGATCAAGTCCCTCATACCTCATTCTAGTCCATGTTTGCTTTCTTTTCTACCCTAGCAGTCTTCCTGTCTTTATCACTCATCACTCTATTTTGGCATATATATTATCTTGTATTATTACTAAAAGTGTCCTGTGTGTATGCCTTCTCTTCCCAGGTGTACTATAAGCTGCTGCAATACAGGAATGTTAGCTTTGATTTTGTAGTTACTCTTTCAGGATATTTTAATGTGACTTTTAATATATTCAGATTGATATATTGATAAGTATTGGTTTATATTGTATTTGCCAGGAGATAAAGCTTAGGACTGGCAGGATTGGCAGGTTGTTAGAAGTGAGACACTAAGATGCTGGCAGACCACTGATACTCTGATTTATAGAGTAAAGACTTCAGATTGTGAGGGCTTTGGGAAGGTTCCCCTATGGGGCACATAATGACCTACATGTTATTAGTTAGAGTCTTCTATTTTAATAAAGTGTCCTTTAAAATATAGATGTCTTGGGGCTTTCCTGGTGGTGCAGTGGTTGAGAATCCACCTGCCAATGCAGGGGACACGGGTTTGATCCCTGGTCGGGGAAGATCCCACATGCCGCGGAGCAACTAAGCCTGTGCACCACAACTACTGAGCCTGTGCTCTAGAGCCTATGAGCCACAACTACTGAGCCTGAGTGCCGCAACTACTGAAGCCCGCGCACCTAGAGCCCATACTCTGCAACAAAAGAAGCCACCAGAACTACAGAAAGCCGCATACAGCAACGAAGACCCAATGCAGCCAAAAATAAATAAATAAATTTATTTAAAAACATATATAGATGTCTTAATTAGTAAGCAGGTCCTTGTGTACTTATATAGTTACTTTGCAGATATAAATGAAGTGAAAAAAGGCATAGAAATCATAGGGATGATAGAGTGACTGACTTTTCCACTGATAACCTTTTGGGTTTTTTATTAGCATTTGCATTTTTACTTATTCAAATCAAACAAATTGCATTTATTTCTTGGATAGGTAAGTTACCAGACATTCTCACCAATGTATGTCTTCAGCATATATTTGATTGCTTTTATTTTAATTGGTTTTATTGAGGCATAATTTACATACAATATAATTTACCAATTTTTAGTGTACAATTTGATGAGTTTTGACAAATGTATATGGTGATGTACCACTATCACATCAATATGTAGAACATTTACATCACCTCAGAAAGCTTGTTCATGACCTTTTATAGTCAATCCTTTACCTTGTCCTCAGGCTCCTGGCAACCATACCTCTGCTCAATGTCATTATTGTCTTGTCTTTTCTAGAATGGAATCATACAGTATGTAGTTTTTGTACCTGTTTTTTTTTTTTTAGACTGTACTTGTATCATGTAGTTTGTTCCTTTTTTTTTTTTGCGGTACGCGGGCCTCTCACTGTTGTGGCCTCTCCCGTTGCGGAGCACAGGCTCCGGACGCGCAGGCTCAGCGGCCATGGCTCACGGGCCTAGCCGCTCCGCGGCATGTGGGATCTTCCCGGACCGGGGCGCGAACCCGTGTCCCCTGCATCGGCAGGCGGACTCTCAACCACTGCGCCACCAGGGAAGCCCTAGTTTGTTTCTTTTTATTGCTGAGATGTAGTTCATTGTATGGCTATGGCACAATTTGTTTATTCTCTATACTAGTTGATGGGTATTTGGAGTGTTTCTAGTTTTTGGCTATCATGAATAAAGCTATTATGTACGTTTGGTATAAGTGTTTGTATAAGCATATGTTTTTGTTTTACTTGGGTAAATGAGTAGGAGAAAGATTGCTGAGTCATATGATAAGGAAATACTTTAACGTTGTAAGTAACTGCCAAACTATTTTCTAAATGTACCATTTTGCACCTCCACTGGTAATGCATGAGTTCCAGTTGCTCTGGATCCTTGCTAACACATAATATTGATGGTGTTTTTAATTTTAGCTCTAGTTCCAGTGAGTATGTAGTAGTAATTTATTGTAGTTTTAATTTGTATTGCACTAGAATGACTAATGATGTTGAGCATCTTTGCATATGCTTATTGGTCATTTGCATATCCTCTTTTGTAAAGTGTCCAGACCGGTTACCTACTTCTAAAAAATCATGTTTTTTGTCTCCTTATTGAGTTCTTTTTAGATATTTACATATTTTGGATACAAACCCTTTATCAAAAATATGTTTCGCAAATTTTCCCCCTCACATTGATGTGCTTGCATATTCATTTTCTTAAGGGTGTCTTTTCAAAGAACAAAGGTCTTATTTTGATGAAGTTAATTTATCATTTTTTTCCTTTGGGCTTTTTGTGGAGTATTAAAATTTTTGTCTAAACTAATGTCATTTAATTTGTCTGTTTTCTTCTAGGAGTTTATAATCTTCTCTTTAGGTTGTCAATACATTTTGAGTTAATTTTTAAATATGGTGTAAAGTAAGTTTCATATCTTACCATATGAGTAATCCAATTTTTTCAGCACCATTTGTTGAAAAGACTATAATTTTTTCATTGAATTACCTTGGCATCTTTATTGAAAATCAGTTGATGATATTTGTGTGGGTGTATTTGAATTCCAATTTTTAAATTATCTTTATGTCAGTACCTTATGTTCTTGTTTACTGTAGCTTCATAGTCTTAAAGTTGGGTAGTATATGATTCCTCTCATTTTGTCTTGTGTTTCAAAATTGTTCTGGTTATTTTAGGTCCTTTGAATTTGCATATAAATTTTAGAATTAGCTTGTCAAATTCCACCAAAAAATTCCTGGGATTTTGATTGGAATTGTAGTAACTCTGTAGATTGATTTCAGGAAAATTAATATCTTAACCATATTGGGTATTATGATCCATGGACATGACATATCTCTATTTAGGTCTTCTTTAATTTCTCTTACCAGTGATTTTTAGTTTTCAATGTATAATTCTTGCATATCTTTTTTTCTTAAGTTTGTCTCTAGGTGTATCATATATTTGATACTTTTATACTAGCATTGCTAGTACTGAAGTATAATATGGCTGGTATTGAAATATATTTGACTTTTTATGTATTGACCATATTGCCTTATAATGTTACTAAATGTACTTGTTATTCCTAATCGCCTTTTAAAAAAAATCTTTAGGATTTTCTGCATAAGCAATCATGTTGTTGGCAAATACAGTTTTACTCCTACCTTTCCAATTTGTCTGCCTTTTATTAACACATTATTGACTGGGGGATTTTTGCAGAAACTAATGCCTGTGGCCAGAGATTTGTTATGTAAGTGAATATTGAAATGTCTCCGGTCAATAATGTTCAGGTAACAAAAGACGTATTGAGATGTCTCTGGTCAATAAGTTGTTAATCTTTCTTGGCTTATTACATTGATTAGAACCTACAATGTTGAATGGAAATGGCAAGGGAAAATATCCTCGTCCTCTTCCTGATCTTAGAAAGAGAATGTTTTGTCTTTGACCATTAAATATGCTGTTAGCTATAGGTTCTTTTTAGATGCCCTTTATCGCCTTGAGGAAGTTCCCTTCTATTCCCAGTTTGCAGAGAGATTTTACATATGAGTGAAGGTTAAATTGAGGTGATTTTATGCTTTTTTTCTTTTAGCCTCTTAATCTGGTAAACTACACTGATTGATACTGTAATATGAGGCAACATTTGAATTCTGGGATAAGTCCCATTTTATCATGATTTATTACACTTTTTATATGTTACTGGTTTGATTTGTTAGGATTTTGTTACATTCTTCTGTTTTCTTGAACTTTGGTAGTGGTTAAATTTTCTTGTAATATTTTGGTCATCTTTTTAAAAAACTGGAGTAATGCTGGCCTCATAAAATAAGTTGGTGAAGTTCCCCCCTTTTATTTTTGGAAATAGTAATAAACACCAATTGATTTATGAATTGGGTGATACAAAAGGTCACTTATGTTACTCTAACAACCTATTTCTTGTCACTGAAATAAGAAATATTTTAATATATGCTATAGGGCATGTTCTTCCTTTCAGATATTCTCCAAATGGTTATTTGTACCTAAAACCAAAATAAAACACAAAATAAAATAGCTTATGCGGGTATGTTAATGCAGGTATTTGTAAAGTTTGATATGCAAAATAAAAATGTAATAAATTTGGATGTGAATTTAATTTCAATAACCATATGATAGTATATTTCATAGAGATGTTAATACTTGCATTTTTTGTTGTTGTTTCATTGAAAACATTTTGTAAAGTCTTTTGTACATTCCCATTAAGTCACACTTTATATATACTTCAACTTCTTAAGACTTGTCAGTGATAATTGTTGCATTGCAGTGAATTTGTGAAAAAACTTTGATCTGGCATTATATTGTTCTAACTGTACTTCTTCCTAGCAAGAACCTATTCCTTGAAAGGGTAGTAGTTCTATTTTGTCTTTTAGATGAGAAGACTGGTAGATGTATTCCAATTGCTTAGTCATCGATTTGACTTGACCTTGTTGGATGGATGGCTTTTTACATGTTGGTGTTAAAATCATTCTACCTTCATCTAAAGCACATTCTATGAACTTTAGAATGAGGATGACAAATGCAGTTTTACAGACTAACACAGTATCTTTTAAAATTGTTTTGGAGGATTGGGAAGTTGGATTAAATCAATAAAAATGATGAACCATATTGTTTAATAAAGAAACAGGGCTTCCCTGGTGGCGCAGTGGTTGAGAGTCCGCCCGCCGATGCAGGGGACGCGGGTTCGTGCCCCGGTCTGGGAAGATCCCACATGCCGCGGAGCAGCTAGGCCCGTGAGCCATGGCCGCTGAGCCTGAGCGTCCGGAGCCTGTGCTCTGCAACGGGAGAGGCCACAACAGTGAGAGGCCCACGTACCGCAAAAAAAATAAAAATAAAAAAATAAATTAAAAAAAAAAATAAAGAAACACAAAACTCAATTTATGTTTTCATGTGGTGAAAACAGTTTGTTGCTCTCTTATGTACTTTCAAGAGTATTAAAAATTTAACATTGCTACAAGGTTTAAAAACATTTGCTACTTATATTTGCTATCTAGCTTAGACTGTAAATCCCCTGAGGAGAAACCCTATGCTCTGTAAATCATCTAGCATATTCTTGCCTTTATAAATATCATATGACGTTTATTAGAATGATGAGATTTCAAAACTACCTGAAAAGTTTAAATTATATGAACAGAATTTCCTAAGGTGCTTAAATAGATCCTTTTCCATTTTTTCTCTTACAACCATCATGAACTTGAAATTTTTCTCCTGTGTAAATTTGCTAAATGCTTACTTTGCAGTAAATACCACCTAAGAATCAATAGCTATAACTAAATTATTAAGCATATTGTTGATACTTCGCATGATTATATTTTATGAAGTATTCACCCCGTGAGTTGCATTTACACTTATTTACTGTATAGAATGAGATAAAAAGCCACGTTACAAATTACTCTGTTAAAGGCAGCTGTGGTATTACTACTATACCATATATTTTAAGTATTAGTGAAAGAAAGAAAATAAGAAAGAAATAGTAAATCTCAAGGATGTTATAACTCACTGGGAAAAGTTGTATTTTGTAGATTATAATAACCTGTCATTTTACAAGAAAAATATTTTTCTGTGGGAACATTAAATATGTCAAAGTAAGAATATAAAGAAGCATTGATAGGCGTGTGTAGTTCTCTGTTGTACATACAGTAAAATATGTTGCTATTAGGAAATTGATTGGTTAAGTGGTCATCTAAGTATCATTCTTTCTCACTGTAGAAACAGAGGTATGTGTACTTGGAATGGCAAGAAAATAGCAGTGTTTTGGAGCTTTTTTGATAGTGGACATGTGTAGCTTAAAACTAACTACTATCATGTCTTAATGTAATTAGTGATATTGCTTTAAGGGCTTTTTTAGCCCCTAATATTCCTCTCAAGCCTGGAAGGGTGAGAGGTAGTGTACTAGCTCTGAGATTCTGTGAAATCTCACCTCAGTTTAGGTGTACAAATAATGAGATGACTAAGTGATATGAATAAACAAGTTTATAAATTTCAAGTTTAATGTTAAGAAAAGTAAAACTGAACATTAAATGTTACATTGTTGTTTTTTAAATGTTGATTTATCTTATGAGTATGTAAGATAGAGGAAAGCTTGGCAAGTATCAGGACAATAATAGTTTTATTGAACAAGGACTTTTTCCTAACCGTAATGTTAAAATTATTATGTGACATTGTTAATATTAGGTTATTTCATTTCATGCATGGGTAGATTGAGGTGCAAGAGTTTATTTAGCATAAATTGTTGAGGTACTCACTTAATGTGTCTCATTATAAAAAAAATTGACATTTTCGTATAATAGAATTTAATTTTAGGGTCCAGAGAGATTTAGTATCTTTTCTAAGTACCTGATATGTAACTGTTAGATTTTCTCAGTCCTTGCCTTCCACTGTTCAGTTTTTCACAGACCCTTTGACAAAGCTAATGACTATGCATCCATATCTAAAGTTGGGTTTAGTAAGCCAGGAAACTGAGAGAAGGCAAAAGGAAGATCCTAGACCAAGGTCCTTTGATATATATAACCATCTTTTGAAATTGAGAACTTGCTATAATAGTTTTCCCTCATCATGTCACTACCTAGTTATTTGAAATCGTTTTTCTTGTTTATAAAAGGAACACATTTTGGGGGCTTCCCTGGTGGCGCAGTGGTTGAGAGTCCACCTGCCGATGCAGGGGACATGGGTTCGTGCCCTGGTCCGGGAAGATCCCACATGCCACGGAGCGGCTGGGCCCGTGAGCCATGGCCGCTGAGCCTGCGCGTCCAGAGCCTGTGCTCCACAACGGGAGAGACCACAGCAGTGAGAGGCCTGTGTACCGCAAAAAAAAAAAGAAAAAAAAAAAGGAACACATTTTCTAAAGAAGAAAGGAACTAGTGTCCATATCTCATTACCCATAGATAATATATTTACCTTCCTTAGGTAATAATATTTAAAAGTAAAATTGTATTAGAGTCAGTATTGAAGATGCCCTCCTTTAAATTCCACCTTTTATTGAAGTATACCTTATTCTGAATAGAATGGGTGAGAAGATAGTAGGATGAGATGCTGGATAATTAAGCAGGGGCTGAAATGATACTTGTTGAGAAGGTTCATAGGGGAAGGAATCCCTGTCAAATTACTGAAGCACAGACCAAATGGAAAAACAAACATTTGACTGTCATGAACATGTCTGTGGAAATGTAAGGTTATATATAGAGTATTGTTAACCATGTTATATATTATTTATATATATCATTTATAACTTTTAAAATATATTTTGATTCTGGTTGCTTTTTAGTTAGCTTTCTGCCTTCAAATGAAAAACAATGTCTTCACGATAGAGGAACGCCCAATAAGGCTGCCAATTTTGTTTTTAAGTTCTTTATTCTCAAAATTTAATCAGTAGGATCTTGTCCTGGAACTTCCCAGGTGTGTCTTCCACTTTTCACAGATGTGATTAGAGTAGAAATCATTCCTGTTTATCTGAATGAGAACCCTTTCGTAAAATTCCTTTGATTCTAAGATAACTAGATGAAATGTGTTACATAAATCATGTCACAGCAAACAGTTTTCACCTGGCACTAGAGCTTGATGGAATTTTAAAATGTTGGCTCGTTGCCTGTAGGGTTCAGTTATAGTTCTATAGAAAGTCTGTTTGTACAGATGAAGCAGTTCTTGGTAATGCAAGATTCATCTCTCAAGTGGTAGGGCCTGTATGAGTTTATTACAGAGATCCCTACTCTGAGCTGCCAAGACATATTCAGCAAAGCTTTGTTTTAATTTCTCATTGCTCTCCCTTTGGCACACTTATAAGAAAATGGAACAGACCTTCAGCTTGGTGAAACCCTTAGTATTTATGTAGTTCATTATCTACACAGTGCAGGAATGTTTTCAGTAAAATTTCCAGAAGATAGTCAAAAAATTTGGGCTTTAAGATACTGCTTTTATTTGCAGCTATGGACTCCCTGTCAAACCTAGTGTTCAGTTTCATCTTTTACCAAGAGTTCTACATTCCTCTTTACTTATTGGCAGTTTAGTCTGATACCTAGCCTTTTCTAACAGAATGATAAAGATCTACTCAGTATGTGCAGAAAAAGGGTGATGAACCCATGCTCTTTGACTCCAGAATAAACTATAGCTACAGGGCTGTATACTTCACACTGGGCCAAACTTTCTTCCTAAAAACCCTATTAGATTTTGCCATTCCCAGACTTTAAAACTTCTGTCACTTGTTAAGTTTTTTCATGTCTTTGGATGTCAAACAGATGCATACACACTTTAAAAAAATTCTTTTGTTTCCATTTCCCACCTTCATTACATTCTCTCTCCATAGGTAACTATTGTCATATTTTTTTTCTGAATCCTTTTATTTGTATAAACATGTAGCTTTATTTTGTGTGCATACAATACTCAATGTGCATGTATTTTAATTTTGCATTGCAGGTATTATGCTCTAGACATTATTTAGTTTGCCCTCAGCACTATTTTAAAGATCTGTACATCTTGATTTCTTTTTTTTTTTTTTTTTTTTTTTTTTTTTGTGGTACGCGGCCTCTCACCCTTGTGGCCTCTCCCGTTGCGGAGCACTGGCTCCAGACGCGCAGGCTCAGCGGCCAAGCCGCTCCGCGGCATGTGGGATCTTCCCGGACCGGGGCACGAACCCGTGTCCCCCGCATCGGCAGGCGGACTCTAAACCACTGCGCCACCAGGGAAGCCCCATCTTGATTTCTTTTAATCGCTGCCATAGTATTCTGTAGAGATAATTTGCTTCTTTTTATTTATCCTATGTGTTGGACACCTAAATCACAAGGCCTTTTTATAACTGACTTTATATTTTCAGAGTATCTCTTGCACTCTATGCAACTTAAATCCCAGCTACTTGAAGTTAATCACTCTTGTATGAAAACAAGGTATTTTTTATATTACCCTACCTTCACACATACTTCTAGTCTTTAACGGACTACTTCCTCGCCTCAAGACTCAAGTCAGATATCATTTCCTTGATGAAGACTTTAACAGCTATTTCATACTTGAGCTAGTTGCTCTGTACTCTGCTTACACAGCACTTACTTTTATCTTGGTATATAGAAGCCTATTTTTCTTCCCCAAAGTCTGTTTTTTCCCTCTGGATTCCTTAAAGGCAGGGATAAGCTCTTAGGTCTCTTTGTATCCTTTGCTCTAGTTTGGTGACTTGCCTATATTTGGCAAGCAATAAAACATTAACTGAATGCATGAAATGTCTGTGGTGAAATACTGGCAACATAAGCACAGGTGATCCTCCTACATAAGAAAGGGTTGGAACACAAATAGAAAAGTAATTTAAAAGAAGAGCATACAGGAGGCTGAATCCTAAAATGTTTTGAGGTCTGTAAAGATGCTAAGGAACACAACATATTCTGTTCAGATCGTGAAGGAAAACAAGAAAAAGGATAAACTATTGCTTGGGTCAGATGGTGTGTAATAATACTAGATGTTACAGTTAAGGCAGAGCTGTGGTACTCCTGGGTTGGTTTCAACTTCTCTATCAAAAGAAAATGATATTCAGGCTCAGTAAAGGAGACTAATGATGGTAGCAAGGGAATTAAAGTTTAAGGAAGGTGAGAGAGTGATAAGAAAGCACTCAATACTCTCAACTAGTTAACCTTCTGAGATTAAATGACTTGCATAAATGAATGGTTTGGTGTTCTTTGAGCAATTTATGGTCAGTACCAGAGGTGCCAAAAGACTTCAGATCCTGCAGATACTGCTTTTATTTTCAAAAAAGGGGGGTAAAAATAGGATTTTGAAACTGTGAGATTAGTGGGTTTCATGTCTATCTTTGGGACAGTTCTTTAATTGATCATTAGACAAATGGTTTGTGAAGACTTAACTAGAAAAGAAGCAGTCCTCTGGAGACTACATGGGTTCACTTGGAATATGTCTTATTAAACTAGTGTAATTCTTTTTCCTGTGTAGGTGGAGTAAGTTGATTTTGGCAAGGCTTTGGACAAAGTGTCTCATGATATGTTTATGAAATAGGTGGTCAAATTAGGTACTGTTTAATGACGACAGGTAGATTCATAGATGTTTGAAAAAATTTGATGAATGGATTGATATCAGCTTGGAGAGAGGTATTTCTAGTGACATGACCTGGCTCTTTCTTTCACTCTGTTCTATTAATCATTTTTATCACTGACTTGGATGAAACAGGCCCATCACATTTGCATATCACATAAAGCTGGAGCGAAAGCTAATAGTTTGGATGAGGGAATCAGGATTGAAAAAAAGCTTAGCCATCTGAAATGATTGGCTAAAACGAAAATGGTCTATAATAGTGATTAATGTAAAATTCTGCATATAGGTTTGTCAAATTATCACACTAGTTAAGAATCAAATAGACATGCTTTAAGAGCAATTCTTATGAAGAAGACCTGGGAATTTGTGATATAACTGTCACTGTCTCAGGTGTAGATTGTTTTAATAGAAGCGCAGTGTTTGGAACAGAAAAGGTGCGGAGTCTCTGGACGGGTGAGAAAATGCCATTGTGTTCCTTCATAGCTTCTGGGTTTTAAGAAGTGTCTCGGAACTTTGTCATAAAAGGAATATTTTAAAGAATCAGAGTGCTTTCCTTAGTAAACCTTAACTTTTGTGCGTATATGTATAGAGTGAGGGGTCATCAGAATAATAGCTGTTTTCAAATATTTAAAGACTAAAAGAAATATTTGTTCAGCTTTTAAAAGAAAGTACCTACTGTAGGGCTGGAAATTGTGCTGGGGCATTGGGGATATAATAGTGACTAAAAACAGAAAAAATGACTTCATCTTTACCCTTTGTGGCACTGACAGTCTGGTGGAAAAGTCAGACATTAAGCAAATAATTATATGAGTAAATGTAATTGGAGCTATGATAACTGCAGTGAAGTAGAGGTACATGGCACCCCGGGAGTGTACAGTATGGGCATTTAATTTGGTTAGTAAGGGAAGCCTTGCTTGAGGAAGTGATGCTTGAGGTAACAGAGAGTATACATTAAGTAGGTGAAAAGGGGAGGAGAGAGGGACCCAAAATGAGTGAGCATGGTGATTATGAAGGACGGAAAGTCTGTCCGATTGACGGAGAATACATTCCAAACCTGAAAATGAAGAAGCAGTCAAGCCCCTCAGACCTTGAAGACCTTACCAAGAAGTTTATTCTGTATCTGGAAACACTGAAAAGCATTTGCTGGTCTTACCTCAAAGACTATCTGATTTAAAT
Organism: Globicephala melas; assembly: GCF_963455315.2. NCBI lineage: Eukaryota > Metazoa > Chordata > Mammalia > Artiodactyla > Delphinidae > Globicephala > Globicephala melas. Next base: position 54,205,305 of record NC_083319.1, on the reverse strand, counting down.
TTGGGAAGATGTCTATGGCTACAGACTGGCATGAGACCAGAGGGGCCTTGGTAAACCATCTGAGGAAGGATTTCAGGGAGGTGGACAGGGGGCGTTGTGCTTCAAGAAATGGGGCCAGTCAGTGAAAGTGGAATTCACCTGTGGATATCAGCTGGGAGAGAGTGGAGAGAGCACTGTATTTAGGGTCAGAGGTCTTGGGTATGAATCCCACTTTTGCCGCTTACTAGCTTGGTGGCCTTGTGCAAATCACACTGTCTATCCCTGATTGAATGAACTGCACAACATTTGCTTGCAGGTTTTGTAAGGATTCTATGATTTGACATACATGTGAATGACTTACAAACTGTGAAGTGTTACATAAAATGGAAGATTTGAGAAAAAAAAAATCAGTCAACAATGGCCATTATCGGACTGGGTGGTAGAATAATGGAATGGAATTTCTTAAGTAGTTCCTAGCCTAACCATTTGGAATAGATGGTTCTTTAAGATTTCTATCATTATGTTTTCAGATTTTCATTCCTCTTCCCTTTGTTTTGGAGAATTCACTGATAGGTACAGTCTAAAAATTTATAGTGACTTTCTAGTTAACACATTATTGACCGGAGATGTATTACTGCCACAGGCGTTAGTTTCTGCAAAAATCCTCCGGTCAATAATGTGTTAACAGTCAAGTTGCTAGAGGTGGTTTCAAGTCTGAGATACATGAGCTGTTTTTCTTATGTGTGATCTCAAAAACAAGAAGAAGTTTTAAGGAATCTTGTAGCAAAACTCTAAAAAAAATAAGGAAGTATAAAAAATTCCTCAAATATATCTTTTGGTAAGGTAGTACTTTTCTATCTTAAGTTACGTTCAAGTACATAGAGATACATCTACTCTAGAGTGTTGCCCGTGTACATGTATGTAGATGTGTGAATCCACACAAATACACAGAAGGTCCTGTGAATGGAAATATACCTATAGTTTTTGAAATGCTTTAATTTAAAACCCATGGTAAAATAGAAATCAGTGTAAAATATGTTGTTTAGCTACTTTTTTGAGACAGATAGGAAAGGAATGGTATTTCTAATTACTCATGGGAAGGAAGATGCATTGGTAACATTATTTATTTGCATATTTATACACTCAAAATTCACTCAACAAATATTCATTGAGCACATAAGATGTTTACATGCATTGCTCTAACCTGTATTTTTATTAAAGTTATTTATATATGTTACCACTAGTCTCAAAAATCTGTTTCTAGGTAATATACGACATGCCCCTTTGCAAGTAAACTAAAGCAAAAAGCCAGAATGCAAATATAACCTAAAATTTAAAACTTATGCAATCCTTTGGCAGAATTCCAAAGATGACTTCCAACTGTCGCATTCTGCACATTTAATCAAGTTTTATGTTATTGTCCTTGATTATTTTGTTTTTTTTTATGGTTCAAAAGAATTATTCAATTCTAAGCATGTTACCTATAGTGTGTGACTCCTGCATGTTTCTTATGATTGGAGACATTTCTGTGCAGAGAAGGAAATACTGTTCATTCTCGTTATTTAATGCTTTTTCTTTAGGGAACTGGAAATAGTAATTGCTGAAAGCCAACTGCATTTTAGGGGTGTTAAAACTTGGAAGTTGCTTCTGGATCCATAGCTGAGTAGAAGACACGTCTGAGTGAGAAATCAAATCTTCCCACAGACTTCCATTTATACTGATAATGGCTGTAGTAGATGGACGAGGCACCCTGCTAAGGACTTTACATGTATTTTTGTTTAATCTTTCCAACAACCCTGTGAAGTGTGGGTATTGTTATTCCAGTTTTACAGATGAGGACACTGGGGTTTAGTGAGGTTAAATAACTAGTACATAGGCAGGTCTAGGTTCTATCTCAAGTCACTTTTGATTCCAAGACTGCTATGCCAGTTGAAACAGCTGATTTGGTACAAAAATAAGTTGATTGAAATCATTTTAGACTAATCTCCTGGAGCCATGCTTCTTGATTTTTGCTATGGTACTGTATTAAAAGGAGATAACAGACAGCAGATACAAAGGGAGAAACAAGAAACTTACAGTAATCCCTGAGTAGTAATGGATTTCTTGCTGTTGCTTTTGTAATAAGTTTTTAAAATATCTAGTGCTTATGCATAGTAAAAATTAATTCAGGTAGCCCAAGAGTATATACAGTTAAATCATGTCTCCCACTCCAGCATCCACATAGAGGCAACTGCTATATCTAATTTCTGGTTTTTCTTCCAGAGATAGAATTAACATGGATTGATTTTTGTTTTTTTTTTTAAAGAATGACATTTGAGCATCCAGTCTAAAGAAACAAACTGGAAGCACCCAGGTCTGGGGCCTGGTTAACATATGAGTGGGCCAAACCAGAGATGGATGCAGATGAGACTCAGCATTGAGAATGCAGACAGGCCATCGCATTAACCCCCTCCCCCTCGGGGTAACAGAAAGTTCACCAAGCAGGCTTGCTCCGTTTTAAAGATGAGAAAATTGGTTATTTCTGTCAAGTGGATAGTTACGTATAGAGCCAAAATCAAATGCAGGACTATGACCCTCATCTTTCCATTCTGCTGCAGTGCAAGTGACCTCTGGATTTTAGAGTGTTGTGAAGAATTGTACAATTGAAGTGGTCTAAAATTGACTAGAATTTCTACAGGTAAGCCAGATAGCAAACTTCAGACAGACAAAGGCTGTAGAAGATCTTTCTTTTTTTAACTTTTAAGATACATTCTTAATTTTACAGTAGATTCAGGTTTACAGCAAGCTTGTGAAGGTAGCACAGAGAGTTCCCTTATATCTTACATACAGTTTCCTCTCTTATTAACAGATTTCACCATTCTAAAGTTACTCTTTATCCCCTTTCCATACTATACTCTTTGAAAGGAGGTTACTACGTGGAGCCCACACTTAAGAAGTCAGGAGTTATGTTGCACCTCTTTGAGGGTAGAGTAGCTTCATAAATTATTTAGAATACTTCTGCACAAGAGATTTGTTTCTCCTCCCTCAGTCTGTTTATTTATTTAGCCAATCATTTATTTATGTTAAGTATGGACTCATAGATACTTATTTTATACTTTGGGTTAAAATCCAATACTGTTTTATTTTATTGCTCAAATTGTTCCAGTTTTGGCCATTGGGAACTTTTAAATTGTTCTATGTTAACTCCTGTGTTTTTTTGACTTACCCTCATCATTGTGCGTGTGTGTGTGTGTGTGTGTGTGTGTGTGTGTTTTTCTTTTTTGAGCCCTTCCTTTCTGGCATCTCAGGACGCATGAGACTTACCTTTACGTTTCCTGCTTCACTCCTAGAATCTGTCATTTTTTTCCGGAGAGCCCTGGTTCCTTTTTTTTTTTTTTCCGGTACGCGGGCCTCTCACTGTTGTGGCCTCTCCCGTTGCGGAGCACAGGCTCCGGAAACGCAGGCTCAGCGGCCATGGCTCACGGGCCCAGCCGCTCCGCGGCATGTGGGATCTTCCCGGACCAGGGCACGAACCCGCGTACCCCACATCGTCAGGCGGACTCACAACCACTGCGCCACCAGGGAAGCCCAGCCCTGGTTCCTTTTACTTCAAAATGATTTTAGAAACCATGATCTGGATGACAGATAGCAGCTCTTTTAAAACCAAATCTCGAGTAGAAAAGAAAATTTTAGCCATTGTTCCATGAAGCACTAAATTAGGTCATTGCAGTAATTTGTTTGTTAATATTGTTAGAATATAAAATTTGCCTGAGTGAATTGAATAGAATGATCCTAAGAGTTTTTAAGGTAAAATTCTAAGAAAGACAATTATTATATTACTCTTTTCTGTTACTTAGGAAAAAAAAACCTGTCCTTGATGGCACTTTATTTGATATATTTTTTTTGTCCTTGACCGGAACCTGAGGCAAAACTTCAAAACATGGTAATTTGAAACAGGTTGGGATTCACACTGGGATTTTGGAAGACTTTATACTCCATTAGGAAAATTACCAAGCATAGAGTTTATGAAAGACATATAATTCATATTTATCTAAAGAATAATGTGTCACTAAGCATTTTAAATCTGTGTATCCATCAGGGAGAGAATATTAAGGAAAAGAAAGAAAAAAATGACCATTGAGCATAGTTATAGTATCTAGACAGTGTGTCCTTACTGATTTAAGTTATTACAGAGGAATATTCCCTATTAGAGATCTGGTCTTTCTAACTCTAGCATTGAGGTTTTTCTTAATCTGAGATATTTGTAGATAGATCAGACAACTCTTTAGGTGGGGACAGTTTAAAGGGATTTGTGTGTGTGTGTATTTGCAATCTTAGTAGTACTGATGAACATTTGTTAAAAGCTTATTTCTGAATTTTATTGTTTGACCTGCCTTACTAGGCAAGTATTCTCTTTTGCTCTTCAGCATCTACCATTTTAGTAAGCAAGTTGAATTTTTACAGCTCATCAAACAACCAGGTCAGAAGAATCACAAGATCTGATAGGTGAAATGCATATAGTGTATGTTGATTGTAAAAAAAAAAAAAAATTATTTTCCTAGAATTAACCAAATGTTTTTTCCTGGGCTATAGTCATCACTATTTATCCTAATCTATTATATTTTAATTTGCTGTCTCTTAGTTTAACTGTGAGGAGTAGTCTTTTGAGTCAATGAAAATAGAAAAGCGTCGAATTAAACTGATGGTGTGCAATTGCAATTAGTAAGAAGCATAGCACTAATGAGGAAAAGAACCAGGCAGGTCAAAACTGTAGCAAAGGTAAATGAAGCACTCTCTAATGAATAAGCAAACGTGACTCAGTGCACAGAAAAACTGAGTGAGGCAGAGATGCCCAGGGAGCCCTGGAATGAAAATAGCTGGCAAACCTCAAAAGGGATAGAGCTGAGTGTAGAGATGGGGAAATAAAAAAGGGTCTGAGTAAGGGTTACTGGTGAGTCCTGAGGCTGGCAAAGATTGCCAGGGAGAATGTGAGAAACTGAGTATCTTCTTGGTGGTTCTGACAGAAATGCTAAAGATTATGCTTGAAGGGCCCGGAAACACTGATCTGGGACTTGCTGGAGGGAAACTTAAATGTATTAAGTGTGCAGAGTGCGCCAGGTGTATTATGTCATTTAATCCTTAGATCAACTCTTTAAGGGAGTGTATTGTTAATTACAGTATTACAGATGAAAGAAATGAGGCACAGAGGGGGTTGAGAATATGCTACAAACCACACAGCAACTAATCAGGTAAACTATGATCAGCGTTTACAGTTTTGAATTTTTAATTTCAAAGCAGCTTGGGAGATGAAGATAGAGAAAATCAATTCAGTGTAGCATACATGCCGACACTTAGGATCAGGGCAACCATCAATACATTTTTGGAGTTTATGGGTTGTATTGATTAAGAGAAAGGAGTTTAAAATGGCGGCTCTTAGGTTTAGGTAGTTTAGAGCAGTTGAAAAATGAAGGTTGGGGTAGGCTGCTGTACTGAAAGGGCCTCAGAATGGACTGAGGACTGGAGATAGCTAAAGGAGCAAGTGCACTTGGGGATCAACTAAAAGGTGGAGATGGGGTTATTTTTGGTCCTTCTAATTATCATTTCACATTCATTTTGATCTTGTCAGGAGTCTTATAGACTAAAGAGAGTGATTGTGGCTCTCCTTTTGGGCGGAAGAGATACATTTTAGGGGTTATTCTTAGAGTCTGGCAAACTGGTTGTTAGTATAATAGTCCATTTGTGAATGGGAAAGGAGAAAAATGAAAAACCACTGTGAGTTGTAAGGATGTAATATGTTTTAAATGGTGTGTTTATGTTTACAGAGTAAATCTCAAGAGCAAATTAATTACATGTCTGTAGTTCTTAAGTAGGCTGAGTGGGGAAAAAGGATGATTTAATCTTTATTGCTGGCCAAATCTCTAGGCTGGCCATTTTTTCCTTTTAATAAAAATCCTTGTGGTTCCTTGTCTTCCCATTAGCTCATAGTTGAGAGCTCTGGTAAGTTGTCTGTGAGACGGAGTGTATTAGGCTTGCCTGATTAAAATTGTTCATGAGAGATCAAGCTGACAAGGGACTTTTAGCATAATTAAAAAAGCACTGCTAGCCTTTAAAGATGAGATTTCAGAGATTTCTGAACTTATATCCACCTGTAGGGAAGTGTGTTTGTGTAATTAGATTCCAGTTCTCTCATGAACCCTTCTTACTTAATTCACACATGGTGTTCTTTCCTTTTATGGAATATCATATTCTCATGTAGGAGACAAGAAATATTGAAAGGAGCCAGAACTTGAATGAACTGAAACATTTCCCTTGAAAGATCACATGTGATAAGTTAAGCAATCAGTTACCTCCTTATGTTAACCTGTTTATTTATAAAAGGAAACTCAGGAACAAAGTTGAAGATAGCAAAGGGAAAAATCAAAACAAATTGCATATCTTGTGTTTGCCGCCTAATCTGAGAAAATTTACACCAGCTTTTGGAAAATATTCTCCTTTTGTTTAATGGACAGCTTAGCCCAAAGTTTTGTTTTTGTCTTTTCATTTTATAGTCCAAATTTTTCAGTGCTGGGATCTGAAATCATTCAGTTATTATCCCCATTTTACTATCATGTTTCAGAAAAAAAAGATGATTACAGTTAATGTGGTTTAAAATGGCTTCTTTTGTCCTTTTAAAGCAAAGCTGACTGCTATATACTGTTTGAGTACTTTATAGAGCACCACAGTTTTCTTCCTATGTGTTTTTTAAAATACATTTTAATTTTTCAGAAAGGAACCCTTTCTAGCATAAATCAAAATGTTATTGCTATAATGAGGCAGCATTTTAGAAGAAAATTACCAAGGTGTGAATTTTTTTTTACCTACCTGTATAAGGCGTTTATTTCATAGACTAAGGATTTCTGCACATGTGAATATTTCTTTAGGAAAAGCATTTTCCTCAGCCGATAACTAATGCTTTGTTTTCACCTGGAAGATTGCTTTCGAACATTTCTCTTGTAATTAAAATAATTTTTCCATTAGCTGAGAGTGGTTCTCAAAGCTTCTTGACTTTTTTTTAGTTCCATCTTATTTTGCATTTTTAAAAAGAATTAGGTCTAGCCTGATTATAACATAAAACACCAGTGTCCAACAGGAAACTAAGCTATTTCCATGTCAGCTCTGTACAAGTGAATAAGATGAAAAAAGAAGCCCCCCCAAAATGTACCTTAAATTATCCCCCTTATATATTAAGACTGATTTTAGGAACTTAATCAAAGATACATTGGCCAGGCATCAAAATATTTTAATTTTAAATCATGAAGAATGGAAGCAAGGAACCTGAAATTTTAAATGGTGGGAGGTTTTTTGATGTCGTATTATCTGCAGGAGAACTCTAAACAAGGTTGTATCTTGAAATGGTAAAATCTGTGAATAGTTTTGTTTCTGGGAGGAGGTCACAAAAAGTTTATTTCTCTGGCTTTCTCCTTGACAAGTAATCAGAGTAGTTCACAGATCCCCTGGTTTCCAACCATTTTATATAGTCTTGAGAATTAATTTTTGCATCAAATTATATATACCCTTAGTTTTGATTGAATAAACTGTTTTAATAGGGCTGCACGATCAAATAGGCTAGGTAATAATAGTTGCTTCAATTAAGGCATAATTTAGGATGAACTCATGTAGAATTAACAAGGTGTAGTGTGTCTGTTATAATTGTGGCAACTAGTATATCTCTGTCATAGGCAGTACAGTTTCTTTTGTATATCAATAAAAAGGGAAAACCCTTATGTTTTCCTTATTCTTGTTTAATTCAAGTTTAGTTTAATTCTTGTTACTGGTTACTATAGCCATTTAATTCCTTATTCATCCACCTGTCCATCATCCATTCATTTAGTCAATAAACATTTATTGAACCTTTCCCGTATGTCAGGAATTGGGCTTGGGTACTGGTGATTTAGAGATGAATAACTGTTTTTGAGATTTTTTTTTTGGCAAGAAACAAAATCGCAAATAATTATTAGTATGAATAGAGTGATGTACATGTAAAACAAGGTACTCTAATTGTTGCTGGAATGTCAATGAAGATTTCAATAGAGGAGACAATATTTAAAGTGAGTCTGGAAGGATAAAAGTTTCTTCACCAGGCTGAAAATAAGAGGAAGGGCATTCAGGGAAGTGAAAACAGAAAGTACAGATGTATTGCATTTCATAAGACTTGCCAGTATTTTAGTATATCTGGAATATACAGGAGAAATAAATGGAAGTGGTGTTGGAAAAGTGGACAGGAAGGTCTCTCATTCACCATGTTGATGAGTTTAGACTTGTAAGGAGAGGAGTTACAAGGCACTGAGGGAAATGAAGCTGGATGAATAACATGAGAAAATTTGTATTTTTGAAAAATAAATTGGGCAGGATTATAGGAAATATTTGGATAGGGAGGAAAGAGATTACACAGTGACCATCAGATGGTCCCTATTTCTTCAGTGAACTAGGAGGCAATCTTATATCATTGGGCTTTGGAGCCAGACTTGACTTCAGATCCTCAATGTGAAGGTCCCCTTAACTTCCCTCAGCCTATGATTTTTCATTTGTAAAATGGGGATAATAGCTATCTTGCAGTATTGTAAAGTTCATGTGTTCAAAATGCTTTGCTCAAATTTCTAGGCTTGTAATATATATTCAATAAATGGCAGCAATTATTATTAGTTATTGACTTATAAGTACTTAGAATTACATGGTAAACATTATAAGTGCTCCTTTCCCTCAAGAAATTTATAAAAATTTAGTATGTGCAAAAACAGATGAACAAGATAAATACATATTTTACAAACTATGTTTATTTTTGAAGCCTTCTTTATTGCTTTCCCTGTGTGGATGACCCAGTTGACGATTGACAAGGGTGTTCATTGACCTTGCTCATATATTCCCAAATGCTTTAAACCATTCAAAATATTTGGTGTCGGTGGCTTTATGGTCAGATGAATATGATTAAATAAATTTCTCCCCAAGTGGAAACTATTCTGTTTTTATAACTAGTACCTTTAAAGATGAAGAAATACTGTCTCCTATCTCAAGTGGGAATTTCTTCTAGGACCTCACTTAACAGGTGATTGTTTGAGTTTCTGCTTAAACTCCTTTGCAAGGGTGCTTTACCCTACAGAGAAATCCATGTTTGGACAGCTCGAATTGGAATTGTAGAATATTCTTCTCGTGTATCTGACGCAGCTTCTTTTTCATTTCTACTGCGTGGGTACTAGTTCTCTCTTGAAGCCACATAGACCAAGTTTAATCAATCTTTCACTTGCTGTGCCATCAGCTGTTTGTCAAAAGCCATCATCCCTTTTTTCAAGCTTCTCATTTCCAGGCTTAGTGTATTTTCAGGTTTTCCAGGTTTTGTGGTTGTTGATTTTTTTTAAAAAACAGGTTTGTTGAAGTATATGTGACCTAAAATAAACTGCACATATGTAAAGTATACAACTTTGATATATGCACATATCTGTGAAACCATAACTGCAATCAAAGTAATGGCTATGCAGTCACCCCAATAGTTTCCTTGTGTCTCTTTATATACTCTTTGTTCCACCACTCCCTGTCCCATCAAGCCCGGTCCCACCCTCCCAACCCCTGCAATTACTCCTCTGTTTCTGTCAATATAGATTAGTTTACATTTCCTGAAGTTTATATAAATGAAATCATACAGTATGCATTCTTTTTTTTTGTCTGGCTTCTTTCAGTCAGCATACTTATTTTGAGATTTATCCATATTGTTGCAGGTAACAATATTTTATTTCCTTTTATTGATGAGTATTGTCCCATTATAAGGATATACCACAGTTAGTTTATCCATTCACCTGTTAATGGACAATTGGATTATATCCAGTTATTGAGTATTACGATTAAAGTAATTATGACCATTGATGTTATAAGACCTTGTATGGACATAGGCTTTCTTTTTGGGGGAGGAGGGTAAATACCTAGGAGTAGAATAGTTGGGTTATATGACGGTAATATGTTTAAATGGGTAATATGTTTAAATGGGTAATATGACGGGTAATATGTTTAAATATTTAAGAAACTTCCAAACTTTTCAAACTGATGGTACCTTTTTACATCCCCACCAGCATAGTATGAGAGTTCTAGTTCCTCTGCATCCTTACCAATGCTTGGTAAACCAAGCTCATTCTAAAGTGTGTGTAGTGGTTTTTCCTTGTGGTATTAATTTGCATCATCCTAAGGTTAATAATTTTGAACATGTGCTCATTTATTATCTTTATATCTTCTCTGGTGTCTGTTCAGATCTTTTGTCCATTTTAAATCAGGTTATTATTGAATTTTAAGAGTTCTTTATACATTATTGATACAAGTCTTGTACTGGATATATGATTTGCAGATATTTTCTCCTAGTCAGCTTGTCTTTTCATTCCCAAACAGTGTCTTTCAAATAGCAGAAGGTTTAATTTTGGTAAAATCTAATTTATCAATTTTACCTTTTCTGGATTATACTGTTGGCATCTTTTCTAAAAAATCTTTACCTAACTCAAAGTCTAAAATATTTTATTACATATTTTGTTATAGAAGTTTTATGGTTTTACTTTTTACACTTATGTCTATAATCCATTTTTATAATAAAATTTTTACTTTGGAATAGTTTTAGACTTGCAGAAAAGTTGCAAAGGTAGTATATAGAGTTCCTGTATACCACTCATCCACTTTGTCTTATTATTAACATCTTATATACCCATGGTAAATTTGTCGAAACTAGGCAGTCAATATAGGTACATTACTATTAACTACACTTAAGACTTTATTTAGATTTCACCAGTTTTGGGTTTTTTTTTTTTTTGCGGTACGCGGGCCTCTCACTGTTGCGGCCTCTCCCATTGCGGAGCACAGGCTCTGGAAACGCAGGCTCAGCGGCCATGGCTCACGGGCCCAGCCGCTCCATGGCATGTGGGATTTTCCCGGACCGGGGCACGAACCCGTGTCCCCTGCATCGGCAGGCGGACTCTCAACCACTGCGCCACCAGGGAAGCCCTCACCAGTTTATTTTAACTGTTTTCTGTTCCAGAATTCAGTCCAGAATTTCTTATTGTGTTTAGGGCTCATGCCCCCTTAGTCTTCTCTGATCCTTGACAGTTTCTTAGTCTTTCCTTATTTTTAATGACCATGACCATCTTGAGCAGTACAGGTCAGATATTTTGTAGAATGTCCCTCAATTTGGGGTTGTCTGATGTTTCTCTTCATTAGATTGGGATGATTTTTGGGAGAAGTGGGCGTGGGTGGACACATGCTATCAACATGCTTTATCACTGGTGCTGCTTAACCATGATCACCCAGCCAAAGTGATATTTGCCAGGTTTCTCCACTGTAAAGTTAATCTTTTTGTTTTTTCTTACCCTTTCCATGCTAAAGCATGGAAGCAAGTCACTTCCACTTTTTTGGAAGCAAGTCACTAAGTATAGCCCATGCTCCAGGGAGGTGGGGGGAGGAATTATGCTTTACTTCCTGGAGATGAGTATCTACATAAATTATTTGGAATCCTTTTGTAAGATCAGTACTATAAATGGTATTTATTATTTGTCTCTTCTTCTCCACTTATTTATTTCTTCAATAATTTATTATACCAGTATGGATTCATGTATATTAGTTTTATACTTTAAGTTATAATCAAGTACTATGTTTTTATTTTGCCACTCAACTTATTCTAGTTCTGGCCATTCCAGCTCCTGTAGGTTGACTCCTGTGTCCCTTGGACTTACTCTTTTCCTTTTTTTTTTCTCTTCTCAGCACTTTGTTTCCTGACACTACAAGATGCCTAAGGTCATCGTATATTTTCAGTGCTCCAGCCTTAGAATCAGCCATTTCTCAAAGGAGCCCTAGATACTTTTCTGGGGGTATGTTATTTAGGAACCAAGATGTGGGCACTGGATATGCTGGTTTCTGCTACTGGGGTGTCACTATGTCTAGGTTCTCTCAGCAAGCAGAGCCAGGAAATATATGTATGTATGCTAACTGATGGATATACACATCTATAATTACTTCTGCATCTATCCATTTTTATCTATATTAAGCTAAATGTGAATCATACTGATGTTGCTCTTTTCCATTACCACATAATGTTTTTCCATAATGTCTCTCTCCAGCAGTGAGAAACATGGTTCTCACCATCCATTTAGTACTTATTTGTTCAACCCCAGTATACATGTAAAGCAGTTTCAGAGTTGTTAACCTGTACCCTGCAATCCATTTTGAGTTAGTTTTTGTATATGTTGTGAGATGGATGAGGGTTCACTTTTTAAAAATATGAATATCCAACTGTTCCAGCAATATTTGTTTAAAAGGCTGTCCTTTCTCCACTGAAAAGCCTTTGCATCTTTGTTGAAAACTGGTTGTCCATTTAGGTATGGGTCAGTTTTGGAACTGTATTCTATTTGTTGGTGTGTTTGTCTATTTTTACTCCAATAACTTATTGTCTTGATTATTGTAGATTCATAGTAAAGTTTGAAATCAGGTAATTTTGTTAGCCCTCTTTTCTTCTTTTTCAAAGTTGTTTATCTATTCTATGTCATTTGCTTTTTTTCATGAATTTTAGAATCACTTTGTCAATTTCTACCAAAAAAAAGCCTATTGGGATTTGGATTTGAATTGTATAGAATCTTTAGAACAATTTGGGAAGAACTTAACAATATTGAGTCATATAATCCGTGACTAAATAATACCTCTCCATTTATTTATGTCTTTAACTTCTTTCAGAAATGTTTTGTAGTTGTCAGTGTACAGGTCTTACACATCTTTTGTCAGATTTATTCCTAAGTGTTTCATATGTATTGATGCTATTGTAAATGGTATTGCTTTTTAATTGTAACTTCCAGTGTTTGTTTATTAGTAAATAGACGTGTGATTGATTTTTTAAATATTGTCACTTAACTTATTCCAGCTCTGGCCTTTGGGAGCTCTTCTAGGTTGGGTCTTGTGTCCCTTGGACTTACTTCCATCTTTTTTGTGTGTCTTTTTTTCCTTTTCTCAGCACTTTCTTGTTTTTTCACACTACAAGATGCCTAAGGCTCATCTTATATTTTCCGTGCCCAAGCCTTAGAATTAGCAATTTCTCAAAGGAGCCCTGGTGTCTTGAAACTGTTTAAAACTTAATAGTTCTTGTAGCTATTTTATAGATTCTGTCTGAGTTTCTACATAGAAGATCATGTTGTTTGTGAATAAAGAAAGTTTTACATCTTCCTTTCTCAATACCTTTCATTTCTTTTTCTTGCCCAGTTGCACTGGCTAGAACCTCCAGCATAACAAAGAACAGAAGTGATAGGAGCAACCATTTCTATCTTGTTCCTGATCATAGAGGAGAAGCAGTCAGTCTTTCACCATTAAGTACGATGTTAACTATAGGTTTGTCATAGATGCATTTTATCAGGCTAAATAATTGTTCTTTTGTTGTCTCCTCTGCAGAGGGTTTTATCAGAAATGGATATTGGATTTTGTCAAATACGTTTTTGGTACCTATTTTTTTTTCTATTTTTTATTTATTTATTTTAAAAATACCTTTATTGGAGTATAATTGCTTTAAATGTTGTGTTAGTTTCTGCTGTACAACAAAGTGAATCAGCTATATGTATACATATATCCCCATATCCCCTGCCTCTTGAGCCTTGCTATCCCACCCTTCTAGGTTGTCACAAAGCATTGAGCTGATCTCCCTGTGCTATGCAGCAGCTTCTCACTAGCCGTCCATTTTACATTTGGCAGTGTATATATGTCAGTGCTACTCTCTCAGTTCGTCCCAGCTTCCCCTTACCCCCCGTGTCCTCAAGTCCATTCGCTACGTCTGCGTCTTTATTCCTGCCTTGCCACTAGGTTCATCACTACCATTTTTTTCAGATTCCGTATGTATGCGTTAGCATCCCGTATGTGTTTTTCTCTTTCTGACTTCACTTTGTATAACAGACTCTAGGTCCATCTACCTCACTACAAATGACTCAATTTCATTTCCTTTTATGGCTGAGTAATATTCCATTGTATATATGTGCCACATCTTCTCTATCCATTCATCTGTTGATGGACACTTAGGTTGCCTCCATGTCCTGGCTATTGTAAATAATGCTGCAGTGAACATTGTGGTACATGACTCTTTTTGAATTATGATTTTCTCAGGGTATATGCCCAGTAGTGGGATTGCTGGGTCATATGGTAGTTCAATTTTTTAAAGAACCTCCATATTGTGCTCCATAGTGGCTGTATCAATGTACATTCCCACCAACATTGCAAGAGGGTTCCCTTTTCTCCACACCCTCTCCAGCATTTATTGTAGATTTTTTATCATGGCCATTCTGAGTGGTGTGAGGTGATGCTTCATTGCAGTTTTGATTTGCAGTTCTCTAATGATTAGTGACATTGAGTATCTTTTCATATGTTTGTTGGCAATTTGTATGTCTACTTTGGAGGAATGTCTATTTAGGTCTTCCGCCCATTTTTGGATTCGGTTTATTTTTTTGATATTGCACTGCATGAGCTGCTTGTGTATTTTGGAGATTAATCCTTTGTCAGTTGCTTCGTTTGCAAATACTTTCTCCCATTCTGAGGGTTGTCCTTTCATCTTGTTTATGGTTTCCTTTGCTGTGCGAAAGATTTTTTTTTTCTTTTTTGCTGTACACGGGCCTCTCACTGTTGTGGCCTCTCCCATTGCAGAGCACAGGCTCCGGACGCGCAGGCTCAGCAGCCATGGCTCACGGGCCTCACTGCTGCACGGCATGTGGAATCTTCCCGGACCGGGGCACGAACCTGTGTCCCCTGAATCGGCAGGCGGACTATCAACCACTGTGCCACCAGGGAAGCCCTGTGCAAAAGATTTTAAGTTCCATTAGGTCCCATTTGTTTATTTTTGTTTTTATTTCCATTGCTGTAGGATAATCTCAATAGATGCAGAAAAAGCTTTTGACAAAATTCAGCACCCATTTATGATAAAAACTTTCCAGAAAGTGGGCATAGAGGGAACCTACCTCAGCATAGTAAAAGCCATATTGACAAACCCACAGCCAACATCATTCTCAAAGGTGAAAAACTGAAAGCATTTCCTCTAAGATCAGGAAAAAGACAAGGGTGCCCACTCTCACCACTGTTATTCAGCATAGTTTGGGGAGTTTTAGCCATGGCAATCAGAGAAGAAAAAGAAATAAAAAGAATCCAAATTAGAAAAGAAGAAGTAAAACTGTCACTGTTTGCAGATGACATGATACTCTACGTAGGTAATCCTAAAGATGCCATTAGAAAACTACTAGAGCTAATCAATGAATTTGGTAATGTAGCAGGATACAAAATTAATGCACAGAAATCTCTTGCATTCCTATACACTAACAACAAAAAGTCAGAAAGATAGATCAAGGAAACACTCGCATTTACCATTGCAACAAAAAGAATAAAATACCTAGGAATAAACCTACCTAAGGAGAGAAAAGACCTGTATGCAGAAAACTATGAGACACTGATGAAAGAAATTAAAGACGATACAAACAGATGGAGAAATATACCACATTCTTGGATTGGAAGAATCAACATTGTGAAAATGACTATACTACCCAAAGCAATCTACAGATTCAATGCAATCCCTATCAAACTACCACTGGCATTTTTCACAGAACTAGAACAAAAAATTTTACAGTATGTATGGAAACACAAAAGACCCCGAATGGCCAAAGCAATCTTGAGAAAGAAAAACAGAGCTGGAGGAATCAGGCTCCCTGATTTCAGACTCTACTACAAAGCTACAGTAATCAAGGCAGTTTGGTACTGGTACAAAAACAGAAATATAGATCAATGGAACAGGATAGAAAGCCCAGAGATAAACCCACGCACATATGGTCACCTTATCTTTGGTAACGGAGGCAAGAATATACAGTGGAGAAAAGCAGCCTCTTCAATAAGTGGTGCTGGGAAAACTGGACAGCTACATGTAAAAGAATGAAATCAGAACACTTCCTAACACCATACACAAAAATAAGCTCAAAATGGATCAAAGACCTAAATGTAAGGCCAGACACTATAAAACTCTCAGAGGAAAACATAGGCAGAACACTCTATGACGTAAATCACAGCAAGATCCTTTTTGGTACCTATTTAGGTGATCCTAAGGTATTCTTTTATTAGTTTCTTGACATGGTGAATTACATTTAATTCACCATCCCTGAAACCCTGAACTACCTTTGAAACCAATGATTGACTCCACTTGGTCTTGATATATTATCTTTTATGGATATTGTTAGATTTAGCTTTTTAGAATTTTTATTTATGTTTATGGGGAATATTGGTCTCTAGTTTCCTTTAAAAAATATCTACGTCGGGGCTTCCCTGGTGGTGTAGTGGTTGGGAGTCCGCCTGCCGATGCAGGGGACGCTGGTTCGTGCCCCAGTCTGGGAGGATCCCACATGCCGCGGAGCGGCTGGGCCCGTGAGCCATGGCCACTGAGCTTGGGCGTCCAGAGCCTGTGCTCCGCAACGGGAGAGGCCAAGACAGTGAGAGGCCCGCGTACTGCAAAAAAAAAAAAAAAAAAATCTATGTCTGGTTTTGGTATCAGAGTAATGCTGGTCTCAGAGTATAGATTGGAAAGTATTCTTTCCTCTGTAATTTTTGGGAAAACTGTTAGGATTATTCTTCAGCGAAGCCATCTGGGCCTGCAATTTTTCTTGTGGGAATGTTTTTAACTATAAATTCAATTTCTGTAGTAGGTAGAGGTTTACTTACATTATCTATTTCTTCTTGAATGAGCTTTGGTAATTTGTGTCTTTCAAGGAATTGATTATTTTTTCTAAGTTGTCAAGGTTATTGGTATAAAGTTGTTATATTCCCATATGATCTGTCGATTAGTGATGTCACTTCTCTCATTCCTGACATCTTTAATTTCTGATCAGACATGTCTGTCTAGACATCTATCAATTTATTGACCGTTTTAAAGAGTAAGCTTTCTGTTTCATTTACTTTTCCTGTTTTACTATTTTCTACCTCACTGAATTCTGCTATGATCTTTATTATTTACTCTCTTCTGCTTACTTTGGGTTTTAGATGCCCTACTTTTTCCTGGTCTTAGGGTAGAAGCTGAAGTCATTGAGTTGAGACCTTTCCTTTTTTCTAATATAGATGTTGTGTACTACAGATCTCCCTCTAAAAACTGCTTTAGCAGCATCCCATAAAGTTTAATGTGGTGTGTTTTCATTTTTATTCAGTTGGAAATACTTTCTAACTCCACTTTTTGTTTCTTCTTTGACTCTTTGGTTATTTAGAAATGTCTTATTTAATTCTAAAATACTTGGGAGCTTTCCAGAGATCTTTCTGTTATTGTTTTCTAATTTAGTTCATTTGTGAGCAGAGAATATACTTTGTATGACTTGAGTTCTTTTAAATTTGAGAGTTGTATTATGGCCAGAATATTCTATATCTTGGCTTCTATCAGTTTTTGTTTCATGTATTTTAAAGCTCTTTATTAGGTGCATAAGCATTTAGGATTATTATGTTCTCTTGATGAATCGACCAGTTTATTATTATGAAATTATCCTCTGTATTCCTGGTAATAGTTCTTTTCTGAAGTCAACTTTTTCGATATTGGTATAGCCACTCCAGTTTTCTTTTGACTAGTGTTAATATGGTGTGTCTTTTTCTATCCTTTTGCTTTTACCCTGTTTGTGTCTATATTTAAGGTACATTTTTCAAAGACAACATATTGTTGGGTCTTGCTTTTTTAGGAGTGTGATAATATGTGTCTTTTAACTGGAGTGTTTAGATCATTTATATTTACTGTGGTTGTTGATATGGTTCACTGTAAGTGTGTCATCTTACTGTTTGTTCTCTGCCCCATCTGTTCTTTGTTCCCTGTTTCTCTTTTTCTACCTTCTTTTGTTTATTTGAATACTGTTTCTCCGATGGTTTCTAGACCCTTTAAGCATCCTGGTTGTCATTGTGTGTTACCTTCAATTTTTTAAAAGATAAATGTAGATTAATTATGTCAAGGTCTCAAAGCCTGAATGTTTAATGTTTTCTAAATGTTTTTGACTAGGAATTTAAGGGTTTTTTCTTAATCCTAAAAAAAAATTGCTTACTAATTTTACATTTGCCATAATACTTAGATGTTAATGTACATCAATGTTTTAGTTGATGTTGAATGACCTTTTTTAGGATCAACTATTGGCTTCTGTGTTCTTTCCATTCCTTGATGCAAGACTTTTTATAAGGAGGTGACATACTTGGAGGCCGAGGGTGCTTACTTGTGAGGACCAGATGAAGTGGATCTTAGAGAAGCCAGCTTGTATTCCTAGGTTTATCAGTGTTCATCTGTCTTGATTCAGGATGTTTTCTTCCATTTTATTTAGAAAGAGGAGAAAAAGAAGAGAGAGAAATTATTAGTTATTTTCTATATCAGTCTACTCCTTCTCTCCCAAATAAAAGGACTAATGGAATGTACTTTTCAAAAAAAATGAGAAACATATTCCTATTTAATTTCAAAGAAGCACATCCAATATGTCATCCAGCATAGAGAACGCATTTCATGTCTTGTAATTTCAGTAGAGAAGAGAATGGCATGATGAAGAGAGAAAGGAGAGATGTGCTTAGGTTTAAGTAGTGATATGGTTATTTTATCAGGTTGGGAAGTAGGCAGATCAGCACCTGTCTGTCTTGGATCCTAGGAAGTGACAAATTATGAGCTCTATATGTAGGTTCCCAAGAGGCCTGTGTTTGAAATAGGCCATTCACTCTGGCCTGGAACTGAGAAAAAAGAATTTCTGCAAATTCCTCCTTTCCTGAAGTTGCCTTATCCCTAGAGGTTTTCCTTGAAGTAGCTTTGTCACTAGAGGATTTTTGTTGAAGTAGCTCTAGTTTCTAGAAGATATATAAATCAGGGTATATTTGTTCATTTTGTATTTTAAGTCTAGCTCTTAAAATTTCAAAGAAGCAGAATGTGGTACATCCCTATTAAATGCAGGTGCTTTCTGCCCTGTTTACTTCAGACAGTTGAGTGTCTATAGTGGTTAGAACTGATGATTTGTAAGCCAATGAATGGATGCCAAAAACTAAATGTCTTTCGAGTACAGTGGAGCCTATAGTCTGGTCTCCATGAATATTAGGGCAGTGTGCCAACTACAGCTGGCTTAATTCTGCAAGCAGGAGCCCTTTGCAGAAGGACTCGTGGTAATTAACCAATTCAAAGTGCAATATTTTCCTTTCATTAATTTGGCAGAAAACAACTAAATATCTACAGCAAGAATGTTTTTGACATTTTCATTTGCTGCTTGGAAAATAATGGATACTTTGAATTGTGCTGTAAAAGAAAACTGCTAGGATTTTGTCATTTTCATTTTAACTTCTAAATGTGGATTACTCAATTAGGAACATTTTTTTTTTTAATTAAGTAGGAATAGTTGGCTGCAGGGGTGACCAGAATTGACTCATATTTTGAGGTGATTGGTTTGTTGGAGATTCCTAGGGAGTTTATTGGCTTGGACCCATTACTTTTTACATCTCCTTTCTTATATGTCTGAGTAATAGAATTCCCCTTGGGTGTGATAATTTCCTATCCTTTCCCTCTTCTAAAGTTTATTTCTTTTTTTTTTCTTCCTCATGTTTATTTCTATTTCAAATATGACTTAGAATTTCTCTCTGTTCTGTTTCTTTTGGATTAAAGAAATATTTGTTATCTCAATCAGCTTATTCCAATAATTGTTCATTTTTTACTTTAAAAAAATGTAGTTAGGACCAGCCACCTGGAATGAAGTATTTTGAATAATTTTGGAACTAAGGGTCCAGTGATAGCGTATTTTTCCCTGGAGGAATTATTGAAATATTTACTTGTTTCAGGATATGTTAATCTTCTTAATATTAATCTGTTATCTTTTGAGAGCATTTATCTTTTTACTAAAAATAAAATCTGTTTAATAATGTTACTCATACCTTTGATTACTGGGGTCTGGTTATTGAAAACTTTATTTTAGTTATTTATTATTTTTATTTATTTGGTTTATTCCTCAATTTAACATTTTCTCCTTGTGCAATTTTGACACATATTAGATATTGGCATAACTCTTGAAATCCCAAAGAATAGCCTGGCCTCACAAGGAACTGGACCTCCTCATCAGTAAAGCCATTAGGAACCTAGCTACTAGTAATATTCTCCTCACCTTTTATGTTTGCTTTTATCTACATGTCTTATCATTCTTCACAGTCTATAAATTTACTTTCACATGACCAAATATATTGTCACTTTTATGTTTTATTACCACAGTGTTCAATATACAATGAAAATTATTAGACATGCAAAAAACAAACAAATAAATAACCCAGGAAAATTTTATTCCCTAGTGAAGAAAAAAATAAATAAAACAGACCTTGAGATGGCCTAGATATTGGATTTAGTTGACAAAGACTTAAGTATGCACACCCATATCAGGACGTAAAAAAAACAAAAAACAGTTACTGTGGTCTTAATGAGTGAATAGATAGGATATCTTGGCAAAGAAATGAAAACTATAAAAAGGAGCTAAATGGAAATTCTAGAACTGGAAAGAACAGTAACTATAATTAAAATTTTATTGGTTGAGCTTAACAGCATATTGGAGATAGTAGAAAAATCAGTGAACTTGAAGCATATCAATAAAATTTATTCAATATGAAGAACCTAGAAAGAAAAGATTGAAGAAAGATGAACAGAGACTCAGGGACTTAAGGGACAACACCTAATGATTTAGCATATGTGTAATTGGAGTCACAAAAGAAGAGCATGAGAATGGGGCATAAAAATTATTTCAGAAATAATGGTTGAAAATTTTCTGTATTTAAAAAAACATCAATTTACACATCTAGGAAGCTAGGCACATTATAGTTAAACTGCTGAAATATCCAGTGGTTAATATGGTGGTGATAAGGAGACTGTCAAGTGGCTTTAAGTATTCCACCATCATTTTGGAAGGAGCAGTTAACTTTATCTCACATAGGGAAGGATGTGGTGCAGGAAGGTAAGGCTGTTTTATACGCTTAAAAATATGGAATCATAAGGTCTTTCTGCATGCCCAGATCCATTTTAAAATACAGGATTTTGCTTTTCATATTATAAAAATAATGCATGCTCATTAGAGGAAATATATGATAATATAGAAATAGAATATAATCTGCCTGTGATCAAATGGCTTTTGGCCCTTTTATTCTACCATGTTTCCTTTTCTTTCTTTTCTTTGTTTTTGCCAAGCAGTAGGAAACC
This sequence comes from Globicephala melas, assembly GCF_963455315.2. Classification (NCBI taxonomy): domain Eukaryota; kingdom Metazoa; phylum Chordata; class Mammalia; order Artiodactyla; family Delphinidae; genus Globicephala; species Globicephala melas. The sequence goes on along the minus strand of NC_083319.1, from coordinate 54,184,130 downwards.
ATTTTTAAAAATACAGAAGTTTCTTATTTAAGACATATTCCTTTTTAAAACAATCCTAAAGTCTGATCTCTAAAGTTTTAACCTTAAATTAAGTTGGGACTGATATTCTTTCTGTGAGAAAAGCTTAGGTTGAATTCAATCCTCTCTCCTCTCTCTCTCTCTCTCAATTTCTCTCTCTGCCCCACTGTCTCTCTCTCTCTTTTAGAGATTAACTGATTGTGGATGAGAAATTATTCACAAAATTATAGACCATGAAAATCTGTCATAATTTCTGTATTAGGAAGCCTGAATACATTTTTTTTCAATTAATAAGACAGTCAACTATGTGACTGAACTTTATCTTTTCTCCTCCCACATCTTGGGGAAGATATTGTCCACTAAAAACTGTCTATAGACACCTATGAATATTTTTTTTTCTCAATCAAGTGATATGTGGACAAAATGAAATTGATTTTTTACCTGAATGTCACCAAAGACAGCTTCCTGTTTCTTGTTTATTTAGATATTTTTTATCAGAGGAACATAGATCGGAATCTGCAGTGGTTCTCAAAATTCCAAAGTGGTAAGTGAGACCATTTAAGTCTTTTCTTACCAGTATTTAATTATTATTTTTTTCTGTATAGTTCTTAACAAATATTTTAAATGATGAGTCACATTAATACTGGGGTCCTTTGCTTTTAACAGCAGCTTTCTTTTTAGCAATTTTACCATCTGGTAGCTTTGTACTCTCGTTATTAAAAGTTCTATATCTGTATCCTCAGGGCTATGATTTATTTGGAACCTGAAACAGGGTTCGAGAGGAATAGTGAGAAGCTTTGTGGAGCAGAGGCTACCTTCATGTTGTCCACATTTCCCTCATCCGTTTGGAGCTGAATTCCAGAAGTTGATGGCTCTTTGACCCAACTTCTAGTTGATTGTGGCAGATTGAGAATAGAGATGGCACCATCTTGTTTTCACCCCACCAATTCAAGAAATGTAGCCCAGACCCTTTAAGTCTGAGGCTCATGTGGAGGAGGAAGTTAAAATGAATCTAAAAACATTTACAAGTTTTAAAATACGTACTAATACGAAATATCCACATAGGACAAATAAAAGCTGCTCAACAAATGGGGACTTAGATTATGTTTGTATTTAACACCAGAATTACTTTAGTAATGAATTTGGCTGTAAATTGCAAAACCAGTTTTAAAGTCGTATAGATACCTTGTGCATTCTAGTCTTTTCCTTTGCATGAAGTTCCTGCCTTCTCAGTTTTTGTTGCAAGTAATAAAAACGATATTTTTTTTTAAAAAAAATGACTCAATGAATATTGGCCACAAATGAAATACATTAGCTGATGTAACTCAAAAATCCAAAGATAGGGCTACTTTGGGAATGATCCGGTGGCTCCATGACTTCCTTTCTTTATTCTGGCTTCCTGGTGTTGGCTTCATTCTGATATTGCTGTCTTGGTTCTGATTTGGCTCCTAAGGCTTATTGCTCCCATATTTACCTCCACTCGAAAAAAGAGTATTTGTCTCAGTATTTCTAACAAAAGTCCTGATATTTATTCTGATTCAGCCTGTGTAGGTCATATTTCACCTCAGAACCAATCACGGTGGCCATGATAGTTGAAAGTTGTAATTGTTGAATTGTGCTGGACTGTGTGTTCCATCCCTGAAGTAAAGGGTTGAATTAACTTCTTTGGAACCCTTGGATCCCCAAATTAAAGTTCTGTCTTCTGGGAAAAGAAAAGAGGAGAGTAAATGTGAAGGGAGGTGATTAATGTTCACCACATATGCCATCATACTTTACATCTGCCTCACAGTTAAGATGCATTTTAAACTAACCTTTCTCATTTCCAACATTAGGGAGCTTTTTTTCCCCCTGAAAAGCAGGAAAAACACAATTTTCCTGGTCAATTATTTTCCATTTATAGGACAGCTTGTTATCTTTTTCTGTGTCAACAGTTTTTGGATCATTAGGTAATTCTTGAAATTTCATCAGAAAGTGAATCATTCTAAAGTGTATTTTATTTTCCCATACTGTGGAATTTTATCATTAGGTGGCTTATACCAACCAGGAAATCTGCATTGAGTATGTTAGTGATGAACAACAATGTATTTTAAAAAGCAAAGCACAATTTAAAAAATGTATTAAATACCAAAATATGAAAGGCATGGTACTAGTAGCAAGTATAAAGTTCAGTAATTTGAAATCATAAAATTCAGTTCAAGTTTTATAAAAGGGGTAAAATATATTCTAAAAGAAGACTCTTAGAGGGCATCTAATATGTCACACTAATTCCCTTTCCAGTAAGCCTGACAGGAAGAGTTTAGCAATGAGAATTCAATAACTACTTTCTTAGAAGCTTCACATTCCATTGTATCTGGAATATAGTGAATATTCAACAAATGTGATTTGATTTTTAATTTGAGCTCCCATTAAAGTAATTATTATCTTCTGTATATTGAGGGCAAAATCCCTGTGTTTATAACTTTCACCCAGTAGGTGTCTGTTTCTTCCCCTTAGAGAGTAGTGCTTCATACATATGAGGGCAACTATAGGTCCCTATTTCATCTTGTCACCAGACAAAACATTCATTCATGTCTCATGTATGATAACATTGCCAACACACTCACCATTCAACTTACCTTCCTCTTAAATTTTTTTCATTTTTAGTTTGCTTTAAGATGTTCACAGAAGTAGACACCATACCCTTGATATGATCTGAACAGTACAGTTCATATAGTGGGGATATTTATTTCCTTGTTCTAAATATGTTACTTCCAAAATGTTTTTAAATCGCCTTAGTTGAAGTACATGTATTATAAAATGCACAATATATACATTAAAATATCCTCTTTAAAAGTGCTCAATTGAGTTTTTAAAATTTTATATCCATGTAATCACCACCACCACAATTGATATAGAACATTTCTATACCCCTCAAAACTTCCTGTGCCCACATCTGACTCTCAGCTCCAGGCAATCACTGATCTGCTTTCTAGAATTCCACATAAGAAATGGAATCGTACAACGTGCACTCGTTTGTGTCTGGCTTATTTTGCTCAGCATAATGTTGCGATTCATCCATCTTGTCGTATGAATAGTTCTTTTCTTTTATTGCTGATTAATATTCCATTTAATGACTATCATGACAGGTCCATTCACCTATTGATGGGCATTTGATTGTTTTCAGTTTTTGACTATAACGAACAAAGTTGCTATGAACATTTGTGTACAAGTCTTTGTTCAGACAAATGTTTTCATTTTTCTTGGATAAATACCTGTGAGTGGAATTGCTGGGTCATATGGTTAGTGTATGTTTAACTTTAGAAGAAACTTCCAAAGTACTTTGTGAAGTGATTGTACGTACCGTTTTACATTCCCATTGTCAGTGTAATAATAGCTCCAGTTCATACACATCCACTCATTGTTTTAAAGGTGAGTAGAATTCTTAGCATATGTTTGGATAGTTTTAAATTGATGTTAGGAAAGCAGTCTGTAGGCATCCAGAGTCTCCAGTTAGTCTGACTAGTCTGTAGTATAGTCCTAAAATTAGGAAGTAACTTGTTTTCATCTTTTATCCTCTTAGGATTGCCAGTTTTGTCTCAGATCTTTAGCTCTCTGACAAAAAGTACTATTTTTGTAGAGCTTCTTTTTCTGTATGTTTGTTTTTTTAAATATAGCTCCATTGTGACAGTCCAGTCAGGCATTATACTGAAATCATATTTCTGAAATACTTTTCTCCTTTTGAAGTTATTCATGTTTATAAAACCCCTTGCTTCTCAATGTGTCTTATATGTAGCAGATCTTTACACATAGCAGGTGCTCAGTCAATGTCTCCTTGTTTCTTGAATACTATGTTTTCACTCCATAATATGTATTATTTGCCTCCTAAGCGAGTAGCTAAATTGGGCAGAACTGTAAATAAATCTGACTTTTTATTGAACCTTCTTAACTAGAATAATGAGTGATTCAAATAGTTGAATTTGATCTGTAAATCAATTCGAAGATCTTTTATTCCCCATAGCATCCAAGGGTAGAGAAGAGGTGCTTCTGATAAAGCAGTGGTTAATGGGTTTCTCCTTTGCTGTCTAACAATTCCAAATTCATTTATATTGTAGACTCTAAATCCTGTAAGCTGGGACAGATCCACTCTATGCCAGGGCAGAAGAATCATAGTGTTTTTGCCTTTGACTTTAGGTCATTCCTTTTTTAAAATACAAATACACACGCATGCACCACCATCACCATTAACAACACAGAAAACCCAAATTTGCTTCAGGATCAGTTTGGTAATGTAGGGAAACGTTTATAAGGCTGAAACAAGACCAGCTTTCCTCTCACATGAGAGGTACATATGTGAGGATGGTTTAGCTAAAGATCTTTCACCTGGAGTAAATTCCGTGAATTGACTTTTGTTCTCCAACTTCCCGTTTTGCTGGTCCTTTCTATAGCCACTTCTGCCCTTTCTTAGGCACCTTTTCTATTCTAAAGAACAAATCAGGTCTCTTTTTCCAAATGCCTCATGCCCTCCCATTGTTTTTTTTTTCTTTCCTGAAAATTCACTTATAACAAAACATAGTATTTTTGGCTTTTGGAGTGAATAGTTCCTATCGACAGGGCTGTAGACCCTGTTAATGGACTCAAGTTACCTGTTGGAGTTAACATTGTGATAGGCTTTCATGTCCATTGTGTTGGGGAGAGTAGAGCAGAGAGGCAGAGAAAGAGAAACTGTGTAGAAGGAAATGTTTAAAGGAGACAGCATCATTCTACCAGGGTTACTTTCTATATTTCATTTATGTCATATCGCATCCCTACAACTACCATAAACAAGTCCCATGCCTTGATTTCCTCCCCTGTGAAATAGGGATGATATCCTTTTTTCCTATGTCATTGGGTTAGTGGGATGCTCAGATGATTTCATATAGGTGAAGGACTTGGAATGCTAAGAGTTTTTAATCACCTGCTATTCTGTACAATAATAAGTACTGGATAGTATTTGTTTTAAAAACGCACACTCCTCCTGTCATATGCTTTCATAAAATAGACTAGAAAAATGTTAACAGTGGTTATCTCTGTGGAGTTGGATGTCTGTAGAGTTAAATATTCATTTTATTTTAAGTTTTAGATGAAAGGCAGATATTCAGCTCTTTAGCAACTCCATTTAATCACTAGAGGTTTCTTTTCCATTGTTTTTGCTGGCATTTTCCACTTACTTCGTTTTGACATGCTCCTCAAGACCTTGTAAGCTTTGAGTTCAGAAAGATTGTAAACACTTAATATGATGATCTAGGTAGTTCTTTAGAGGTTCATTAGTATATTATTTTGCTGCTTATTGTGGCCTAGTTTATTATTCTCAGTGTTTTTTTTCTAGGTCAGTCACTGAGTCAGGCCAGCCTGCAGGGAACAGGAGATACCGTATTGGTCCACTAGATACTATATTCATTATTTATTGCCTGCCTGCTTTTTATGGCATGTTGTAGAAATATTTACGTCTGAGATTTCCACAAATTTCATTATTCCTTAGGTCAGTTTCTGTTATAGCCAGAGAACGTAATAGAAGGGAATCCATAGTTACTGGTTGCAGGTTTGTCCTAGGGATATCTTTGGTTGTGCAGATCAGGATCTAAGGGATTTAAATGGACAAAATGGTTTCTGTCCATTGGGTCCTCTAAATGAAAGAACCAGGAGTGAAGGGAGGTAAGGAGCAAAGGAAGGAATGGAACTGATGATTAAAAGTAGGTAGGGAAAAATAGTGGTTTATAAGAATAATTGCTCACTTTGTCCAGTATGGAACCTGCTTCCTTCAATTTGCCCCTTTTCCTTTATCTGTGTGGGATACAGCAATGTATAGCTGGAAGACGGAAATATGCAGTTAGTTTTTGGAAAAAATAGAAGTTAAGTTCCTGCTCACTTAATAGTTAAAGTGACCTTAGGGAAGTCTCAATTGAACTTCTTCAATTTCTTCACCTGCAAAATATAGTTATTAATAAAAATATCTATACTATATCTTCATATGACTATTGTGAGGATCAAATAAAATAATGTATATAAAAATACTTTGTAAGTGGTAAAGCTTAGGTAATTTTTTTTTAACATCTTTATTGGAGTATAATTGCTTTACAATGGTGTGTTAGTTTCTGCTTTATAACAAGGTGAATCAGTTATACATATACATATGTTCCCATATCTCTTCCCTCTTGCGTCTCTCTCCCTCCCACCCTCCCTATCCCACCCCTCTAGGTGGTCACAAACCACCTAGCTGATCTCCTTGTGCTATGCGGCTGCTTCCCACTAGCTATCTATTTTACGTTTGGTAGCGTATATATGTCCATGCCACTCTCTCACTTTGTCCCAGCTTACCCTTCCCCCTCCCCATATCCTCAAGTTCATGCTCTAGTAGGTCTGTATCTTTATTCCTGTCTTACCCCTAGGTTCTTCATGACCTTTTTTTTTTTTTCTTATGTTAGCATACAGTATTTGTTTTTCTCTTTCTGACTTACTTCACTCTGTATAACAGACTCTAGGTCCATCCACCTCACTACAAATAACTCAATTTCGTTTCTTTTTATGGCTGAGTAATATTCCATTGTATATATGTGCCACATCTTCTTTATCCATTCATCTGTTGATGGACACGTAGGTTGCTTCCATGTCCTGGCTATTGTAAATAGAGCTGCAATGAACATTTTGGTACATGACTCTTTTTGAATTATGGTTTTCTCAGGGTATATGCCCAGTAGTGGGATTGCTGGGTCATATGGTAGTTCTATTTGTAGTTTTTTAAGGAACCTCCATACTGTTCTCCATAGCGGCTATATCAATTTACATTCCCGCCAACAGTGCAAGAGTGTTCTCTTTTCTCCACACCCTCTCCAGCATTTATTGTTTCTAGATTTTTTGATGATGGCCATTCTGACTGGTGTGAGATGATATCTCACTGTAGTTTTGATTTACATTCCTCTAATGATTAGAGCTAATCAATGAATTTGGTAAAGTAGCAGGATACAAAATTAATGCACAGAAATCTCTGGCATTTTTATACACTAATGATGAAAAATCTGAAAGTGAAATTACGAAAACACTCCCATTTACCATTGCAACAAAAAGAATAAAGTATCTAGGAATAAACCTACCTAAGGAGACAAAAGACCTGTATGCAGAAAATTATAAGACACTGATGAAAGAAATTAAAGATGATACAAATAGATGGAGAGATATCCGATGTTCTTGAATTGGAAGAATCAACATTGTGAAAATGACTATACTACCCAAAGCAATCTACAGATTCAATGCAATCCCTATCAAACTACCACTGGCATTTTTCACAGAACTAGAACAAAAAATTTCACAATTTGTATGGAAACACAAAAGACCCCGAATAACCAAAGCAATCTTGAGAACAAAAAATGGAGCTGGAGGAATCAGGCTCCCTGACTTCAGACTATACTACAAAGCTACAGTAATCAAGACAGCATGGTACTGGCACAAAAATAAATATAGATCAATGGAACAGGATAGAAGAGCCAGAGATAAACCCATGGACATATGGTCACCTTATCGTTGATAAAGGAGGCAAGAATATACAGTGGAGAAAAGACAGCCTCTTCAATAAGTGGTGCTGGGAAAGCTGGACAGGTACATGTTAAAGTATGAAATTAGAACACTCCCTAACGCCATACACAAAAATAAACTCAAAATGGATTAAAAACCTAAATGTAAGGCCAGACACTATCAAACTCTTAGAGGAAAACATAGGCCGAACACTCTATGACATAAATCAGAGCAAGATCCTTTTTGCCCCACCTCCTAGAGAAATGGAAATAAAAACAAAAATAAACAAATGGCACCTATGAAACTTCAAAGCTTTTGCACAGCAAAGGAAACCATAAACAAGACCAAAAGACAACCCTCAGAATGGGAGAAAATATTTGCAAATGAAGCAACTGACAAAGGATTAATCTCCAAAATTTATAAGCAGCTCATGCAGCTCAATAACAAAAAAACAAACAACCCAATCCAAAAATGGGCAGAAGACCTAAATAGACATTTCTCCAAAGAAGACATACAGATTGCCAACAAACACGTGAAAGAATGGTCAACATCATTAATCATTAGAGAAATGCAAATCAAAACTACAATGAGATATCATCTCACACCGGTTAGGTAAGTATTTGATGATGATAATAATTGATGACCTCGAACAGCCTTCAAAGCCATCTTAGACTTCTTTCTTTGCTCTGGGCTTCTGTCTTTAGGTTTCTGTTATCTTCTTGGTAGGCATTACGCTCAGTGAACCATAGAATGTTCCATTAATACTCTACTTGTACATGAGTGTTTTCCTGGCCTCGATCCTTCTCCCAGTGATGAAAGCTACTGGTTGATAATAGTTACAAAAAGTTTGAGGAAGGCAGCGCACATGCCGAGAGTTTTAATCTACATCTGGGTGGCTGAAGGATGGATAGAGGCTGAGAGGCAGCTTGAAGGACAAGCAGCACCGTAGGCATCCACATGCTTTCTGCATCATGCAGCTAGTCTCACTCACTGCTTTTCTGTGCCATCGTGAGAAGCTTCCTCATAATTTTGAGTGTGAAGAAAAAGTGCCTGTGTGGTATGAGGAGAGGAGAAAGGTGTTTTACAAATGCTAAGGTTATGGGTGAAATTTTAGTTTTGTTATTAAAGGTATAGAAAGTCTTCTCACCTACTTCTCAAAACAGTAGAATAGAATAAGTCAGACTTTATTTGGTATCTTATTACCATATTGATTCAGGCACATGCTCATTCAGCCCAGCTGAGGAGGCTTGGTGTCATCGTCAGAAAGACGAAGCACCTATTATAAATAGTAGTTGTTATTAAAACATGAAAATTTGGAGCTACTTAGTAAAAATATACCTGTTTTACCTGATTCTGTAGAACACATAAGAGACACATGAAATTAATTAAGAAAAAAAAACTTGTCCTTTTGATATTTGGAAGAAATTATAAAGTATAATTATATCAATTTGGTATTCTTTACAATTTGATAGTACAGCATCTATTTTTGTGCTTTTAGTAATATATGCAGCGTTGAAAGCATTGAAGTTGCATAAAATAAAAAATGTGAAATGTGTTCCACATTTATTTTGTTTTCACCAAATGGAATTTGTTCAAATAAATACACTGCTGAATGCTGCCTTTTATCCATTTTAAAACAAACTTAGAAATGAATGTTTTGTCATTTTAAAAATATAATATTTAAATCCATAAATTCTAGTTGAATGGAGCCCATTAGAAGGAATAGATGAAGGCAACAGGATAGCCCTTTTGTGTAACTTTAGTATCATCTCGTATGTTGATAGTATTACATTTGTTGGTTGGTCCAAAAACACTCCATGTAATAATTTTTCATTGGATCATTGTCTCTTGCCTTGAAAAGAAATTGCCCCAGCTTTGTTTTGACATTGGCTTTCAATTAACTTCTGAGCTTTTTTTTTTAACACTTATGAATTGGAAGCAACCCATTTTTCTGTGCTGATATCCTATTTCAATTGATGTCACCTAATTAAAAATAAAGTCATTGTCTTGACTAATAAGCCTCAAGTAATTATAAGTCAGTACTATATAATAATAGTTGTCATTTATTGAGCTCTTACTATGCATCAGGCACTATTTGAAGCCCACAAAAGCTGTTAGCTTATTGAATCCTTATCACTTTGGGAGGTAGGAACTTATTCTCATTTTACGGTTTATTCCTGTTTTACAGTTGAAAAAACTGAGGCATGGGTGGTTAAATAACTGGCTTGATATCATGGTTACTAGTTGTGGTAAAGCCAGAGTATGAATTCAGGCAATGTGGACTGAGAATTTAGTACCCTTAATTATTATACTGTGTGTGCAAGTATAGAAAATTTACATATAAAGCACAAAATACATTAATCAGACATAGGCACAGAAATGTGCACATCTGTTTTATGAAAACTTTATCTGCTTTTATTAGATGAAAATAGGCATTTAAAGTATTCAGACATTTGTGTAATGTAGCTACTAGCAGAGACTGCTCATTTTAAAATATTTACTATTATAAACCCTATTAAACAAATTGTATGCTCTTCCTGGAACCATTTCCTCTATAAATTTTGTGAATTTACACATTTTAGAAAGATTTCTAAAATCCTTCTAGTTTCAATATTTTATGAGTTCATGATCCTCGTTCTTTTATTCTTAATTCCTGGTTTTGCTTACTTGAAAATCTGACGACTGATTGATTTAACTCTTTTTTCCTTCACATTTATTGAGGGCGTAAGTCATCTCATAAATGTTGTATTTTCATTTTCATTCAGTTCAAAATACTTCTAATTTGCCTTTTTATTTCTTCTTGGACCCATGGGTTATTTAGAAATATATTACTTAGTTTCAAAGTATTTGGTATTTTTCCTAATATTTTTGTTATTGATTCTAATTCTGTTGTGATCAGGCAACTTACTTTTTAAGATTTGAATCCTTTGAAATGTACAGAGACTTGTTTTGTGATCAGAATATAGTCCGTCTTGTTAATTGTTCTGTATGTACTTGAGAAGGATGTATATTCTGCTATTGGGTGGAGTATTCTATAAATGTCAGTTAGGTCAAGTTGCTTGATGGTGTTGTTCAAGTTTTCTATATCCTTACTGATTTTCTGTCTACTTGTTATATCAAGAATTGAAGGATGGGTTTTAAAATTTCCATCTATGATAGTAGTGCATTTTACTATTTTTTGTTTTTCAGTTCGGTCAGGTTTGGTTTGCGTGTTTTGATGTTCTGATAATAGGTGCATAAACATTTAGCATTGTATCAATAAGTTCTCTTGATGAATTGATTCCTTTATCATTATGAAATGTCCCATTTATTCCTGGTAATATTTCCTGCTTTGAAATCTACTTTGTCTGGTGTTGATATAGCATTGTATATCTTTTTCAGTCCTTACTTTTAACCTATCTGTGACATTATATTTAAAATGGATTTCTTATAAACAACATTTAGCTTGGTCTTTGTTCGTTAAATGATTTGACAATCTCTACCTTTCCATTGGTGTGTTTAAAGTACATTTTATGTGATTATTGATAGGTTAGGTTTGAATCTACTATGTTGCTATTGGTTTTCTATTTGTCCTAGCTAATCTTTGGTTTCTTTTTCTTCTTTTCTTGCTTTGTTTTGGATTACTCGAGTAATTTTATGATTCCATCTTATCTTCTGTATTGGCTATTGCCATACCTCTTTGTTTTATACTTTCAGTAGTTACTGTATGGTTTACAGTATGCTTCCTTAACTTGTCATACTGTACCATCATGTAATATTATACCACCTCCTGTACAGTATAAGAAAAGCCAGTGGTCCTCAGCAGCAGCTGGGGCAATGGGTTGGAGGACCATACTAGAATCATGTTTGGTGCATATGTGAGGACTTTGAAAAGTGCCTCACTTCAGATGCCCTCCTACTGGCTTGTTGCTCCTCCCATAAGAACATTAATAACACCCTTCCTTTTTGTGGATGAACAAAATGAGGCTCAGTTTAAAGTGACTGCAGTAAATGGCAAAAATAGGCCCAACATAGCATAATGTAAGGAATAGTGGTCTTGAAGTCAGCTAGACCTAGATTTGAATTCTAGCACTATTGCTTGCTAGATATATGACCCTGGATGAGTTATTTAACCACTCTAATTTTTATGCCCTAAAATATAGATAATAATCACCTCATAGCGTTGTTGTCCTATGTGCTCATATAATATTTGTTTTCTATCTTGATTGTCAAAATTAAATGGAGTAGCATTTATAAAGTACCTAGTTAATTAAATTGCTTGGCACGCTGTAGGACTTCAAATATACTTGCCATGTAAGGATCATGGAAGTTATTGCCTGACTCCGAAGTAAGTGCTTTTAGTTTACTTTCACAGTCAAGTATCTCTTCAAACTTTATTCTGTCCTTTAGACCTGGAAACATTTGTTATGTGTGTCAGGGAAGATAAAGTTAATGTAGATGAGGTTACCATGAATGGGTGTGATAATTAAACGAAATAGGTTCAGAGTTCAGGGGAGATCTAAGTTGTGAATAAAGCTTCAGGAAGGCTAGAGGCTAGGGCAATCAGAGACATTAGCCTCTAAATCCTAGCAGTGGACAGAGAGAGGTGTGGTATGAGAGAGAATATCATCTTGCGTCTCATTGTACAGCATTTGCAAAGAGGCAGTTTCCTATTAGAATTTAGGTCGATGAGAAGAAGAAGGACAGTAGATTTGAAAGTCATCATAATATACAAGTGAATATTAAGGCTGCAATATTATTCAGGGGACAGTGTGTGCATAGTGGAACACAGAAGGACAAGAACGTATCTTCAGGGAATAGTCTTTGTTAGAGAATAAAATAGGAGGCAGCCAGGAAAGTTAAGGCTTCCCTAATCTTGCCATTTTTCCAGTATCTAAAGGCAGTGACTTACATTCTACAAGTGAATTTTGAATTTGTGGTGTACATAGGTTGTGAGCATAATTTATTAGTTTATTACTGTACCTATTAAAATGATATATGTGCTTTTTTGGTAAAACCCCAAATATTTCTGGGGGACTTTCAAACTGGCATGTGTAATGAACACTAAAGAAGGCCATGATGTTTTTAAATTTTTCACTGACTTTGCAGGACCATGATTTTATTCTTAAGAGTGCCATTCTCATAACAGTGAAAATTTCAAATGTGAAACCCAAATTTTGTTTCTATTAACTTGGAATATGAAAAACAAGCAAAAAATTTCAAGCAGACTGGAGTATGGCAAGAACATAGATTTTATAGTCAGATGGAGTTCCATGTGGGTTCTGGTGTCTTTTATTGGTGGTAAAACTTTGAAAAAGTATTTCTGGACCTCAGTGTCCATTTTTATAAAGTAGAGAACAACATACATTTTTACAAGGTTGTAATGAGAATTAAAGTATTAAATTTAGTGGTAGGCACTCAATAATAAATGGTGGCTTTTTTAAAAAAAATTGAATATAACTGAGGAGCTGAGGTTGGAAGAGAGCAATTCTGATTTATTGGTAGAATCTTTTGGGTACGAAACACCAGACTTAACTTTCTTCATGTTATCTAGGTGGAGGGTATAATTTTTTTTCTGTTTCCTGATTTATTACTTAGTATTCATCCTCCCACACTGAGATACCATGCAACAAAGCTTAAAAGGTTTTTCGCTTGCAGCCTTACTCACAGTTGCCAGAAGAACTGCTGTATTACAGAACTTAGCTTATGTTTGTTCCAACTATCTTGACTCTAAAGGTGTTAAAAAGCAGTGAGCTAGTAGGTTAAATTCCACATTCAGGAAGCACTGGTTTCTTGTCTTCAAAGCAAGGAGAAAAGGAAGCAGGGACGAATTCTTCAAAAAATAGTGTCCAGTCTAAAAAAAAAAAAAATAGTGTCCAGTCTCTGCAGTAGATAATTTTTTCTATTGAGGTGGGTTTTTTTCCCCCTCAAGTTAAACCTATACATAAAAAAAGCATAATCTAAATGCTGAACGTGGGCCATTTAAAAATAAAATAGAAGGAAAAGAGTTCACTTCTGAGCAAATCAAAGAAATCATAAACTATAATAAAATATCCCTAAAATATTAATTTAACTCATGTATAAAAATAACTTGATTATATAGTCTTGGGAAGGAACATAAATCACTTAAATTATGAATTGTTAATTATTGTTGAGTGTTATTCATAATATTTAACAAAATAATTTTGGGGTACATTGAGTACACTTAAAAAGTTCTACTTGCTGTGTGTTATGTTATGCTTTAACAAATATTTTAATAATGTTCTAAGAATAGGTAAATGTTGGGCAAGTTCTCTTTAGGAGAACAGGTTGTAACTGAAAAAAAATTAGATGTTGCTATAAAGTGACAAAGTTTGTAGAAACTTATGTATTCTATGTATTTCCCAAGGAAAGAGCTTTTTGGATTTTTTGTTTTTTCTTGTTAAATGGAGATAAATTTTCATGTATATAAAGCCTGTGCTTTAAGAACCGACTTCAGATGTGCCATTCTTAGACTCATCAATATACAACACATTGGAATCTTATTTTTTGATTGCTCTGTTACCTTTGTTGATTTTTATCAACTCATATTAAACAATAAATAGATTTTTAGCATTGGTGGTAGCTTTATTAATATTCAATTTGGAAGAAAAATGAATTTAACACTAGAATTGCCAGCAACAATAAGTTAAAAAGTAAGAAATTTGTAATTTTTTCCTGGAAGTTCAAATATAGTCATACATTTCCCTCTCTTTGTAAAAATAACTTTGTAATGGGGTTGGCATGAGTAAACAATGGACAGCCTCCTGTGTTTTGGAACCAGGTGATAGCTTTTGTTGCAGTCATGTTGCATCTCTGGAAGCCACCTCAGGGACTTGGGTTTCAGTGACATACATGGGTTTGGAGCAACAGCTGTTGAACTTCAGAAATGTCAGCTTCACCCTTTGCACCTTTCTTTTATGACTTTTTACTCAATATTTTTACCCTAAGAAAATGGTATTTTTGTTTAGAGTCTTCTCAGGAAGAAAAAAAGCAAAATGAATTAATAAATATTTCCTTATTCAGTTGTTGGAAGCCTTTGCTTCTACTGCTAATTACTATTTATATACTTAAAAACAAAAATAAAGTGGAGTTACCTTGAAGTCACCTTAAGAGCTAAATTCTATAATTCATAATATCCCTGGTCAAGTGGTATGGTAGAGCTTCATTGTGGAGGTTGAAACAGAGAGACTATGGCCTAGACTATGACTCAAGGTCTTACCTTGAAGGGCCTGTCTGACCTTAGAGTTCTCTGAGCCTACATTGCTCTAAACATAACCACTTAAAGAGGTACAATGTGACTAGTGGTGACTGTTATGGTCTTATTATAAAGTGGTTCTACTGTAGTCTGGAAAGTACAAGCCAGGAATATTCAGCACTGGTGATCTAATTTCACTGTAAGCTTTGTTTTGAGATACCAAATACTTTGGACATGTGGCTTATCTGTAAGTACTGAAAAATAGTTTAGCTGTTATTTTTGATGTCTATAATGATTGAAATGATGTGACTGTAAGATCAA
The DNA here is from genome assembly GCF_963455315.2 of Globicephala melas. Classification (NCBI taxonomy): domain Eukaryota; kingdom Metazoa; phylum Chordata; class Mammalia; order Artiodactyla; family Delphinidae; genus Globicephala; species Globicephala melas. The sequence continues at coordinate 54,169,072 of NC_083319.1, read as the reverse complement.
GCCTCTGGAAAATGTCAAAATTAGTTGTTAAGATGTACAAGGACAATTTCAAAAAAAAAAAGATTGACGTAATTAAGCTACATTGCTGACTCAGCTTTAGAACAATTGGGAGGCGTTAGTTATTGTGTGGCTACTATTTAACTATGGGCCTAACTAGGTCCTTATACTTGGGAAAGTAGAGCAGAATGGGTAAAAGGGAAAGAGGCAAGGGAGAAAAGACAAGGAGAAAGGGACATGGGGAGAGAGAGGGAAAGGAAAAGAAAGGATGAGGAAGAATGATTGTTTCATTAGCCTACATTAAAAAAAATTCTACTGTTGTCTTAATGAAAAAAAATATATCATTCAGTGTTGAGTAAACCTTGTAAGGAAAGAGAATGGAGTTTTCATTGTAAATAACCTTTCAGTTGCACTGAGAAAAAAACCGTCCTTGTAAATCTGGTTTGTATGAAAAATGACTCCGCAGAACCATGAGAAGTAATCAGCCCATATTTGTATATGGTTTTGAATATAATATGTACGTATTAGCTTACTATTTTGGTACAACAAGAAAATCATTTATATTACCTTCATAAGAAAGGTGACATAAAAAAATGCAGTTTTTGAGCAGGTTATATTGGGAGGTGTTTGCTTTCACCCAGCTTTAATGTCCTTCGATATTGCAGAAGTACTACTGTGTAAATTAGTTGTGGACAATTTATGAGGTCATAAAAACCAACAGGATGTATCAAAATGTACTTTACTCAGTATGTGAGTAAAGAATTCAAGCAATATGGTTGGTTTTGGAGTTACATTTGTACAAAACAATTTTAAAATTTTTTTAAAAGAAAGCATGAACATAATATGTAAAGAAGTAATTGCAAAACATTTTAACATGAATAAATAGTACAAGTTGTGGAAAGCTTGTAAACGTGCCATCCAAAACTGATTACCCTTATGAGCATTTCTTGCTGTTTGACAGTGGAAAGTGCACCTTGTAAAAGCTGTTACACAAGCCATTACATTTAAAAGGTTTCCGTCTCACACCCCAAAATTACAGTTATTTGCTGCAAGTGAAAGTTCAGAATTTGTTCCTTGTTTATTTTGATGGCAATTACCGTGGTGTTGAATTTTGTTTCTCCCCCTTCTTCCTGGAAAACTAGAAATTAGCCTTTATTGGTTTCCTTATTTCAGTGTAAACGCAGTTAGTCAGTTTATGTATTGTAGGTTACATACAGAGATATTGTAATAATAAAATTCAGAGCCTAAAACACTCAGATACTCCATGTAATAATACATTAGTGAGCCTAGGTCACCAAGATGCTCCATGTATCTGAGAAAAAAACAATTTTGCAAGATGATTCAGAGTCTCTACAGAATATAAAATCCAGTGAACCATTTTAGTTGGTATCTCTATACACACACACAGTTTGTCTTACTTGAAATCTTGTTAAATATCCTGAAAGAGTACCTTAATCATTTATGTGAGAAAGAAACTTGAAAATGTCTGAGACCCTCTTATTTTGGGGTTTCATTCTCTATGTCACAAGTATTTCTTTCACTGTGTAATAAGCAGTTTGAGCTTTTGGCAGGCCTTCCTACTTCTTTTTGAGTGCCTTCCTTCTTTCTTCTCTTATACACCATAGTCTGTTACAAAGAGCTATTAACTGGGAATTGGGAATTCTGAGTTCTAATGCCAACTCTGATACTAATGGATCCATTTGATTTATTGGTCTCAGATTCTCTGTGAAATGGGGACCTGAACTAGATCTCCTGGATACTTTTTAAGTTTTAAATGCTGTGATTTGAGAAGTAGGGCATTTATCTGAAAACCTGTTACACCCCCTTCCCCAATTATTTTTACTGAGTGATCATTTACTGAATGGATATTTCTTCTAAAAGCAGTTTGCTGAAACATAAATTCACTGAGTGGCAATTTTGTTAAATTTACCAAGTACTCCGGTTTATTAGTTGCCTAAAACTAGTTTTCCAAGTTATCAACTGCCTAAAATATGTTTCTATTAACTACATATAACATTTATCACAAATCACACTGCATTAGTCACAAAATCTTTTGAAATTTTTGGTGGGAAGTATTAATTAGTTTTAATTTGGTTTTAATTTTTCCACAGCAATTTCACCACAGACATTTTGCAACAGAAATATTATCAGTATAGCCCAGCTGAGTGCCAAATTTGTCATTGATATTTTATATACGGAATTCTTTACAGTTGCTTAAAAGTGAAGCTATATATTTATTCAGTTGTAGTGGTTAACAAATGTGTGAATTAAGAGAAGTATAGAATGCATTTAATGGGTGAAAAATGTGTTAAAAGAAATAAACCTTCCCTGTTCTCATTTATAAACTCCATGACATTCAAGACATGCACAGCCCTTTAATTTAAAATAAATGCTCATTCTCAAAAGTCATTGGCCCAGAAAATGGTGAAATTCCAGAATATAGTTATGGGTAGGCTATAGTGTGCTGGCTCATAGCAAAATTTCAGATAAATTTAAACTTTGAATTCATCAATGTAAGTGTCAAAGAAATCTTCAAAGGCCCTGTAGAACTTTTATTCAATACAAATTATGTCCACAGGATAAATGGTTAAAAGAAACAAATTTTGAATGAATTGGTCAATTTGTCAAATTGGCCATTAGGCAAAATGATCCTTAGCAAGTTGATTTTTGGAAAAGTAAACTTAGTGTTATCATACCCCCATCACCATCTCTACCAGGGGTGGGGGACAGTGGAACTGTAATGGAAGAGTACTACTGCCTTTAGAATTAGAGTGTTTTTTCCTCAGCCATGCCCTATAGCCAAAGTTGGAACTGTTTGGAAGGTCTTCTGCCTCTGTGTGTATATGCATGTGTGTAATGTACTTACTATGTGTCCAGCATAACTTTTGATGCTAAATATCCATATTGTGTGTGTGTGTGTGTGTGTGTGTAGCACGCACACGCGTGCGCCATGGCCACCACAACACAGGCTTTCTGAGACATTGAAGAAGTACAATAAAATGTCTGGGTGAGAACTGAGAAATTTTTATTTTTCTCTGCTCTTATGATGACCATAGCAAAATATGTCCCATAGGAATATTTGACTGAAGTAACAAAACAAATAATCAATGTATATGATGAATCACTTGGCGTATGCCAAGGAAAGGTGGTCCTGTGCTCAAGCAGGAATAGAGATGTTAGCTGGACTAGAGGACTATTCTAGAACATTGGTATGGGGGCTTAGTATTTCTGAACACTGCCTTTGGCCTGTAACCTTCCTTAAAACTCTGTTTGCTTTCCATTTACTACCCTTGATTGCAGTGCCATTAGGTAGTAGCATTAAATATATTTTTCTTGGACTTGCTGAAGGTCATTTGTGAATGTAAAGATAGGGAACAACAACTCCTGGCACTTGTGCCAAAGACCTTTTGGTTTCACCAAAAATCAGTTTTTTTGTGAATTAACTAGTTGAGACAGTCCCTTCTTTTGGCATCTAAGAAGCTGCAGCCAGTCATTCTTACTAATTTAGAAGTGGAATTGATGGTGGGCACCTGGGAGCTCAACTCTTAAGATTTTAGAAGAAAAGATATTGTACTTTTTTTGAACATTTTCTGAGCCCTGATTCAAATTCCAACAAGCCTATTTGTGTTAATGCTTCAGCAGAAGTGATATAGAACCCACGACTCAGCATTTTTATTAGTGTTTGCTGAGATCTACAAAATAGAATAGACAGCCATCTTGTCAGGTACTCAGTATTGCTGGAAATGAAATTAATGGTTTTTGGAGGATAACATATGGAACATTAGTAACTGGGTTAACAAATTACAGCATGTCCAATTTCTATATTGTAGAAGATTAAAAATATGGAAAAGACTGCTATTTAGACAGGACTACATAGTAGTTGGTCTGTAGAACATTTAAATTATCATATTATAAGCCTAATACAGCATATTGCTAGGTTAAAAAAAGAAAGAAAGAAAAAACAATTTTTGCTACCGGAACCTAATAGATGGTATGGTATAGTCAAGTCCTCACTCTGCCCATTTCTAGCTATGTGATCTTGGCGCTCAGAGTTATTTAAGCTTTGGGCCTAAGTTTTATCATCCATAAAAGTGGGATAATAATAGTACCTACCTCACAGGATTTCTGGTTAGATTAAATAAAGCATGTAAAATCCTTATATAAATGTGTTAACTAATTTTAACTAGAGGATTCTTGAAATACCCTTTTTTTGTGAAAAGTTTCAATGACTGTTAAGAGAACATAGAAGAATGTCAGTTGAATGTTGCCAAGCTCAAATAAATTTCAAGTTGTTAATTAATGATGAAGTTAGAACAATTACTATTAGGCTAATTACTTATTCTTAGCATTTCAGCTATGAAAATTAAAGATCTCTGAGTGCTTCTGTCTCATAAAAACAAAGGAAGCATACCAGGCTGCTTTTTCTAAGATGACATGATTAGAGCATTGGATCTGAATCCACAATTCAGTGAATCAGGTATACTTATTAAAATAGTAATTGATGTGTCAGGAGGTTCAGAGCAATAGCTGAAGACTTAATTTGCTTATTTGAGTTTATTTAATCCTTATCTTGTTTCTTTATAAAAAAATTATACACAAAATCTGTTAAGGCTTACAAATATTAGAATATGGGGGTTGTTATAAAATTTTGCCATAATGGGAATTGAAAGTGAAGTCACATTAGAAAATTAAGAGAAAACATTCTTAATGAATAAATTGATTGGAACTGCCTCTAGTAGAAAACTATTTTTACACAATTTTTAAGTGTTAAATGCATCTGATATAGCATACTTTAATAGTAATGTTTCAGCAGGGTCTTAAACTCATCCTCTTTGTAGATTCATCTGTTCATTCAACAAATTGAAGATCCTCTGTGTGTTAGGCACTGTTGCATATTTGTAGGTGAAAAAGATAAGCATGGTCCATGTGCTCAGGGTGTTTATAATCTGGTTGGAGAGACAGTTACACTACAATATGATAATTGCTGCTGGCTGAGTAAAAATAAGATGCTGTAGGAACACTCAGACAAACACCAGACCCAGACTTATTTAGAAGCAGGGCGGGGCAGGGAGAGGGAAGAGTGGTGGTGGTTTGGGAGACTATCTGGGGGAAGTGGAATTTATCCTGAGATCTGAAAGATGAAGAGGAGAAGAGGTGGGAAGGAAAAATTGTTTGAGTCAGCGGGAACTTCTTGTTTCTCATCCATTAAAGTGGGATTGGGGAACTTCCCCTTCCAGGATTGGGGAACTGAGAGTAGTTCCACATGGCTGGATTGTATATAGTACTCTTTGGAAAATGGTAGGCAGGAGCTATATTCTAAAGAGCCTTAAAAGCCCTGTTGAGGGCTTTGCAGTTTATCCTGAGGACACTGGGAACCTGTTGTAGGGAGTGGCCTCAACTCTACGGAGCCAGAGAGATGAAGATATGTGAATAGATTTTTAGAGAGATTAGGAAGCAGAAGCATTGGCCTCAGTGATTGACTAGATTTGGGAATTGAGAGGAGAAAGTTTGGTGATAAAAGAAATGATAGGACAGTTACTTTTAATGTATTTTAAGGGATAACGGAAGAGTTCTCCCCTCTCTTTTAGCCCCCTTGGAAGACCATCAAAGGTTAGGAGGGGGAGGAAGTGTGGAAATAAAACTTATTATGTGAAATTTCACACTTACATAAAACATTACATAATGAGAATAGCTTTTTTTTTTTTTTTTTTAATATTTATTTATTTATTTGGTTGCACCGGGTCTTGGTTGCAGCATGCATGTGGGATCTAGTTCCCCGGTCAGGGATCGAACCCAGGCCCCCTGCATTGGGAGCATGGAGTCTTAACCACTGTGCCACCAGGGAAGTCCCGAGAATAGCTTTTAATAATAAAGAACTTATAGGTGATTTTAAGCATATTAATAATCCTAGCTAAGGGGTATTAACCATAGATTTATGAGATAGCCTAAGATAACCCACTTGAGAAGGAACTATTGTTTTTGGAGCCAAGAAAACGCTTTAGAGTGAGTTGGAAGGACAGCCATGTTCAGAGTGCATCACCAATTCCATAAAAGAAGCTCCGAAGGAAGTGTTTTTGGTTCAGTGTAATTGACTTATTTCAACTTTTACTGATTTTTAGAGAGAAATAAATTTTCTGTTAAGTTTGAGAATGCACAGAGTTAGCTAGAATCTTCAATCTGTTTTAATTTTCATCTTTTAGCCAAACTTTTTTTCCAAGTGTCTACGTATGCATTTTATAGTGAAAGTCAGTGTAAAAATTTCACTTGATTAATAGCATTATGTTTTAGAGCAATTATTTCCAGAATTTATGTATGTGTGAATATATAGATTTTTTTTCAAGTCCACCCACTCCCATGTTCACTACATTTGCCAAAAAAATGTAAGTAATGAGAATTCAGTTCTTTAAGATACTGTACGTTCAAAGTGGGGTATATTATTTCCATTATTAGCAATGTTATTATACAGTATTGTTTTCCCCTTTTAGATGTGTTGATCTCTCTGAGCCTGTCATTGGAATAGTTAGGAACTGCAAAAGGCTCTATTCTTTACTCTTATAAAAAGGAAAAGAAATAAGGTAGAAAAAAACAGAAAAATTTTTTACGTGGGGAAGAGAATCCAAGAAGAAAGTTGTTATTGGAGCCTTTTTTGGTGTGAAGGAAATTAAGAACTCGTGTTTTACTTCATTCCCTGTAAAATCCAAAGAAAACCCTGCTTGGAAACATTACCTGCTTGTTTTCTTTTGTGGCTCTTTAAGTAATGCTGCCTTTTAAGCCAATCTTTGCCCTCTCTTTGCAAAAAATAGTATGGATACTTCCATGTGTGTGGCTAAGACCCCACTAGTAAGTGTAGAGGAAAAAAGATAAAACTTGTGTGTAAAGTTTAGGGTATGTAGAAAGAATAAACAGATGTTACTAGGGCTCGTTTAAAAAGGGGGTACCTGTTTCCTTGGTGGGACTAAACACTTAGATTCACCACCTATATCCTCTTCCAGTTTGAGATCTATGGAAGAGGCGCCACTGCTCTTATGAGTTTGAATACAAGGGAGCAGAAATGAAATTCATGTCTTTATTCTAGATTGGACAATAGGTTCTGGCGAGTGTCATAAGGAAAGGATCATATTTGACATTTGGGAATGTGTATTACTGTAGATTTCCTTCTTTCAGCAGAAAATGACACAGATCGTGGAACTAGCAATGAGTGGCTCTGTAGATATAATCCCCAGATAAATTTTTTAAATAGACTATTCCATTAGAAACATTGAAAATGTTGTGTTTTAGAGCCCTTTGAGAGTTTTGAGCCACTCAGTGGGAAGGGAGACAGAGCTCTTACCCAGCTACTGAACAGATCAAATACTATATAGGTATTTTGGGGATTAAAAGGGCTGTTTTACAGAATCTAAGACTGACTTTTTGGGATGGCTCCGGGGTGAGATGGGTCTCTGGAGCTCATGTTGTTTTTGACCAGCAAGCCCAAGGTTAGCTTGAGGCCACCCAAAGTTATGATCATTGTTTTGGGAAGGCCCATATTTCAGGAGTCCTTAGGAGTTACACTGATGTTACTGTATACCCTTAAGAATTTTACCAAATCATGCAATTTTATATCTGTGAATAAAATTACACTGTAGGCTGCATATTATTTGGCAACCTGCTCTTTATGCTTACAATATTATGAACATCTTTCCATGCTGACTTTTATAGATCTGTATAGTATTCCGCTATAGGGATATAGAATTTATTAGGGATAATTATAGGGATATAGTTTATTAGCTCCCCAATTACAGACATTTCAGTTGCTTATTATTGGCTGTCATAAGTAATGCTTGAGTGAACATCTTTGTGTTTGTGTATAATATTATGTATAGGTACTAACCTAAATGGACCCTCATTTGACTGTTTATTTTTAAGACAAATTTAAATTCTTGAAAATAAATGAATCTCATATTATTTCCTCTTCCTTCCATAAAATATTCTGTGAACACAAGGTTAGTGCAGATCTCTTTTAACCCATGATATGCTTTTCTGTATCATAAGCATTATAGCTTTGATGGCATCATAATGATCACATACTAGGTACAGTACGTATTTGCCATTCACGTGATATTTGTGTCTATTTGTTCAAATTTAGAATTCTTTCTTAGTGCCCAAAGTCTCTATAGACTACTTTATTTCTTTTAAAGTTGATTTCACTAAAATAGCCTCACTGCTGTTGCTGTTTGTGTAGCCGACTAGGATCCAGTGTCAGGGTGCCATTATTGGAGTGAGACAGACCTGGGCTTGAATCCTGGCTTTATCTCTTAATAGTTCTGTGATCCTGGGCAAGTTACTTAATCTCTAAACCTTACTTTTCTCTGCTATAAAATGGGAATATCTACTTCATGGTTGAAATTAGGGTTAAATGTATGCAAAGATGTAAAGCATCTATCACATAGTAAATGCTCAGTATATGGTAGCTATTCTTATTACTATAATGAAATGATTGATTTATGATAAAATGCTCTTTGTTCATCATTTTTCAGTTCTAAGTGCTATTATCATTAAATACTCCATCTCATAGGTTCTAGTCACTGTCAGGATTGGATTGACGAATAGTAAGAAACATTTATAGGTTTGCCTCATAGATTTTGGTAAGAATCTTTCTGTATGTTACATCATTTTGTTCTCAGACTCTTCTTCCAGTAAGCAAAATGTAGGATACTCAGAAATTTTTGTTTGTTGGTTTTCTTTTTCTTTTCCTTTAGCTTTTATGTGAGCACTCCCAGTTTTTACCTTATGTCATCTAGGTGAGACCAATTTGCCTATTAATTCATGAATGTGAGTGAGAGAAAATGCCAGGATGGCATCAGCAATAGACTGGACAAGCACCTGGTGGTCTTTTCCCCAGAATTACTTCTGGTGCCTGATAACAGCTTCTCTTGATGACTAGAAACAACACATAACAAAATTCTTACATCATTTCAGCAGTGTGGCTTCAGTAATATGTTAATAGATTGTTTTATTTTTTAATTAATTCATTAAGATAAAAACTGTTAAAGTAATTTGATTTGTCTTCTCCAAAGAAACAGTTTTTCTTTATCTATTCTGAGTCAAAGGAAGAATTAGTTAAGAAAAAACCTTCGTGTGAAAAGTGAAAAAAGTTACCCAGGCAACCTGTATATGTTACTAGTGTGCTGATTAATCATCGCCAACATTAATCTCTGTCATCAGTTATCACAGGAAGATGACTGCCGAACAGTCTACACTATTATCATTCCATCATTTTTCTACAGATCAATTTAGTATAAAAGATTAATTGTACATAGTCGGGAGGATTACAACATCAGACCTAAATAAAGAAGCAGAGCTTTTATAATATAGAAAATCATGAATTTTCCTTTTACATCTCTTCAGTTACCTGATATATTGATTTGATAAAGCCTTGTGTTTTACAATGAATAAACTTTTCACAGAGGTATATTTTAAGTAAAAAAGGCTGACTGTAGTTTATAGCTTAACCAGTTTCTTTCATTTGTACTCAGTGAAGTGGAAAAAAAGCAAAGTCATAGAGTTTTACATTTGTAGGTAAATTAATCAGCTCAATATATTTTTGTCAATTTCAAAAAAACTTATCACATTATTTTTAACCATATATATATAAATTCTAATATGCCCCATTTTACATTATATTGTTGACTTTGAAAGATGCTTAATATTCTTAATTTTTTTCTAAAGAATTAGAATAATCTTAATATTTTCATCATCTACTCCAGAATAGTCAGAAATGTATACATTTCATCCTGATTTTATGTTCAGGAAAGTACATATCAGCTATTTTTTCCCAAAAACCATGACTTATTTTAGTTGTCTAATTTTAATAAATAGAGGTTTCAATTGCTGTATTATATATGCTAGTATTTATTTTCTAACATTTATTCAAGAATGCTGATGCTTAATCAGAGTATTAGTAATAAAATCTTATGCTGTAAAACTTCTATTATGATTTGGGATCTTTCTCTGTGAAAGCACACTGATGTTAAACTCCTTGTGTATTTTAAAAGTAGTAATTTTAGATTATGACAATTTTTTTCTGTAAATAGCGTTCCTCTGCTCTTACGTTGAACCAGGTTTCTAAGTAAATAATTTATTCTTTAATGTCACATTTTAGGTGTGATTTATTTTCACTATACAAATAAGTGACTATCATAATAATACTGGTTAATTTGGTTCAAATAGGAATTGGAATTACCATCTTTTGTTTTTCTGTACTAAGGAAAAAGGAAGGAAGTTCTCTGTTGTACTTGAAAATTAAATTACAGGTTTTTATTTTCTATACTGGATTAAAACCTGTTACATTCCTCAGTGTAAAAAAACAATATCGTCAGTCAGTGGAGTGGAACCAAACTTTGCAGACTCTGCTTTTTTTTAGAAAGCAAATTATTTCAGGAAGAAAAACACCAATAAAAATCAGATGATACTACCTATGTTTAAGCGAGCCCAGTTACATAGTTCTGTTTGATAAGTAATTGATTAGGTCAGACTATTTAAGCATTTAATCTGGCATGTACAGTGTGTGATGAAAGGAATCCAGCTGTGAATTTGAGTGTATTAAATAATCTTCAGGAAGTTTCACAAAGAACATTTGAATGCCTTGAAACTTGCAATAATGCATGTTTGTTCCAAACACATTTGCTTTGCCTAGGTTTTGCCCATCAGGTTGAAGAAACGGTAATCTTTTTGCATTCAGCAGCTGGGTTTTTGCAATATTCTTTTCCTTCTTCTAGGGGTTAATTAGCCTTCTTTCAAAACGTGGCCTATTTAGCTGTAGATTCGCATGATTCAGCCAGCCAGAGCTGGCTATACAAAGCAGAACCGTTAACAGGCGGGTGTGTCCAACTGCTTAATTAGCCAGAATAAAAAGGTCCTTTGTCAAACAAGCATCTGTTGCTCTTGACATACCTGACAGCCACATTAGGCAAGGATGACTAGACTGAAATCGTGCATGTCTCTCCTGCAAGAATATACAACTCATTTACATATAGGTTGCATCATGGACAAACTGCAGGGGTTTATTTAGCTTATCAAAATGGATTAATGTGACTGCATTTGTGGCTGATAAACAAATATCACTTGAAAGGAGGCTGTGAAGGAACTAAACTAACCAGATTACTCCCAAACATAAACAAAGCACCAGAAACTACTGCTAGATGAATGGGAACACCCCACATGTACACACAAACCTTTATACTGGATCTAAAACAAAACCTACAAATGAAGCATGCTAAGACACTGCCCTCATGTGATGATCCCTGCTTTGAAGAAATTTTGGAAAGCTACCAGAATACTCTAAATGTGTCAGTGGGTTTAAATGATCTGTTTAGGAAAATTTGGCAGGAAGGTTACACTCCTCAACATGCTTTAACATTCAAATTGATCTGCTATTAATCAGGTCTTTGGAATTAATCAGTTAAAATGCCTCTGGAAAAAATACTTACTAGTTGGGTTTTATTATGGCCTCAGTAGAAAGAGAGAGAATACTTGCTAATTTCAATGTCAGAGAGAGAAGAGATGTCTGTCTCACTGTTGTTATTCGAAGTGTAGATCAAATAGGATAGATTGAGAATCCCAAAGATTTGCTGTTCAGGCCAACAATCTCTAGCTTTCCATTTGGAAGCCTTTCATCATGATTTTGCAAAGTAATATACATAGTGGTAACATCATGGGCTTTAGAGTCAGGCAAACCTGGATTTGAATTTAGGCTCTTACTCTTACCATCTGTGTGGCTTTTAGCAAGTTATTTAATCCGTTTGTGCTTCAGTTTCCTCATTCGTTAAGTGGAAATAACAACATTTCCATTATGGTTTTTTTTGAGGATTAAATGAAAAGATATATTTCAAGCACTTAGCATATTGTGTGGCACCTGGAAAAGACTTGTTAAATGAGAGACCTAATTATGGTTATGACTTTTTTTTTGGTTATGACTTTTTAGCCAGTCTCTGGCAGGCATGTGATTGAGATCCTCTCAAGGCCTGAGGCCTAGGCAAAGAGAGCCTTTACTTCAAACCTGAGGAAGACAATGAAATCAGAGGAGAAGGAAGTTGTGTCTATTAAGGAAAGATGGAGACCAAACTCAGAGGCTACGTTCTTATCCCATTTGGCATGACCCTGTAATCCAGGGGCCAAGGAGATTGGATGATGAGCAGTAACTTGGAACTAAACAAGTTGTTCTGTGACAATTGTTGGTTGTTCTGGATTAGGCTTTCTGTGCTGGTTTTAATGTGGTATGTACATAGAGCCAGAGGTTGGATGGAAAATTCTCTGTGACTCTCTAAGTTATATAAGCCATCATTTTCTATCCATCTGCTTTTCCCCACTCTATTCTGTAAAGGTTGCTCCTATTAAATAGTTGGGATCTTTTTCCTCCTTTCTGATTCTAAAAGTTCACCAGTTTGCTTTTCTTTACTCCCTTCACGTCTGTCTATTCAGTATCTCTGATGAAACTCAGGACTTTCGTCTGGTAGTTTAGTGCATGCGCTTTAGTGTTATGTCCAAACCCTCTTTTCCCACTTTCCTATTTCCCATAGTTTGACCTTGGTTAAGCGACTTAACATCTCTGGGCCTCAGTTGACAATCTGTAAAATGAGGAAGATCTTAGTTCCGATCATCTAGTTACACATTTCTATTAGTAAAGTAGTCAAAGCTTAGGTATTGCTCTTATGCCTCAAATGCCTATAAAGGCCAAGCCAGTGAATATGTATTGTCATATAAATAATTTGTGTATAAAACACATAATATGGGCTCACCTTTTCTAGATTTTCAGATTTTTCACGAGAATCTGGAAATTTGGTTTTTAACACAAAATCTTCGATTTTTAAAGGTTGACGATTAAGAATTTTAATTTGTAGTTACTCTGTGCCAAAGCCTATCGATCGAGTCTAATATGGTCCATAGGAAGCCAGTTTCCAAATCTATGCCTTTTATCTTCAGATAAGCCCTCTCGGGTGATTTATTGAGGAATTGCTTTAAAAGTACATTTAATTTTTTAGACATTCATTATGTATATTCTTATGTGTATTTGGTCTAAAACAGTGGATGTCATATTATGAGTCATATACCAAAAAAGGTGTGTAGGCTGGTCTGCAGTACAGACCCCTGGACACACGAGACAGCCTCGTTAAAGTTCTCAGCCAACCCTGGGATAAACAGGAGGGTGTTTTAGTTTGAGTGACTTAACTGTAAGAATCTCATCCACCCCTTGACTGAACAGCTTAAACAAGAACCCATAATTGGCTATTCTGTGTTCCTCATTTGTGTACTAAACTGACAAAGGCCTGTCTTGGAGTTGGGAAGAGAAGCTAAGAAAAACTCACTGAAGATGATATCTAAAATCTGGTTCGGTCCTCATTCCCTGCAGAAAGGCATCACCTCATTCTCACTAATAGCCCTCTGCTGTAGCACAAATGGCATCAATTGTCTATAAGTATAACATGTAATGAATCGAAGGACACTGGCATTTGCTTTCTTTTGGGGGAGGGTAGTTTTTTCCCTCTACAATGGAATAAAGAAGAAGAGGCACAGATAGGGTTCCTATTGTGTGTATCCCCTCTCCCAATTTCGAGAACTGTTAGTCCTCCAGTAATCTTAATTAGGCAAGAATTTTATATAGTGAATACTGTCATTTTCAAACATTTTCAGGCATATCCGTGGTTTTAATACTAGTACAAAGGGCTGTGTGTGTGTGTGTGTGTGTCTTTGGAGATCAGTGCTACATTTTTTATTAATTAGCCACCATCTTGAGAGATTTCACATAAAAATCTTCTTTTGGAAAATTGGAAAAACTGGCAGCTATAGTTTAGCCTTCCCATAAATTAACAATTTCCTTGAGCTAAACATTAGCTGGCCCAAATAAATGGGGTGGTAGCCATCAATTTCCTTGTTTTTTAAGCCCCTAGCTACCTTCAGTCTTTGTGCCTGAGGTTCCTCATCTGTAAATGTATATTATAATCATACAAACCACATTGGGTTGTTACATGGAGTGATTTATTTATGAATTAACACGTAAAGCATTTAGAAGAGGACATAGCATGTGTTAAATACTCTATCGATGTTAGCTTTACTGCTGTATATTTTGTATGCTCTAAGTTTTATTGTGCTGCTTTAGGGGTTTGACTAACAAAGGAATAAGAATAGTCAATCACGTAAAGTGATACCAATGTCAAGGTCTAGAAAGTAAAGAAAGCATAGATTGAAAAGGCCTAGTCCTTTCTCTAGTCCTGTCACCTTGAGTGAGTCTCTTAACCTCTCTGGGCTTTAGTTTTCTCATTTATGAAATAAGTGTCGATTAGATATCTTCAGAGGTCTGTTTCTAAAATTGAATGAGATGATAGAAAAGGTTTGGGGAAAAAATTGGAAGAGGTCATGCTGTGACAAAAGATGTTGATATGGGTTAATTTTCTGCTTGAAAGACCTGAATACTCTTTCAGAATTTTCGTAGGGGAAATTAATGTTCACCATACTGTTCACAGATTTAAACCATGATACAGTAGTTTTCTTAGGCTACCAGTTAAATATTGTTTTTCCCCCCAGGATCCCTGCTCAGTAGCAAAGAAATTAACATTTATTATATTGACTGCATAAGTAACAAAAGGGAATATCAAGGTCTAAGAAACCATACTTGTTAGAGTGCACACAGTAAAATTTAATCGTGTGTTAGTAGGACAGGCACATGAGAACTGAAAAATGTACCATGTTGAACTGTGAATGAGAAAAGGTAAAATTTCATGTCTTTGTTTACAAATCTCACTTATACAATAGTGATCCTTCTTACCTTTCAAAATATTAAACATTATTGCTGTTTGGCTGTCTTTGGGTAGAGTATAATTAAACTTTAATTTTAGTACCATATCATCTCACAGCCAAGAAAATTAGTGAGCTTGATCCTTTGGCTAAATTTAGGGTATATCAGCTGGTTTTTGGATATACATTAATTTTTAAAAATCAGTGAATAGTAAGTTTGAAAGTTGGAAAGGACCTCAGAAACAATTTATTCTAAATTGTACACCTCCAGTGACGTCCTGTAGTTTATAAAAGTGTCTAGAAAGTACAGTTTATGACGTATTTGCATCCAGTTAGGATTTGTGTTCTGAGAATTGTGTCTTGACATAATTTATAATATGACTAGTTTATATTGTGCTTGAAACAATTTATAACAGGTGAGGCCTAAGGAAGGTAGATTTCAATGAAGTTCAACCTTTATAGCCTCAAAATAAGAGGTACTAATGGAGATTTTTTAAATGTAGATTAGTAATTTTCTATATTTATTTTAAAAGTGGGCAACATGACTCTAAACATGCGTGGAATATCATGAGTATGTTGGGTAGAGTAAGAGGTATTCTGGGAGTGGAAAGTTCGTCTCAGTATAGGATATTAAGAACAAATGTAATGCAGCTAGTCATATAAGGAGAACATTTTAAACTTTCTTTCTATTTTAATAAATTTCAGAGACCATCATGCAGACATCAGAGACCGGGTCGGACACAGGTTCGACGGTGACTTTACAGACATCTGTGGCTAGTCAAGCAGCAGTGCCTACACAGGTGGTACAGCAAGTACCAGTACAACAACAGGTAAGGAGCTGCTGTTCCCAGAGAAGATGCTGTGCCTTTCCTTGTGCTGCCTCTCCAACATAGCTGTGTCTAAAAAATGATTCGGATAATACTTTCTGGCACAATGGATGCCCAAATAGGCCTTGTTCGATTCTTAGATTAAGTCAACAAATGTTTCTTGAGCATTTCCTGGGTGTGCCACGTTCTTTCTGTGCTAGGTTGTAGGGATAAAAAGATAAATACTCAAACTATAACCCTTATTCCAAAAGAGCCTCTTCAGTCCTAAAGGGAGCATTTGTTTCTAACTTGGCCACCGTAACTGGGTTTTCTTCTCCTCTTCTCCCCTCCTTATTCTTTATCACATCTTCCTATTTCTTTCGTATTGAAATGTCGGCAATCATATTTTTATATAATTGGCTCACAGTAGTACTTAATAAAGGAGAGGATGTGTGTACCTTACAGGCAGGGATTTTGCCTTTGTGACATTTTGGAAAGTGCTTGGGCGTTATGGTGACTGATAAATAGTGTTTAATGAAAATTAAATTATCTTAAAGGTCTGAAAATCTGACTCATCCCATTTAAAAAATAGAGAATGAATTCATCATCACATGTTTACTACAGGGCTTATTCATACTTGGGACGCCTAGCTTGTTTTGGAAAGATACTGACAAAATAGTGCAATTTTGTGCCAGTTAATAGTCCTCCTTTGGATTGTGAACACATTGGCCTGTCATTTCTTCTAAGGAGTGGTGAGAAAGTATGTGAGAATAATCATGTCATAAAGCATTATCTTGAGACTTGAGATTTACCTGTAATTTGTCAGTATCAGAGAAAATGTTGCTTTTACAGTTTAGCAAATGTTGCTTTTACAATTATAAATAAGGCATTAGGGAGAGGGAATAACTTTTCCTAAATTATAGACAGAGGGACTCAAGGTTATATTCTTAGGAGATAGAAGTGGGATGGGCAGGGAGAGTGCTAGAATCATGGAGAAGGGTCTTTGACTCTCAGAGTAAATAAAGACATCTGAAAGAATTATTTCTTTTATAATTAAATCTTAGCATACTCTTCTTTCTGTTCTCTACAACACACTGGTATTACTGATCACCAATTTCATTACCAATTTCAAGACTGAACATTATTCAGAAAAGGGTAGTTTATGGCATATCATCCAGAGAGCAAGTAGAGAACTATTGGGACAGTGTTATATATAATTTTAAAAAGATAACTCAACAATCGAACAATATAAGCACATATTGAACAGTTACGCTCACTCTGGTTTGGTTTTTGTCTCATTTGTGGAAGAAGAATGGCCTTGAGAGTGCCTGTCTCTAACAGGAGTGCAGTGGAGATCCTGTTCCTGTCTCCACAAAGTGCCCCCTTGAGACCTTAAAATGTCTGTGTTAAGTGCATCTGGCCCTCTCTCATGGACTCTGTGTCTTTTCTTACTCCCTCCTTCCTTTCCTTTCCCTTTCTTCCTTTTTGCCTTCCTTCCTTCTTTTCTTTTTAAAAAACATTTTCTTTTTATTGAATTTATATGTCATTAGATGTCTACTACAGGTCTTATATAGTGTATATAGTAGTGTAAAGAGTCAAATAGTTCAGCAAGTTTGTTATTTAAAAAAAAAAGTAGTTCTCATCCTCTCTGTACTCCTTCTCAGAGGCAACTAATTTTGCCTCTGTTTACCTATTATTTTGATATTTACCTCTGTGTCTTCACAAACGGTGTGTATTTTCTTTTTTAAAAAAATTTTTATTGGAGTATAGTTGATTTACAATGTTGTGTTAGTTTCAGGTGTACAGCACAGTGAATCAGTTATGCATATACACACTCTTTTTTTTTTTTTTTTAGATTCTTTTCCCATATAGGCCATTACAGAGTATTGAGTAGAGTTCCCTGTGCTATACAGCAGGTTCTTATTAGTCATATATTTTATATATAGTAGTATTTTCTTGATTTTTTTAGTTTTAAGCATTTTCTTACCACACTCCTCTTTCTAGCTCTTAATATGTGCATGCATGTGCATGCACGCACGCACACACACACACTTTTTCCATGCCATATACTTCTGATATACTAGGTTGAACTATATGCATTTTTTTCCCTTTGCCATCATTCTGGGATTTCCCTCTTTTATGTTGGCTTTCCTGTTTCTCGGATCAGTGTCTTAAACTCTTTCTTGATTTGCTCAAGCACAACTTGCAGTAACTTCCTAAGAACTGGTAGATTTTGAGCTCTTGTGTGTCTGAGAGGGAATTTATTCTACTACCTTCACAGTTGTTTGGTAGTTGGATGGGTACAGAGTTTGGGGTTGGATATCATTTTCTTCAGAATTTTGAAGGAATTGCTCCATTGTTTTCCAGTTTGCAGAATTGCTATGGAAAAGTCAAACACTGTTCTGATTTCTGATCCTTTGTATGTGATCTATGTGATTATTTTTTCCTCTCATGTTCTAAATCCCAGTTTCTTGAAATTTCATGTTCATCAAGGAAGGCCAGTCACCTCATTGCACAGAGTTGGTAGAGGAGATCTGATTGCTTCTTAAATAGAATCACTTTTTATATTAAATATATATAAAACCAAAAAAACTAAGTTCCTATTAGAAGTGGAAAATCAAGTATCACCAGCCATAGACAGAAAATTACACATACACATACACACACTGTGTTCATGTCCTTATAAAAACTAATCTCATGTACACACGTAACACACTTTGGAAAACTTTGTGGTACGCCACATGGTTTGTTTCCCAACAGGACGTTCAAGGCAGTCGACGACTTGGTCCCCTTTCACCAAGCAAAGAAGTTGAGAATTTTCATTTTCTTTTTGTCAACTAAGTGTTTTATTTCACAGAGTGGATTAGTGTGATATACGCCTGGATAAATGCCTGTTATGTTGTCCTTCCAGGCTTATCTTATTTGGAAGGATTTTTTCTCTTCTGTCATTTTCTTCCTTCCTAGCTTCCTTCCTCCATTCCTCCCTTCCTTCCTTCCTCCCCTTCCTTTTCCTCTCCTCTTCTCCCCCTCCTCCCCTCCCTTCCCCTCTCCTTTCCTCTCCTTTAGAACGGTGACATATTTGAAGATTTCTAACAGTGTCCCTGTGGATATAGATTGTCTATAACTGATAAGATAGGTGCTATAGTAACTTCTTATTGCTCTAACATACCTATAATCTTTGTATTGTTAATATGCTGATGTCATCTTGAGTTTTCAAACTTTGGTAGGATGCCTTTAAAATCTTGCAGCTCTTGTCACTGACCCATGATAGATACTGAAATCATGGCATTGACATCAAAGATAGTTACTTCTATTGATTCAACTTTTCATTGTGTCCTTGCTCTGACCATTTTGATGTAAAAAGAAAGCCTATAGGGCTTCCCTGGTGGTGCAGTGGTTGAGAGTCTGCCTGCCGATGCAGGGGACACGGGTTCGTGCCCCGGTCTGGGAAGATCCCACATGCCGCGGAGCGGCTGGGCCCGTGAGCCATGGCCGCTGAGCCTGCGCGTCCGGAGCCTGTGCTCTGCAATGGGAGAGGCCACAACAGTGAGAGGCCCGCGTACTGCAAAAAAAAAAACAAGCCTATAGCTAAATTTTTAAATTTTGAGACATATAATATTGTATGTATTGGCCTGTTGAGAAACCAGAAAATTTTAAGATCGTAATATATATTTTTATTTCTTCAAAGCCCTAAGGGTTCTGATTTCCCTATTTCACTATGTAATAAGTACCAAAAAAAATATTGTTTCTAAAATTATTTCTGTGGTTTTTCATTTATTCTGTATGATCTCAAGAATCAATTTGTCACCTTTCCTTGAACAATCTGATTCAAGAATGGAGAATTCTGAGCAAAGATTGCAAGATCTTATTATATAATTCTTTATCAAATTTCCTATCTTTTGCAATTTTTCATTATTTCACAAAACACCATAGAGTCTCAGCTTACAAATACAGAAATAGTTGCCCAATTCAGTAAAATCTATAAAAACATTCAAGTTCAGTATCTTGATTAGAAACTAAAAAATTATTATTATTTATTCTTATCATATTTGTAAAAAGACTTTTTGCACTGATGGGTCTCTATCGAATATGCCTAGAACTGTGCTGTTCTCCCTTCCCCTCCCCCTTCCTTGAGTGATTTGTTAGAGTTTCTTGTAGATGATTCTTCAAGTTGGTCATTTTATGCCTAAATCTGAGAGGTCTTCTAACCCTGCTTGCCTAGAACTGAATTAAAAACCCAGGATAGGGGAAAAGGAAAATGTATTCCTACTATTCCATTCTCCTCCATAGCCAGCTAGTTTAGATTCTTTTCAAGTTAGAACCTAGTCAAAAGTCAGAACTTTTATTCCTGTTTTAATCTTGGGATCCAGGTATTTCACAAATGCTGCTGACATCGAGGATAATTCCTAAATCATCCTAAATCTTGAATCAGGGCTCTAAGAATATTTTCTCCCATTCAAGCTTCCCAAGTTTTAACTGGTCTCCCAACTATATTTCTTCCTGTCTCTACTGTCTCTGTCTTTCCTTTTCCTTAGAAAGGGACATACATCTTTTCTCTCACAGTGGGCAAGTGTGTTGTCTCTGTATTGCTCCTTCTAAATGTAACATCCCAGGTACAACTGAGCCCTGGGGTTGAGGGGCTTCTATTTGAGGTCAAAGACATACATATTTTTTTTTTCAAAGATGCTGTCAACTTTGTTCAGATTCTTTTTTTATCAAAGAATGTGGGTCTTGACCTTTTTCTGCCCAGGGACTATTTGTTTCTTGTGGGTCTTTGGTATGTAACTGTGACACTGAAACTTCTTTTTATGTGATAAAAGCTCACTTCAAGATTATATTCAGATAAGGACATATATATTCTTACAAATACATATTTTTAAAAATACGTGTAGAAATAAATCACCTATTTAGGCACCGACTCTTTGTTTGTAATTTGAGTTATCAAAATGAATGTAATAGCTATGTGGCTATATTGTTTCTTTCTGGTTAGTATCAATATATCACATATTTAGCATTTCTACATAAATTATGGTACATCCTGGAGAGTAAGTGTATTATCCCTGTGGTCAAAAAGATAAATGACATTTTGTGTGAGAAACAGATCCAACCGGAACTGTCAATTAGGTTTTAGGCGAAGGGCAATCTTCAAGAAGGGTAAGTTTTAAATGAATCTTCTCCAATAGATCTATTTATTATGGATATCTTTAAAATGATGCCTCAACCTTTAGGAGATGGATTTTAGGAATTGAAATTAGATATGAATGCTCCTGACTTCCCCACATTAGGCCATAGCTTAAACAGTAGGTTATTTTTGTCCTCACTTCTGTTTGCCATATTCCTCCGTGTAGTAAATAATCATCACAACCAGAAGGAAGCTGTGATAATTAGCAATATACCCATGAGAAAGTTCTTCTGGTGGAAGCAATAAATAGTGATTAAGGGGAAGAAATGATTGCCTATGGAATGTGGAAGAAATGATTGCCTATGGAATGTTAAATCCATAACAGAATGTTCTATTGGATCAAAACTTGATCAGTAGTATTTTAAATGGGACCCTGTGCTAGCTTGGAGAGCTAAGCCTGAGGTAGTGCACTCCATCGCTCTTGTCTTTATCTTTCCTCTGCTCAGGGTCCAGAGGTTTGCTTCTTGTGCATCCTAGCTTCGATGGACATGAATGGAATTCTTTTCATTTCAGACCATTATCTGATATAATCAACAGAAACAGAGACATTTTTCTCTGGTTTGCTCTTATTCGGGACGAGATTCTCACTGGCTTAGTTCCCTAAGGGAACGGTGTTTTCATAATTAAGACTGTGGCAGACATCCTAAAAGATGGGGTTATATTTTTAAATGAATTCCAGTTGAATGCCTTTTGTGAAAATAATTTTTTTAAAAGACAATAATTTTAGTTCTTGAAGAACATATTTATTTTTGGAATCAGAACTGCTAATTTTCAGTATCCAATATAAAAAAGTAAGGTGTTTTGAAGGAACATGCTGATTTACAATCGAAATAAATTTTACTGTGCCAATCCAATATGAAGGCTCTTTAGTTGACCATCTGTATATTTTTAAAAATAAGAACTACTGTTTAAATAGTTGGGTAGTAATAGTCTTTGATTCTCTTTTAAGTGATTTTTAAAATATTTTCTCAACTAGAGTTAAAAAATTATGATCAGTTCTGGATACTATATTTTAAGAGGAATATGCCAGGCACTGTGTTAAATACTGCGGTTTCAAAGGTAATTCTGTTTGGTACCCGACTGTAGAAAACCAACTTTTGATGGAGATAGACTTGTTATAGAATTAGATACAAAGTTCCTTAGGTGTAAAGATGGAAATTGTTCTTGGAATGAGGGTCAGTGATGTCTTCACCAAGAATGTGACCTTTGAGCTGTGTGCTGAAGGAAAAGTTGGAGTTCACAAGGAAAGCAAACTGGAAAAGGGCATTTCTTGTAGAGAGAAGCATGGAAGAGCTCAAGTGAAATCAAGGAGTTGTACAAGGAGGTGAGGGGCTAGGAATTGAGGGCTGTGGAACAATGCGGCATAAAAACCTTGTGGGAGGTTGAGTCTGATGACCTATTTATGGTGTCTTTACATGTATCCCCTCCCTAGTATTTTCCCTCTTCAGTTGACATATTTCTTTACGTATTCCCTCACTGCTGATTTTCTTGAAAGAGACATCTGCAGTTATCTAAGCACTTCTTAATCCTATGAAATTTGGGTGCCACCATACAACTGTGGATACTGTGCATTTTGGACAGAGCCAAATCCAATAATTTTCTCTAGGGTGTTTCTGGATTTTCCTTTGACATTTGATACTGTTGACTATCACATATTTCTTTTTTTGCATGGATTTTGGTTTTCCCCTTTTATTTCTTTGAGGGCTATTTCATCAAGTAAATCAGGTTTCGTAGAGCTTAAGAGAGTGAGATTCATACTTAGAAGGGATGGATTTAAATCCTGGCCCTAGCTCTTTCTAGTTATATGACTTTGGACAAATAAAATTAAGTTTCTGGAGACTCAATATCCTAATGTATAAAATAAGAATAATAATGTCTAGCTTATACTTAAAGTATTAAATAACATTTATTAAATAATTTAGAATAGTACCTGAAGTATAATAAACCTTTAATAAATTTTCTATTTTTACTATTATTATTTTCATTGTTGTTATCATTATCAGTAGTACTGGTAATATTATCTGACTCGTTTAATGGAAAATTGGAGTGGGGGGATTTGACCTCCTTTTCTATAAGAGTTGGTCTTTGGCTCTCTCTCTTTGCCCTCACTGTCAAGTAACTTATCCTCTGCAGCTATTTTAGTCTTAAAACCAGCTGCTTCCATTTTCTTTACTAAGCAAGAACCTCTGGTCCTTCCTTGTATTGCTCTGGATTGTGAATTATGGAATCTCAGGCTCTAGGTCAGAATGGACACCAGCTTGGTCTGAGGCAGGATCAGTAATGGTGTCCTTCACCCTGGATGGCCTGTCACCCAGTGCAGTCACCATAGTGATTAGAGAAATGCCAGGTTTTTCAATAGAATTCAGGAACACTTCCAGTATTTTATTCAGTTCATAAAATATAATAATTTTGAACCAAGTTTGTTGCTGTGGTATGATATAAGACTTTAAAAGATTAAGGTGAGAACAATATATTAATATTCTAGCTAGCTTGACTAGAATTTGGTTTTCTAGTTAGAAGAGGCTTACACCATTCATTTAATGCAACTATTCCAAAGGACCTCCCAAAGTTGAATTGCAGAAAATTTTCTTTTTCAACAAATCACTTAGTTATAGACTTATTTTAGTCGATTCCATAATTTTGTTCTTAGAGATATATAATGTTTCCTATGAATATCGAATTTGCTTATCAAATTATCAATTTCAACATCAGTACTTTTTGTTTGTTTGGAAAGTTCAATTTGTCCTATAAAATTTTTCATACAAGTAGAAAGTAGAAAACTTTACAATAACTGGCACTTCTGTTTACATATAATTTGAACAAATTGAAACACAATTTAAACAGAGCACATGCCCTCTTTGCAAAGTAAATCAGAGGAATTCTTTACGTGTGCTAAAAATACATTGTCAGTATAATAGATCTCAATATATAGCTGAGCCTCTTCGACATCAGTATCTGAAAGAAAAGAAACGTTAAGGTCCAAATAAAAATTGTTATTTGTAGTCTCAGCTGGTCAAGGAGGTCTTTCTAGAGGAAGTGATGTTTAAGCTAAGATTTAAAGAATAGAGATGACCAGTGAGGGAATAAAAACAAGTGTTTTCTGAGGGAAGTGTGTTTGTGAAGAGCTGGCGTGAACGTGGTAGGTTTGTGGAACTGAATCAGGGTTGAAATGGGTGGAGGAGAGAGTGGGAGAGCTGAGCGGTGAGAGGTGAGGTGGAGCACTAGGTATCTACTGGTTGAGTAGTATAAGCTATTTAGGTTGTCAATAATAACTCCCATGTTGAAGTCATCCACCATTCTGCTTTGTCAGAAATCCATTTGCAACAATGTATCATAATGATAGTGTGCCATCTATTGAGCACCTATTGTGTGCTGTTCCCTGTGCTTGATGCTTGGCTCATTATTTCTAAAGCTTATAACAACTCCGCAAGGTAGGTGGTATCATTACAGGTGAGGAAACTGAGGCTCAAAGAATTTAAAATAATTTGCTTTGGATTACAGTTATTTGCCCTTGACAGCCTGTGCTTACATTTGAGAAGTATACTCTGAGATAGTAATTACAAAATGTATGTGTGTGGGATTGATGTTATATTTCTTTCGAGAGTGGGATATATTTGTATTGTCATTTAACAAATAATTATTTTTGAAAGTCTTCTTTCATGGGAACTGTAAATGCTGAGCAAGTAGGTACTCAGTTTGTATTGAAGGAATATACTAAATAGTACAATAGCTTGAGCTCTTCAGACTGAATCCTTGTGTGTGGAGGGGAAAGGACTTGGGTCTTGTCTACATCTCCTGCCCCTAACAGCAGCTCCTGAGATGCCTTTGTGGAACCTCTAGGGATATATGGTACACAAGTTGAGCATCATCTCCTCTCCTGGACTCTTTTATAGCCAGATGAATTGTCCATTAAAGTTCTTCAAGCTCGATGCCTGTATTAAACCAGCATACCATAAGGTTAATTCCATGGAGCACTTAACATACCTTTTCTATCCACGAAAAATGATCGTTCTCCCCTTTCTTTTATCCAGGGCTGATTTTAGAAATAGACACACATTGAATGGCTCTTTATTTTCTTTAAAAACTTGTATTGATATCAGTCAAAGCCATTTCTGCTGAGACACTGATGTTTCATTTTTCTTACAGCCCTTACAAACTGATAGACTTCCTCCTACTGAGGAAATCGCAGCCACCCTCTTTGTCCTGGCTGCCTAGTAGCTCAGTGCTAAATCCTAAACCTGACGTTTAACTAATATACCATTCTTCAGCCATGATATTTTTAGCTGAGAGTCAAACCCAAGATATCTGACTTCAGAACCTGAGCTCCTAAGCCCCACACTACAGAAGTAAAGCAGTCAGATGAGTTATAACAAGATAAATGGTATAAGCCCACTGACATAGCAGTACTAAACATTGGCAGTCTCATGGTGAAGAACATGATACACTTTATGTCAAGAAGGATTTTTAATACTATGAATCAATCACAGAACATTTTTGAAGATCCCACAAGCAAAGCTAGTGAAGCAGGTGCATCCAGAGTATAAAGGGCTGCTTGAGCAAGATAACTAGCAAATAAAAAAATTATAAACCTTGGGAATTCCCTGGTGGTGCAGTGGTTAAGAATCCACCTGCTAATGCAGGGGACACAGGTTCGATCCCTGGTCCAGGAAGACCCCACACGCCACCGAGCAACTAAGCCCGTGCGCCACAACTACTGAGCCTGTGCTCTAGAGCCCGGGAGCCACAACTACTGAGCCCATGTGCTGCAACTACTGCAGCCTGCACGCCTAGAGCCCATGCTCCACAACAAGAGAAGCCACTGCAATGAGAAGCCTGCGCACCGCAACGAAGAGTAGTCCCTGCTTGCCGCAACTAGAGAAAGCCCGCATGTAGCAACGAAGACCCAACACAGCCAAAAACAAATAAATAAATAAATTTATTTAAAAAAAATTATAAACCTTGAACTTCTTAAAGCCCTCCCTAAACTCAGACCCTAAGTATGAACATCAGTAAATATAGCACCTTAAAAAAAAAAAGAGGGGAAACATGATAAAATCAATGTAGTAAAATGTTGTTATTTAGATAATCTGGAGAAAGGATAACTTGGGAATATTTTGTATGACTCCTGCAATTTTTCTAGCAGTGTGGAGTTATACAAAAAAATTTTGGGGCTTCCCTGGTGGCGCCGTGGTTGAGAGTCCGCCTGCAGATGCAGGGGACACGGGTTCGTGCCCTCGTCCGGGAAGATCCCACATGCTGCGGAGCGGCTGGGCCCATGAGCCATGGCCACTGAGCCTGAGCGTCCAGAGCCTGTGCTCCGCAATGGGAGAGGCCACAACAGTGAGAGGCCCGCGTACCGAAAAAAAAAAAAAATTTTTTTTTTTTTTGTAATGAATAACTTTACCAATCTGGGGTTAGTTTGGTAAGTGATAATTTGAGCTACTAATCATAATATTGTGTTCAGTAGACATGGGCACTTACTATTTTATCTTTAAATAAAAAAACCTGAAAGTTTTCCTTATACATATGCTAAGCAACAAGAGTTTTTCTAAAAAGTATCCCAAATTTAAACTACTCTTGTCTCATCTCAGTGGATCAGTGTTTTAAAAGAGGAAAATCAGTTCTGAGCTTTTTGCCCAGTTCTCTCTATATTCCCCATCAACTCCCCAGTCTTGATGATTACCACCAAGAAAATAAATAAATAAATAAGCAAGCCTGAATAACACATAAAACGATCAATAAGAAACAATTGGTTATACTTTTAAGACTCTTTTAAAAACAGATGTGTATAATGAATTGGTGGTACAATTGAGCGTTGCTTTAAAAATCTGGTTGCTAGAAAATGCAAACAAAATTATTCTCAAGAAAGAAGACAAAAGTATTAGGAAGTAGGAATTAGGTACTAAACCCAAAAAAAGATAATTAGCCAGTTTGCGGCTTTGATTTTTGTTTTATTTAGTAGCAGTATAGATATGGATAGTATGAAGGCCCAGACAGCCATTCCCATTCCAGCCTGTGGGGAAAACCAGATTCATCAAGTCAATTGATTAGCAGCCTTTAAAAAAGTTAAACTCACCCAAATATATATTACAATTGATATATTAATTATTGAATAGGGGAAGAGGTAGAATATAGATTTTTTTATTAAATAAAAAGGTATAATTTTTCATCTTCTTATAATTGTAATATTTAAAGATTATCTTTTATTTCTGTAAGGTATAATTTTATTTATTTATTTTTTTGCGGTACGCGGGCCTCTCACCGCTGCGGCCTCTCCCGCTGCGGAGCACAGGCTCCGGACGCGCAGGCTCAGCGGCCATGGCTCACGGGCCCAGCCCCTCCGCGGCATGTGGGATTCTCCCGGACCGGGGCAGGAACCCGTGTCCCCTGCATCTGCAGGCGGACTCTCAACCACGGCACCACCAGGGAAGCCCTGTAAGGTATAATTTTAATGGGTGATTAAAAGGTGGCCTCAAAACTGAAAATAATAATATGCAGAGCTTTTTATTTTTGGTTTACAAGTTGGTCAAGCTGTTTCTCACAAATCTATACAGCTAACCAAAGCCATGATTTTGTTTTTATCTGCCTACCTTTACTAGTTGGTGTTTCTGGGTTATTAAGTATTGATAACTTTGGATTCTATTAAATTTGTGCTTCCTTATTATTAGCAATCTCAGCTTTTTAAAAATAGTAGGATTAAAGAAGAGAAACCAAATAAGAAAAATTATACATTAGAAAAGAGAGCACTTGAAATGTAAGAAGAAAGGTGATTCTTCAATAAAAGTGCTTATTAGTAAAACAGGGATTAGAGAGGGAGGCACTGTCCCATTTGTAAATCTCAGAGTAACTTTGTAACTCATCACCAGCGGAAGTAAACTATAATACAGACTAACTTGAGGTTTTGTGGGTTTTTTGTAAATGGAACTATAAATGGAATAACTGAGCAAAATTATTTCTGAAGTTTTGGAAGAGTGATAGTAAGCAAGTTAATTTTACTTTGAATAAACCTAAACTTTAGTTCCCTGTGGTAACTTTTTTCTGAGATTCTTATGAGACTGAGCAGACCATTGATTATAGTCCTGTTTATGACCCTTGGTAACATAATTATTCTATGCAAAGCCTTTTTTACCAATAACTTTTCTTTTTTGTTATTGTGCTGATTTTCAAGGCTTTGCTTTGACATTGAGGTTCACTAAGGTGTTTGTTGCCTGTGGTTCATTGATCTGGTAGATAGTTATACAGTTAAAACTCATGATTACTCTTAATTTTTTCCAGGGATTTCATAAATTGATTTCAGAGAAATTGTTTCTTTAGCTTATTTTAATTAGATACTAAAAATAACAAAGCAAAAGAGCATCAGGGAACTCTGTCTAGGAAAAAAAATATGACCTAGAGAAGCTAGTGTAATAAGCAAAACCCATACTCTTTTGTCAGTATAAAAATAGATTCCTGACCCTGTTAACTGATCTCAGTAGACAATTTATTTCACAGGTGGAAAATGTTTTTGATGTTTGGGCGTAAATTATATTCATATCTATGTTTTGGTTCGTAATACTTTAGCATTGAAAGAATGCAGTTTTTGTTCTTTTGCTTCCTAGGAAGCAGTAATATTGCCCAAAATATTAGCGTTATGGACTAAAGGAACAGTGACTTGAATTTGACCTCAGGAGGTGTGCGTGAGTCGGAGTTCTAGGTCTGCCAAAATAAGCTACGTGGTATTGAGCTCATTTTAACCTCCCTGTCCTTTAGTCTCCATAACTGTATTACAGGAGCTCACTGGGCATTGATTGAACATCTGTTATGTGCTACTGACATATGAAGAACTTTAAGGTTAGGTCAAAGAGACGGACAGGTGAACAGAAAATGACACAGAGAATGGTGATGCCTGAAGTATAATACAGAGAGCTATGCTATAGGAGCAAAAAACACATAATATAATTCAGAGGTGAGTCAGTTGATGGAAGTGGGCAATTGTGGGAAACTTCCTGAAGAAAAACTACCTTGGGCTTCCCTGGTGGCGCAGTGGTTGAGAGTCCGCCTGTGGATGCAGGGGACACGGGTTTGTGCCCCTGTCCGGGAGGATCCCACATGCCGCGGAGCGGCTGGGCCCGTGAGCCATGGCCGCTGAGCCTGCGCATCCAGAGCCTGTGCTCCGCAATGGGAGAGGCCACAACAGTGAGAGGCCCACGTACTGCAAAAAAAAAAAAAAGAAAAGAAAAACTACCTTGAAGAAGTACCACCCAGCCTTAGTTTCCTTATCTTTGAAATAGATAATTCACCCAGAATTGTTGTTAGGACCAAATGAGAAAATCTTTGTAATGGGCTTTGTGAACTACAAAGCATTTTGCAGATACGAGGGCAAATTACTGATACATATACCAGACATTGCTAGGAACTGGAGGTAGGAAAATGATTGTAAAGAGCAGTGTTTCTCAAAGTGTGATATATGGATGTTTTCTTAGGAATCCACTCTATGTGTGTATGTGTTTATTTAGATAATCTTTATAATGAAGCTATGAACATATTTTAGATTATCTTAATTAATGCATTAGAACTGAGACTGCCATTCAACTTCAGTGTGTGTTTAAAATAGCTTTGGTTCCAGGAGGTGGAACTAGTATAATTTTGGAGGCTAATGAGGAGGAATAGAGCCAGCCTTAATATGAACGTGATCAAGGCTAAATGATACCACAGATAGATTGGATGCAAGAGAAGCTCCGTATAATAGTTGGCCCCACAGCTGTCATTGTTTGCACCTTGGTTTATGTTTGCATGTTTTAATAATATTTTATTGAACCCTGAAGGTCAGTAGTCATCATCCTGGGGGAAGCATGATTGATTCCCCAAACCACTGTGAAATTAAGTCTTTCTGTTATGCACCCTCCTAGACCTGTGTACCTTTCCCTCACAGACCATTTCATTGCTGTGGTTTTAGCTGATTTATGTGATCAGTGTCTTTCCTCAAAACTATATCATAAGTTGATGATCCAGACAGCATGACTTCTTTTTTTTTTGTTGGGGGTAGGAGTTTATTAATTAATTAATTTATTTTTGCTGTGCTGGGTCTTCGTTTCTGTGTGAGGGCTTTTCTAGTTGTGGCAGGCGGGGACCACTCTTCATCGCAGTGCACAGGCCTCTCACTATCACGGCCTCTCATTATCCTGGCCTCTCTTGTTGCGGAGCACAGGCTCCAGACGCGCAGGCTCAGTAGTTGTGGCTCACGGGCCTAGTTGCTCCGTGGCATGTGGGATCCTCCCAGACCAGAGCTCGAACCCGTGTCCCCTGCATTAACAGGCAGATTCTCAACCACTGCGCCACCAGGGAAGCCCACCATGTCTTCTTTTGTTCACATTATAGTACAACCTAACAGGTGTACATAATAGATGCTCAATGAATGTCGAATTAATGAGTGAACTAGGTAATACTGAAGTGCCTTCTAAATTAATAGTGATGAAAATAGTTAATAACAGGTTTAGTGTTAAACATGCACATGCACATACTCCATATTTTTAAACCCTATAATTTTTGAACAGTACAAATGATCACTCTCAGATGTCTCCAAAGCAGAACTTCTACAGCCTATATTTGTGCAAGATTTATTAGAGTAAGAAAAAGATATGTTAGAATATCTATTTATATGTTTTATTAAAAATGGGAAATATAGCAAAGATATAATTACTTATATATCACATGTATAAATGAGGCATACTGAAGGAAGAGGGGTTAATGGTAGCCCCCTCACTTTTGAAAAACGTTTTATTTATTTATTTTTATTTAAATTTCCTTGAAGTATAGTTTATGTGCAATATTATGCTATTTTCAGGTGTACAACATAGTGACTTGACATTCAAGTACATTACAAAATGATCACCATAATAAATCTAGTAGCCATCTGTCACCATACCAAGTTATTATCATATTATACACTGTACTCGCTAAGCTGTATGTTACATCCCCAAGGCCTTATTTATTTTGTAACTGGAAGTTTGCCCCTCTTAATCTCCTTCACCTATTTCACCCAGCTACCCACCCCCCTTTTGCAACCACCATTTTTTCTCTGTATCTATGAGTCTGTTTCTGTTTTGTTTGTTTGCTTTGTGTTTTATATTGATTTTATTCATTCATTCATTCATTCATTTATATATTAAGGTCGTGCAATGCACATGTGAGATCTTAGTTCCCTGATCAGGGACCAGGGATCGAACCCATGCCCCATGTAGTGGAAGCACAAAGTTCCACTTAGCATAATACCCTATAGATAGATCCATGTTGTTGCAAATGTCAAGATTTCATTCGTTTTATGGCTAATATACCATTTTATAAATATAGATAGATAGATATACACACATATACATATATACACATCACATCTTCTTTATCCACTCATTTATCAATGGACACTTAGGTTGTTTCCATATCTTGGCTACTGTAAATAATGCTGCAGTTAGCATAGGAGTTTTTGTTTTCTTCATATAAATGCCCAGAAGTAGAGTTGCTAGATCATATGGTAGTTCTATCTTTGATTTTTTGAGGAACCTCCATACTATTTCCCATTGTGGCTGCACCAGTTTACATTCCCACCAACAGTGCACCACCATTCTTTTTCTCTACAGCCTCACCAACATTTGTTATTTGTTGTCTTTTTGATGATAGCCATTCTAACAGGCGTGAGGTGATATCTCATTGTGGTTTTGATTTGAATTTCCCTAGAGATTAGTGATGTTGAGCCTCCTTTCATGTTATTGGCCATCTGTATGCTTTCTTTACAAAAATGTCTATTCAGATCCTCTGCTAATTTTTTTTATTGGATTTTTTTTATATTGAGCTACAGCTCAATACATGAGTTCTTTTTATATTTTGGATATTAACTTTTTATGGGATATATCATTTGAAAATATCTTCTCCCATTTAGTAGGTTGCCTTTTCATTTTGTTGATGGTTTCCTTCACCGTGCAAAACCTTTCTTGTTTGATATAGTCCCATTTGTTTAATTTTGCTTTTGTTGCTCTTGCCTGAAGAGGCAGATCCAAAAAAATGTTACAAAGACTGATGTCAGAGAGTTTACTGCCTGTATTTTCTTCTAGGAGTTTTATGGTTTCAGGTCTTACATTTAAATCTTTAATCCATTTTGAGTTTATTATTGTATATGGTGTGGGAAAATAGTCCAGTTTGATTCTTCTGCATGGTGCTGTCCAGTTTTTCCCAACACCATTTATTGAACAGGCTGTTCTTTCCCTATTGTGTATTCTTGGTTGCTCTTGTCAAGGATTAGGTGACCATATAAGCATGGATTTATTTCTGGGCTCTGTTCCATTGATCTATGTGTCTGTTTTTGTGCCAGTACCATACTATTTTGATTACTGTAGATTTATAGTATAGATTTGAATCAGGGAGCATGATACCTCCAGCTTTGTTTTCTTTCTCAAGATTGCTTTGGCTATTCGGGGTCTTTTGTGGTTCCATACAAAATTTAAGAATATTTGTTCCATTTCTATGAAAAATGCCATTGGTATTTTGATAGGGATTGCATTGAATCTTTGGGTGGTATGGACATTTTAACAGTGTTAATTCTTCCATTTCGTTAGATGATATATCCTTCCATTTCTTTGTGTCTTCTTTAGTTTCTCTCATCAGTGTCTTATAGATTCCAGAGTATAGGTCTTTCACCATCTTGGTTAAGTTTATTTTTAGAAATTTTATTCTTTTTGATGCAACTGTAAGTGGGGTTGTTTTCTTACTTTTTCTGATAG
Organism: Globicephala melas; assembly: GCF_963455315.2. Lineage (NCBI taxonomy): Eukaryota > Metazoa > Chordata > Mammalia > Artiodactyla > Delphinidae > Globicephala > Globicephala melas. The sequence goes on along the minus strand of NC_083319.1, from coordinate 54,136,568 downwards.
ATTATTGTTGATATATAGACATGCAACAGATTTCTGTATATTAATTTTATATCCTGCAACTTTACTGAATACATCTATTAGTTCCAATAGTTTATTGGTGGAGTCTTTTGGGTTTTCTAGTTAAGTTTCTATATATAGTATCCATGACAGGAGGCAAGCCCAGGATCTTCCTACTCTACCACCTTGTCCCCCTCTCACCGCCCCCTCACTTATTTTTTGCATTTTCTGCTTCCGGTAAGGTGGATTAATAGATTATGTAGTCTAGATTTAATTAAACTAACTTCATGATATGGAAAAGCAGCTTAAAATTTTTGTAACATATAGCCTACGGATTGAAGATAGCACTAATATTGCAAGGAGAATCAAGATGACAGAATGAGCACTCCTCTAATTCTTTCACAGTCACATAGAAAATGTCTGTTTAGACAGTCACTGTCTAAATGATAAGAAGTTAGCTTCACAAGTTCTGCATACTGAGAATATTTTTGACATACAGATTTATGTCCATTATCTTCAGTGGTGAACCTCTCACCTAAGTACATTTTATGACATAAGATTAAATAATGAAGTTGCATCAATTAACAGGACATTTCATTATTTGATCTTTAGCTCTTTATAATTCCTACTTTTCTATATGTTTTGTAGAGTATATACTTCTAAACATGTATGTAATTTGTAAGTAATTTTTTTAAGAGAGGAAAATGATTTAAAAAGTTTGCAAGCTACTGAACTAATATGCTGCTTAATTACCATGCTATCACTTTCTGTGAAGAAGGTGCTATTTACATACAATAAAATCCATTTAAGTGTACCGTTTAATGAGTTTTGGCAAATGTGTATACTTGTATAAACACCATCACAATCAAAATATTGAACATTTTCATCACCCCAAATAATTTCTTCATGCCTCTTTGCTCTCAGTTCCTCCCCTCCCCTGTTTCCAGCTCCAGGAAAATACTGATTTGCTATCATTTAGTTTGTTTTGTCTTTTCTAGAGTTTCAAATAAATAAAATCATGCAACATATAGTCTTTTGTGTTGGGCTACTTTTACTCAACATAGTGATTTGGAGGTTCATCCATGATTTTATGTCTCTCAGTGGTTCATTCCTTTTCATTTGTGAATAACATTCCATTTTAACGATATATCAGAGTTTATTTATCCACTCACCTATTGCTGAACATTTGGCTTGTTTTCAGTTTTGAACATTCATATGTTAAGTCTTTGTGTGAACATATGTTTTTATTTTTCTTACGTAAATACCTAGGGGTGGACTTGCTGGGTCATATGGTATGTGCTTGTTTAACCTTGTAGCAACTGCCATACTACTTTCCAAAGTGGTTATATCATTTTATATTCCTACCAGCACTGTATGAGAGTTCTATTTGCTTGACATCCTTACCGAACTTGGATTTATAAGTGGCTTTAATTTTAACCATGCTAGTGATTTATGTAGTGGTATCTCATTGTAGTTTTAGTTTGCATTTCTCTGATAACTAATGATGTTAAGCATCTTTTGTGCTTATTGGCCAGCAATATATATCTTAATAATTTAGTAACACTGATAGTTTAATTTTCTTCCATTTATACTTTTACTTAAATCAGTAATTTGTGTCTAATTAAATAGATTTTTAAAGTACACTTATATGAGTTCAAGTAATATTTTTAAATTTTATGTTAAAACCAAGGAGAATAAAAGAGAAAATTTTTAAATGATAAATTAACTTAGGTCAGGTTTATGTTTTCAGTAAGAAATAAATAAACTTATGCAATAAAAAGACAGGAGGGGCTTCCCTGGTGGCGCAGTGGTTGAGAGTCTGCCTGCCGATGCAGGGGACACGGGTTCGTGCCCTGGTCCAGGAAGATCCCACGTGCCGTGGAGCGGCTGGGCCCATGAGCCATGGCCGCTGAGCCTGCGCGTTCGGAGCCTGTGCTTGGCAACGGGAGAGGCCACAACAGTGAGAGGCCCGTGTACCGCAAAAAAAAAAAAAAAAGAAAAGAAAAAAGACAGGAGATCTTTAATTTAATTTAATTTATTTATTTTTTAACATCTTTATTGGAGTATAATTGCTTTACAATGTTGTGTTGGTTTCTGCTGTGTAACAAAGTGAATCAGCTGTACGTATACATATATCCCCATATCCCCTCCCTCTTGCATCTCCCTCCCACCCTCCCTATCCCAACCCTCTAGGTGGGAGATCAGGGAGCTGATCTCCCTGTGCTATGCAGCTGCTTCCCACTAGCTATCTGTTTTACGTTTGGCAGTGTATATATGTCAATGCCACTCTCTCACTTTGTCCCAGCTTACCCTTCCCCCTCCCCGTGTCCTCAAGTCCATTCTCTATATCTGTGTCTTTATTCCTGTCCCGCCCCTAGGTTCTTCAGAACCTTTTTTTTTTTTAAGATTCCATATATATGTGTTAGCGTAAGGTATTTGTTTTTCTCTTTCTGACTTACTTCACTCTGTATGACAGACTCTAGGTCCTTCCACCGCACTACAAATAACTTAATTCTGTTTCTTTTTATGGCTGAGTAATATTCCATTGTATATATGTGCCACATCCTCTTTATCCACTTATCTGTCAATGGACACTTAGGTTGCTTCCATGTCCCGGCTATTGTAAATAGTTCTGCAGTGAACAGTGTGGTACATGTCTCTTTTTGAATTATGGTTTTCTCAGGGTATATGCCCAGCAGTGGGATTGCTGGGTATATGGTAGTTCTATTTGTAGTTTTTTAAGGAACCTCCATACTGTTCTCCATAGTGGCTGTATCAATTTACATTCCCACCAACAGTGCAAGAGGGTTCCCTTTTCTCCACACCCTCTCCAGCATTTATTGTTTGTAGATTTTTTGATGATGGCCATTCTGACTGGTGTGAGGTGATACCTCATTGTAGTTTTGATTTGCATTTCTCTAATGATTGGTGATGTTGAGCATTCTTTCACGTGTTTGTTGGCAATCTGTATATCTTCTTTGGAGAAATGTCTGTTTAGGTCTTCTGCCTATTTTTGGATTGGGTTATTTGGTTTTTTTTTGATATTGAGCTGTGCGAACTGCTTATATATTTTGGAGATTAATCCTTTGTCAGTTGCTTCGTTTGCAAATATTTTCTCCCATTCTGAGGGTTGTCTTTTTGTCTTGTTTGTGGTTTCCTTTGCTGTGCAAAAGTTTTTAAGTTTCATTAGGTCCCATTTGTTTATTTTTGTTTTTGTTTCCATTTCTCAAAAATATGGGACGCTTCACGAATTTGTGTGTCATCCTTGTGCAGGGGCCATGCTAATCTCCGTATCATTCCAATTTTTAGTATATGTGCTGCCAAAGCGAGCACTTATTTAATTTTAGATATCATCTTGTCAGCTTGTATTAAGAAACATTAAGAAACATGAGAACTTATGAGTAAATGGTGTGCTAATTCTAATGAGTACGGTGTGGTTGCAGTGTGCTATGGACACAGCTAGACCAGATCAGTAGGCTACTGCGTGGTGAGGTCTTACTCACTGGGACTCAGAATCAAGGTAGAATGGCAGTCATGTGCAGTTCATCCTGACACAGGATTGAGCATGAGAGTGTAGTAACGTTACGCTGTGCGAGCCCCGGAGAAACTGCCTTTCAATCTGACTGGGATTTAATGGCATTCAAAGTGGAGGTGACAGTTTTGAAGAAAGATTAATAGTAACCTTAAATTTGCAGAACTTTCTATTTGGCCATAAGATTTCTTAACATTTAGGTAATATTTTAGTGACTTTCTGTAGAGAGCATGAATAAGTATTAGTCACTGAAGCTCATTGCCTGGATCATAGAGATTAATGGTTATAATACACATACTGCAAATATTGTGGATAATATATATGGGATAAATAACTTTTCTGTTTTAATTTTGTTCATGAACCTTGTATCATGACCATGGTAAATTACATAATTGTTGTTAATGCTAATTCAAATGCTGTGGAGCTGAAAGAGATCTTAAATGTCATATAGTCCCATGGTAACCTGTATTTTTTAAAAATTTAGTTCATGATAAAATAAATGTAACGTAAAATTTACCATCATAACCATTTTAAGGGTGCAGTTCAATCATGTTAAGTAGATTCACATTGTTGTGCAACCAGCCTCAAGAACTCTTTTCGTCTTGCAAAACTGAAACTCTATACCCATTAAACAGCAACTCCTCATTTCCCCTGGTAACCTCTATTCTACTTTCTGTCTCTATGAATTTGACGACTCTAGGCACCTTATGTAAGTGGAATCATATACTATTTGCCTTTTTGTGGTTGGCTTATTTCACTTAGTCACTTAGCATAATGTCCTCAAGGTTCATCTATGATGTAGCATGTGTCAGAATTCCTTCCTTTTTAAGGCTAATATTCCATTGTATGTATACACATTTTGTGGATCCATTCATCTGTTGAGACACTTGAGTTGCTTTCAGCTTTTGCCTGTTGTGAATAGTGCTGCTGTGAACATGAGGATACAAGTGTTTCTCTTCAGACCCTGCTTTCAGTTCCTTTTGGGTATATACCCAGGAATGAAATTGCTGGGTCATATCGTATATTCTATTTTTAACTTTTTTGAGGAACTGCCTTACTCTTTTCCACACCGGCTGCACCATTTTACATTCCCACTAACAGTACACAAAGGTTCCAGTTTCTCCACATCCTCATCAACACTTGTTATCTTCTTTTTCTTTTCAATAGTAGCCATTCTAATAAGTGGAAGGTGGTTCCTGTATTTTTAAAAGTCCATTTCCTTTCTGTTTCTTTCTCTCCTCCTAGTCTTTCTCCTCCCCCTCCCTCTGCTTCTTTCCTCTTCACCTACTCCTCCCTCTCTTTCTCTCTCCTGTCTCCTCCTGATCTTCCCAGAACTGCTTTGAAGGAATGGGATTAAGAAACCTACAGCTTCACCTTTGCTCACTCCTTTTGTAACTCGCAAGTGGCGAGGAGAACAGAAAAGAGAAAACATGGACCTATTTGACTTTTTTATTTTAAGGTTGAGGAAACTGAGGTCCAGAAAAATGAATTGACTTGGCCACAGCCACACAAAAAGTTAAGACTAGAATTCCTAACTCTCTGTTTAATAGTTTCTGAAACTATGTAGAGGTCAAAGAAATCTTGGGAGATCTCTATTAATTTTTTTCTGAGTTAAGACTGTGAATTAGCTTTCTCAGGTTTATCTATTCTGTAGTGTAATATTTTCTAAAGTGTGGAATGTATATTCCATTGGGATGTGAAGTGATTTTAAATGGTCCAAGATGATAAGATGGACTTCAGGTGGTTATGGGAAAGAGATTTAAGAAAACATTGAATCACAGAGTGAGGAAATTATTCCTTCTTCCATTCTCTGTCACTCGAAGTAATAAACATGGTCAGTTTGGTGCAACATATCTGTAATACCTCACAAATATTTGTTAATCTTCCCCTACTCCCATGTACACACTTAAAAAAAAAAGCACGATTCAGACTCAGAGATAATAGGCAGCAATAGCTGGCTAGTATTAAATAACTGTTTTGATATCATTTATTTTTAGTGTATTGTAATAATGAAAGTTGGAAGGTATTAGTTTTCTAGTTCTTGTGTTATAAAAGTTTTTCAAGAAATTTTATAATTGGGGAATTTAAAGAAACTGTTAAGTATATGAAAAGACAGGTGGTACATGAAATGGCATGTGTGTTGTCTTAGTGTAGGTAGTTAAAAAGCAAACTTGGATATGAAGGTTTCAGTGCAAGTAGTTTATTTGGGGGATGATCCCAGGAAATGCCAATAGGTTATTGGGAAAGTGAGACAGGGAAGGGATTTTATCTAACAGAGATTATATTACTATACGAGTTACAACTGTAGCTAATTAGAGATGGATCACATAGGGGCAGTCTGGGAGCCAGTGTTATGCCACATCTCAGAGTTATTTCACCTGAGGGCAAAGGAAGCCTAGGGTATTTATATAGACTCCTGTCAGTCATTGGCCACTCACAGGTGGGGGTTAATTTCCTGACATTTCTGGCTGAAATGCAGGTGGGCAAAGAGGGTGCTAAGGGTCTGATAAATCTCTCAGATGCCGTAGTGTAAAGCTAGACCAGTGTGTGTTGAAGTGGTAAGGGTGAGTGTGTATGGCCATGGGGTACACAACATTTGCTACCTAATGCTACATATGTGTTAGAGGAATGACTACCTTTGGTAATTTCTATTGTGGCCAAACATTTTCAGAGAAAATGGATTTTATAGCCATCTTTGTAATTAAGCTCTAAAGTCTTGAAACTGAAAAGGAAACTTTTCTTGGTATTAAACATAGCCCTTCTTAAAGTTGCTACTTAACATTTACCTTCTTAGATCCTTTTCTCAATGGGCAGAGTACTGAAGGTCTATGTGTATAGTATTTATCTAGTTGAATAAAGACTGTTATTAATTCCACCCCAGTAGTCTGTTCCCTACTAACCCACATTATTTTAGGCTTTCTTTGTTAAGTCATTTCCCAGTCATTTAGTAATTTATATTACTTGTTCCTGGACTTTCTCCAGCTTCTCTTCATCTTACTTAAGTTGATGAGGCTATTTTCCATAACTGCTTTTTCAAGATAATACATTTATCGGAGTCTTATATAATTTACATTTCTGGCCACATGTAAAACTTCATAGTTTATTAATAATTCATCATCATTTGAATGATAATTTAAATTTGAGTTATACAGATTACTGAAATTATCCCCAAAGCCATAGCATATCTATATCAAGTATTTGATAGTTATTATAATGTATTTTGGAGCCATGTAAGTAGAAACACTGATTTAATCCTCAGTACTTTGTGCTAATATAAAGTTAAAATTAAACAATAGGAATTAACTGTGCTGCAAAAGAAATTGAATTGATTACATTATTTTGTAAGTATCTAAATTCATTTGCTTTATCTTCTTAACTCCATTGGCAGAAGAAAAAAAGTACTGTACTGCTGGCATTATAAATAGAAACGTCTGAAAAATGAAAGCCATGGTAGATTGTAAGTAGGCAACTCTGATGTTTAGAGAACTCACCCTTGATAGCAACTAACAGTGTCCCACTTCAGTGATATATATACAATAGCAAATAAATTGAATGACTTTACTTCTGATCAGTTTTTCCCTTAAGCAGAGTGAAATAATTCAGTAGTTATTTTGCTTCATTTAAAAATGGATTGGGCTTTCCTGGTGGCGCAGTGGTTGAGAGTCTGCCTGCCGATGCAGGTGACACGGGTTCATCCCCCGGTCCGGGAAGAAGGTCCCACATGCCGCGGAGCGGCTGGGCCTGTGAGCCATGGCCGCTGAGCCTGCGTGTCCGGAGCCTGTGCTCCGCAAAAGGGAGAGGCCACAACAGTGAGAGGCCCGCATACTGCAAAAAAATAAAAATAAAAATGGATTTATTTTATGTTAATACACAGTAATTTGAAGAATCTTTGTTTAATTATGTTCTTGATCATCATTCCCACAGATGTTTTATGATACTGTTGTGGCCACATATTATGAAAACTTAATAAATTACTGCTTCATTTTTATGGGGGAAACACCTACTCCTCCCCCTAAATTACACACACACACACACACACACACACACACACAGACACACACACACACAGAGGCATCTATTCTCAGTTTGGAATTAATTACATTCTGTAATTGTATTTTCATTATAGTCAAGAAGTATTTTACATACACTTATTTTTTTGCCATTTAGTTTTTGGTGAGCTGCGGTTTATTTACAGTGAAATACACGGATCTTAGGTGACACTATTCAGTGTGCTGTGAGAAGTGATTTTATCCCTATACCCATACTTTGTTCAGGATATGGGATATTTTTGTCATGCCAGAAACTTTTCTGTGCCTCTTCCCAGCCCATCTCTGCCCTCCTCTCCCCTCATTTTAATCCAATTGTGTCTTAGGCATTTCTCATTTACAGATTATATATTATTAAGTTTTGTTTCATTTTTAAAAAGCCATGTACCTCACAGAAGAATTTGAAGTTAAAGAGTTAACAATTTATTGAATACTGTTTTGAACTACTGATTAGGTAAGGACTGAATATTGATGTTATGATTCTATAAAGCTCCAAGATAGATCACATGCTAGTCCCCAAAATAAGCCTCAGTAAATTTAAGAAAATTGAAATTATATCAAGCATCTTTTCTGACCACAATGCTGTGGGACTAGAAATCAACTACAAGAGAAAAACTGCAAAAAACACAAACAGGTGGAGGCTAAACAGTTTGTTTAGCCGGAACAACCAATGGATCACTGAAAAAATCAAAGGGGAAATTAAAAAATACCTGGAAACAATGAAAATGAAAACACAATGATCCAAAACCTATGGGATGCACCAAAGCAGTACTAAGAGCAGTACTATCGTTTATAGCGATACAAGCTTACCTCAAGAAACAAGAAAAATCTCAAGTAAATAACCTAACCTTACACCTAAAGAAGCTAGAAAAATAAGAACAAACAAAACCAAAAGTTAGTAGAAAGGAAAGAAATCATGATCAGAGCAAAATTAAATGAAACAGAGACTAAAAATCAATAGGAAAGATCAATGAAACTAAGACCTGGTTCTTTAAAAAGTTACACAAAATTGATGAACCTTTAGCTAGACTTATTAAGAAAAAAAGAGAATTATTTAACATAGTTTTGGAAGTTTTAGCCACAGCAGTCAGAAAAGAAAAAGAAATAAAAGGAATCCAAATTGGAAAAGAAGAAGTAAAGCTGTCACTGTTTGCAAATGACATGATACTATACATAGAGAATCCTAAAGATGCTACCAGAAAACTACTAGAGCTAAACCATGAATTTGGTAAAGTAGCAGGATACAAAATTAATGCACAGAAATCTCTTGCATAACTATATACTAATGATGAAAAATCTGAAAGAGAAATTAAGGAAACACTCCCATTTACCATTGCAACAAAAAGAATAAAATACCTAGGTATAAACCTACCTAAGGAGACAAAAGACCTGTATGCAGAAAACTATAAGACACTGATGAAAGAAATAAAAGATGATACAAACAGATGGAGAGATATACCATGTTCTTGGATTGGAGAATCAACATTGTGAAAATGACTATACTACCCAAAGCAATCTACAGATTCAATGCAATCCCTATCAAACTACCAAAGGCATTTTTCACAGAACTAGAACAAAAAATTTCACAATTTGTATGGAAACATAAAAGACCCCGAATAGCCAAAGCAATCTTGAGAAAGAAAAACGGAGCTGGAGGAATCAGGCTCCCTGACTTCAGACTATACTACAAGGCTACAGCAACCAAGACAGTATGGTACTGGCACAAAAACATAAATATAGATCAATGCAACAGAATAGAAATCCCAGAGATAAACCCACGTACATATTGTCACCTTATCTTTGCTAAAGGAGGCAAGAGTGTACAGTGGAGAAAAGACAGCCTCTTCAGTAAGTGATACTGGGAAAACTGGACAGCTACATGTTAAAGAATGAAATTAGAACACTCCCTAATACCATACACAAAAATAAACTCAAAATGGATTAAAGACCTAAATGTAAGGCCAGACACTATCAAACTCTTAGAGGAAAACGTAGGCGGAACACTCTATGACATAAATCACAGCAAGATCCTTTTTGACCCACCTCCTAGAGAAATGGAAATAAAAACAAAAATAAACAAATGGGACCTAATGAAACGTAAAAGCTTTTGCACAGCAAAGGAAACCATAAACAAGACCAAAAGACAACCCTCAGAATGGGAAAAAATATTTGCAAATGTAGCAACTGACAAAGGATTAATCTCCAAAATATACAAGCAGCTCATGTAGCTCAATATCAAAAAAAACAAACAACCCAATCCAAAAATGGGCAGAAGACCTAAATAGACATTTCTCCAAAGGAGATATACAGATTGACAACAAACACATGAAAGAATGCTCAACATCACTCATCATTAGAGAAATGCAAATCAAAACTACAATGAGGTATCACCTCACACCAATCAGAATGGCCATCATCAAAAAATCTACATACAATAAATGCTGGAGAGCGTGTGGAGAAAGGGAATCCCTCTTGCACTGTTGGTGGGAATGTAAATTGATACAGCCGCTATGGAGAATAGTATGGAGGTTCCTCAAAAAACTAAAAATAGAACTACCATACAACCCAGCAATCCCACTGCTTGGTATATACCCTGAGAAAACCATAATTCAGAAAGAGTCATGTACCACAATGTTCATTGCAGAACTATTTACAATAGCCGGGACATGGAAGCAACCTAAGTGTCCATTGACAGATGAATGGATAAAGAAGATCTGGCACATATATACAATGGAATATTCCTCAGCCGTAAAAAGAAATGAAATTGAGTTATTTTTAGTGAGGTGGATGGATCTAGAGTCTGTCATACAAAGTGAAGTAAGTCAGAAAGAGAAAAACAAATACCATATGCTAACACATATATATGGAAACTTTAAAAAAAAAATGGTTCTGAAGAACCTGGGGCAGGACAGGAATAAAGACACAGATGTAGAGGACCTGAGGACACGGGCAGGAGGAAGGGTGAGCTGGGCTGAAGTGAGAGAGTGGCATGGACATATATACACTACCAGTGTAAAATAGATAGCTTGTGGGAAGCAGCTGCATAGCACAGGGAGATCATCTGGGTGCTTTGTGACCACCCGGAGGGGTGGGATAGGGAGAGTGGGAGGGAGATGCAAGAGGAGGTATGGGGATATATGAATATGTATACCTGATTCACTTTGTTATAAAAAATTCACTTTGTTATAAAGAAACTAACACACCATTGTAAAGCAATTATACTCCAATAAAAATTTAAAAAAAAAAGAAAAAAGAGCCCAAGTCAATAAAATCGGAAGTGAAAAAGGACAAGTTACACCTGATACCACATAAATACGAAGGATCATAAGAGACTACCACTAACAATATATGCCTATAAATTGGGCAACCTAGAAGAAATGAACAGATTTCTAGAAACATACAACCTTCCAAGACTGAACCAGGAAGAAAGAGAAAATATGAACAGACCAATTACCAGTAATGGAAAAATATGTGTAGTGTAATTTTTAAGAGTAATTTTTAATATTTGTACTTTTTGACTTTATAAATATTTTACAATTTGGATTAATATGGAATTGAGCCCTATATATAGTTTACATGTACTCATTTGATAACTTTCTGGAGATCATTTAAAATGTTTTTGACTATTTCAAGTGCCCAAACTAGCCATGTTTAAAAATAAAACAAAATTATTTTTAATTAAAAAAAAATTTGTCTATAAACCTAATTGGTCATTGATTCAGCCTCAAATTAGTCATCAACCATTTTTTTGACCCATATCTTTAGTCATTTATCTTTGGCTTCAAAACATTTTTACTTTTGCTAATATAAAAGTATTCTTCACCTAAATAGTTATCTAATGTAATATGTTGTCAGTGCTTACAAGGCCCCATCTTTTTACTTCTTTGGAAGCAGCCTTTCATGGTAGAATGTTTTTTCCTACCATTCCAATGAATTTTATTCTTTAAAATAGCATATGGGTGGAGCTATTAAATGAGTAAGTCATGAAGTAAAGAAAAATAAAATGCATTTATTTAGGAATAATATGAGCACTGAACTTTCTTACTCCCTTCGCTATCACCTTCTTCTTTTTGCTGTTTTTCTCCCCTAATGTGCCATTTGCCTGTGTGGTTTTTTGGGTTTTTTTCCTTGTTCATTGGCAACTCAGAGCTATTTGTTGAATTTCAGTTTGTGCTCGCCTCCTTTCCTTCATCAAATCCTTATTGAGGGTTTACTATGTTCCAGGCATTGTGATAGAGGATAAAGAAGAAACAGGTATTATTCCTGCCTTCATGGGGCTTACATACAAAACACAATTCTCTCTCTCTTCTCTACATCAGAACTAGCCTTGTTTTTGCAGGGAAGTTACTTGCACTAAGATGTAAATGGATGGCAAAATATGAAATTTAAATTATCTACTACAGTGCTTAGGAATGGGCAAAGCATTAGCTCAAAGGGATCATTCTCCCTTTGCATGAGGTTCCATGCAAATCATCAGGTTCCATGATTTGCATGAGGTTCCATGCAAATCATCAGGCAAATGGTAAGTAGAGTTTAGATGTGCTTTCCCAACAACTGTTAAATTGACTGCAATATGTGCTACCAACATGGAGGGACAACTTGGTGGTTAGATCAATAATACCTTTTGTTTACTGAGTGAAAAACCATGGAGACATCAAAGAAAATCAGTTAAGGAAATAAGATCCCTGTCCATCGTCCTGATAAGACCATCTGTTAAAATTTCAAGAAGGATAATGGTTCCTTAGTCTATCACTACACTTCTGTTATTTGTATTTCATAGAAATTGGCATTTTGAGGAGAGCAGTATTAGAGAAGTCAATAATTTTAAAAATCATTTTTGACAAAGAAACAACTTTAAAATTTATTTTAGATAATGCATGAGTTTTCTTTTTAATTAACTCTCATAACATTGTTTTAATAGTTCTAACAAGTAGCTAACCATTATTCCATGTTATAGTATTTTCTTTAAATTCTTTCTACTCTATTTTTACTTCCCTCTAATTTGTTTTCAGATTCTAAAACTTAATATGTTTCTCTCAATTCCATCAAAATTAAAATTGTGATCTTTCATATTCACTAAACTTTTTTCTTTTTTTATTTATTCCTTTGTTTTAAAAATTTTACCCAAGAACTATATGCAACACATTTTGTTAAAGAGGATTGAAATAGTATAGAAGCATGCAGACAGAATAAGTGAAGCTTATTTTATTGTCAGTCTTGTCATTGAGTACCATTATAATTTTCTTTCAACATATCTTCTGAAAAATTATATAATTCAGCCATATACCAGTTCAAAATTCTCTAAGCATAGCACAGGGAGATCAGCTCAGTGCTCTGTGATGACCTACAAGGGTCGGATAGAGAAGGTGGGAGGGAGACTCAAGAGAGAGGGGATATGTGGACATGTGTATGCATATGACTGATTCACTTTGGTGTACAACAGAAACTAACACAGTATTGTGAAGCAATTATACTCCAGTAAATACCTATTAAAAAAATTCTCTAAGCTGATTTCAGAGTATGCATAATTCAGTATTTCTGAAGAGTATGAAGAGTTTTAGAAATTTAACATACTATGTAATAAAGTGCATTTTCACTTAAAGGCAAAGGTAAATAGTGCAGTAATTTATACCAGTGGATTGTCAGTGTTGATTAATTACTATTTTACTAAAATATTGTATTCGCCTTTAAACATTGTAGTCACTATAGATAATTACTGAAAGAAACTTGGTTATTGTATATATCCTGGCCTCTTGTGAAATAGATTTTGGATTCTAGGGTTTGATAACAGTATTCTCCTAATTTTCATTAGGTGATTTACCCAATGACTTTTGAGGTTCTTTTTTGTCCTTTGATATTTTTGTTTTTGATTTACTGTGTACCTTAAATATTCAAACTTTTACAGGAAGAATTAGCCTTTTATTTCCCCAAAGTCTTAAAATTTAGCAGGAAATTAAAGATTTTGGTTGGCACGTATGTCTTAATTAGGGACTATTAATGCGAATACAGGTGAGGAAGGGGGAAGTGGTTCTGAGTGTATTTTCTTTTCCCTCGGAATCCTGAAAACCCATGGAGGGGGAAAGTGGTAATAACAATTGCTTTGGAGTCTATCTGGATTAGTTTCCTATTGCTGTGTAACAAATTAAAACAAATTTAGTAGCTTAAAACAACACCCATTTATTATCTCATAATTTCTATAAATCATAAGTCTGAGGGGACTCAACTGGGTTCTCTGTTCTAGGTCTGAGATGACTGAAATTAAGGTGTCTGTCACACTGGGCTTTTATGTAGTGGTCCTAGGGAAGAATTCACTTTCAAGCTCTTTCAGGTTGTTGGGGAGAATTCATTTCCTTCCTTTCAGTTATAGAGGACTGAGGTCTCTGTTTTCTTGCTGGCTGTCAGCTGGGGTGTGCTCTCTGCTCCTAGAGGCTGCCCACATCACTTCTCACGTGGCCTCTCCTTCTGCAAACGTGCATGTTGAAGCGTTCTCTGCTTTAACTCTCTGACCTCCTCTTCTGCCACCAGCCAGAGAAGCACTCTAATTTGAAAGGCTTATGAGGCTGGGTCAGTCCCAATTTTAAGCTAATCGTGCCATGTAGCACAATCACGGAAGAGATTTCTCATCACTTTCGTAGGTTACAGGGATGCAGGTTTGGAATCTGAGAGATTTTTAGAATTCTGCCTACGATATCACTTCAAAAAATAGCATCAGTCTTCATAATAGGTCACTCATAACCAGTGAGCTGGGGGAAGCATATAACTCACATATGAAAGGCCATTAAGGAGGCCTAAACGTTAAAATGAGATTTTTGCTGCAAAGGATATATGGTGAGATTACTATGTTTGGGCAGTCTGGATGGGCAGACTCAGTCTTATACAGAATTCATTTCTCTCCCAAACAAATGCATAATTTCAATATAATCCAATCAAAACATCAAACAGGGTTTTCTTAAAGTTGAAAAGCTAATTCTAAAGTTCATGGAAGAGATTATAGAAAAGAAAAGCTGTGAAGGACTTGTTCTACGAATCTTATAAAATACTACAAAGCTATAGTAATAAAAACTGAGTGGTAACAGACCAGGAGTAAATAAACAGATCCATGTATAAATGAGAACTTAGTTCATGATAAATATACCCTTTCAAATTAAAAAAAAGATAATGCAGTAAATGGTGTTTATCTTAATACCCCAAATAGATTGTAGAACTAATCAGTTTTAAAACTGCAAAACCAATAGAAACAAAATCAGGAGACTATTTTTTCATAATCTTAAAAAGGGGAAGATCGTCTTACGTAGAATATAAAACATCACAAGGCTTATAGGAAAGGCGTTGATATATTTGGCCAAGTAATAGTTAATAAACACCATAGAAAGAGTTAAAGGAAAAATATATATTAAATAAATTGGAGTAAAAATTTCATCATGTTTAACAAGATCCTGTAAATCATTAAGGGAAGACAAGCAATGCAATAGATAAATGGACATAAGATATGAATAGACTATTCACACAACATGGGAAACCAATGGCCAGTAAACATATGGAGAGGATCAACTCTATAGAATGTTTGATTAAAAACTAGATCTATTCCTTCTTTATAGCACTTTTTTTATAATAGAAAAAAAGTAGCCTGAATATTCATAAATAGTGGAATGGTTAAGTAAGTTTTATCTATACTATAGCATACTATGAAACCAATAAAAATAGTTGTACATGCATGTACACACAGACACAAATACATACACACTTGAAAAGAGCTCCAAGATGTATTGTTAAGAACAGTAAGTAGCAGGAAAACACGTTATCTGTCACCTGGTTCATATATGTACTATTGAACAAAAAGGTATTTTATCAGATACATAAAATGTTCAGCTGTGTATTTTCCCTTATATTTAGGTTGGGCCCTGTGGCATATTCTGGATAGTAGTTGGTGAGTGTATTATTTGTGAGTCAAGGCATTTAGGAGCTATGATGCCACCTCTACAATCTTTAGCTCCTCTAAGGCTGCATCAGGATGACACAACTACAAAGTGGTAGAGCCTTGTTAATCAGAGTCTCTAAAGTGACCGTGTGGATCAGGACCTCCTGTGTACCCTCCGTTAGATGAGTAACTTAGGAGTTAAAGCACTGAGATTTGGGGGCTGTTTGTTGTTGCAGTTGGTGCTAACTCTTCTGCTCCTGGCTAGCACAGAGACAAAAATGCACATGAAGGTGAATTTATTGGTAAGACGTTGGAGGACTGCGTGCTGTCCTATGGTTGGTTAATCAGGTTGGTTAGTCATTATGTCCAGGAACAGGAATAGCCGGAAGTGAGTGTGAGCATAAAGCAGGAGGCAATCACATTTTACTCTGATTTTCTTTTTGTTTGAATCATATGCAACTGTATTTATGTATAAATTTTATTATGAAAATATTAGGATAAGTAAAATAAAATATTGCTAAAAAGTAGGTGATATGCCAAGTTTGCTTCAAAATTAACTTGACCCTTGATATGGTAGTATTACGGCTACTACTCATTTTGTTTAGGAGTTTAGGTAACTAATAAGTTGATACAATGAAGTAACTAATTGTTTCAATTCATGTATGAAATAAGTTTGCTAAAGTGGAAAGTCTTTTGGTGAGACTCTCATTATTAAAGAGCATGATTTATAGCATATGATATGTAGTATAGTATTTTTAATTTTCAGTCCTTTGCAGACTGCTTAATGATTTTGCTTTTTCCGAAGTCCACTATATAGTTATTTTTTACTTAGCCAGTTTTCTGTAAAATTACTTAAATGAATTCATTTAATAAGGAGTACCTTATATTTCTACCAGAAATGAAAAACTAGTATCCCTTGACATAAATGGAAGATAAACATAAAATTAAATACAGTAAAAATGAAATAATATTACGTGATTTGGCTAACTGCTTTTGCTTGACAACACCCAACACTGGGGCCTACTTTCCTTTAAAAAGTGAGATTGTTAGCTTCAGAGGTGGTAAAGATTGAGACCTTCTCCTTGACCTATCAGAATGCTTTAAAAATAATTGAAAATGGAACAGATTCTTAGGATATGGTTCATAGTTATTTACTCTCTTGCCTGTGTATCACCAATGTCATTAATCCCACACTTGGGGAAACACTGGTATTATAGGAAGAATTCTAGGATTGGATTCAGAATACCTAGCATCATTGCTACCTGTCACTTACCATGTCTTTGGGTTGTCACTATGTCTTTGTACTTATGTCACTGTTTATAAAATGGGGGCAAAAATGCCTACCATCTTTAATTCATCTCAGAATTTTTGTGAGGAACAAATGAAATAATATTGTATATCACTATTAATAATAGTTTTAGTAGTAGTTTAACAATAGTATATAACTAAGGAATTCTGTTATTTTAAGTTACAGTGCTTTGACTACCAACACATAAGTTTAATAATTCATTCTCTTAGTTCCGTGTACTCCACCCCAAGGGAGTCAGCATCTCTCTTGCAAATATGCTTCATTACCATAGACACTGGGAGCACGTATGAATCTGCATCTATGCCTTCTCACCAGGGAAGACATTTAAAGTGCATACTCTGATGGTCAGTCTAGAGTTGCAAAATGTATTTTATGCATAGCTAGATCTTCTGATGTGCTGCTTACATTTATTGATATTTTAAGTTTCTATAGTTTGATTTATTACTAGAGAGACTAGAGAAGCCTCCTATTCTAAAGACTTGTCCTAATACCGCAGCAAGATTGGAATACTGAGCTCATTTGCTCTTTCTGGTAACCGGAGTGTTGTTTAGTAAATTTCTTCCCCCAGAAATTATTACTTAGTTTAGTAGAATCTTAGTATTGGTCTGTCCTGCTGGACCCCAAGGGGAATAATGTTTAAGACAGTGTTATAATCATGACAAAAAATGTCCCTCACTTGTAGGAAGTAGTTGTAACTTTGTTCTTTTTGACTCACGAAAATGGCTTTATATATATTTTATGTAATATCTATCAAATTTGTCATTGAGAAATCCTTATAAACTAAATCTATTCTGAGTCACATCCCTGCTACCAAAAACACTTCCCCTCTTGCCTTTGGAAACTTGCTTCACCTTTTCCAGTTAGCTCCTGCTCTTTGATGTTAATCAGGTATTTTTTGGGAGATAGATGGTAGGCAGGTAGGGATGATTTATTGAACTCATTCACTCCCAATTGATTCCCTCATTTTCATATGGTCAGAAGTGCAAGAAAATGAGCCAGGACCTTAATCACTACATTATTAGCCTTCATATGACTCTACTTGAAGTCCAAGTGTAGCAGTAATGTTTACACTTTCATAATAACTTCTAGTTGCCTATAGCAATCACATAGTTTTAGTAAATAATTCCTATACATTTCATGCTTACCTCTGGCCCTGTTGAAGAAGCAGAGTTTGTGATGTTTGTTGGATTTGAATGTGCTAGAAGCATCATTTATTTACATAAAGTCTACTATGAGAAAAGTATATCCAAAAATCTGAGTGTTTCTGAAAAAAAATAATGGGAGAGCTACATAGTTTATAAGTGAGAGAGTTAACTAACACAGGGACAGTGAGTGAATTTACAATGTAAATGAACAAATTCCTCTTTTACATAAAATGAACTCTGTCATTTCAATGAACAATATCCTGTTTTCCAACAGTTCACATTCATCACATTCTTTGAAGTGGAGGGCTACCAGTCTTAGAAGATTAAACAGGAATTTTGTAGTTATCACTGCATATCCCAGGAAGAACTTTGTAAATTAACATTAAAGATCTAGGGAAACGTCTTGTTCTTTCTCAGCAAACACAAGGAGAGACTTTAAGTAACATTTTTTTCTAACCTGTCCTGTCACTTAACCATGCTCTTTGTTCCCTGTGATCTTGTGATCATAATGTATAAACATCCGGTACCTGCAAATGACTTTCAGCGTTCAAAATATTTGTAGGATTCTTTGTTGGCAAGATTTATTAAAAAGTATTGTAATGTATAATTTACTTTACTTTTAACCAAGACTACAAAAATGGCTTTAGGTGTTGTTTGTTTTTTTTTTTTAAATACTTTCTTGCTTTAATCATCCAGAATATACTAGGAATAGGCTTGCCTTTTTTTTTTTTTTAAACATCTTTATTGGGGTATAATTGCTTTACAGTGGTGTGTTAGTTTCTGCTTTATAACAAAGTGAATCAGTTATACGTATACATATGTTCCCATATCTCTTGCGTCTCCCTCCCTCCCACCCTCCCTATCCCACCCCTCTAGGTGGTCACAAAGCACCGAGCTGATCTCCCTGTGCTATGCGGCTGCTTCCCACTAGCTATCTACCTTACGTTTGGTAGTGTATATATGTCCATGCCTCTCTCTCGCTTTGGGCTTTAGGTTTTTGATTTCTGTTCCCATAACCGTGCCTGTAAAGGAAATTAGTTTTCCCCTTATGCTCTTTTCTTTTGTTGCATCTTTTCTTCTAGCAACGCGTACTCACACTGTACTCATTGAACTTTTTGACTTATCTTTCCTCAATCCCTTCAATTCCCTACAGTTTTACTGGTCAAGAAATATTGAATTAGTTCCGTTCCTTCTCTTTTCTCACAAGGTGGCTTTTCTAATTAACTCTCTGCTGCTACCCTGGATGTCTTACTTCCCCCCTGCCCTTTTATTAATAGCTGTTCCAGTGTAGATCCTTTTCCTTCTGCTTCACTTTTGGTCAGTCCCATAGCAGCCTCTAACATAGCTGTTCTAATATCCCATGTTTTTAATCTGCTAAGAGCTCTTTCATATCTCTTGTGAGTCTATTAAAGTTATCTTAATGCAGTTTTTGACAGTTCTCAGTACTAAGGTTTGAAATGTTTTGTGCCAATCACGTGTGTAAGGAATGCTTTTATACAAGAAAGGCAATGAAGATCTTGACATAATAAAGACACTTTTACAAAGAGATTAGTATTGTTCTTAGCTGACTAATAAGCTTAACAATTATAAATGATTTCATTTACTATTGAAAAGGATTTCTGTTTTGAAGTGTGATTCATTTTATTTTTCTTGAAGCACATCCAAAACAACATATTGTATAAATTTGTCCTGAAAATCTACTAACTGATTCTGTTGAACTAGCACATTTTCCTGTGGTACTCAGTTTGTTTTGGTATTCACTCCTTTTTATAAATAATAAGAATTATAAAAATTCACAAAAATAAGCAAATGCATTTGTAATACTACATTTGAATAGTAATAAGAGGTGCTTCCATTTAAATATGTATTAGTAAGATAGTGTTAAGTTGCTTAATTCATCTAGTGTATGAATGTAAATACATTGTTGCATATATTTATACTGGGGGATATTTTTTTTCCTTCAGATGCCAGAGAATGGATAAATTTCTTGTACAGAATGTTGTTATGGTTTGACTTCATTACCGCCAACATTCTGATATGTACTAGGTAGCCTTTTAGAAATTAGCCCAAGGTCATTTTTATTAAATGAACAGTTAATTGTAGAAATTGTTGATTATTTCTGTTAATTCCACCTTTGTCCATCTCTTTTCAGTTCATATTTTCACCACTTTGTTGTTTATTAAAATTCAAGTGGTGAAAAATATTTGTTCATTCTCTTAGGAAACACTTCTGAGAATTTATCCTGGGAAAGACAATGAAATTAAGGGAAAATTAATTTCCTATAGAGTTTATTTAATCATCTCCTTCCTTTCCCCTGAGGACTTGGATAGGGTAAGCAGTAAAATGTGACAGTTTATAGATTTCACAAAGATGGATGGAAAATACAGTTATTGGGAATAGTAATGACATGCCTACAGGATGCTAGTTTCCCCATATCTTTCAGCATTGCTAACCTGAGCAGTTCCTGCACTGCAGCATGGCAAATCAAATAAAAAATAAACTTTTTATAGATAACTATTTAGTAAATATTTGAATAGAACTTAATATTTAACATAAGGACAGTATAGAATAATATTTGAACAAATTTGAACCACAGTTAATTATTTTAGGAAAGAGAAAATAGCATGCAACTTCCTTTTAAATTTTTACCTTTGGTCTTTAATGATACATTAAAGGCCATTAAAAGTAATCACATCAGTTCAGTTTGGAATAATAAGCATTCCTTCGTTTTTGTTTTTGGTTTTGCTTCTTAATGAATACACATCCACATTTAGAAGATACTATAAACTTCACAAATATTCACTGGGCATTTCCTTTGCTAGGTGCAGGGCATTATTTAATATTGAGCAATAAATATAGTGTGTTTACACTGTGTTGGGTCTTTGAGAATATATCACAATATAAAAAATGCTCGACGTGTGCACTTCCATCCTGTGACTGGATTTGTAAGTCTCAATAAAGTTACTCTGTATACATAGCTCTCTTCCTGGATCCGAATAATTTTAATTTGAGGTAGAAAGGAGCATTTCTGTGGCTCTCCAATGCACGCTTACTAATAATAGAGCCCTACTGTCCCCTCCCCCCCCACAAAGGAAAGAAAATCAAATAACCCTCAACTAAAATCTAAATAAAAGACTGAAGGACTTTAACTTTTAATTGTTGAAATGATACATGTGTACATAAGGTAGTTATTTTTCCTTTCTCCTTTCTTTTTTACCCCTCTTTTACTTCCTTCGCTATCATTATACCCTTGAAAGAATACTTTCTCAAATTACAGGCAATTCCATCTCTCATCACTGAATTCTTTCAAAGGCCCCTTTGGCCCAGTTTCTAATGATTAGTCGACAAACCATACTTACTGGATAATAATGAAAATAGTGTTACCTCCAAAATATGCTATAATTCAGTATTTTTAGTGTTTTTCTAGTTTCTATTTAAGTAAATAGGTCTTCTGTTTACTTCATCAGTTCCTTAACTTGGTAGATAATGCAAAGAATTTTGCCCTATTTTTATGCTGTGCTGTAAAGTCTCAGTGTAATCAAGAGACATATTTATATATTGATGTCCTAGATGAGTTAGCCAGCATCTATCCAGAATTCTTTTCCAAGATTCTTGACACTTTCTGAGTTTCATTTCTACTTTAATTACAGAATCTCATGATTTGAAGGAACCCTTGATGAACATTTATTGTGCATATTTATGGCTGAAGCCAAGTGGGATGTAAAGATGAAAATTACACAGATGTAGAAGACAAGATTCATATTTTGAAGTATTTAAGAATGTCTCTCATTATTCAAGGTGTATTATAATTATCATATATGCCTATGCCATGCTTTGTATTTATGTTTAATAGTTTTGGATTCTCACAAAAATTCTTTATGATAGAGTGGATACAATTTTTATTTTACACACAAAGAAATTATTACTTAAAGAAGTGAATTGACTATCCCAATATATAAACAGCAAGTGTCAGCATAAAGACTTAAAATCAGTTCTCCTGTTTCCAAATCAACTGAATATGCCACCACACCATATTGGCCCCCATGAAGGAAACCAATTAAGGACATTTGATTCTTTCCGTTTTTGCTTCATGTTATTTTGAAACTGTTCTTAGATGCAAAGACATATAAGATATATTATTTATTCTTGACAATTTTCTTGATGAAATTTCCCTCTTTATCTTTGGTAATATCGGTTGTCTTGAAGTCTACTTTGACTGATACTAATATAACCAGTCTTTCTTGTGATTGGTGTTTGCAAAAGCCTGTCTTTTTATATCCTTTTATTTTTAACCTGTCTTTGTATATTTAAAATGTGTTCTGGTGGAGAGTATATAGTTAGGGTTTACATTTTTACCCATTATGACAGTCAAGATTTAAACTGAGTATAATTATAGATATGGTTGCATTTAATTCTAGCTTCTTGTTATTTTCTGTTTGTTCCATTTGTTCTTCTTTTATTTCCTCTATTTCTGCCTTCTATTGGATATACTGAGTGTTTTCTAGTATTGCATTTTATCTCCTCTATTGACTATCCTATTTTTTAATATGGTGTTTATATCTTTAATTGATCACAGCCTGTGTTCAAGTAATACTACACTACTTAACATATAAGAATTTACAAAAGTGTGTTTTCATTTCCCTCTCCTCTCTTTTGTGCTATTTTTGTCATACATACATTTCATTTCTACATATGTGGTAAGTAAACCCTGGTATACACATATTGCTATTTTTGCTTTACATAGGCAGTTATCTTTTATAGAAATTAAAAGATGAGAAAACAAACAAAAAACCCTTTACCTACGAAGTTACCATTTCTAGTGCTCCTCATTTCTTTGTATAGGTCCAGTTTTCCATCTGGTATTATTTTTCTTCAGTCCAAAGGGCTTCCTTTGTGGCTACCTTCACTGGACATCTGCTAGAGCAGGATGAATTCTCTCAGTTTTTGTCTGAGAAAGGATTTCCTCTTCATTTTTGAAGATATTTCACTGGTTGTAGGATTCTTGATTGAAATTTTCCTCTCACTGCTTTAAATACGTTGTTTGATTATCTTAGGCTTGCATTATTTTTGACTGGGAAGTTTTCAATCATTCTGATACCTGTTGCGTTGTACATAATGCGTCTGTTTTCTGTCTTGCTTAAAAATTTTTCTCCTTAATACGGGTTTTTAGCACTCTAATTATGGTGCACTTTGGCTTGGTTTTCTTTTTCTATACATTGGCATATGTTAAGCTTCTTACAATGTTTATAGTTTTAATAAAATTTGGATGTTTCTACCACTTTTTCTTCAAATATATTTTCTGTTCTTCTTCTTCTTCTGGGACTATAGTTATACTGTTTTAGACTACTTGATATTGTTCCATAGTTCATTGGTTCTCTATTCTTCATTATTTCCTTTTTTTTCTCTGTTCTTGAGATAGTTCTTACTGCTAGGTTTTCAACTTGACTTGTCTTTTCTTCTGCATTATGTAATCTGCTCTCAATTCCATTCAGCAAATTTTTCATTTCAGATACTGTATTTTTCAACTCTACAAATTTGACTTGGTTCGTTATAGCTTCTTTTTTTCTCATCATGTTTGTGTTTTCCTTTAAATCTTAAGTCTATTTAGAACAGCTGTTTTAATGTCTCTGTCTGCCATTTCATATCTTCCATTTCTAGATTTGTTTCTATTGATTGATTTTCTTCCTGGTTATATATCACATTTTTCTGCTTCTTCATGTGTCTAATAATTTTTTTTGAATGCTGGACATTATGGTTCTTATGGTTTTATATGTCTGGATTTTGATGTCTTCCTTTAAAAGTGTTAAATGTAGTTCTGTATAGGCAGTTACTTGTGGATATTATCAAGGCTTTTCTTTCAGATTTGTTAGGATGGACCTAAAGTAGTCTTTATTCTAGACCTAATTTAGCCCTTCTGCTAAGGCTCGCTCTGCCCTTCTGGTGTTTCTACAGAATGCCCTAGGTGTTCAATAAGGTCATGTCACTGTGGATGGTCAGAATTTGAGCATCTCTGCCCCCCTACACACGTGCAGCTTGTATTCAACATCAGACTCAAGGGGATCTCTGTGAACATTTCTGGATCTATTTCTCTGCTTAAGTTCCTTTCTGATACTGCCGCCAAACTTCAGGTGACTCAGCTTTCCCAAATTCAGTATCTGTCTCCTCACCTCAGTGAGATCATGATGCTCTGCTTTGTTTCTCCATTCTTGCTCTGCACTCTGATTACATCCAGGTCAAAAGCTAAGATCATTATAGGGTTCACATTACTTTTTTTCCTTCTTTTAAGGAACACAATCTTACGATACATTTTGTTGAATGACTGAAAACATTGTTTTACATATTTTGTCTACTTATCTACTTGTTTAGTTGGGGGGGAGGGCATTTCCAGTAGTATTTACTCCATCATGGCCAGAAGTGGAAATCCTTCCATATATCGAGTTATATATTTGATATAATAGATACAAGATATGAATTCATAAAGGATATTAGTCACATCATCTCTTCCATCTCATTTTTTTAAAATAAATTTATTTATTTATTTGTTTTTATTTTTGGCTCTGTTGGGTCTTCATTGCTGTGGGAGGGCTTTCTCTAGCCACAGAGATTGGGGGCTACTCTTCGTTGTGGTGCGCGGGCTTCTCATTGTGGTGGCTTCTCTTGTTGCGGAGCACGGGCTCTAGGCACGCGGGCTCAGTAGTTGTGGCTGGTGGGCTCTAGAGCACAGGCTCAGTAGTCGTGGCATATGGGCTTAGTTGCTCCGCGGCATGTGGGATCTTCCCAGACCAGGGATTGAACCCGTGTCCCCTGCATTGGCAGGTGGATTCTTAACCACTGCACCACCAGGGAAGCCCTCTTCCATCTCATTTAATGTCGCTCAGCAAAGTAACCATTTTTAGAAGTTTGGTGTGCCTCCTTCTATTTTCCTTTATATATTTAAGTACATTTGTATGCACATGTGCCCATGTATGCAGATATATACATAAATCAAATTACACTGTAGGTATTTTTCAGCAACATACTTTTTCACTTAGAATATGTTTTAGAGATCTTGCTATTAAAGTATGTATCAGTCTTACTTAATCTTTTAACATCAACCATGTATTCTACAGAATGGTTTCCTATATTTATTTAATTACTCTGCTTTTCACAGTCATTAAGGCTTTTCCTTCTAACTTCTTGCTCTTATAAACTGTATTTTTTAAAATAATATTGTACAGCAACTCTTCAGATGGTGAATGCTTCTGTAGAAGAAATCACAAAGATGTCAAATAGTTTGCCTGTTGCTTTCCTGAACAGTTTTTGCATATTTATATTACTCCTAAATAATAAGACCCAGGGGTTTTTAAAGAAATAGTTGATTTCAGATCTAGGACAGGAAATACAAGAGGTAGGTCTCGTCCATCTTATCATAACAGAAAGCATGGGAGTTAGAGAAAGATTACTGTAGTCATGTCAAAAGACACAGGATACAGTTTGAAGGGACTATCACTGGTCAAAGATGGGACAATTTTAGGGGAAAAAAGACTGCTGTGTTTAAAAAAATCAAATACAGTATGTTCAAAAGTTAAAAATCATAAGGATACAAGCAAAATCAAACTAAAAGCAACATTGGTCACCTTGGGGAGGGAGCTAGGGGGAAAAATCATTATTCTGAGTACTGATAAATAATGAATCATGCATTTATCCTGTTCTTCCTGTACAAACCTTATTTCAGAGTAAGCAAATACGAGTAAGAGGAATTCCTTTATAGAATTCTACTAATAAATGAAGAGGACATAACAGAATCAGATTACCATAAGATTGCAGCCTTTTATTAATTGAAATAATCCCTCTAAAAAATGATCATCAATGACTAGTGATATCCTCAGGTAAAACATGGATAGGAAACATTATAATCAGTGTATCCAACTGACAACACCTGAACCCCCGATCAAATAATATTGCAGAATGAGAGACAACCAGCTGTTCTATGGCAACCTATATGATGCAATAAGAAGTACACAGCTTTTTAAAAATTGAATCTATTCAAGGCCCTTGGTGTAACTACTCATTTATAGGAAATACGAAGATAGAGGAATTTATTAAATGACATCTCAGGGATGCTATCAGCCAAATTTAGCATTCTAGAAATTCTACTAGATAAATGATCCAGTTTTTTCAATAACTAATAGTCAAGATATAAAAAGGATGGGAAACTGTTAGAGATTAAAAGAGAAAGATAGGAAATATCAACTGGATGTAACATGTAGACCTTGTTTGGATCTGATTTGAACAAGCCAACTCTAAGAAGACATTGGAATAATTAGAGAAATTTGAACAATCACTGGGGTTTATATGATATTAAGGAATTGTTAATGTTTTATTTCTGATGTTAGTATTGTGTTCGTGTTAAAAGTAGCTCTTTTCTCTTAGGAAAAAAGTGAAATATTACCAGTGAAATGATGCAAGTTCTGTACTTACTTTTAAGTAATCGTGTGAGGGGCTAAAGGGGAAGGTCTAGTGACATTTATTTATCTTGGATGATGATTACATGGGGTTTATTATAGTATTTTTTCTATGTATAAGTGTTTGAACTTTTCCATTGTGAATTTCATAATTTAAAAATACATGTAGCATTCACAAGCCAGGTGAAGAGAATTTCATAAATCATCAAAATAAGTGCGGAGCTTTCAGAATTTCACCCTAAACACTTTAAGTGTGTATGTACATATATACCTGCAAGAATGTTACAGAATTTATTTGCATAAACGCTACAGTTGATTTGGACTCAACATGCACTTACCTTGAAATTAGCATGAACCTAACAGTTTTCATCATAAAACATTCTCATGTTTATCAACACCCTAGAGAAATCTTTGAGGTAAATCTAATGCTGTATATTCATTCTATTGTATCTGCCCCTCACCAAAGTCCTAATATTTGCTTTCCAGGTGCAGCAGGTACAGACTGTGCAGCAGGTACAGCATGTCTATCCAGCTCAGGTGCAGTACGTGGAAGGAAGCGACACTGTCTATACCAATGGAGCAATGTAAGTTTATGTATGGGAGTTGTATTCATTCTCCCGCTACCTCGGTTAGAGAAAAGTAAGGTACTTTCTGACACCTTCTACTTGTCCCAAATTGATGTTTGAGCTTAAGCCGATGTATGTTTGCTAAGAACAATATTCACCAATAAGGTGAATTTTTGTGTACGTGTTTTCTGTAAACTAATATAAAATTACTATATTAGGAGGGTTTTTTGCATTTATTAAATAGGTACTTACTTTACGTAAAAGTGCCTGGTACTCAATAAATCTTATTTTCCTGTCTGAACTTCTCGTCCCCCTAAAACTCCCAACCCATCTCCTTTGCATCAACAGTAATGTCAATTTGTACATTTATTTCATTTGAGTTTTTCAGACACTTTGGGTTAAGATTCAGGATGTTATTATAAATAAAGGGACTAATAACTATTATAAGTCACCAGGTTTGTTTTCATTTACCACAGATTTTTGTTTGCAATCTGTTGGATCTCTAAGTTCTAAAATGAATTCAAATTCTCTCATTGACTCTTCTGTGTGCCCTAGGTTGATAACCTCTGCTTTCTTTATTCTTACTGCACCTACTCCTTGGGTGATTTCATAGATTCCCATGACACCAACCTGTAACTCTATGAGGGCAGGGATTTTTGTCCGTTTTTTGTTGATGTTGTTTTTGTTCCACTGCAATAAATCTAACACCAGAAGAGTGTATGGTATGTAGAAAATGCATTTATTGTTACCTATTATTATAACTAAACAACTTAAAATCCTGGTTTAACTATCTATTAGTTTTATAATCATGGTCAAAGTACTTAACTATTCTGAGCTTTTTTTACTCTTTCCTGGGAAGTGGGAGGGTAATTGCCTTACTCTTTCTGGATTGTTCTGAGGATTTAAGGCTATGTATGTAAAGCAACTAGCACAGGGCCTGGTATACAGTAGATGATACAAAACTGAAAACTCTTCATTGATCTTGACTGTCTCTCTTTTCTCATTGCTTTTGGTCACTGAATCTGCCTAAATCACCACTGCCTTTAAATCTCCATTACCTATAAAATAAAGCGAAACTCTCCACCTTGGCATTCTCCCCCTTCCTACCTCTCTAGCTTCATCTTCCACCTGTTCTAGGAACAACCAACTTTGTGCTTGTTTCCCCAAGTACTCTCCTTTCACACCTCTGTATTTTTGGACCTGCGGTTTGTTTTCTCTGCTGGAATATCATTCTCTGCCTTTTCTCTTTCCTTCCAAAACCACTACCCCCAGTATAGCGATATCTTTATAGACTAACACATCACCCCCTCCCTTGAGACGTGGACCCTGGCTCTCCTCTGCAGTTAACTTATTTGTCCCCTGTACGATAAAGACAGCACTGTACCCAGACTTCCACTTCCGCATGGTGCTATGAACGCTTATTGATATTTATCACACTAAGAAGAACTCTCCCTGAATGGGAACTGTTGTCATTTTGTTATTGTATTTACATCTATTTAGGTGATTGACACATAATAAAGTGTCAATACATTTCTGTTACTCTAGTGAATCTATAATACTTTACATATTTTAGACACACTGAATATTTTTTTACCTCTTTGTTGTGTAAGGCCAGGGCATCCTGGAGCCTGCTTTTGGAATCTCTACCATAAATCCAAACTCCTGTTGGCATTTATCCCGAAAAAAAATAGGGATGCCTGCCACTTGGTCCTTTATGCTATCAGGGAAAATAAATGGGTTTCTAGACACTGCTAGAGGTCACTGAATTGTATTGTCGTTTCATCCTTGCCTGTGGTAGATCTGTCACAACTACCTCAGAGTAAGGTCATTATATACTCTAACTTTGTTCAGGAAGGTACCATTTCCTACCTAGTGTGTTCTCCTAGTTCAAAGATATCCTAGGTAAAGCCTTACCAGACCCCACTGGAGGGCTAATTTATCATTCTGCCATTCCATAACATTTTATCTTACATTTATTACAGCATTCTGTCAGCTAAGAAACCAAGAAAATCTGACAAAAAGAGGTTTAAACAAATTAGGACTTTGATTTTTGTCAGGTAGTAAGAAATCCAGAGGTAGCATATTGTGCAAATAACTGACACCATGTGGTGCAGATATAAAATAAACCTTAGTGGAGAAAATCTTACAAGCTGGCATAAATCACATCCCTCTAGTTAGACTGGATTGTACCATGGAAATGGCTCCAGTAGAAGATCTCTGGCCTCACAGAGTGCTACATATTTCTAGGGATCAGGGCAGTAGACATTAACTGGTTATATAGTAGAAAAAAAATGGCTTTCTTATCTAGGGAGGAGTGGGTTGCCTCTGAAGCTCAGTTCCATCAGCCTGTTCTTCCATTAGGATTAACTTAGACCAGCTGAGCCAGCTTAGTGCTAAGCTACCCAAAGATGACAGGAAATGAGCCTGTAGAAACATCTACAATTGTACTTCCTCTTAGTCTGTGGCTGACATTAGTTTAGCAGCTCAAGGATATCAGGGCCAAGATTTGCTGGTACAGTAGTAAATTTGCTTTGGTTACAGCCATCACATCTGTATTCCAGACAGCAAGAAGAGGGAAGGTGGAAGAAGAGGATATGTCATATATGTTATATACGTACATATATATATATGTACACACACACACACACACGCACACACACGCTTTCCCAGAAACTCCCAGGTCCATTTTGCTTATATCTCATTGGCCATAACTGTGTAACAAAGTAGTAGTTAGGGGACTTCTGTGGTGGCACAGTGGTTAAGAATCCTCCTGCCAATGCAGGGGACACAGGTTTGAGCCCTGGTCCAGGAAGATCCCACATGTCGCAGAGTAACTAAGCCTGTGCGCCACAACTACTGAGCCCACGTGTGCTGCAACTACTGAAGCCCGAGCACCTAGAGCCCATGCTCCACAACAAGAAAAGCCACAGCAATAAGAAGCCCGCGCACCACAACGAAGAGTAGCCCCCGCTCACCGCAGCTAGAGAAAGCCTGCGCGCAGCAACAAAGACCCAATGCAGCCAAAAATAATTAATTAAAAAAAAAAAGTAGTAGCTAGCTGCAGAAGAATCTAGGAATGCAGGTTTGTAGCTTTCATGTCTATATGGTAGATGGCAGCAAGGGAAAAGGATAGTTGGCATGGGTGTTGAGAGAGTTGACTCCGTAGTATCTATCACGGTCATTTATCATTGACCCAAGGTAGAAGAGAGTGATTACTAATGTGAGACTTTGTGAAAGACACACAGCCTGCTTCACTTTCTTCATTTATGAAATATGGAGATAGCTTATCAAAGGTATTTTGTGTAGCTTCTGAGAAATTGTAAACACTCAATAAACATTAGTTATCACCGTACAATTATGTGCTCTAGGTTTTTTAAAAAATATTTTCCTCTCCTATTTATGGTTCTGACTTCTGCATATTGCCTTGTGCCTTTTAAAACTACCCAACCGCTGACATTAGGGTCTTCCATATCATAGGTAAATGTGAGATTGGTGAGTTCATTCATTCACAAAACCTTAGAAAATCAGCATCTCTAAAGTTGGCTCTTTAAAATTATAGGCCCCATTTAAGTGCAGAAATAATTCAAAGTAAACATCTCATGCCAACATGAATTTTCTATGGCCCGTGAAGTCAGTTGGTTAGATCATGACTAATGAGGTCTAGGTCATGAGTTCATTTGCCACAAAGTCCAATTAGTTTTGATCCAGTCTGTGTGGGCCCAGACTGCATCCTCAACTCCAGCTAATTATGTCACAAATGTGCGCCGTTGGTCAAGATAGAGAAGATGCGTCTTTAAAAACCTTTCATTACAATTTCAATTTCAGTACAACTTTTGACTAAAGATTCTGTAGCACCATTTTCATATTTACTAAAGAAACATTGTGTTGCCATGAATTACACTCAAAATTTTAGTAGCTAGAGGACTATGAACATCTTTCTTCAAATATAACTAAAAAAAATTTTCAGCTTAAGCTATTCCAATCTTTCTGTAATTTTGTAGTGCTGACATTTAACTATGTACAATTTTTGTCTCTAAAGTTCATTTTAAAGTCTTTATACTCCCTCTTTTTATTTGATACACTTCCATGTGTGTTAGGAGAGAGTATTTCATATTCTTCTGCTCCACCATATTAAATTAATAGCCAACTAGTGTTTGGTCCCTGACTTGGATCATAGTGAGATTCCCACTTCTTTGTGATAATAAATGCTTTTTGCTAATGAAACTCGCAGAAGATAGGGATGCCGATCTTTATCATGAACTTTCAAGCACCCAGTACATGGCCCTGCAGCCTGTGCATGGTTAGTAAGTACTGGTTCACTGTTGCTCCTGTCACCAGTAGCCCCATGCCAAGTAGCCATAATGCAAGGGGTCTCACTCAAGAGGTGATGATAGCCCTCACAGATATGTGTCATCACTTATGAAAATGTGTAATCATTATAATTTGACAATACTGAAATATTTACTGGTTCTCTCTATGACTATGGGCGTTACTGGTAGCATAACAGGATTTAACAGTGTGAGTCAGTGAGTGAGGATGTATTTCAAGAGAACAACTGAGACTGCTTTATAGTGGTGTGTTGGAGTAGAATAGCTTTTTACTCAAGGGAGAAGGTAACCTAACTCTTGTTTCTGCTTATCATTGCTTCTGTAGGAGCCCACATTTGTGTATTTCCTTGCAATAGTTTTCCCAAGAATATTTTTTACTGGGCTGGATCATAGTCTTGTCCATTGTTATGGATTCTTACAATTTATGATATCTAATAATTTAGTAGATTGTAATTAAAACAGCTGGAAAACAGTGCATACCACGTAGAGAGAGTCCAATTCAATTGAAATTTCTTGATGTAGCCGAGAAATCAATTTTTTTAAATAATGATTTTTTTTCTTTCCCCCACTCCTTTTTTGACTCATACTTCCCCACTTATTCCTTTATCATATTAGTCAAAGTGGAAATAAAGACATCATACTATATCTTGTCCAAATTAAGAAATCTTTTTTGAAAAAACTTTTTTAATTTTAAAGGATTTTCTTATATCAAGTGGTCTTTGAAGCTTATCCGCTGTTTAGAGATGATTAGTGTTTTAGAATGTCAGGGTGTTCATTGTAATGGGTATCTATTGCAATAAGACTTGACTGGTAGAAAGCATTCTCATAATCTTCCTGTTTAAATTACAGATTTCTCATCAAACCCAATAGAGAATTTACCAAACTGTGTTTCATAAAATGTCCCATTAAGAGGTTCTGTGATTTCACAAGCAGGAAAACACTGCATGAACTTCTTTTGCGGACTCTAAATTTCTGTTAGTTTTTTTTAAAGGCTCTGAGAAATCCTCTAGGAAAGAAATGTCATGTTTTAAAAACTGACCACAGAACTCTTATCTGAATAATATTTAATAACATCACATGGTATGTGATGGACATGATACATGATTAATATACTGACATTGACTAGATCTATTCAAAATCCATTGGACTCACCTTTATTTGAAAATCATATAAGTAGTGCGTTTTCTGAAGCCATCCAATTATCCTTTCCATGTGCTTTTTAAATAATTAATAAAAAACCTTAATAGGGATACTCTTCAAGTTTCTCTTTTGTCTTTCAGTGAAATAGTAAGTTTTAGGATTTTGCAGGTAAAATTATGCTTTATTATTATCATTTAAATGTTCTCTACTTAGAAGAAATGGTTGTATGGTATTTCTGTAACTGAGATGAAGAGGCTACTTTCTTTATGCTTCTACTGATATATACGTTCAAATCGGTGTAGGATCTGGTTAATGAATCCACTTGCCGCTTGGATTTCAGTAAGTATATGGCTGATTACTTAGAAAGCTCTTGGAGAGAGAACTACCATTTTGTGTAAAAAAGAGCACTGAGGTCCTCTACATTTAGAGAAGAGCCTGTTTCATTCATCTCCAAAAATGGAAGGATATTTTTTTTAGGTTTATTTTTTGTTGTTATTCAGTTTTATTTTATTATATTTATTTTTTTAAATTTTTATTGGAGTATAGTTGATTTACAATGTTATGTTATTTTCAGGTGTACAGCAAAGTGAATCAGTTATAAATATACATATATCCACTCTTTTTTAGATTCTTTTTCCATATAGACCATTACAGAGTATTGAGTAGAGTTCCCTGTGCTATATATAGTAGGTCCTTATTCGTTACCTATTTTATATATAGTAGTGTGTATATGTCAATCCCAGTCTTCCAATTTATCCCTCCCCTCCTTACTCCCTGGTAACCATAAGTTTGTTTTCTACATCTGTAACTCTATTTCTGTTTTGTAGATAATTTTATTTGTACCCTTTTTTTAGATTCCACATATAAGTAATATCATATGACATTTGTCTTTCTCTGCCTGACTTAGACTGACTTCACTCAGTATGACAATCTCTAGGTGTATCCACATTGCTGCAGATGGCATTATTTCGTTCTTTTTTATGACTAACATTCCATTGCATATGTGTATTGCATCTTCTTTATCCATTCTTCTGTCGATGGACATTTAGATTGCTTCCATGTCCTGGCTATTGTAAATAGTGCTGCAATGAACATCTTTTCAAATTATGGTTTTCTCTGGATATATGCCAAGGAGTGGGATTGCTGGATCATTTGGTAGCTCTAGTTTTAGTTTCTTAAGGAACCTCAGTACCATTCTCCACAGTGGCTGTACCAGTTTACATTGCCACCAGCAGTGTAGGAGGGTTCTCTTTTCTCTACACCCTCTCCAGCATTTATTGTTTGTAGATTTTTTTGATGATGGCCATTCTGACCCGTCTGAGGTGATACCTCATTGTAGTTTTGATTTGTATTTCCCTAGTAATTAATGATGTTGAGCATCTTTTCATGTGCTTTTTAGCCATCTGTATGTCTTCTTTGGAGAAATGTCTATTTAGATCTTTTGCCCATTTTTTCTTTTTTTGCGGTATGCGGACCTCTCACTGTTGTGGCCTCTCCCGTTGCAGAGCACAGGCTCTGGACGCGCAGGCTCAGCGGCCATGGCTCTCGGGCCCAGCCGCTCCGCGGCATATGGGCACGAACCCATGTCCCTTGCATTGGCAGGCAGACTCTCAACCACTGCGCGACCAGGGAAGCCCGCCCAGTTTTTGATTGGGTTGTTTGTTTTTTTGATATTGAGTTTCATGAGCTGTTTGTATATTTTGGAGATTAGTCCCTTGTTGGTTGCTTCGTTTGCAAATATTTTCTTCCATTCTGAGGGTTGTCTTTTGTTTTGTTTATGGTTTCCTTTGCTGTGCAAAAGCTTTTAAGTTTAATTAGGTCCCATTTGTTTATTTTGGATAGAAAGTTCAGAGATAAACCCACACACCCATGGTCACCTAATCTATAGCAAAGGAGGCAAGAATATACAATGGAGAAAAGAGAGTCTCTTCAACAAGTGGTGCTGGGAAAACTGGACAGCTACATGTAAAAGAATGAAATTAGATCACTCCCTGACACCGTGCACAAAAATAAACTCAAAATGAATTAAAGACCTAAATGTAAACCTGGATACTGTAAAAATCTTAGCGGAAAACATAGGCAGAACACTCTGACATAAATCACAGCAAGATGTTTTTCAATCTGCCTCCTAGAGTAATGGAAGGCTTTCAAATATGGCTTCTCAGAATATCAGAGTTGTGAAGGTCATGGAGATCATTTATTCTAATCTTTCCACTTTACAGGTGGGTAAACTGAGGCCCAGAGAGGTGCAATAATTTGTACCTCTAGTTAGCTAGTATTTAGAGTTCATATTTTTTGACCTTCAACACATGTTCCTTTCCAGTGATCTGTAGGTAGAGGTCTTTTGATCATGAGTTGTTTGGAGGTTTGGGGGGAAGAGTTGGCCAATCACAAAAAAAATTTTTAGTAAATTTTATACATTATGCTATTGTATTATTGTATATCTTATTGTAGATAATAAACTCGTGGGGTTTTTTATGACTGATGACTCTTTAAGACTAGGAGTGTTGTTCGTATGAATCATTGTATGTTTTTTTAATCCCATCTTATACTTTTATAGTTAAATTTATTTTGTGAATATAGGATGTTCTTTGGATATTCATAAAATATATAGAAAAGTCCATATTTACTAATTTTTCAACATCGAATATTATAGTTAAACAGCTTCCAGAAGAAAACGCTATTATTTGACTGCCCTGGCTGTATTCCTTTTTAATATTTCTCATTCGTAGAATTAATTGATGCACATTAAGGGCAATTGCTCTGTGATATTTTCATATCCAGTAGCATAGTGTCCAGAATAATTCTGTATGATAACACTTGGAAAAGTTTAGACCTTTAAATTTTCTCTTCCTCTCCTCCTCCCTCCTTTTTTTTTTTTTAAAGGTAAAAATAAAGGAAATCCACATGTGCCTTTTTAGGTTTAGAACCAACCTGTATTATTTTCTTAAATGAACACTAGAGACCCAAGTTCAAGTATCATTTCTCCTACTGACTACAGTATAACATCAGGCAAATAACACATTTGCACCTAGATTTCCTAATTTGTGAAATGGGGATTAATAGTTAAAAGCATTGATTACTAACCAGGTCAGGTTCAGGATGGGGAGGGTTTAATGAGAGCAGGAAATGGGGTTATTTGTATTGTCTGAAAAAACATATTCACTTTTAGTATAGTTACTCTTATAAAACTAACTGCAAAAGAAGTTAAACTTATAAAAATCTCTGCTTGAACAAATATTTGGAAGCTAGAGTGAGAACTCTTTGTTTGGGAGTATGCATTGGAAAAGGTTGGGAAACACTGTATTGTGCTTCACAAGAGACTACAGTCTTGTAGATCCCCCAGCTATACAGAGTAGATCCCCCAGCTATATGGAGTTGAAGGCTGGTTCACAAGGGTTGAGCTTTGTAATGGCCAGAAGGTTTTGGAGGGGACAAATCCAACAAATCTTAGTCTGGCCCTCAGAAGGAGTCAGACGAATAGACTCGCCTCCAGGGAATGCTCTGAGGTCCCAAACTGCCCGAGTCCAGCAGTGTGCCTAACTTTGGGTATGGGGCATACCACCTGTTTGCCTGGACTTAGCACCTGGGTTGGCCTCAACAACATACACACATGCTTTAGCTGCGTTTATCCATTTTTGAAAGTCCCACTTGATAACATATCCATCTCTAACAAGTACCTGGTTTCTCTGTTCCTTTGTAGTGAATCCTCTTAGGATTAACCTCATATTCTTCACTCTCTTCCAAGCTGGCTTTTTTCTCCACATTACAATGAAATTGCTGTTATCAAAGTCATTGAAGACCTCCATTTGTTAAATCTAATAGACATTCTTCTAGATTAACTTTTGTAAATCTCTAGCAATCAACTAGTCAGCCACTCTATCCTTGATTCTTTGTCTTCTTTGACTTTATATTCTTCTGTTTTCTTCCTCTGTTATTGGATCCTCCTCAGTCTTATTATTGGCCGAACAGTTTTTTTGTGCCCTAAGTTTCCTTATTGTTTCTAACAGAGACATTTCTTCCACAACACTTACGACTATCTGTCATTCTCCACTATCTACTTTTAACTTATCTAATATCTGTCTTTTCCCCACTAGAATGTAACTGTCATGTGGGCCCAGTACCTTGTTTGTTTGCTCCCCATTCTCTCTCTCATACCTACAACAGTCTTATATGATAGGTGCTCAATCTGTATGTGTTGAATGAATTGAATAAAGAATAGCATTTGATGACAGGTGAGACACAGGAGCAGATTACTTGGTAGTTTTAAATATACAAGGAGAAATGAATGGAACTGAATTGAGATGCTGCTAACATAGTATTAACATACCTTTTTTTTCAGCTTTTTTATTCTAGTACAATTTTTTTGAGCTTATGTGTATGTATATGGTTGCTCAGTTCTTCTTTTCTTTTTTTTTCAAGTATACAATACAGTATTATTAACTATAGTCACTAAGCTGTACATTAGATCCCCAGAACTTATTCATCTTGTAACCCAAAGTTTTTACCCTTTGACCAATATCTCCCCATTTCTCCCACCTCCCAGCCCCTGCGCCATTCTGCTCTCTGTTTCAATTAATTTGATTTTTTTAAAATTGGAGTATAGTTGCTTTACAATGTTGTGTTAGTTTCTGCTGTGCAACGAAGTGAATCAGCTGTATGTATACATATATCCCCTCCCTCTTGGACCTCCCTCCCACCCCCCCACCCCCATTCCACCCCTCTAGGTCACCACAGAGCACCAAGCTGAGCTCCCTGCACTATACAGCAGGTTCCCACTAGCTATCTGTTTTACACATGGTAGTGTATTTATGTCAACCCCAATTTCTCAATTCATCCCACCCCCCACGACCCTCCGCCCCCGTGTCCACATGTTCATTCTCTACATCTGCGTCTCTGTTCCTGCCCTGCAAATAGGTTCATCTGTACCATTTTTCTAGATTCCACATATATGCGTTAATAAACGATATTTGTTTTTCTCTTTCTGACTTGCTTCACCAATGAGTTTGATTTTTAATATTCCACATATAAGTGATATCATACAATACTTGTCTTTCTCTGTCTGACTTACTTCACTTAGCATAATGTCCTCAAGGTTCATCCATGTTGTTGCAAATGGCTGAATAAGAAGTAAGTGTTGGAGAGAATGTGGAGAAAAAGAAACTCTTGTGCACGATTGGTGGGAATGTAAGTTAGTACAGGCATTATGAAAAACAGTATGGAAGTGCTTCAAAAAATTAAAAATAGAACTACCATATGATCCAGCCTAGTTTTTCTTATTTGTAAATTTAGACCAGTAACTCTGGATCAAAATCTTTTATGATGTCATTCCTGCCAAAGTTGATTTAAGTCTATATCTACTTCCCTGACTTCTGTTGTCAGGGCAGATGACCTCTATATGTACTTATTATGTGCACCTTTTTGGTATGCTTCAAAAACCATTATAGCAGTGAACAGAAATTTTGGTAATGCTTTCATGGATAACTGCCACAGAATATAAAACTTCTTTTATAACTGTGGACTTTGACTTTTTAAAAAACTCAAATAAACTAAAAGCACTAATAGTTGTGAAATAGCACTTTTTTTCCTTACTCCTGTGAAAGTTGGTCTTCACATTTTTATTATCCTGTAGTACAGTGGTTCTCTAAGTGTGTTCCTCAGATCAGCAGCACGTACCTCATCTGAGAAACGCCAACCTTGTTAGAAATGCCAGTTTTGGTTCCCTAGCCCTGTTCTACTGAATCAGGAATTCGGGGAATGGAGCCTAGCAATCTGTGTTTTAACAAACCCTTCAGGTGTTCTGATGTGCACTAAAGTGTGAGAACCACTACTTTACAATATACAAATGAAGAATTGAAATACACAGTAAAGTGTAAATGTCCAAATATCTTTATGTAATGATAATTTAAAGTTATGATTTCAGTACTCTGTACATTATCTACATATATAATATTAAAAATACTACATATGAATGAAAAAGCTCAATTAGTTATTGCAAGGATTATTATTGCATTTTAATAATTCATTCTTGCATTTCCTCTGTAGCTGTTGTGGCAACAACTCGATAAATGCTTTTATTTTTTACCTATTTTAGCAGTTGAAATTAGCAGAAATAAGTATGTCTTCTGAATTTAAATCAAGTATTTCATTAGTGATTCTAGTATTTTATTACTTTATATTTAATTTATTGTTTTTGATTCTTAGGTAATAGTCTCTTATGTTACGTCACTTGAATTCCTTTCTGAATTACTGTTTTCCCCTTTGGTGTCTTGCACAAAATGGACATGTCACCACTCTGATGTACCTTCTGCCTTCAGTCTGACTTAGAGCATTCAAGAAATGATCTATGTCAAAACTCAAAAAAGTAGTGCATGTTAGACAACCAGATATTACATACCACAAGACTGCAATTTGTTGAAGATTCCAAATAATCTAGCTACTTCTCTGCAGGGCTTTGGTGACTCCCATAAAAACTTCACAATGAAAAACTCTTTTAAGAGTTCTTGGTTTCAAGCAGCAGAAACCAAGTCTGGCTTATTTAAGCAAAACAGTGAATTTATTGAAAGATATTTGTGACTCAGAATTTCTAGGAAGTCGGAAGAATCAAGCTGAAAAAAGACAGGTACAAGCATTGTTAGACAGCAGCCAGACCAAAGGCAAAAACACACCCCAGAAGTTGTCCAATAAGGACACCACACGACCACAATCATCTCAAATGCTGTTGGCCATTGCTGCCGCTATCTCTAACAACAGTTCTCCCAGTTCCCAAATTCTCCTAGCTCCCAAACTTTTTGAAAATATTTAAAACTGATTCATTGTGGCTGCCTTTAGTTACTTATATCCTCAGTCTAGTCCAATCAGACATATATTTGCTAGCACTACATGGAAACACCTTACAATAAGATTACCTCCTCTCATTATATCTAATGAACATGTTTCAGAATCATCTTACATGGCTTATCTGTAGCATTGTGCCCTGTTTGCTACTCCCTTTCCTCATGGTTTCCTGTTACCTCTCTGACCTCAGGCCTTCCTTTAGGTTGTTTCTCTGTCTGGAACATTCCCTTACCTCCCTGTACCTTAGCTTCCTTAAACTCCTATCCCAGCTTAAAATAACATCCAAACTTCTTGCCATAGTCCATAATGATGTCTTTAAGCTTTTTAAACAACCATCCACATTGAAAAAATTAGATGTACATTTTTATACTCAGATAAATATACACATGCACACACACACCATATATGCATATGACAGAAACAAAGTTTCTCAAGATAATTCTTATCCTTACTAGGTGTGATACGTTCTGATGTTGTCTGGTCTACTATAGTCTCTTTCTTTTTTTAATGCTAGTATGTGTGACCCATTAAATTGTGGATCATGACCCACAGTTTAAAAAATTTGTTTACACTACTTACATGTTTAGTTTTTATCTACTTTTTAAACCTCATTGTTTCGAATGTCCTCATTCATTTTAACCAACCATTCTAGACTTCTAGTTCCTTCCTAAATACCAGGATCTTTCCTGTGTCATGGCTTTTGCACATGCCACACTATATCTTCCTGATATATTTTTCTTCCTGTTTTCCATAGGACTGACTTCTTTTTATCCTTCAGTTTCAACCTAAATATCTCTTCTTCAGAGGTAACGTTCCTTGACTAGTTGATCTAATATGCACACTTTAATATTCTATTTTTCTCTTTCATAGGTTTAAGAAAATGTCTAATGATCTTATTTCCTTTCTTATTTTTGACCACCTGCCCCTTATGTTATGCAGCCCTTATGACTGTAGAGGTCATGTTCCTTTTTTCCAGGTGCCAGAATACATGCTCAGTAAATATTTGTTAAAAGAATGTGTACAGAATAGCCTGAAAGCAATAAAACATTGTACCAATGTAAGATATTATAATGATCAACATTACTATATTCTATCTTCATAATAAATTTTATGGTGTGAAATTTGCAAGGTATTTTATTTTCTTAATTTGCCATTTTCATACCATTGCTTGATTTTGCAGTTGACTAGCTTATTGGTGAGAGGATATTCAAGACCTAGGTAAAATACAAAACACATAATTTAGAGATATTATACATCTGGACTTGTGGATAAGACACCTGAAGATAAAGAAAACAGAAAAATTGGTTGTAACTAAAATAAATTGACATACATAATCATCCTAGCGAATAAGCAAGCAGGGAATATTCAGGGTCATGCTTAGTCAAGGTATATGCTAAGGCATGATAGGATGCAGACAGCACTAATTTACTGAATTCAATGGATCAGAGTCCTGACATTTACATAGAACCTGATAATAGAGTCAGCTATGAAGAAGCGTCTGTCAGCAAGTATGCACATATCTATGTGTTTACATTCATTACTGGATACATATGCAGAACAATGGAAAGATTTCTCTTCTGCTATAGAATAATGTGACACATTATTTTCATAACGGTCTGAGGCAATCAGTAAAGAACAAACAAAAAGAACACAGCAGCATCTTTCAACTGTGCACAGAATTGCTTGGGAATTTAGCTGTTTCAGTAGTGTACAGTGTGGAAATAGTTAGCTGCTTTCAATCTGATATGCCAAAAATTGAGTACTTTTCTCAAATGTATGTCTTGGAAATTTCTGGGGAAATAGTGTGCAAGCAATATCTCATATGTATTCATTCTAGCAGTATGAAAGACAAGTTGATCCTAGGTATCAGAATTAAAGAGTTATTATTTCTAGTACCTAGAAAGAAAGAAGGGTTTGTTTTTGTTGGTGGTGCCTTTTTTTAAAAAACAAAATCTCTCCAGTATTTACTCAGGAGCTTAGAACATTTAGAACTGAAAAGATATTTAGGAATTATCTGTGCCTGACTCTGACTCTGGCTCCAGACAGGCCTCCAACAAATGCGTTAATACTTATCTTCTTACCCTTGAAGAACAATGACTAAGGATATTATGGTCTGCCTCTATTACCCAATCCAGTGTTTAAAAGTCTCCTCTCTTCCCCACTGCAAGTGTGTTAATGTCAGAGACAAATTCAGCAACAATTTGTGACACTTCATTTCCTAATATAATTGTGTCTTTTTTCCCCTAGAAATTACCAGTGTTTACCCCAGTGTGTGTTTATTCAAGCCTTCTCCTCCGTCCCATGGGTTATGATTGAGTAATGAGCATAATTTATGGATTAGGCATACTCTTTAGTGACTTTCACTCTTATCCTGTTCTTTGCTCATTTTTTAGCTAATGAATCATCTCCAGCTAGGGGGAAGTATGAAAATCAAAGCTCTTTGCTGCCATATTTTTATGCTGACTTGAGGGCTATAGATACAGATTTTATATATCTGTGATACATTTGTTTACATTACTGTTGTTCACTGAGGACTAATTATATAAAGGAGTCATACCCCAAAGATGGAGTGATTTAAACCCCGTGGAATGTTTCTCTTAGAGTTGCAACTTCCATGATCATAGAACTTCTGAAATCTAAGTGTGCAATGGTAAGTATCCTTCAAAATAGTCTCGCCTTTTCCATCTCCATTTCTTTACCATTGCAAGTACATCTTCTGCAGCTTCCATTCTGAGTAAGAGAGGAGAGTAGTGGGGTGTTAGTAAACAGTTAACTAAGGTGTAAGGAACTCCCAAATAGCAACAGAAAGTCCATATGTTCCCTATACCAGCTTTTGGGACTGTTCCTCAGTAGTCATTCACACATACCATTGACATACGTAAAAAGTTAAGTTCTTTTTATGTGACAGAATGGTTGGGAGCATGGGCTAAGTGCAGATTCCAAATCTATTTTTTACCAGCTGTGTGATTTGGATAAAGCTATTTAACCTATCCAAACTTCAAGTATTCACCTTGTCTGTGGAAATAGAAATTATAACAGTACCCATCTCAGAAAGTTGTAATGAAGATTAAATGAGTTAATTCCTGAAAAGTACATAAAATGGTGCCTGTTATGTAGTAAATGATCAGTAACTATTAGCTATTAATAGCCATTATTACATGATTTATTTATAAAATCAACTTACTACTGTGGAGCATGCTTAAGCATTTTGTTTGGTCTATGGAAAGGAAAGCTGACACCATTTCCTGCACCTGTCAAAGTATTTATTGCCCTATATCTATGTGTACACCTTACTTGGTTATACTTAAATACTAACATCAGATTGTGTTATTTTAAAAACAGCTAAATAGGATCATTATCATATTTAGCAGACATAAATTAAAATGACCTCACTTTTCTTTTCATCTAAATTTGAAATCAACATGGCTGTTTTATTTTACTAAATAAATATATAATGAAAGAAATACATAAATGAGGTATCCAGCTGGGAAATACAACAATAATGAGAAGAACTGTGTATTTTAAATGGCATTTTTCTATCTATAAAAAAATGTTCTCTATGGAGTTGCTTCTGTCACCACCCCAAACTAAAATTTGTACATCGATCTGTGGTGGCTCTTCCTGGAAAG
Organism: Globicephala melas; assembly: GCF_963455315.2. Classification (NCBI taxonomy): domain Eukaryota; kingdom Metazoa; phylum Chordata; class Mammalia; order Artiodactyla; family Delphinidae; genus Globicephala; species Globicephala melas. The sequence goes on along the minus strand of NC_083319.1, from coordinate 54,093,677 downwards.
CAGTAACTTTACCCAGTGTGGAATAGTTTTGGAGCACTCTAATTATTTTACTAAAATTTACGTTAGCAATTACATTACAAATTAATTTGTAATGGGTTAAAATGACCTGTTTTAAATAATACAGAACAATCTTGGAATAGTTTAGCACAATTTCTCAATTGTGCTAACCAATTTGTTTGGTTTAACAAAACAAAAGAAGGATTTATGTTTTAGAAATTTACAGAAGTCACCATTATGTCAAATGTACTTTCAAACAGAATCATATTCTATTTGTTGGTTAGTGTGCCCACTGTGTAGCTGCAACTGTGTTAAGTGTTGAGGGTACATACGGGAATAAAACATAATTTCATGGGAGTATGAATACATGAGGAAAGTAACAGTATATGGAGAGCTGTATTTCAGGTATGCACAGGTGTTAGGAAAGTACAGAGAACAAAACATAACAGGCCTGTGAGGAGTGGCCACAGAGGGCAAAGGGTCCGGAAAAGTAATTCTGAGATAAGGTGATGCTTGAACTGAGAGTTTAAGGGTGATTTAGACAAAAGAAGAGAGCTGAAGAAAAATGTAAACGCCTTCTAGACAGAGGAAAGCATGAGATATAGCAGGGAGGCAAGAGAAGATGGCACATTACAGGGACCAGCAAAAAGGTCAGTGTGGTGTAAGTGAAGAAAGCACTTGAAGACATGACTGGTATCAAGTCCAGAGATCATGCAGGCATCGGCTCTGATGGTTCTTATAAGGCAGGTCAAGGGTTGTGAATTACTTCCAAAGGCAAGAGAGAATCATGGAAAGGTTTTTATGAAAAGCTTTATTTTCATATTTGCATTTTAGAAAAATTCTCCTGGCAGCAAAGTGAAGATAGATTGGAAGAGAGCCCGAATAGAGGAAGGAAAACTAATTAGAAGGCAGTTATAATGGAGAACATTATGAGTTAAGGCAAGTGAGTACAAGAATGGAAAGGAGAATTGGAGAATTATTTAGAAGGTAAAATTAGTAGGATTTAGTGACTGATGTCAATCTGAGCATGGAAAGTCAGCAATAATTTCCAAAGCTGAGGGTTGTGGTGCTGCCCTCTGCTGAGAGGGGGAATATAGGAAAAAGAGCAAGAGAGAAAGAATTCCCTTTTAGGCATATGTTCAATTTTACATTTGAGACTTCCCATATATCATGGGGTTCCCTAACAGAGATAACCAGGTGGCTGTTAAAGAAACCTAGATTTAAAACTCTTAAAGTATAACTAGAAAATGGAGCTATCAACTTATGAGCATGTATATGGTCAGGTAGTATATGATAAAGGTATATGGTCCGAATAAATGTGAGAAAAAAATAAGAGCTGAAAATGGAGACCTCAGAAATTACCAGTATTTAATGTGCCAGAAAAATGGAGCCTCCAAAAGCTCTCGAAACGTAGTGGTTAAAAAAAGTAAAAGGTAAAAAAATATGTCATAGAAACTAATGAACAAGAGAGGTTAAAACAGAAAGACCTTGCACATAGAAAATGTCTGCAAATATCTACACCGAATTGTCAGTACTGCCTAGCTCTGGAGTGTGGTGTTGAAGAGAATGACCAAAAAACTGGGAATTTTAATTTGATATTTAAGTTTTTAAATAAAGTATTTTATACCTCTTTACTATTTTTGCAACTTTTTGTGAGCTTATACTACTTGCAAGTAAAAATAAAAGTTATGTTAAAATGTAAGTTATAGTCAATTGAATATTAAAAATAAATCAGTCGAACAAGCTGCTTAATCAGAACAGAACCAGGAGGGAAAGGGCAACATGGCGTGGTCAACAATATTATACTGCAGATAGGTCAAGAAAGATGAGGACTGACAGCAGCCTTTTAGCTTGGTATTTAGGTGTGCTCACAAGTGACCTTATTAAAAGCACTTTCAGTGAAAGGCTAAGGGCAGAAGCTGGACTGCAGTTGTTGGGAAGTGGAAAGTGAGGACATGAGGTGGCATAGTCATCACATCAAGGAGAACCTTGAGTGTAAAGAAAAAGAAAAAGAAAGAGTTAGGGATCTAGGGCCCATGGTAAGTGAAATCTTTGCTCGAGATCCTTATGGTGGCGAGAAAAAGATCCATGCTAGCTACCTGAGGTTTACTGCAAGTCACCCAGGAGTGTGAAGTAGCGTGAGGAGCTGACTTGCAGCCCCCAGTCATTCTGGATCCCAGCTTTCCTAAAACTGGGATTTGCAGGAAGTTTTGTAAGAAATTTAAGAAGTCAGGCAGCAGGACTTCTTGGAGGGAAGAGACCTGAGCTTATTTATATGCTGGAGGTAGGCACCAGTATACAAGCAAAAGCTCTAAAGTACAGAAAAGTGTTAAGGTACTTATAAAGAAATGTACCTGGGCTTCCCTGGTGGCGCAGTGGTTGAGAGTCCGCCTGCTGATGCAGGGGACATGGGTTCGTGCCCCGGTCCGGGAGGATCCCATGTGCCGCGGAATGGCTGGGCCCGTGAGCCATGGCCGCTGAGCCTGCGCGTCCGGAGCCTGTGCTCCGCAACAGGAGAGGCCACAACAGTGAGAGGCCCTCATACCGCAAAAAAAAAAAAAAAAAGAAAAGTACCTTTAGTTTGGAAAGTAAACCCAACTATTTCTGGGAATGAAGTTTCATATAAAATACAAAAACTCACCATGTTCCAAAGGCTAAGCTGATATATTTTAAACATATATTCACACTAGAAAAAAATGAATAAGATGATATAAATAAATTTCTTTCTTTTTTCTTCTTCTTCTAAAGCCGAACAACAACTTATCCTTACACAGAAACGCAGATGTACAGCCAAAACACTGGAGGGAATTACTTTGATACTCAAGGGAGTTCTGCACAGGTGACTACCGTGGTCTCATCCCACAGTATGGTGGGCACTGGTGGGATTCAGATGGGCGTCACGGGAGGACAACTCATCAGCAGCTCTGGAGGAACCTATCTGATTGGCAATTCAATGGAGAATTCTGGTCACTCAGTGACACATACCACTCGGGCTTCCCCAGCGACAGTAAGTATTTGAGTTTTTATTTGTTTAATTTAGGTTCTTGATAGCCTCTATCGTACATTTTTCTCTTTAGAGAGAAAAAATCCAAAACACTAGGCTGGAGCAACAATGTGCTGTGCAGTTTTAGTGTGTAATTTTTTCTAATATATGTTAAAATCCGTACTTAAATAGTAAAATTAAAAATGTTTACCCATATGCCATATGTAAAGTCATTTTGCATTCTACCAGAGGGACACTTTTGGGGAGCACTGATCTAGGTGATTCCAATGAAAAGCATTTATATTGGCTCTGATCATAGGTATGAGCAAATAATATCTTAGGAACACAACCACATATTTGAGTTTTCAAATTTTTAATATTTAATAAATATATTTATTTTGACACAAGATATCTTAATGTGCTAAAATGCTGTAATAGAAATAGTAATAAGAACCTATGCGGAATTTGATATCCTCAAACTCTGTAACCTGGCCTTTACATTTTTACCTCAACTAAGCATAGGCAGAATAATCATTTAGAACCACCTACCTAAAGTAGAAATGGAATTGATTTTCTAGATGTTTCATATAAAAGGGGCCTGGGGATTTGAATTAAGTGCATGTACCCTTTTTCCATAATCCTACCATATAGTTTGTTCTTATAATGAAATAGAAACAAATTGAGTAGAAAATAATTATATGAGAGGCTTTACATTTTTCATTTTGTGAATTTTCTTCATGATATAATAGGTACTTGGTAAGTATTTTGTATATACTTTTTTCTGTTTGTAATGATTGCATGTGTTCATACTTTCATCATTTAGTATCTTTTCCCTAATCCATTTTTTCAAGCCCTTATTTTTAATTCACTATTTTCTGGTAACATCAGAAGAGATAACTAACCGTTCTAACTGGAGAGTTCTTTTTTTGTCATTTTTTCTTTGTATTTTTGAAGCATTTCTAATGCCCATTTCTCTCTTGCTTTTGATAACACTAAATACACCATTTCTAAACCTTTTAGTCACAGCAGTATATTTATGTAGATTAGAAACTAAATCATAGCTTCTCTGGACCTCAGTTCCCCTGTCAATAAAATAAGGGGTTAGTTAGACTAAATGATTTCCTAATATCCTCTCAGCTTTAAAATCATAATATTTACCAACAAATGGTAAAATGTTCTAGATGTAAAATAACTGTATCTTTACCATAAAAGGAAAAGGGGTATATTAGGTACCAGTACTGTATAATGCTCCTGATACAGGCCATCCAGAAAGTGATTTTCAGTGGAAAGGGAAGTACTTGCCACTTACCAAGGCCTTAGGAGAACTGGAAAAAATGGGGAGGAAGAGTCCTTTCCCACTTTCGTTTCATATACCCTCTCTCATGCTGGCTTACCAGCGCTCCATCCCCACCCCTCTCCTGCTTCACCTTCCCCAGGCACTGATACTTGCCTTCACACTGAATTTTAGCTATCTGTTAAACATCCTCATGAACTAGATATGGGTTTACTAAATTTACTAGTGCTATCATTGAGTTAACTAAATTGATTATTCCAGGTCATGTATATATAGGTACAAACATTAGCAGGATGAATTTTATAGCTTGATTTTTTTGTTTGTTTTTCTGTATAGAGTGTGAAAAATGACATGACTCCTTAAGTTATCCATTACACAAATATGGTGCAATTTTTATTATATTAATTGGTAAATTAACACAAAATAACTGACTTATAACAGCTGAGAATAGTGGGAAAACTGTTTTTAAAAAATCAATTCCTAAGTGTCAGTTGCACATATTAATTCACCCTTTTAAAAAGGCATTAATATTTAAGGTTCTGTTAAGGATGGGTTTTTGTTTTCATTTTTACAAGAAAATTTCCTTTTTAGCAAAAGGAGTTTAAAAGTTAAATAAAGAGAGAACTTTTGCATGGAAAAATCATAAGGTGTTCTCATCAAAGCACATGATAGTGACGTATGATAGATACATATTATCTAAATATACATCTGCTAGTAATTATTACCTTACATTTATTACCACAGTTTATATTTGATTTAGATCCCCCCTCAATCGTGCTGAAGATCTTCATCTGCTTCATTCACGGTGAGGTGGTGATTCTGTACAGTTTCACATCTGTTCCTATAGTAAAGTTAACAAAGTTTAAGTGCTATGACACCTATTTAAGATTTCCTCCCATCCTCCTCTTGCCAAATGCTAGAAAATTTGTGCCATGTATTATAGTTGTTTAGACTCCTGAAACTCTAGATATTTTGGTAGGTGCCGTGTCATTAAAGGAGATTTGCTTATTTTCATGTATCTTTTTCATTCACTGTAGAACCATAGAAAGAATGTCTATGAGCACAGTCTCTAAGAACCTGTTAGTCGAGATGCAAGCCATTTCTTTCCAAACGTTGAGCCAGACTGTGCCATATAAATTCAGTTTTTCTGACTGTTCTTCTGTGTTCAACCTATCACCCATAGCATGCCTGATGCAGCTAACTGGGTAGGAGTAGCCTCTACTATTGCCAGAATTCCTGACAGTAGTAGTCAATTGGGCTGTGCCTTAAGAGCCTGTAATAAGTGGAATGTATAGTCAGTTAATTCAGTTGATGTGAAACTAGTTAAATTTGAGGGCTCGGGAACAGCACAAACCTAATACCTTTACGCGGTTTCTGGTTACCAAGGTTTCCTGCTCTGGTTCCCAGAATAATTGCCTTTGCTGTCTCTTACATTTGACCTCTGTCTATATAGAAATACTTTCACTTAAATTTATTAGGAATAATTTTCTGCCACAAAGAGGTTTACTCCAATGTGCAAACCAACTTCTCAGGATAAATCAGTAAAAAGAGATGATTTGAAATTGAAGCCACTACTAAGAAAAATAAATGATCAGCACTTGAAATATTTTGTTACCTAGTCTAATAGTCAATATAAAACCATCTTTCTTATAATAGAAGGATCTTTATTTACATTAATGGAGAATTTTTATTTGAGCATATGATTTACTTTAGTTTTATAACCTTAAGTGAAAAAATATTTTACATAAACATGTTCTAGTATTTCATTTTTGCTATGCATTGTAAAATGTTTCAGTTTTCAAGGTACATAGAAATTTCAGAAGTTTTCAAAAGATTATTATGGTAACATATTACATTTTATTTGATGAATATATTATGGTACAAGCTACCAATATTCAGATTTGGTCAAAATACTTTTTCTCCTTTTACTGTGCTCTTTTATTTGGTCAATGGAGTCCATGTATAAATTATTAAATATGTATGTATGTATATATTTTTTTATTTATTTAAATATAAGTATAAACTTATACACATTTAAAAGGCATTTCCTGCTGATAGTATTAAATAAGAATTTTCAAAAAGATTATGTAACATTTTTTATTGGAAAATCACTGGGTATGACTTCAGCTAAGTTACTATTTGAGTAAATAAACATTTTACATTTCATTAAATTAATGCTAGGGATCTATTTATTGTTAACATTTCAGGAGAACATGGACATTAAGGTAGAAGAGTTGACTATAGTCATATCTGAACTCATTATGCCTTGATCGTCCTTCTAAATACATCTCCATAGTGTTCCTTATGTGTCTTTATTCATTTTAAACTCTAATTTATTTTTCATCATTATTTTTCATATAACCATATTTTTTTTAGAATTTTAGAATTTTGGAACCGGAACACATTTTGCATTTGAGAATCAAAAATTTATGATTGTAGTTAGTGATATTTTTGTATTTATCACAACATAGTTTATCTATACCAGACTATATAATAATAAGCAATTTGCTATAAGAAATTTAATTTATTCATTCCTCCATAAAATAACATTTGAATTCTTATAATGAAATGGTTATTTATGGAGTTGTTTTTCTTCTTGATAAGAAAACTAACTAAATTAGATTACATTAATCATTTTTGAGACTGTGATATGAAAGCTAATTTTCTACTTTTCTGTATATACATTTAGTAATTATATATGTTAAATGGCTCTTGCTAAAATTAGATCCCACCAAAGGGCACAAGGAAAATGTGTTGAAGCTAATATTGTTCATATCTCTACCTTTTTTGATTAATGAAAAATACTGTAATTTTTTCAATTGTTTGGAGGAAAATTTCAATGTCCATCTACTGCTATATAAGTAAAAGTTTGGCCTATCTTATATAATTTATAGAAAGTTAAGAATTCATTCAATAATTGTAGATGCTTTTATTTCTTTATCCTTGGGTTTGCATGTAAAGTTTTTATGAATTTATTTATGTGAATTAGTTATACATTCTTAAGTAGCACAATTCAAAAGATAAAAGAAAGTACATAATGCAGTGTCCCTCTCATTTCTGTTCCTCAGTTCTTCTCCTTAGAGGCAATCAAAGTTATCAAGTTCTTTGAGTATCACTCTGGAGATATTCTCTGAATGTACAAGCAGAATGTCTCTCTTTCCCTCGCATTAGCATTTTTAAATTTTTTTACGAATAGTAACAAAAATACTGAATCTTGCTTTTTTTTCCACCTAACGGTGTGTGTCAGAGATTTTTTTTATATCAATACTTGAAGGGCTTCTTTATATTTATGGGGAAATGACTATATTAGAAGGAGCTGAACTGCCCATTCTTCTTACCAAAGGGTAAAAAATGTTAAAATAATGTTGGATTACTTGTTATGGCTATATAGAGATAGAAAAGCAACATAGTCACATAAGACAAAAATTTCTCTTTAATTGTCATATATAAAGATATGCTTGGAAGAAATTTTTTGTTAGAAATGTGATGTTATGCATAAATCACAGTTATTTTATATATTACATATTACAGAAATAATAAATTTCTATTTTAAATAATTTTCTTAGCTTTACAGTTAGCCTGAATGATTTAAAAATGAAAGTCAAGCAAAACTATTTTCTCCACTTATTTTGGCAGAAGTATGTATGTCCATTATGATCTTAGTATTTTCTGTTTTCCTGTGTCCCATTTTCCCTAGGCCAACCTGAGCTCTCAGATAAAACTCCTCAGAGAGAGTACCACGAATCTTCTGCTTTCTGCACTAAATCCTAAATTGACTGAAGGTTCTGGGACCTTATTTTCAAAGCACTTAATAAAATGGGACTTTGAATGACTTGTAGTCTCCATTGCTTCATCTATATTCCATTCAGCTGTCAGTCAGTTTCACACTGCTCCAGCCTTGAAGCTGATAAGATCTAGAGGCAGTAATTTTATGGCTAAGGCTGTAAGACATTCTACTCCTAGAAATCTTGATAAACTAGAAGGTTAAGACAAACAGAATGACAGGGGCCTTCAGCTCCTCCTGAGCATAGCTGATGGATTCCCTTCTAAAGCAAAATACAATGAGTTATTCTAATTTTTAGCTATTTCATACTGAAACAGCATTTCAGAACCACAGGTGTGTTACAACATGCCAGAAATGGCTAGATTCTATTCCATCTAAAATCTAGATTAGGAAGGTTTAATGATGTTTGTAAATTCTACTTATAAATATGGAAGTAAACTATGTTCCAGGTGACCTGTTGTATAACTTTAACTTGATCCTTATATTTATAAATCAAATTGCAAGTTAATTTACTAGTTTGAAACTACTGTAGATTTTGAAGGAAAAAAATCACTAATGTTTCATTTATGGAAGTTAGGTGATCCAGATAAAATATGAAATGTATTGGTGGCAAATTAAAATATACTGTCATCTGTGAGTTACATGTGAGTCAGTATTAGACCCATAAAATTTAATACTGCCTGTTCCACTGGCCCATGTCTTTTATTTTAATGAGGGAAAATTCTAAACGATGCCTATGACCAATTATCAATTCTCAAATGAAAGGGAGTTTCTCCATGTTCCCATGTTTATGAGTACATCCTCCAAAAGCATGTGATTTGGTTACCACTTTCTCAGTATGCATAGCTACAGTTGTATTTGTTGCCTATGGAATTGTTTTCTCTTAAAGTCTAGGTTTTTAAAAATTATAACTGTTGGTGCCCCAAAATTTCATGGGCTAGGGATTTTGTAATCTATCTGTAGAAAGTTAAAATAATTTAACTCATTTATTTTAAATTTACCCCCTATAAGTTTTAGTAACTTTTCCCATCTGCCTTGTGAGAAAGGAAGATGTGATTTTTAATTGTCCTTTCAAAATTATAGGAAAGATGCAGTTAGACAAGAAAAGGAAATATAAAATTAGGAAGGAGGTAAAGAGGTCAGAATTCGCAGATGATATGATTGTGTACCTGATAAAAATCATAGAGAATCAAATGAAAAACTAGAACCAATAATAAGAGAATTTAGTAAAGTGACTTAGTACAAAATTAATATACAAAGAAATCAATAGCTTTTCTAAATACAATTGACAGTAGCTAGAATATAATGTAAGCAAAGATCTCATTTATAATAAACTCAGAATATGCCAGGCAGTAAACTAACAATATATGTGCAAGATCCAGCTGCTGAATAAAACTTTTTAAGTTCCTAAGGGACAAAAAAAGAAGCTTGAATAATTGAAAGAGAAGTTTCAGTATCAAACATTTTGAATCTCCCTAAATTAACTTAAAAATTTTGATATGATCCTAATCAAGATACCAATAGATTTTTTCTTTTATAAGAAATACTGTTTACATAAATAAACATGCAAGAATAGTGAAGAAAGTTGTATAAAAAGAAAAATAATGATGCGTGGTGTGGGACATAAACAGCCCTACCAGTTGTTCAAACATATATAAAATTAATAATTAAAACAGAATTGTCTAGGCACATGAATAGACCAGTATAGGCCAGTAATAGACTATAGGCCAAATGCATATAAGAATACAACATATGACAAATGTGGCATTGCCTGTCAATAGAGAAATGATATTATTGATAAATAATGCTTGGGACAGCTGGATAACTATTTTTAAAAGAAAATTAGATTGGTTCCATACATTGCTCCTTATATAAAAATTAATTTCACTTGGATGGAAAATTTTTTTTATTATTATTCTGTTATAGTGGGGAAACATGATGTAAAATTCAGATCCTACAAAAAAATACGCTGATGTGATCAACTACATAAAAGTAAAAACATTCCATATGACAGAAACCACAGCAACAAAAGGCAACAGTGAAACAACAACCTCGCATAAAGTTTTGAAATGTTATATTCAAAGCATGAATTCGTTTAATATATAGACCACTCATAGAAATCCTTCAGAAAAAAAAGAGACCAAAATGAGGAAGGCATTTGAAGAAGCAGTTCACTGGAAAGGAAATGAAAAATAAACTACAAAGATACCATTTTTCATCTCTCACACAGGCAAAGTTAAAAAGTTAGTAAACCTTGGCAAAGGTGTGAAGAAACAGGCAGTTTCATTGTTGATAGTACTAAATTGGTACAGGATTGGAGAGCAATAAGGAAATTTTTATTAAGATTGAAAATCCAAAAAAAAAAAAAGATTGAAAATACACATAGCCGCTGACTCAGAGAGTACTTCTAGGAATTTAATCCACTGATGATACTCTTACATATGTGAAATGCTGCATAAACAACTGTATTCATTGTAGAGTTATTTGTATTAGAAAAAGATTGGAAGAATCCTAATTGTCTATCAGCAGATAAATAGTTAAATACATTTTAGTGCATTTGTTCATTCAGTGGAATTTTGTACGGCCATTAAAAAGAGTGAGGCAGTGTGTGTATGTGTTTGCATGTGTGTAGATAGATAGATAGATGTGGAAAGATCTCCAGATATATTGTTAAATGAAAAAGCAAGGAGTAATGTATGTGTGTGTGTGTGTGTGTGTGTATGTGCGTGCATGCGCACGCATGCGTGCACATGGTGCACGTGTGCATTTAAATAGAAATATACATTTCTATATGCTTATGTAAGTACAAAGATATCTCTAGAAGAAGGAATGAAGGAAAAAAAGGTGGGAGGCATGTGAATATATTTTCTATTCAAAAAAAGTGATTTATTATTTTAAAAAATCTTAGTCAAGCTCTTAATGATTATAAAATGTATCTATTTGGTCATGCTATCCAAATGCATGTAACTGAAACAACCCTTTCTTTATGTGCCCAGTATAAAGATTGTCTATGAGGTATCATGATTCAAGTTAAACCTTGATCCTAGGTTTCAGAAAAAATTCTTCTTTATTAGACTGTTGAAAGTTTAGAGAATGAAAATATGCATTAAATTTAGTAAAGATTTCTAGAGCCATTCTTATTCAATATTTTGGGGTGAAGGTGAATGTTTGGTATATTCATGTACTTAGAGTCACTCACTCTCTCAAACATTTATTGAGCAATCACTATTGACCAGCCACTGTGCTTCTATGAATATAAAGGTTTACAATATGAGTAATGGAGCTAATTTCATCACTGAAAGGTACCTAATCCTCCAAGGCAAAAATAGAAATACACAAATAGCCCCCAGACTTCTTTTAAGTGGTTAGTTTCATTTTCTTTCTCATCACATTATTTTTTAAATCACAAATGTTAATATGTTGTAAATTGATTAATTTTAGATTCACGAAAATTGTGCTTATCTTCTGATTATGTTACTAACATAAACTGCAAAATTGTCTAAATGCTGGGTAGGATTGGATAGCAAGAGAATGAAAAAGAATGAAAATAGCAAAAATCCATATAATAAACTTTAAAACCACCCTTTAAACAGAGTTAGCAAGGGCCATTTTAGGAATGCCTGTTACCTCCCTACTTATTCTCCCTGAAGTATTAATTGCAGTCTAACCCTGGCAAAGAAAATAAATTTGATTATGTTTTAGTGCAGTGTTCTCAAACTTGAGTGTACATTATGTGTGGAGCATTGATTAAATGCACGGCTGGACCCCACCCCCAAGGCTTTTGATTCAGTGTGGAGAAGGACCCAAGATGTGCATTTCTTATAAGCACCTGGTGACTCTGGTAATGCTGATCCAGAATTACACTTTGAGAAAACCTCTGTTTTAGTGATTATATGAACTAAATACAAAGTGAAAATGTTCTTGGTACTCAGAATAATCTGCAAAAGGCAGATTTGAAATCTTAAATTTGAAACTATCAACTTGGCCTTAAATCATATCACTTAATCCTAACCCAGCAGATTCCTGAAGGGTAATTGTAGCCCTGAGTGCTTATACAGTTGATATCTCAAAATTAGTTTTATTGTCACACATCAGTAATGCCAGTTTCACAAAGTCCTGGTGAGGGTGGAGGGAGGTAGGCTTTACAGAATAATCAGTGGAAGCCCGATACAACAGTCTTGGTTTCAGTTCACCTAGTTAAACCAAATGTTCTCAGAACACATTCAGTTCATGCAGGTATCTTCTTTATATGTTTTTTCTTATCAATATTTCAAAATAGCTTTAGGTGGTATGAAATTGCCAAAACTTCAGTCTGAAAGCATAATGATTAAAATTTTTTTCTCTAGATGTCATAAAATTATCAGTGAGTACAAAATATTTCATGTAGTTAAGCGTTTGCAAGACCTAAGCCTTCTTTGCTCTAAATGCTTAGTGTATAAGATTAAGATTTTGTCTTAGGTTTTATTCAAGAGGAGTTGAAAAGCAAAGCTGGCTAGGTGTGTTTTCTGGGCTTTTTTAAGAGTTAAAAGAACAACCCGTCCTGAATATCTGAGTTAAGCTTCTTTTTAATATTGCTGTGGAGTAATAGATTCATATGTTGATTTCTATATCACTTGAATATACAACTTACAGAGCGGTATCATATTCACAGCTTTATCCTCAGTGAGCTGTTTCTATCTGCATTGCAGGGACACGTGGGCCCAAGAGACACCTGTAGATCCTTAGAAGGGATCCAGTTACTAGAAGGGAACTGATTTAACTGCTTCGTGCAGGGCATTCAAAGTTTGAGGGCCACAATCTACAATGAGAAATACCTTTACTTTGTGGCCCAGTACTCATACACATACATATATGCATACATTCATGAGTATACATCTATATATACACACATGACTATTATATACATATATACATTCATAGACAGAGGACTAAAACCAAAGTTCCAGGAAACAATACTTACCTGTACTGTGTGCCAGGACATTTGAGTATTTTCTACTCTATTTGATTTCTTTAATTTTTAAAAAATGCTGGTCAGGATAATTGATTTCATAACCTACTAATGGGTTACACCTTACTTTCTGAAAAGCGCTGCTTTGGACAAATTGAAGAAGAGATCAAACCATTAGCAATACAGATATGAGCCACCAGAATGCAGTGTCCATTCTTTTTTTTTGGTTTTTAGTTGTTGTTGTTTTGCATTGCTAACAAGTGCCCAGATAATTCTAACAAGTGTCTAGGACCACTCTTGGAGAAAAACCTGGGTTGTGATTATATAGACTGCATGTAAAGTGAAAGGGTTTGTTTCCTTTGTGTTTCTGGTTGAAGTACTTGCTATAGAAGTCCCCCGCCACCCAACACACACACACCAGGAGGTGGTCATTTCTAACAGGTATAAGGGCGCTGGTCACATGCTCGTGTCAGCAGTCACAGATACTTTTTCTGAACAAGCCACCAAGTAGAAATTGTTTCTGTCTTACTTGATCTCAAATGCAAACAAAATATCAAGTCTTACAGTTCAGGAGAAAAATTACCCCAAAGGAAATTTCCAGTCTTAAGTGTATTCTCTTCATTGGGTTTCTCTAAAGAATTTACTATTCTTTCACAAGGAAACAAAAATGCTGTTTCTCTAAGAAAGTGTTAACTGGTGAGGTTAATAGAACAACCTGTATTAACAAGAAAATTCAATCATTATATAACTGTTTTTATGATGAGTAAAATTTAACTATCCATTCAAAAGTTTTTGTTGCTTTTTAAGTTGATCACTTTGAAATCATTTTCAAGTAATGCTTATTAATCATATGTAAACCCTTTCCTATTGGAAAGTAAATCTTGTTAACAGTAAATCATGTAGCAAATTTTAATTTTACAAGCCACCCCTCAGAAGATAGTTTCATTAAAAACAGTGATATTTCCTCTTGATTTATATTCTTGTTATATTTGTATAAAATGGAAATACTGTTGACCTCAGAGTGATAAACCTTGGATTCCAATCTCATGGTTAACACCTATGTAATCTCAAGAAAGTTCCCCAATCCCAGAGAGCCTCAATTTTCTGATCTGTGAAAAGGAGATAATATTGCTTGCCTTTGCTGTTTCACAAAGTTGTGAAGATCAAATGAGAATTAATGTAAAAAAGCTTTATAAATCATAAAGCATTATAGTATTACTTCTATTTTTAAATCACTTTCTTAAACAGTTCTAGAAAGGAAATAATTTCTACCATGAGACCAATTTTAATTATAGTGGTAGTTGAATATATCAATCTTGACCTTCAGTCTTTAAAAAAGATTAAACAGCCATTTCAGAGTCAAGAGAATATGCCTTGACCTATAAAGACAATAAGATGATATAATTGTTCTTTTTCCTTCTGTCTTATTGGCATGTAATTGAATGACTGGCTGATGTTTACATTAAGACAAAGTCCTAATTGTCCACATATATCATATTCTATTTGGGCCATTGAATAGATGTGCATAATGTGTATATAAATCACATGTACAGGGAATCCTCTTTTTTGCCCCATGCAACTCATGCAAAAGTTTCAGCACCTCTCACTTTGAGATCAGTCTTCCTCTTCCTTTTTACTGAGCGTGATTGGCATTCCCCAACATTGATGTATCCTGACGTTGGAAATAAGGTTAGCTCTAAAATAATTGTTTCCAAAGTTACTTAAAAATAAATAACTCTTTCTGTTAAAAGTAAATAATGGTGATGATAAAATTAATATCAACAATTTATGAAAGGCTCCGAACCTCTCCACATTTCCCTGCATTTGAAACTGAGGTTTACCTTTTTGACATCATCAACTGCCCCTAAATGAACCCTGGGCTCCAGCCAGTCTTGATTACTTGTACCTGAAGTATCTGTGAGTGGCATCAATTTTACTGAAGATGTTGTAGAGGAAAGAGCTGAGGTTTAGCATCACACTTTCCAGAGCACAGTCCCTCAAAGCCTCTCTGCACCACCTGTCCCCCCCAGTCTGTCCATTCATTTTACCAATGAGCATTCACCGCCAGTGTGCCCAGATCCCCGTCTCCTCAAATCTCTCACCCCTTCAGCAGAGCACTTAAACCTGATACTAACTCTGCTAAACAAGGGGCCATCCTGTGATAAGGATTCTCCTTCCTTAAAAGGCAATGGGGAGCTATAAATACCAATAATAAATAACGATGGGGAATTATAAATAATGGGGAAATGCTTTTTTTTTCTTTTTACATTGTTCTCTTTAAAAGTATTTGCTGCCTTAAGGAAACAATAAACAAGATGAAAAGACAACCCTCAGAATGGGAGAAAATATTTGCAAACGAAGCAACTGACAAAGGCTTAATGTCCAAAATATACAAGCAGCTCATGCAGCTCAATATCAACAAACAACCCAATCCAAAAATGGGTGGAAGACCTAAATAGACATTTCTCCAAAGAAGACATACAGTTTGCCAACAAACACATGAAAGAATGCTCAATATCACTAATCATTAGAGAAATGCAAATCAAAACCACAATGAGGTATCACCTCACACTGCTAGAATGGCCATCATCAAAAAATCTACAAACAATAAATGCTGAAGAGGGTGTGCAGAAAAGGGAACCCTCTTGCACTGTTGGTGGGAATGTAAATTGATACAGTCATTATGGAGAACAGTATGGAGGTTCCTCAAAAAATTAAAAGTAGAACTACCATACGACCCAGCAATCCCCCTACTGGGCATATACCCTGAGGAAACCATAATTCAAAAAGAGTCATGTACCACAATGTTCACTGCAGCACTATTTACAGTAGCCAGGACATGGAAGCAACCTAAGTGTCCATAGACAGATGAATGGATAAAGAAGATGTGGGACATGGATGCAATGGAATATTCCTCAGCCATAAAAAGAAACGAAATTGAGTTATTTGTAGTGAGGTGGATGGACCTAGAGTCTGTCATACAAAGTGAAGTAAGTCAGGAGAAAAACAAATACCGTATGTTAACACATATATATGGAATCTAAGAAAAAAAAAATGGTTCTGATGAACCTAGGGGCAGGACAGGAATAAAGACACAGA
The DNA here is from genome assembly GCF_963455315.2 of Globicephala melas. Lineage (NCBI taxonomy): Eukaryota > Metazoa > Chordata > Mammalia > Artiodactyla > Delphinidae > Globicephala > Globicephala melas. The sequence goes on along the minus strand of NC_083319.1, from coordinate 54,077,572 downwards.
TGTAGAGAATGGACTGGAGGACATGGAGGGGAGGGGGAAGGGGAAGCTGGGACAAAGTGAGAGAATAGCACTGACATATATACACTACCCGATGTAAAACAGATAGCTAGTGGGAAGCAGCCGCATAGCACAGGGAGATCAGCTTGGTGCTTTGCGACCAGCTAGAAGGGTGGGATAGGGAGGATGGGAGGGAGGCTCAAGAGGGAGGGGATATGGGGATATATGTATATGTACAGCTGATTCACTTTGATATGCAGCAGAAACTAACACTGCATTAACTAACTAACTAACATTGCAAAGCAATTATACTCCAATAAAGATGTTTAAATAAATAAATAAATAATAGAAAAAGTATTTGCTGCCTTAGTAAAAGTACAATATTGATCTCTTCTTTGAGCTTTGGAAAGGAGAATATAAACAGAATATTTACTGGACATCCAGACATCATTTGACCCCTTTTCTCTGTTCTCTCAACCTCTTTCCCTAAGGGCTTAGGTGTGACTTTTCTCTGTTGTCCTTTTCAGGACACTGATTCTTGGGTGGATATCTTACAAGCCTCAAGTGACCTTGGGTGCTTAGAGACTCTCCACTGGTCCCTGGATTCCAACAAGGCAGCATTAGCATTTGAGTGACTGGAAAAGAGTTTGCAGCCTGTGTTTTAGGCCACATGTTTATCATAGTGTGTATCTATCCCGCATCAGGTAATAGGTGCCCTGTCCCCTTCAGGTCCTTCTTAGAGGGATTGCTGTATCTTTTTTTTTTTTTTTGCGGTTCGCGGGCCTCTCACCGTTGTGGCCTCTCCCGTTGCGGAGCACAGGCTCCCGACGCGCAGGCTCAGCGGCCATGGCTCACGGGCCCAGCCGCTCCGCAGCACGTGGGATCCTCCCGGACTGGGGCATGAACCAGTGTCCCCTGCATTGTCAGGCGGACTCTCAACCACTGCACCACCAGGGAAGCCCGGTTTGCTGTATCTTTGTAGGAGCTCCACTGAGCTTTATTTTTTTTCCTCCTAGATGTGAAATACAGCTTCTCCCTGTTCCTACTGATTTCTGTCCCTAATTCCTGAGAAATCATGGAAGAGTTTCTTCACTGGTGCAGTCTGCAACAGACATGCATACTTTCTATATTCCAAACAAATAGGGGTTTCTTCTGCCTTACAGAGCCCAGGTATTTTTTTCCTTGAATCTACCACACAAGAACTAAGGTCTTCCTGTTGCCATGTGGTCATATTTGTATCACATTTGTGACCATGCCACTCTATTTCAGAAGAAAAAATAGTTGTCATAGTCTTTAATGAGCACTCCATTCTTAGTATGGAGGGAAACCACTTGTGCCCAAATGAGGGAAACCACTTACACTGTTCCCTGGGATTCTGTCTTTTGAGAATTCAGTGTTTGGTTGGGGGAGCTGAGTCACACCTGTATTTACTTTAATTCTGCAGTTCCTAACTGGTGACACAAGGTCAGACATCGTTTTCTCATGGCAACTAGTATTACCTTCCTCTCTTTCTTCGCCCAAATTAAGCTTCACTCACAGCAAAGCTCATGGGTGTCCCTGCACTCTCTGATGAAAGTCTGTTTTCCTGAATAGTCTTCACTGTGAACTACTCTCAGCAAGTGCTCAAACCTGGTCTGATTTTTCGAATTATGCTCTGTAGTGCCTTGTCATGGGACACACTGCAAAGAGGTCTTTCATCTTTCTGCTAATGTGCAGTCAGAAAGAAACCTGGCCTATGCATGTAGGAAGCTCTCCACATTACCTGAGCTCTGACTCTTCAGACTTTGTCAGGCATTCTGTTGGGGTAGCATCTGAGGCTGGTGGTCTCACACTTATAATTCCTATGGCTGGAAGACTTTTCATTGATCTCTATCGCTTTTCTGCCCCAGAAGCCTGCCAGTCCTCTAATATTTCAGTGGTGTGTCTAAACACAGTGCAGAATCCTCTTCTCCAGTTTCTGAAAGTGTTTCTGCAGTAGCACTGGACCAAGGGTTTCTGTCTTTGACTGATAACCACCCTCAGAGTAGATTCCCATTCTCATGGGAATCCTGTTTTAGCTGGCGAACGTGGAGGGTTTTAATTCATCCCTAGTATATTGCTAACGATCTTTTTTTAGTCTTCCAGAAAAGACTGATTTTTCTAAGAATTCATGTGCTCATGGTGGCTGGAATGGTTATCAGTTTCTTACCTGCTCTTTCACATAGGGAGTTGTAAGTCTCACCCACTCCAGTAATGACACTTAATGCTCTATAAGCCTTTCCATGCTGAACATCTCATCTCAAATGGAACATCCCACCATTTGATCTCAGAGGAGTTGCCATAGCTTCTTATCTGATTATGAATCAATAGTTCAGGATCATCATGAACCAGTCTAAACTGCCAAGCACCATGTATCCTAGCATTAGATAATCGTGAAGAAGGAATGTGCACTATTGACGATTCAGTCCTAGGGTGATTATTCAGTAAGAGATACAACTGGGCACTGTACCTTAGTTCAGACAATTGATTTTTCAAACAAAAAGCTAAGGTATACTCATAGTCTAAAGCTTAATTAGTTTAGGGAAGAAATGGAAAATGTTTATTTACCATACTTATTTTTTAATTGTCAAAAATAACCACAAATCCTTTAGTCATAAAGAAATAAAAATTGCTGTTAACAAACAAAGCCAGATGTGGATTTCTCCCTCATTATTGCTCAGCTATTATATTTTTGATAATTTTTACCTTTCACTTAAACCTATAAAATCACAAGATACAGATCATTTTATTTTTAAGTAGACCGAAATCTAACCTCAAATTTTCCACACTCAAACTTCAAAGAAAATGTAGGCATTTTAGCAAATTTGAATTTTGAGCAAATTCTTCCTAGAAGTGATTTACAGTCACATGAGGATAAGACTTTCCAGCTGTCTTTTTATATATGTTTTTTTGGTTGGTTTTTTTTTTTTGGTTGTTTTTGTTTGTTTAGTTTTTTTTCATGTGGGCCATTTTTAAAGTCTTTATTGAATTTGTTACAATATTTCTTCTGTTGTCTTTTATGTTTTGGTTTTTTGGCCGTGAGGCATGTGGGATCTTAGCTCCCGGACCAGGTATCGAACCCACATCCCCTGTGTTGGAAGGCGAAATCTTAACCACTGGACCGCCAGGGAAGTCCCGATATATGTTTTCTCTCTGAAAACAAGAGCACTTATTGATGCCTTTTTAAGAGATGTAATACTGAGGTCCTTTATAGTTTTAGTTTAACATTTTGGTAAAATGTTTACTCATTACATTTACATTACTCTTTCCATAATTTTTTTTTGGTTTGTACAATATCATTTTCTTCAGTTTATTTTCAAGTATAATGATGAACTACATTAACCTTCCATCTGGTAAAGAGTGTTGCAGAAGCCAATTAACTTAATTTTGTGATTAAAAAAAAGTTAATCATATAATAAATTGTATTATATCATCTTATGAATTATTATATACTTTAAGAGTATTTTTTCTATAATTTCTACCTAACATTCTTTTCTGTATTACATTTTATTAACTCTAGGGAAGAAGAACAAGTAACTTGGGGAAATAACATAAAATTAAAGCTACTAATTCCTAAGAAAATTAAATTTAATGTTGACATAATTGAGACTGAACATTCTGTGTATAAAGTATTCCACCATAAAGCAGTTGTAAACTTGATGGAAAAAAAAAGACTTTGCTTTGCTATGGATTTTGCCATCCATCTTTTTTTTTTTTTTTTTGGTAGGGGGAGGCAGTATGTTGAAATTTCAAGGCATCATTAATTTTCATAGCCAATGTAAAGTATGTTATCTGTATTTGAAAGCATGAAATATTTTTTATAACTGCTTATAGGGATGTTGATTTGATCAGATAGCAAAAATAAAAATAATGATTTCTTTCCTATATAGTGTGATTTTTAATTTAACTGTAGTTAATATTGTTAATAGAATCCAGTAATCAAATACAGGGTGTTTGGAACCTGATCTTACAGTAAGTGCTATAGTGCTAGGAGCTGAGAGATAGTGATCTTTAAATATGAGGTTATCGAGAGTGCATCTCATTTATTATTGGCACCTGCTACTTAATTAAGGTGTTATGATTGCTCATGGTGTGCTGAGATTACACGGAAGAAAACTGTTTCTCTGATTGTCCCTTTTTTTGTTGGCTCTGAATTATCTTCTCTTCTACATTCCATTTCTGCTATCATTTCTAATAGCTCTGCCTCACCACCACATCCTAAACTATGATGTAGGGACCATGATTACATCTAAATGTGTTCATACTAATGACCCTCCACTTCCAAATTTTAATACAGGGTTTAGAGAAGAATGGATAGATTTAGAAGCTTTTGAACATTGATGAAGGTGTCTTTGCACATTTGCATTAAAATACTAATGCATATTAATAAAACACAAATCTGCAGTAGTTTTCTTTTGTGACAGAACGGAACAAATATTAAATACTCTTTGGGTGGGAGACTGTTTAGAAAGAGAGCGGTTACTCTCTCACATGTTGAACTACGAAAGTCAAGAATATTTTAACTAGCACAATCCTCTGGGGTTCCTGCTTCTCAGGTCTCCCTTCTTATATAATTATGGAATATTCAAAAAGGTTTACTTTTGTGATTGAGCTTATTATTAGTGTGCCTATTTTTATGTTATTCTCTGGGATTGGGGGGAGGAAGGAGGAAATACACATTTAGTGAGAGCTATTCATTAGCCACCATTGAAGAAGAAATTGAACTTTAAAGAATCTATCAAAAATTCTCTGGTGAGCCTTTTATTACTATCTTGTCTTGAGCCCTTTTTTTAATGACATCTATTATCAGATTGAAATGGCGATTGAGACGCTGCAAAAGTCTGACGGTCTGTCCACTCACAGAAGCTCTCTTCTCAACAGCCATGTAAGTTGCCTCTTCTTCATGTAAACTAATCTCTTGCTTGTTCTGCATGTGTTGCTTGCTTCTAAATGCTTGTTTTATTTATTTACTTATTTATTTTGCTTCTTAACCTTCCTTTCTCAGCCCCTTATGATCTCTGTATCACTTAATGGCAATTTTGCACAGTGGAATATCTAAAAATAGAGCCCCCAATATACTACTTCACTAGGTTTTTTTACTGTTTTGATACAGATATATTTCCAAGTTAATAACAAGCTACCAAATATTGGTAAAAAGTAACTGATGATTTAAATTTTTCTAGTGTGATATTTATTTACTGTGAAGCAAATGTTTATAATCTGCATCTTCGAGTCTGAGACAGAGAAATGGTCGTGTCTGTTTGTATGACCAGTAATATTCTTTAAGTGGAAAAAAGATTGTTAATGCCAAACCCAATGATAAACTGTTCGAAATGATTTATTTACCAGTAAGACTATATAAAATGAGCAGGAAACAGCTACCTAGATGAGCTCAGGTCCTAAGACCTAAAGAAAAATGAATCCGGGCCAAAAGAAGAAGTGGGATTCTAGATAAGCCATAAACTGCCAATAATTCAGATAAAACAGGATTATTGTTACTATTTTTTAAAGCTTTTAACTGTTATCAGATGCAGCATCACTACAACACCGGTGAGTGTAAGAAGAATGATGACAATTTGTGAAACTATAAACATTTTCATCAAATGTACAAATTTTGGGGACTCAATGAAAATGATGATTAAAAATTATTTTGTTATGATTTCTGAATATATGGGAAAAAGTAAATAGACCTATGATTTAAATCTGTCTAGACAGTTCTGCTGAATTAATGTCAGTAACAATATAGTAAGAATTAGAGTTTTTCCTCCCAGCTGACAGTGTATTCTTAAATTTGGAGATAAAATTATTATTTTTAATTCTTCCCCATATTTTGTGACTGAAAAGTCCAAAATTGGATCACCCAAGTGAAATAAAATATCATTATTTTTTTCAATAAACCTGAAACATTTAGCTCATAGAAAATGTTTCACTGTGCTTTTTAAATATTTGAATTTTCAAACATTTAAATTTTATATTCCAACATAACACAAAATACTTCCTTATGTTCTTACACATTTATTTTTAGATGAAGTGGTTTGTTTCTTTTTCAAAGGGAAGTATATCATGACAAATAAAAACAAGTTAACCTACTTGGAGAATGACTACAATTTTGATGAAAATTATAGATTCTAAATTATAAAACAATATATACCTTGGCCCTTCTTTTGAAAGTTTAAGGAATATGATTTTTCCCCTTTCTGAAAGTTTGTATGCAGTACATCACTCTTTTACATGTTTCATAGGTATATTCCTGCTGTGCTAGCATGAGTCTGTGGTTGTGTGTAGAGACTGATTTACTCTCAACTTTTAGGATGTATGTTTTGGGGAGGGGGCGAGGACCATCTGGTGTTTTGTTTTGAAAATGGCAAGGGAAAATGTTGTTCATTTTTAGTTGAAAATGTGCAGGGATATAAGAAAAAGAATCCTGAAATTTCCAGTTACCTTTTTTGAACTTTCAGACTTCTATGAAGTTGTGCTTTGATATTCAATTCACATCTCATTGTCATTTGAGATATATACTTCAGTAAAATATGTGATGTGTTTAATTTTAACTTGAATTACCCATCTTAATTAGTATTTTTATGAACAGTAATGTGGATATAAGAACATTTTTGTATATTTTTATTTGTTGGTTTTTTGAAACTTTTCAAATATGTTTTTTTCATTGTTATTCTCTTGTAAAATTCATGAAGTAGTATTTAATGTTAATGAATGTGTGAATTAAGCTGCATAAACAACAGATACATGTTTGTTACTCTATGGCTTTGTACTTTTTATTACATAGCATGGCAACTCTTCCATACTGTTTATAACTCCCAGAGGCATTTCAGTATATACAGAGTGGGCATAAATGTTGCTAATGTAGTGATAATCTTTCTCTAAATATCTTGATTCACTTTTATTACACCTCTGAGGTACAGTTAAGTTTATTTAAAAGCAACACATTTATAGTCAAGTCTCTGGAAATACAAAGGATTCTAAAGATGTTTATAAACAGTGGAGAAGGGATCAGTGTTTTCTGCTGACCGGTCAGGCTTTGTTTCCACCTGAACCCATTAGAAGATCATGCTGTCTTTCTGTCCTTGGAAAATTAGTGATGCTCCTAATTTTTGTTAGATTTATCCAAGCAACTGGCGTAAGCTACTACATGCATTCCAGTTGATAATCACCTGCTAAGGGTATTTTAAATTCTGTTAAAACCTAATTGATGATTTTCAGTTGTGTAGAAAAATTTTAGTGGCGAGGGTTTTTTTTTAATTTAAATATGGCTAACAACTTAAATGTTAATAAGCTCTAAGTTATCTTTATCCCTTCCTATATAGCACATAATATAGAATCATTTGAGGTTTGTGGGATTCTTTGAAGTGGACATAAATTCAACCTTATGATAATAGTTCCCTGACATCAGTTTCTACAAAGGATCAATTTCATTAGGCAAAATTTAGGAGAAATTATCAATAATTTGTGTCCCATACTTACTAGTTTCTGAAGAGGGATCTTAGTCATGATTTTTGAGCTGAAAGTCTGTTGTCATTCTATTTTGCAATATGGAATAGATGGATTTTCTATTTTCTCTTTATATATTCGATTATTCACAATAATTTGGAAAATTCTTATTAGGATAAAATCAAATAAATAATCCCCTGTTGGTATAATCCAACTTGATTTCTTTGTTTTTCACCTCTCTTTCTACACATTAGAAGATTTAGTGAGGTATTAAATTTTATATCCCTTTTTCAACATATTCTTAAGAGTATTTTGTACTACTGGTCTATTTTTATCATCATGCTCTTATCATCCAGGTCAAAAATGCATGTATAACTTGCCTATTTCATACCCAACATAGTGCCTCATCTGTGACTGAGTAGTTACACTGAGTGCCATGTTCCCTTCTATTAACATTATTAACATAATGACACTTATTCCAGTAGTAGCATTATATAGGCAGACAATAAATATTTATTGACAAGTGAAAATTCCAAGACAGTAAAGATTTTATATGTTTTATCCACTGATGCACCCCTGGTGCCTAGAACAGTGCCAGGTACATAGTAGGTGCTCACTAAATATTTGCTAAGTGAATAAATGTAAGAGACAAGTAATAGAAGGGAACAGACCTTATTTTGCCTTCAGTGTTCTAAGTACCTTCGCCAATCATGTGTGCATTTATTTGGGGACTCACACGTGTATTCTTTGTTACCAAGTATGCTTCAATTAGGTGTATGTGTGAGCATTGTTGATAAGACAATGGTCTCCCTGCACACCATTTGAGTGGAAGAATGTATGGCCGAGCTATCATTTCCCCGTGTACAACCTTTAGTTTTTTTTATTTAAATATTTTTATTTCTAAATTTTTTGGCATGTGAAGATGTTATGGGTAAATGATGTGTAGTCTGCCTAAATCAAATTAGAATATCTTAATTTTCTTCATTGCAGACTTAAGTTTATTTTATACTTATTCTCAGTTGTAAATAATATAAATTGGCATTTAATGGTTATATTGTATCAAATTTGGGATATTTTAGATTATAAATTTAAATACAGAAACATTCTTAAATTAATTGTTCCCAAATTTCACGTAATGTTTTTCAGCTTGTGCATTTTTAAAATTCCATTTAAGGTATATAAAAAGCTTTAGGCATTTATTTTATATACCTTTTACTATCTAGTAAATAATGATTTTTGCTGGTTTTAGCTACTGAAATATATTCAGCTCAAAGCAAAACCTTGTTTTATGCTTACTTTCTCTTGACTTGGCTGTGCTGTAAATATAAGTTATGATGGAAATAAGACCTGTCAAAATGCACATCATCAGTGAACTGAACTTAAAATGAATCCTAATGGATAATAATCCATCTGGGGGAAAATGCCAATGTTACATTTAGATGTTAATTGGGGAATGCAATAATGTATATTTTTTTAATTTGTCAATCAGTATTTCCCTTTGGGACAAATAGGAACTGTTCATCTTCCTTAATCTACCCTGATTAATATAGATTAAATGCAAAGGTTGAAAGATGCAATTATCTTGGTTTCTACCCTTACGTGAATTTACATTAGTTCATTAGTAGAATAAACAGGTTTTAAATATAAAGGTTAAAAGTTCCTATGGTATTTCATGGGCTTTTAAAATCATAAATATAAACAAATATTTTATAAGACATCTTATAAAAGAGTAAAAGAAATAGCAATAGTTATTTCTAAATTACTAAATGTTAAGGGTATTGAATTAGTGTCCAAATACATTTTATAAAAGAGGAAATCCAAGGAAACAATATATCTTCTAATAGGCATGAACTTCCCTGGGGCAGCACGTGGAGTGTATACCTTCAGGTTACACTTAACTGCCAAGTTTCTCTTATAATAAAAATTAATCCTTTCTTATACTATGTTTTAGACTCAAAGATCTGACAGAATTTTATCACCGTGTCAAAACTCGAAGGTTAAATACTGGCATGTAGAACGCAGATTAATCCCCAGCTAAATCTCAAAATCTTATCTGGTAGCTCCTAAACCAGTTTCTACCTACACAGTCAATTTGTGGGAGCACTACTCCTGGGTGTGCAGTTGTTGGCAGGCTTCCTAGTTGGAGCAGTCATGGCTGCAGCAGAGCCACCTCCATCCTTCAGGGCTTTTACCTCCGCTTGACCTCCTGCCCTTCCCAAGTGATCTCCAGGCTTCTGGGAAGGAATAAGAGCTCCTCCTCCTGCAAGCAAAGGGCAGGGAACAAAGTGTAGCTTTGCTACTGTAAAAGTGATAGTCACTAGAATACCTGCATACCCACTCTTGTGGAATTTTTCAAACCAACTAATGATTTTATATATATATATATATATATATAAAATATACATATGTATGTAAATATGTATACACGTGTGTGTGTACACACACAGACACACAAATACATATTACAGATAAACTCAGATTTTTAAAAACTGGATTAGAAATGAAGAAAAACCTTTAACAATGTAAAATTATGTAAGAAGAACAATCAGTTTGCAAAAGAGCCAGTCCAGATTCTGTGACTTGCTTAGCCACTTCAGAGGACCATGTGGCCAATCCAATAAAAGCTTCGTTTTCTCCAGGTTATTCACTAGGGGCTTGAGTAATATTATTCAGGCTTATGAGTATTTTATTTTTATTATTTTTATTTATTTTATTTTATTATTATTATTTTTTTGCGGTACGCGGGCCTCTCACTGTTGTGGCCTCTCCCGCTGCGGAGCAGAGGCTCCGGACGCGTAGGCTCGGCGGCCATGGCTCACGGGCCCAGCCGCTCCGCGGCATGTGGGATCTTCCCGGACCGGGGCACGAACCCGTGTCCCCTGTATTGGCAGGAGGACGGACTCTCAACCATTGCGCCACCAGGGAAGCCCTGGATCATGAGATATTTATAAACTCTCATTTTTAGATATTTGTGTTTACTTTTAAGTAATTAAATATTGCAAGGTAAACAGTTAAGGCAGTTTACAGAAATTTTTAAGTTGTATCTGATTAATTAAACAAATTATTTTCATTTGATTTATATCTTATTAAAAGTATTCTACATCAGATCTATTTTATTATTTGTATACTTTTGGTTATAAAGTTCACATTATGAAATTGATTATTTTTCCATTTCTGAAAAAAAAAGCCCTTTAACGTTTCATATATAGATATATGTTCTATTCATTAGCAAAGGAAGAAATATTTGATTTTTTATTGATTTTTATTTTTTGTTAAGAAATATACCATTTTGGCTTTGACAATATGCCTTATTATTTGAGGATACATAGACATACATACAAACATATCTGTGACATTTTTAACTTACTGGCATTGTTCAATGCTTGTAGATGTGGGCACTTCATTAGTTCAGTTGCCAAATATTACTGTTTTTCAAAAAATACTTATAGTTTTTATATGCTTGCCCATTTTATGGTGTTTTTAAAAAATATTCCTTGATCTCAAGGGATTAAATTCCTCATAGAATATTCCTTTCTATATTCTGTATTTCAATATTCTTTATTTCTATATTCTTTATATATTTAGAATGCCAATGGAAGGCTCTATCTAGTATATGTACACAAAACAAGAGCCATCATTTGTGTGCAGTATGGTTCACTAGAGCTGCCCTAACACCATTCAAATGAGGAAACAATGCTTTCAGATCCCAGTCATCTTACTGAGGCACGTGGATGAAATATGTGAGGCAGGTTTGCTTTGCCACATTTTATGTGTCGTCTCTGTCAGTTGTTTCATAATCAACAAAGTCTTAAAATTTCAAAAGGAACACTAGAGACATACTGACCCACTGTTGTAGGCAGAATACCAGTCTGAGCCTTTATAACTGGATTTTCCCATCAGTTTACCACCTCTGTTTACACTAAATGAATATGTATATGTGAACTTATTCTATGTGTCATGTAGAGTACTCAGAAATCATGTGTGAATGCCTCTGGAAAACTTGTTTACTGACAGTAAGGTTACAGATGATTCATATGAAAAGAATTTTTTTTGACCTGTAAATTTTTTGGTCATTATAAAAATGAATGTTTATTTTGTGTAATCTTTTAAAAATTTCATAGGGGAGCGTTGTATATGTTCAGAGGCAATAGGTATATTTAAATGTATTCATATGTGTATGTGGTTCATAGAGAACCTAAAGGCTTCCTGACCAGAACGTTAATTTTATTTTTATTTTTAAAACTACTCTGCTCTGTCTTATAGGCTTGGTGGCCATATTTTCTAAGCCAACATCAAGTATAGGTTAATGACATGTTTGATTACATAAATATCATGTAGGAATATTTGAAATTAAAATTGTTCTGGAAAATTCAGCTGTCACGGTTAAAGAAAATAATTCTGACAATATTTTTAATGGATTTTCTTATTAAGAGTCTGAAAGTGTAGGTTCTAAGCTTGATCACAAATCTTAAAATATGTAAGCAAAATGGAGAAATGCTTTAGTTTGAGTGTTCTTATTATCATTTTTAGTATGTGACTGTAAATTCCTGGAGGACAGGAGTGAGGTCACATTCATTTTTACATCCATAGGAGCCTAGCACATTGCCTGACTGATAGTTGATGCTCAGTAAAGGAATTCTTTTCCTTCCATAACTTACATTTAACTTGAATTGCATGTAGAATATCACCTTTTTATCACACCTTCTATATATGGCATGGAAATTTGGTTGAGACAAGTAATGTGACATATATGCTGCTTTTGTAGAAATAATAACTGGTATGCAAATAATCAGGAAAGTGTGTTGGAAACCAGATCAAGCACTGAGATGGTGTATGTATGGCCTTAAGAAAGTCATTTAAACCTATTTCAGTTCTCCTTTTATAAATAAATAATGAACAGATTGATAATTCGATTTTTCTAATGTTGAAACTCAGTACTATATACATGAATTAGATTTTTCTAAAAATTTCCTGCACATTATGTACTTTACAGATTATTTTTTAAAAATTCAGACGGGACAACATAAAACTTTAAAATGTGAACTATAGATTGAGAAAACATTGCTTTACCAACTACCATTGTAGTATGTCTTCCAAAATTATGAAAAAACATAGCTTTGAGGTAGAAAAACTCAAATGATTGTAGTAAGTTATTCCTTTTCATTACACATATTTTTTTAAACCAGTCTCTAGGGAGTTTTTTCTTTCTGGGGAAAAAAAGACTGAAATTTTTCCTTACTGCTTGTAGAATTTGTCCCAGTGGATAATACCATTATTGTATTATCTTGTATAAGTAAATTGGATAAATAAATTAGAATTCTATAAAAATGAATAGAACCTTAGTGTAAATAATTATACAAGGCAGCCTGCTGTTCATGTGTTGTAACAAACCAACACTAACGACATATTATGTGCCATGCTGCCAGGCTTGGTAACATGTTTTTTTTCTGTACAATTATAAATTATATTTATAACCAGTTAATGGTATTATTTGAGTTCCTTGAAAAGGTATTTGTCTCCAAAATAGCAATCAATACAAGGAAAATTAGTATGTCTTTTTATGTGCTTGAATGTTTGAAGGAATGGACATGGTCTGTGGTCAATAAATGACGGTCAGCTATTTACACTTCTGAGAGTTTTCAAAGTCAGATTACACAGTCCTCTGAATTACAACAGTTTACCTATTACATGGCTTGAGGAAGATCTTCTGAGTGTTTCTGTGTATTACAGTTGCAGTGTCTTAGAGACATTTTGGTGAATGATTTGGTTTCTCTGTGTTTACCCTGTCTTGTTTATACTAGCTCCAGTGGCTGTTGGACAATTACGAGACAGCAGAAGGAGTGAGCCTTCCCAGAAGCACTCTTTACAACCACTACCTACGACACTGTCAGGAACACAAACTGGACCCAGTCAATGCTGCTTCTTTTGGAAAACTTATAAGGTCAATTTTTATGGGGCTACGAACCAGGAGATTGGGAACCAGGTTAGTACTAAAAATAATATCATAAACTAATCTCTCTTTTTTAAACTATAGCTTTAAACAATATAGTTCAGTATATTGTTTGGGCAAAAGTACTTGATTACAGATAACATATAAAGAAAAACTAAAGAAAGCTCAGTTTATAAAATCCCCCAGGAAAAGGAAAGGTCATTATTCACTGAAAACTGCCATTCCAGTATGATGCATTGTCCTACTAAACATCAACAGAGTAAACAAAGCTTTGAGAAAAACTGATTCTCAAATCACATAGAAATGAGCAGACCAAGCTATTAATGGAAGATTTATATATGATACTTTAAAAATTAGTATATATCACTATCTTCTCTTTTGAAGAATAACTGTACTAAAGATGATGAGTAAAGTGACAAAGTTAAGTGGAAAACTGTGTATCTCTTGACTTGCAAAATTACATTGAAATGTCTTTATAAAAAACTCCTCTATTTGAATAGAGTAAAAATTAAAGCTGAGTTTTTCATTCCATTTCTGGAGACCAATTAAAAATAATTTAGTGAACTTGCAGATTTGAGGTGTTTGAAGCTCTCAGTTAATGACCTGGTCCTTTTTAACTTCTTATTGGCCTTTTTAAAACTCTTGATTGTGAAGCCATGCATCTATGGAAGTAAAAATATAGTATTAGTTCCATTGCAGAGAAACTAGTAATGTGAAGAAGACTTACTTTCTCTGTTTGCTTCCTTTGTAAATAGATATGAGTGTTTTTACTAATCAAAATATGCTGAAAATAATACTTAGAACTATAGAGCTTCATTTTTGCCTTGCTATAATTTTTACAAGTTATCATAACAAATATTTTGAATAGCTGAGCAGAATGATATGGATGTTTTTGATTTCCTAAATCTTATAAAATCCATATTTAGAAGTATAAAAATAAAGATCCTGTACTGTATATGACAGATGATATACCTTTAATGAGTTATAAGTCACAGCCTCATAGTATTCTAGTAAAGCTTTTTAAATATTCTTAATAAAATAAACAGCCTCAGTAATTGACTTCACTATAAATTTATACAAAAAAAAAGGAGTGTGGCCATTTTATGATATTTACAAGGTCTATATGTAGTCAAAGTGTGAATATTAAGTGATTGTACAGCTTTCAGATTGCTGGAGGTTCGGTTCTCTCATAAATGTATTTTCTTCTATCTGTACTTGAAAGGATAGTATATTTTAAACTGAAGAATATGATTGTTTATTTGGAGTAAAGGAACTAGCTTCCAGTTCCTTGAAAAAACCTTGTTTCGCTAGTATTTTTTTCCCTAGAACCAGGAAAATCATTATTTGGGGACCTAACCTACTATATCCTAGCTGATGGCTCAGTAGTTATGCATACTGTGCCAATATTTTGAATCTCTGGACTTTATTCAGCATTGTAATAGCTGTATTGTTGTGCCCGTTTTGTTACTGAAAGGGATTTCAATGGATCCTATTTTGAGGCTCCATTCAAACCTTGAAACACATCTTTAAAATAGAAACGGACAAAACTGGGGTTGTTTGGGTTTGTGAATGAGTAGAATCCATACTCTATACTCTACAAGTACATATTGCAATATTGCAGCTTTTTCTTTCTGATGTTCTTTACTTCCCCCTCTCACTATGTAGCAATTGTGTATCCTGTTCCTTTTAAAATTGTATGTAGTCTTGTAATTAGAGATGGAAAACAAAGCCTAGAAGAATAAGGAGAAAAGAAATCCTAGGGAGAAAGTTTGAACAAATACTGTGTTATGAAGCTAGCAGAACTCTAATGTAGAAAAACTGACAATGATAAGGGTGAAGTGCCAGAGGTTCTTTCTACCATGGAAACTGTGTTAGCATTCATTCTACTCCTCACCCAGGGCACAGAAAGAAAAGCAGTATAAATCATGAGGCAAACCAACTGAGATTTTTTTTTTTAAGTAAACCATAAACTGTTATTTATCCATCGATAAGATTATCTGGTGAATTCATTAAAACCAGAACCAAACTTCTGCTCAAGTTTCTGGAGCTAAGTAAAAGATAAGTAGTATCACCATGTTTCTAAACAAAGGTAAATCAAAAGGTAGCTTTTGTTATCTCCAAATTAAGTTTAAACAAAAAAGACCATGGAACATACTGATTTCCCCCAACCATCTTCAGTGGAATAGAAAGAACCGCCTCTCCTCCAACCCATCCAAGATTCCAATTTATAGGAAACTGGAGAGAAACTAGGTACTTCGTGTATTTTGGGGTCTCACAAGAGAGATGTGATTTTACTTTGTATCTTTGTCATTGGCTACTCCCTCCTGTTCTCCAGTTTGTATGGGAACAGTTTCTGGTATTTTTTGTTTTTGTTTTTTGCTGTATTCTACAGTGGATCTTGGAGGCAAGATCTAATGTCTGCAAGTGGAAGGCATTAAGTTTTCATACTGGTTTATTTTGCTGAAACTATGTAGGTATTCAAATGCCCTATGTTTTTTAAACTAGCAATATTATTTATATAATAGATTTTAATGTCTTTTCAAATATATAGGATTCATCTAACGTGTGTTCTTCAATCTTGGAAGTAAAATTCTGTTTTATTTTTATATAAAATATTGAATCCACACTCCACTTGCATTTCTTCTTGTAAATGAAAGAAAAAGTTGGAAAGAACACGGATGTCTTGCTATATATAGACTTGAGAAAAACTACTATTTTCTCTTTGCAAAAATTTACATGTTTAAAATGTTATTTTTGCAAGAATTTGCAAATTTCATTCAGAGTAAAACTTTGTCATTTCTAATAACAAATATGGTCTTTCTCATGAACATGAGGAAGTTGTGACATTTTTTATCTAGGTGGAAATTTGCCATTTTCACCGAGAAATTTCCCCATGTCTGTTGTGACACATCTTATTCAGCTTGAAAAACTGATATGAATCCACAAAAACAGAGACTAATAAAATATGCTTTGAAATCAGTAGATTAAATGCCTGCTTCTTTTTTAGGTTTCAAAATATTAAATAATAGACTTCACAACATCTTGTATCAGTGAAGTTATCTTAATCATCCCTGCAGTAATAGAATTAGAAAAATACAGGACTTCTCCAAGACAGTAGAGTTAAGATTTTTTTCTCTTTGTTCTGCATAACCATTTGATAATAAATTCCTAGTTAGTGTGCAACCCTTTATCCTGTTAATGAATATCCTGTTAATCTAATCTTCTAAATTATAGTTAAAATATAAAGTTGAAAATAAAATGTAACTTAAATCGAGCAAATGGATTCTGACTAATATTTAAGCAAAAGTTTATAAGGAAAAATTTTTCTTAGGGCCTTGAATTGATTGATTCAGAATCTTAATTTGATTCTTCAAATGTAGCCACCATAAAAATATACAGGTGTCCAGAACAGGTAAATCATAAATATATAACATCAATATTTTGCCTTTATCTAATTTTTCCAAATATGAAATTAAATGGACATCCTGTATGATTAATATTGACTTGACTGACTTTTTGTGTCTCTGTTTATTGTTCTTTTATGAAGAGGAAACTCCAAGTACCATTACTATGGGATTCGTGTCAAGCCAGATTCCCCTCTTAATCGTCTGCAAGAAGACATGCAGTATATGGCTATGAGACAACAACCCATGCAACAGAAACAAAGGTAGACTCTGGAATTATCATTGACATGTCAAAGCTATGTATTTCTTTAGATGTTCTATCTCCTTATTTCTGAACAAGCAGAACAAATACCTAAGTGTGCAAGAATGTCGCTATTGCTGGTATACTTTCACTACAGACAGTTCTCAAATATGATTTAGAATTTCATTCTATTTTCCAAATCTTTCACAATTACTTATCAGACAGCGTGTTTGTCGCCTTTAAGTAAATGTGACATCCCAAACTATTCAGATAAGGAAACTAAACACAAACTGTAAGGAGCATCTGGAGAAACTTGTCAGTATTCATGAGCTTCTTACTTGTTAATCTGCATATCCTGCAGGTCATTCTTTTTGACAGTATAAATTCTTGCAGAATGTTTGGGACATCTTACATTTTCTTTGACTCCAGCTTTCCTAGATGTATAATTGTAGATACTAGAGCTATAAGAGATCTTAAGCATTCATGAATGGATGGATGGATGGATGAATGGATGGATGAATAGAATCATAGATCTTAGAATTGAAAAATACATGAGTCTAGTCTGGCCCCTCAGCCTTGTGGCAGTCAAAGCATGAAGACCCCTGTTTTTTCAGATAAATCCCAGAGAGGTTAAATGATTTGTACAAGCCCATAATGCTGCTACATAGCCACGGGCCTTCTGTCTCCTGTGACTTATATCACAGTTTGGAGTAAAGTGAAAAATCTTTCCCTCTTTACCAGTATAGCTCAACCATGACAGTAGCTACAGTTTTTCTTTTCAATTGAACATGCAAAATTAGGTAGGAGAAAGGAGGACTGCACCTGGTGCAGTTGGCCTAATCCATTGATCAGTCTCCCTAAGCCATTGATCTGGGATGGTGAGTCACCGTGGTGAGATCTCCTGCACATCATACTAGCTTAATCAGAAGCCTTAGTTCCAAGTAGCTGCTGGAGAAAAAAGTATATCACACAGTAGTCCTTTATCTATTTAGTCAGCAAGCACCAATTGAGTCTCTACCATGTGCTAGGCCCTGTGTGCAGAGATAAGACACGGTCCTTACCTTTGAGGAGTTAAGAAATTAGATGAGAAGGCACATGGGAATTTTTTTTTTAAGTAATACAACCTAAGAAATGCTAAAACAAAGCTTTGGTCAAGGAACTATTGGAGTACTTTGCTGAACTATTTCAGCAAAGTCTGGGAGAGGGAGGATTGGGAAGTTTCACAAAGAAAGTGCTATTTGAGTAGGGAATTAGAGGGATCAGAAAAAGAGAGGAACATTCAGGCAGAGGGAATGTAAACAAAATCACCACCGAGAGGGTCCATGGCGTCTTTGGTGAATGCACTCTGATCTGGTGAGGTTGATATTGCAGGAGAAGAATTGAGAAGAAGATTGGGTACTTTAATGGGAGATGAGATTTTAAAAGTAGTTTGGATCATAGATGAAGGGATTTGGTTGTATATGAAGCTAATGAGTTTGTTCTTTGTGCTTAGATACTGTGCAAGTCTTCAAAGACTTGCTTCCAAGCAAAACAATGACACTTTCATATTTTTTCTAGAGAGATTACTTTTTGATTTGGGGCAAGACATATTTAGTGGGAAGAGGCTGGAAATAAAGACACTTGTTAAGTGGCTTTAACACAGTCATAATTTCTAGTGAGAGTATTCAAGACTGAAGAGTCAGTTCAAGATTGGCTATTATATAAATTATTATGTTTTCTCAAACTTATTTTTTAAATTGCTGATTCCTGTTTTTTGAGGTATAGTCAGTGAAATATACTAAGAAGGGATCTGGGGAAAAAAGCCATAAAACAGTCCCTTGTATAGTTGGAGACAGAGTTTGTGTGAATTGGAATAAACTGTTGTTGTCCTGAGACCATTATTGTTTCCACCTGTTAGTGGCAATACCATAGCTTTTACTTTCTGGTGTGGTCTCTGCGCTCATGCATAGCAGTACTACACATTGGAAATGTTGGTGCAATAAAGAAAAAAAAGATTAATTCAAAAATAATATATACTCAAACTTAAATGTGAACAATACCTTGGTAAATTGCACTCAAGACAGCTGAAACTTACTTCGTCCAGTGATTTCACTGCAAAGAATCCTAGCAAGTTTTCATGGAAATGGAAACCTTCAAGAGACATTCTTTATACAAAGCCTGGGTTAGGTAAGCAAGACCAAGGAATTACAAAGGTCTCCTTATGAAACAGATTTCAGGGCTATAAAGATTGATGAGCCATGAAAACCCTGCAATATAAGTATAGTAATTATTGCTTTTAGAATTAGACATAATATGGTTGTATTTAAAAAGTGATATAAAATTCTCGGTAATATTCATAAATTGTACCGACTTTAGTTTCTTATAGTGTTAGCTTTCTTATGAAATAAGAATGTTAGAGAACCAAAGTACTGAAACTTCCTTTAATTTGTTGTTGTTGTTTTTTAATGGTACAATTTTGGATTATGGACAGTTGCTCTTGGAATGGTGTCTTGGATAACTGCTTGAATTGTTAGTGTTATCAACTTCACCAACCCCTCACTGGGATTAGGACAGAGGGAGGTTTCTGTTGTCTCTTTGAAGGATTATATCACTGGCAACATTGATAGGCCTTAAGTGAAGCCCGTTACCGCATTTAGAGGAAACACTTGGACAGGAGAGGAAAAGTGTCTCTTCCTGAGTCTGGATTCAAGGGTTAAGAGTATTTGTTGAAAACGATGAAAAAGGGACTCATTGTACTGTTTGTTTTATGGCTTATAAAATAAGGTGATTCCAAAACTCAAATGATTCTACTGAATATATTAAATTTCACATAAGAAGAGCCTGCCATTCTCCTGTTAAAGTACAAGTGACATTTGAAAGGTTTAAAATATTTTATACTAGTATTTAATATTTTGGAATATTCAAATTGTTTAAATGCCTCAAGGTTTTTTGTATACATCTACATGTGCACATCTTCCATAGTATAAATGTACATGCTTCACCTGTTCCTGTAGTAAGAAAATTCAATTATATGCAGTGATTATTTTGTCAAATAAAAATTTGTACATTTTTTCTGATAAGTTTGGAATCATTGTAGTTGTAGCATTAATGATGGTCATTGTTTTGCATAGCTTTATAATTTTTAGAGCTCCTTTACATACGATGTCTCATTTGAAGCTTTGATAGGGTAGTAGAGGAAATTTCCCCTTATCTACAAATCAGATTCCCAGCAACACCACCATATGGGAACATAACCATGAGTCTGGAAATAAATGGAAACAGCTTCTGACTGTAAAACAGATGTCACAGAGCCCTTAGTTTAGCTTAATTGAAAAGATGAAGCCATCCTCAAGTCATTTACCTAAAATAAAGGAGCAGATTAGAGCCCACTTGATTCATAGGCAATCATGAGATACAACAGCTGGCAGGAGGAAATATAAGTAGACTAGGGTCTTCGATTCACTTTTGGGTTACTCAGCTCAGCAGTCTGTATACATTCAGTGGAAGGACACATAGACCTAGGCATTCCAGTAGGCCCTTTAAGTATCACTATAGTGGCTAAAATCTAGTCTAACACAGTGTAATAACTATTTGGCATGTTGATGACATTATAGGTAATCAAGAAGAGGTTAACTACCCTGGTTAAGGAAACAGGAGAATGTGTAATAGTTGGTTTCTTTTAATACCTTCTGTTGAAAATATTTCGTGTGAAAATAACTTCTGCACTTAAATGAGGTAGTCTTCAGTTTTCAAGGAAATTCACTTATGGACTAATTTGCTTACCCTAATTTAGACAATAAATAAATTAGGTTATTATAGAGCAAAAAGGAGATGAGTAATTTTCAGCTTTACAAACTAAGTAAAAATGTTTGCAGCAGTTTATTTCTAATATTTAAAAGAAGCACTCAGAGAGTGTTGGCACATGTATGTCAGCTATTCTTCCAAATCCTAGTAGCAAAAGTGGTGGAATAGAGCC
Source organism: Globicephala melas (assembly GCF_963455315.2). Classification (NCBI taxonomy): domain Eukaryota; kingdom Metazoa; phylum Chordata; class Mammalia; order Artiodactyla; family Delphinidae; genus Globicephala; species Globicephala melas. Next base: position 54,056,561 of record NC_083319.1, on the reverse strand, counting down.
AAGTGTGTTTGGCAATGTGCTTGGCTGTGTTTGATCCCAGTAGCCATTCTCAAAGTATTAAACTGCATATATCATTCCTTCAACAAATACATAACAATCAATGGTTGCATATAGAATATGTCCATCACAACTAAAAGAGAATTCACAGAATCATAGAAGTTAGAGCTGGAAGAGGGAGGTCACCTAGCGCACCTCATCCTCTTGACGAGAAAACCGAAGTCCATAAAGGATAGATTAATGTATCCACGATAATATAGAAACCAGGACAAGAAACCAGTCCTCTTGTCTTTGTTCTTATAAGAATTCCGTCCTTCAAGAGGTAATATAACCCAAAGAGAAACGTGCACATGTAATAAAATTTAAGGGGAAAATCACACTTGAGTATGTCCTAAATAAGTGAGGAAATGTGCCACTTTCTGCCTCTGTGAATGGTCTTTTCATAGGAATTGGATTCTGTGAAAGAAGAAACCTTTGTGGCACTGAGGAGAGGAAAATAGAGGCCATTGGAAAGATGGGACAGCAAGGCTAGTTGGCTGTAGACAGATGTGAAAGCATGCGTGTTCCTAAGGAGTGAGGACAAGAACCTTTGTCATTTGAAGACCTTTCTTAATATAGTTTCATAGATTAGTGGAATGAACCTTATATTTAAAGGTGGGAAATAGGGATTTGAATACAGGCTGCTTTGGCACTTCAGTGTGTGTGACTGAACTTCACTGAACCTCAGTTTCTTCATCTGCAAAATGGAAATAATAATAGACTACCTCAAAGATTTTTTTGAGGTTCAAGTGGAAATAAAGGACTTTATAACCGGAAATATCCAAGTGATAGGATAAAATAATAATTATTATCATTATTATACTATATGCACTAGAGAAAATGTTTCTTTAGAAAATATTTCTTTAAGAATAAGGCTGTTTTGGAGAAGAATGAAGCCTGGCAATTGGGCAAGTTTGGCTTCCATTTCTTTGTACCTCCAGGCCTGTGGTTTCCAACTGTGATTGATGTTAATAGTTTACAATTCCTCTCCTGGCCATAAATTCCCTGGGGTCATTACAGAGATAAGCGTCTAGGGCTGGTAAATTGCTCTGAGGCAGCTGAGGGTGGCAGGAGGGTAGGAGTCTTTAGTGGGAGGATGATCATGTATCTGCATTTGGCTTTTAGGAGACAAACAAGGAATCTTGGCACTGAGGTATTTAATGTTCACTATCACTGCAGCAAGTCCTTGCTGTAAATATATTTTCCATTGAAGATGGGAGAATCATAAATAATCACATTCAGTAATTATTAAGTATAGTCATTCATGTAAAGTTTGTTACTACTAACAGTCCCCACTTATCCTTCTGATGAATATTTATTGAACTTGTAAATTGTTCATCAATAAGCACTTTATGTGCAAGATCTCATTTGGCAATTATATCGTTATCTACTGATACGGAAACTGAGGCTCATTTAATTTTACTGTATGCAAGAAGCTAATTTATTTTTTCCTAGATAGAGCTTCAGATGCCCTTTTTCCGTTTTTGTTGCTGTCTTGACATCAGGTGGAGTCAGGTTGTCATTCTCCAAATAAAGGAAGAGTGAGAACATTCCTGTAGGATCAGTTTAACAGAAAGGACCAGCTGTAGACAAAAGAAGTATCCTAAAGGTGTCATACATATTTGTAGCAAGAATATATCAGTTCTATACAGTTAACCCTAAATTACCTACGCTAGGAGAACTCAGTGAAGAAATTCATGAGATAAGGGAATCTTATTTGCCTCTTTCAACACCTAGGAGAGCAGTAAGCACATTGTCATTTGTGAAATGAATGAATGATCCATAGACATTTATTTCAGCCAGCAGCTTCAGCCTCTTCCCTTTACTACCTCTCCCACATTTCCTACTAAAACTGATGCAATTGATACAAATACCCCCATTTGAATTTAATTTTTCCTCCTATCCTTTCCCAATTATAGATGTAGAGCTAATGACAAGACAAATACTATGAGAGCCACCAACAAGGATTGAAGAGATGTAATAACTATCATTAACCAGCAGGGTTGATGTTAGAAGTTGTTTAGATATAGAAGTATTCAGTGTGACATCAAGGAGTTCATTACTATTCTGAAAAGATGGCACTCAACATTATTTTCTTCTGATCTGTTCATGTTTATATCATTTAGTTCATTTCAGACCTCAAATCATCTAAAACTTTTCTGGGACAATTTTTCCAAAGAGAATCTCAAGATTCCAGTAGAAAATTTTAACCTTTTGTCCCGATTATCATGCAAATCAAATGATTGTGTACCTTCTAGACTTATAAACATAATAATGACTCTAAATGCCTATACAGCTCAGATTTTGCATCTTTCATGTGCATTTTTCACCTGATTCAAAGGTAGTTTTACAAATGTTTCATTTAGTCTGTTGAAAATCCTTCCACCTGCTACTGTTAGTTGAATGTGATGGTAACTATATACCATTCTTTGCCTTCCATTGGACTCCTTCAGTGTCTTTATGTGTGAGATTATTGACAGAATTAGATATTATTTTACAGTAGAGTTACAGCTGTCCAAGTTCTAAATAACAGCTATGACTAACCCCACGGGGGAAGATTCCTAATAATTTTCCAAGTTTCTGTGTTAGTGACAGGTTTCATGCATACGCTCAGCTATTAAAGTATTAGAGTTTCTTTGATTTCTTAATCATTAACAACTTTAGCTTTGATTGCCCAGGGAGTTGCAAGCTGTTAAAATTATCATTTGCCTCTTAACTAATTTTGAAACCAAGAGCTGTTTCTTCATTTGATGTAGTACAGGTCTTTCTCAGAGCACATACAGCTCAAGAGCACTAAGAATCTACTATAAGAAAACCTATTCTAAAACAATGAATTTGTAAAATAAATGGGAGTAAAAGCAGAGAATTCTTAAATACTAAAGAGTTCAGTTTTTTAAAAGATTCAACAAAGAATTTTTTTCAGTAGAAAACATATCTTTTTTTTACAATTTAGTATTTAAATAGTGATTAATTTCTGTTAAAAAAGAGAGAGATAGGAAATCTGAAAGCTGTGTTTCAGTGTTAAAAAGTCACTTGAAATTCAATCAGCTAAGATAATGTTGGATTATCATGTAAGTCAATGGAATATTAAAAAACATCCTGGAAAAATTCCATTTATACACAGCCTTTTCAAAGTCATGCCCCTACAATACTTTACCCATAGTAAATACTCAATAAATATTTGTTAAATAGATTTGCTATATGTTAAGATCAATTGATGGTGTGATAAAATGAAGTGGTACCTTGAGCATTCATTCATACATTCATTCATTCATCCACCATGCATTCAGAGATAGTTATTTACATTCCAAATGTAGTTTATTGAAAAATTGAAAAATGACTTATTTTATAAAAAATGACTTTTCTCTAATGTTATAATTGTATTTCTGCAATTGGGCTGAAGGAATTTATTATTGGTCCAAGAAGCTCCTGTGGTCTAGTTCTGTGCAGGCTACTTAAGAAGTACATGAGAAGCTAGTTAAAATAATAAATTCCTAATCCCCATTCTCAAAGATTTTGTTCGGTAGATCTAGGGTGAGCCAAGCATTTGAATTTTTTTTTGAAATCTACCCAGATACTGATATACAATTAGGTTTCAAAACCTAACATAATATCATCTAGAACTGTTTCTTCCAGAAGAGTCAGTTACCACAATTATTTGCTTAGCTTATTTATAGTGTGCCTGAGGTAATGGCAGGGATAGGATGTTTTCCTTAGACAGGACATCAGGAAAAGGAACATCTAGCTTTCCTCAGTTCAGTATTTCTAATTTCTGGTGATTCCTTTTAAGTATCAATACAGTGCCAGGCAATACACTGTGGATATGCCACTACTTAAAGCAGGAAAAGCAAAAGTCAGCACTACCTGGAAGCTCTCTTATACTTATAGGCCAACACTAATACTGTTCTTTATATGAGCCCTATCCCTGCCCTTTCTGATGTCACTCTTTATGTCACAAAGCCCTCCCAAACTTGTCTTCACACCTTTCTCTAAAGAGATAGAATGGAAGGTTCTGGCTTGTAGAGGTCCTATTCTTGCTAACCCAGGCAAGCAAGAATGGATACACATAGTGCATCTTCGCCCAATCCATTCAATCTTTCACTTTGTGACCCTTACTCTGAGCTTAGAATTAGACCTCTCATTTTACAATTCTGACTGTATTTTCTTTTTTCTTCACCTCTCCTAAGATTTGTTCTTAAGTACTGACCTGTACAGTTTCTCCAGAATTAATCAACTTATTTCCTTTTCTTCTACAAGCTAATCTTGATGTATTTTCCATCTCCTGTATAATAGAATGTACCTCTAATCAGTCCTTCCCACTCAATATCATTATTATTAAGCATAATCATACATTAATTGTAATGTATTGTGGCTTTGAGTGCTTATTAAAAAAATCTCTTTCTCGTTTGGAACTGCTGCTGTCTACATCTTTCTAAGGAAGCGGATAATTTTGCTTGCAGACTACAGGCTTGCTAAGCACTATGTGCAAGTAGACAGTGACATAGCATCTGTCAGATGTCTATATGTCAGTCTAAGATGAATATATGTCATATCCTTTTACGGTCCTTGATATTTGTGCCTATTAAACATCTGTAGTATATTAGATGCTGTGCAGGATAAAGCATAGCTGGGCAAAGTCTAATAATTACTGTCTCATCCTATACTGAAAGTTAATATAATTGAAGACTATAGGAAATACTTCCATTTTTCTCTTCTCCAGAGTAAATATTTCAAATCCCTTTAACCACTTTTGTTTATTAACTCCATGAACCCCAAACTCCATTAACGTAAATGAAGAAACATGGTTAAACAATTTTAGCCTCTTTTATTAGCGATATAAAACTTCACAGCTGAAAAAAGGAGGCTAAAATCAAATGAAACCTGGAATGGATCAATGAGGACAAAAGCGTCCCTAAATACATTCCCTAAAGGTAAAATCATTCAGGTCTTCTAGAACAGACTGGCTAGCAACTGCTGCCCCACACAAGTACCCCAAGTTCTTGCCTCACAAAGATTTTTTTTTTTTTTTTTTGCCTCTCTAAGATGATTCTTTAAGGAGGAAAAAAAAATCAGGAAAACATTCAATTTTTTAGAAATGGCACTTCTAGCACATCACAATACTAACCCTTGTGTTATCTCTTGGTGTGGCCCCAATTGAAGAGTTCTTCCAGATTTTTTTTTCCATTAATGAAAAGAATAGGTTTGAGTTCTTTTATATCATTAGAAAATAATGACCAACATTTTGGTGGTACAGGGTCATCACTAAAATGATAACAAGAATGAGTGTGTTGTACCCTTTTTTCACCCTGTTCATCTTCTAACTTTATTTTTGCTTTTCATATAGTTCTTTGTGAGATGCTATCACATAAGAAATACATGTAAATGTCATTATGAGTGACTTTGCAGTTTTTCGTGGAAATTTCATTTATCTAAGTCATAATTAATAACATTCAAGATTGAATCATTTCCTAAGGCAACCTCAGCGTTAGTTTGTGCAGTGTTTCACCAGGTCCGTTCATTTTCTATCTGTTGTCAGAGTGCAGGCATCTTTGAGTGTATCTTGTTCATGTAGTGGGGACATTGTTACTTACAGTGACTTCATATTAATGATACAGTTAACTTATGGTATCAGTGTACGAGTCAAGTATCTGGATGGTGAGAATATTAGGTGGTTCTGTTTATAAATATAATTAGAAATGGGAAGAAATGGAAGGACAAACAACATAACGTGCATGATGATATCTCTAGGTAATAAGCTCATTGTAGATTTTAACTTTTTCTTGCGTTTATCTGTTTTTTTAAATTTCTAAAATGAAGAAAAATATGAAATCTTAGAGAAAGGAGAAATTATAGTTGCTGCTTATTTCTTACTTTGTATTTGCTTATCCTAGGAGACTTACCTATGCATTTTTTGTATGCGGTATTTCTCTCCCAAGCAGTCTTTCCCTTCTTGCCCGTGCTGCTGAAGCATATTTTCTCTATTTTAGCAGTATGGAACGTTCATGAGTTTGTATAACGAGGACCTAAATATAAATACATAATTGTAGCTGACTTTGATTCTTTTAATTTTTTAAATTTGATAACCTAGGTTTGTAGATGGATTTTTGCATGCATTTTGCTGCAAGCTGATGCTTATGGTCTTTGTATTTGCAGATGTGGACAGGAGTCAAAGGAGATGAATGTGTTGATATGCATGGGAGGCTTTAGGTGATATGAAAAACAGTATGGTAGAGTTTGTAGGTTGAATCATATTTTGGAGATATAAATTAAATGAAAGCCATTCATTAACATTTCTCAGGCCCAATGTCCTAGATCTTAATTCAGATTAACATCCCAATGTATTTAACATGTTTCTCCCTTGATCCATTGGCCATTAAAAGTTATGTTCAAACTGTGTATTAAAACTATAATCATGGACATCTTTGCTACTGCTGTCCAAAGAAATACCTCATAACACTTTCATTCTTAGCTAAATTTCTGAATTTTCGAAAATGGGTCCCCTTCCTAAGCCCCTCCCCTTCTTTTTCCTTTTTACAATTTAAAAAATTTCTTCATCCTAACTTTATGAGACTGTCAAGGAAGAAACTCTTACAACTATCATAAGACATTAAAGAAGACAGAACAAAATTGAATGCCTTGGGAGTTTTGTGTAGTACAAAAAAGCAAGGAATAATTTGGTTTATTTGTTTTTTCCCATCTAATATTTTTAGGTACAAGCCTATGCAGAAAGTGGATGGGGTTGCAGATGGTTTCACAGGAAGTGGTCAACAGACAGGCACATCTGTTGAGCAAACTGTAATTGCCCAAAGTCAACATCATCAACAGTTTTTAGGTATGTTAAGGTGTAATGCATATTAGTTGCTATCAGGATTTTGAAAACAAGAGAACAACAGTAGTGTTTTCTCCAAGTACAATGTCTATTACAGATGTTAATTACATAGATTTTTTTTGTGTGCTGAAACTATGCACATTATATGATAGTTCTAGTTCATTTCTACTTTTTCATAGAAAAAGAGCTTATTTTTTAAAATCTCAAGCTATGTAGAACTTCTAAATGCATCTGAATTAAAGGCTTATTTCTATGAAATTGTTTTCCAGAATTTGTATTAATTGGGCATTTATGATCAAAATTGTGTGGTAGTTTCAGTAGTAACTTGAAGTGCCAAAAAGAATTCTTATTTCCTGTGTATAAAGTTGCATATGCATATAGTCTTAGATTAGAAAAACTTATTATAAACTTTTAAAAAGTAATTTATTCTTTTAAATTGATCACAGTATTTGCTACTTTTGTAATTTTATAGATGGTATGCATGTTTCTTGTTATTTAAAGAGTTAAGGAAGTGGAACTTGAACATTTTGCATATTCCTGTCGTAGCTAAAGGTGCAAAAATGGCACTTTAATTGACAGCTCTTCTAGAGATGAACATGCATAGTTTCGGTACAACAGATCAAGATAAGTAGAAGCTCTCAGAGAGTGCGTGTGTGTATGTGTCTGTGTGTGTGTATATGTGTCTGTGTGCACTTTCTGACAAAGACAACTGAAATGTACTCTGGGGTCAGAATAGCTACTGAAGTTGAAAGCATTATGGCAGCATTCCCAAACTAGTGTCCTCAAGTATATTCTTGTAGACCCTTGAGCTCTCAGCAAGAATCTTTATGTTTTTTATTTTGTGTCCTTATTTCAATTATAATCTTAAAAAAAATAAAAGCATATTCTGGATTACCTGGAAGACTAGAACGAATACCGTTCTGCAATTTTAGTTTCCACATTTGTATTTGAATTTATCATAAGGTTGGCACCAAAGTGTATTGCATTAATTGTCCAGAGCCAATGAGAAAAGAACAGAGAGAGACTTACTGTGTAAATTACGCCTTCATACCAAGGGAAGGCTAAATGATGTCCCAATGCTCTGTGTAGAGGAAAGTTTCACAGCTCATTTGAATATAGAAGCATAATGAGAGAACCAGCCATCATGAAGTACGTGTTGGTATAGGGTTATCAAACTCAAAAGATCCTGCGCTGCAGCAGTCAATACCATATTCATGTTGCAAGAGGTAATTTAGTTACAGGACAACAGCATCATCTGTCATATCAAATTAATGTTGTTAAGTTTAATGTTATTTTTTTAGGTTTCTTTGTACTTATTTTGTAGGTCTTTTGGTTTATGATTATATGAGAGGTATAAGCATAATAAGTTTAAAGCTAGATTTATTTTTATATACCTAAGTAATATAATGATAAAAATAACTAAAATTGATACTGGCCAGCTCAAGGTATTTTTCTTATCAGAGGGGTCCTATATTGAGAGACACTGAGATATGTTATTTCCAATATAATCATAGTGAAAATTTAGTTTCTCCAGAATTTTAGAAGTATCCTCTCTATTCTTTGGTGCTGCTGCTGCTGCTAAGTTTTGTTTATAAAATACTAATATGAAAAGTCCTTGCTTTTTGGACCACTGACCTTTAAATTTTTTTCCTTTTTAATCTTCTTAAATTTGCCCTCATTAAGCTGTAATTGGCACCATCCACAATAACTTTTTTTCTGTTGTGTTGTCATGGTAACAGATGCATCTCGAGCACTTCCAGAGTTTGGAGAAGTTGAAATCTCTTCTCTGCCAGATGGTACTACCTTTGAGGATATCAAGTCACTGCAGAGTCTTTATCGAGAGCACTGTGAGGTAAGTCTTTTCAAACACAGTCGGACACGTGCTAAGTTTTGCCAGGCAACTTGCTAAAGCAAAATAATCAAACATATTCCTAGAGGACAGATAAAGTTACTTCATATTTCTTTGAGCACTAATAAGTTATCTTTTCTTCATGTCTCGGGGAGAATAAATTTTACTTTCCATCTTCTTAGCCTATTCTAATACGAATCCTTTGATGAAGCAATTCCACTTCTAGGTACTCCTTCTAGAAAAATGCTTACATGTAGGGGAAGAGATAAGTGTACAGGGAACTTGTTGCATTATGGTTTTTAATGAAAAAGATTGCTTATAACTTCAATATCTAACAGGGAACTGAATAAATAAAATATGGTATGATCTATAGAGTAGAATGCTATGCAGCCATTAAAAAGAACAGGCAACTCTAAATGTGCTTTTTGGAACAAGCTTCAGGATTTGTTTTTAAGGGAAAAAGCAAGATGTAAAACAGCAAGTATAATATATTATCATTTGAGTGAAAAAGAACATGTTATATACATCTCTCCAGAAGAAAGAACAAAATATTAATGCTGGTTGCCTTTGGGAACAAAACTTAGTGACTGGGAGTCAGGGGAAAGAGACTTAATTTTTCAATATACTCTTTTTACCTTTTGAATTTTACATGATAGCTGTGTATTTCTATCCAAACTATTTTCTAGAAATGTTTTATAAAGCACTTTAGGTGTTCCTTCCAGGGATCATTGAGGCTCTAGTTTTGTTTGTTTTGCTTTCATGGTTAATTAAGTTTTCTCTTGGTGTTTTCCATCCCTACTCCTACTCCCTTTCTGAGTATCCTATATCAAAATTGGCTACGTTGTCTCCAGGAGGTGAACTCTCTCCAAGCCCGCTCGTACCTGCAGCTCACCTGGTAGAAAGAAGATAACAGATTGCAATAAGAGTCTTCTAAAGTACCCCTCCTTTTGAAAGAGGAACTGTTTAGAACTTAAGTAGCTTTATTCCAGGGCTATTTATGATCTACTTAGAAGTAAAAGATAATCCTTGGGCAGTCCTCCTGACTGCTGACAATGCAGTATGCAGTGAGAAGTCTCAGCTCATAACATTCACAGATTTTTTTTCCCACTCCAGAAATAAGAACTGCTTGAGTGAATCTGAGTACTTGTCAGGGGTGCTAGATTATTAACAACCAAGGGCAAGTTCTCTCTTTATTAACAAACTGTGTGCCAGAAGTGTTTTTCAACATGTCCTGCCAGTTTGTTGTTCCCAACATTTCTTGTTATGATGAAAAACACTTACTGTTTCTCTTTGACTGCTTTTCCCAATATTAGAGAATTTCTGGATGATCCTTACCTATCTAGAAAAAAATTTCTCTTTCTTTCTGCATGAATATCATGTATATTCAGTGAAGATTTACGTCAAGATTCTCTAATCAGTTTCTCATTTCTCTGTGTTCAGGTGAACCTTGCTTCAAGCAACCCCGCCTACACAGATATAATTTGGATTGTTTTCAGTTGCTCATATTTATTCAAAATATAACTTGGAGCATGATTATTTACATTACTAAAGAATATACATTAAAATTAATCTAAATGAAAAATTCCCCCAATTAGATGAAAATATTCTTTGGATTACAAAATTTTCATTAATTGTCAGGAATACTCTATATGAAGAGATATGAACATATATAGTAATTAATCTGCATGGGAAATGGCAGTTCATAGAATGATCCTCATTTATTTCGGAGTTACCAGTGTTCGTGCCATCTCTCATGGGGCATAAAGACATATATGAAAAGGAAGAATTCTAATTATTTTTTCCTGTCACACTTCCAAACTTTTCAAGGACAGGTGCCTGAGTCTCGGATCCAGTCCTGTAAATGGTTGTTTGCCCTAAGCCAGTGAAATACAGATTATTTTAAACTATATTTGGCATACATTTTAGTTTGAACATATTTAAAAGTGGGTGGACAAATGATAAAATGTTTTATTCATTTGTAAAACTGACTAAATGTGGCTGATATGAATGTCCTTTTCAGAAGAATTATTTGAGATTATTTCATTTGAAGAGATACTTAATTTAAGGTGCACTGAATTTGTGACTTGCCTTATTTTATTTCATATTTCCTATAATTTATGTTTTTAAGAAAGATTAATATACCCATTTTGGCTGTTATTTGGAATTTGCACAGTTGGCTTATCAAAGATATTTTGGAAGTATCACTAGTTATGTAAGGAACAAATATAATTTTCTACACAAGATGCTCTGACAGTCATTTTTTTCTTTTAATATATGCATAGTGTCCTTACAGCAATCTCATAGCTAGAAATATGTAAGGTATTATATCAGATATTACTAATTGCTTCATTAATAGACATCTCTCAGAATGTGCCTAAACTACATTTGGGAAAGCAGCTATAATAATTTGCCTCCTGAGAAGGTTTTGGGTTTTGCCTGGGAGCAAGGACATCTGGATGCCTTTCCTTCCAGGGCTTGCTTTTGTGTTTTTATTGTTGCTGATATTAAAGGGTGAGGAGAGTGTTAATTAATTAGTCCCCTTCCCTCCATTTTCATTTTCCAACTACTTGCAACATTTCCTACTAGTTCCCAGAACATGCCCCCAAACAGATTTTGCTTAATACTTGAATTGGTCTCAGAGTGTTTTTGTATAGAACATCAATTATTCTCTGTATCATGCACAGGCCCAGATCTACACGGGTAGCACAGACTCCAGAATTACAAAGTTACAGTTTCCTCTTTCTGCCTTAAATGTTCAGATTGATTCTCTCGATTGCCCCTTGCTGTCTCTTAGCTTCTATGAATTTTGCAGGTCTTGAAGGGACTGTTTTACGTGTTTTTATTCTCAGTGCTGATGACATCAAACACATTATACTGAGGACTTGTCTTTTATACTGAAAATAATCACAGAATCACGTGATCTTTGTACAAACAAGTTTTGGTTTTATGACTGCTTTTTATCTGAAGGCGAATTTGCAGACTAATTGCAATGGCAGGGTGAAATTAAATATCATCAAAAGTTAATGAAAGTGGCAAATTTTAGCATCATCAAAAAAATAAAAATGTCCTTGATGCAGCTGGAGATCTAAGAGATAAAATTAAGGAGGAGGAGGTGAGGGCCCCACCCCCGAGGTTAGAAAAGGGGATAGTCTTATAGCTTCCCTCTAAAGGGTGTATGCTGAGAGAGGATTGAATGTAAGCCATTCTGTGACCACAGAGAGGTGCTTGCTGTGCTTTTCTTCTGCCAAGACAGGCACTACCCTCTGGAGGTCAGCCTGACTCTGTAGTTTCTGCCCTCAGCCTCTGCTTGGCTAGGAACACTCCAGAACCCATGGTCAGCAACCCTAACCAGAGCTGATTGAGCCCTAACTCCATCTGCCATACACAAGCACCTCCATACCCTTCTCTTCTGCTTTTTTTTTTTTATGGCTAGTGGACACAGCTAGTCCAGTAAAGACTGATGTGAATTGAATGTATGTTCTGTGTCCCTGTGGATCTGAGAATAGTAAGGGAACCGGGGAAGTAGTGGGTTAAGGAATGAAAGAAAAGTTAGGGAAGCAAGCATGAAAATGGAGAGAAAAGAGAGGAAAAAGTAAGGGTGGGACGTGAGGTCATTCTGGGAGGAATACAAGTTACCCTGCTTAATCATTTAAGAGTTATTTCCCCCGGTTTTTTCCTAGCTAATCTCTTTTGTTTTCCCATTTCCATTGGCAAAATTTAGTCCAGTTTTACCATATTAATTTACGAACCCAAAAGTATCTTTACATTTAAGTCTTGTTACAGTATGTACTCCTCACACATCCCCATAAGAAATTTTGTAAGGTAATATCAATAACCATTTTGTTTTTTAGGCAATATTGGACGTTGTTGTGAATCTTCAATTTAGCCTGATAGAAAAATTGTGGCAAACATTCTGGCGCTATTCTCCCTCTACTCCAGCTGACGGCACTACCATTACTGAATCAAGGTCAGAATCAATATGCTTTTCCAATTCATTTTCATGGCTGAGTAGATGTCACAGCTAACAAATTAGAGATATGTATACCAGTTGTGAACCTTACCTGATAACATTAATTGAATAGATTGAAATAAACCACAAACTACTCTTTTGAGGTTTCAGCGTGTGTATTATAGCTCCCATTTATATTGACTTGGGGGACTGCAGTAGAACTATTTCATCCTCATGGAATTAGTATCATATCTGCCTTTCATACCGTCAGAAAGTATTAACGTGCATAGGCAGCTCTGGGGGAGTGTTATATATATATCCAGCCGTGTGGCACCAGGGCAATGGTGGTATAGTTCTAACCTCAGTAATATTTGATAAACTAAAACTATTTTTAAAGTCCATTTTCTTTTTTATCCTCATTTGCCATCTATTCATTTGCTACATTTATTCACACCAGCAATCTGAGTGAAATAGAAAGTCGACTTCCGAAAGCAAAGCTGATAACTCTGTGCAAACATGAGTCTATCCTGAAATGGATGTGTAACTGTGACCATGGGATGTACCAGGCTTTGGTGGAGATTCTCATCCCCGACGTCCTTAGACCTATTCCTAGTAAGTTAAATGCAGACAAGTACGGATGCTTTTGTTCTCATACATTCCACCCAGGAAGTTTTGGGTAGTGACGTTGCAAACTAGAGTGATTCTAATCTCATTAAATTTGCCAAATAGAAAACATGCAACACAGAGTATTGCATGAAAGCAGCCTAGAGCAAAACTGTAGTAAAAAGGGAAAAATTCTCTGTTTTTCAATCTTTCATTTTCTTTTTGACAAAAAAGACAACCTATAGATGTGACAGCCCCAATGACTAATTGCAAGAACACTCCCAGGCCAGTCAACCATGTGAAAATCATTCTACCCAAGGAAAAGGTTTCCTTCATAAAGCCCCGAATTTTTGAAATCTGTAATTGCTAGACCAGCCTCTTTCATGTTTGCTTTTGATTTGAAATGAATTTATCTTGGTTTCTACTGAAGTTGAATTTCTTTATAAAAGCATTTACTTTGTCACCGACATCACGTTAAGAACTACAAATGCAGTTTCCATTAACAGTAATGGTTAGCTGGCATTTTGAGAGAAAAATCAGTGCACCTGCACTAGCAGTGTATTCCTGCCATGAAGCAAATAGGAATTACACAGATAAATTAGATTACTTTTTTAAGTGATAGTGTTTTTTAAACTACCCTGTTGCAAACAAAGCTATTTTTTGCAAGTGTCAATATAAAAGCCATCGTGGATACTTGTGTTAGAGACAGTTGAAATGATTTTAGGTCTACATCTTTATGAGCACCTACTAGTAACCTTAACTTTTAAAGATATGGAACAGAATTGCTACTCTACAATGACATTAATAAGGTAAAAGCGATCTTTTAGCTTGTAAAATTAGCAGCCATGTACTCGAAGTACACTCTTCACAGTTAATTTGTGTTAAATTATTCCAGAAAATATTTAAATAGGGATTTAGCAAGAAATGGTGAAGATACTAACATTTGTATGTTTATACTTTCTTTTTTAAAATATGATAACAGTGGAAGATATGAGTTATTTCTTATGTTCCCTACCACCTTAAAATATATGCTTAGACATACATTTACATATAATATCAATGAACACACACATAAACATACATAAATTTATATAGAAATTAGTTTTTTAAAAATCCAGCTGCCATGGTCTCACATTTTTATAAATTACTAATATTTTCTACCCTATCTGCACCAAGTTTCCTGACTAAAGATTGATTAAAAGTGATGTTGTCATGGAAAATTTCAACGTGTAAATTCTCTACTGATTTATGTTCCAGAATCTGATTTTCCTGTTTTTGTCTTGCTTCCTGTGCTCTGAGTGATAATCTCTAGAGATGTTTAAGAGAAGTTGCATAGGGTAGCTCATTAGCCTATGACATCTTGCCACCAACATAAATTTCTCTCATGAGATATAAGAAAAGGTGTCAGTGAACACTTTCTTTTTTGAGGCCAGTCAACAACATCAGTGTTCATTAAACAATTCTAAAATCTGTTGCTTCTATGTTAGCATCACAAGACTTTAACTTGTAAACTCAGCAGTTCCCTAAGTTAAATCACGTGTCAAGTGTAGTTGGCTTTAAACCCCAGAATTTTTAAGCACACAATACACATGACCTTTGTTTTTGGCAAATTTTGATTTGAAAACCGTTTTATTTTGTCAAGTAGTTTGTCTCTGCATTCAGACAACTCAAATTCAGGAATTATGAGTATAGTTTTACAGTTTCTCTGAAGTTACAAGATGCATTAAGGTGCCACCCTACCAAGTAAATTTGGAATTTTAATTCCTGTTCTATAACAAGACTTAACAAAAATAAAGCTTAAAATACAGTGTAGATCACTATCTTCTGATTGTGCATTTTAATATTAATCATAAGCAGGTTGAGACAAGTTAGCTTTAGAGTAGTTTTAAATTTCTAACCATCCATTCATGAGAAAAAGTTGTCAATCTGCACAATTTGATCTGACATGAATCCCTATAGAGAGAACAAACTTAATTTTATTTTTGAAAATTTAATTTTCCTGGCTACTAGTACTTCACTCTACCATTTACTGTCCAGATGGGATTCCTTTTTTTAGCCAAAAAAGTCTGCATATCACACTAATTTAAAGTCAGCTTGAAGCTACTATACTCTAAAATACATTTATCTGAAAATGGGGAAAAAAAAGTGAAGTGTAAAAAATTGTGTAAGAACTCAACTGGTAACACTCAAATGTACAATTTATGATTATAATTAAAGGTGACCCAAAATGTCATTTAGTACAAAAAAGGAAAAACTTACAATCATTTGAGATACAAAGCATATCTTTTTATTTTACAATCTCCCTAGCATTATATGTGTCTAAATAAAACAAGACCCATATTAAATTTTTTTAGTAACTTTTCTCAGTTCTTGTTTTTTTCAGATTAAATAATTATTATATATTAATTATAGAAAACTACGTAATACAGATAGCCAAATTGAATCTTATACAGAATTTTACTGAGTTTCAAAGAGGGTCTTTAATTTTTTTTTCCACTGTTTTTCATTTCCATTCATGCCTGCCCTCCATGGTTCCAGTACATAATACAACAGAAAAATATTTTTCTTTCTTTTTTCTTTTTGGCTGAAGTGAGAAGCTTTGGAAATTTCAAAAAATTAGTTCTCAAGAAATTTCCAGCTCAGTGTTTCCAATAGATGATTCTCGTGGTTAAAAGTCTGCACTTCTTGAGTGTTTTTCCTAATCAAAATGTAGCCATCTCAGTTTCTCTTCTGTCATTTGACCACTTAAAGAAATAATTTTTAAAAATTTGTTGTTTTTATTATGGAATAGTAAAATTTATATCTTTTGCATTTAATTTGAGTAAGTTAATTATTTCTAACCCTGCTTTAACAAAAGTAGTAAAGAAGCATGTCAGACTCATTTGAGCACAGAAAGAAAAACCAAGGAATTTAATCCCATCGTTAACATTAATACTCTTGGGAGCCTTGGACAAAAATGTAACCTCTCTGTCTCTTATTGTGGACTACCAATTGTAAGACTTACCCACATTATAGGGAACCCACAGGGATTTATTTTCTGTTGTGGGTGCTTCAAACACTTACTTACTAAATGTCTAAAACTGCTCCCTACACCGTGGAGCCTTGGGCACAGGTGAAGTAAAATGCTACTGACTGAATTACTTGTTGAACAAGAGAAGAATTCTGTTTCCTATTATACAGCCATCTCAATAAGCAGATCCGTTCTTATAAAATAGTCATAATCACCCCTGTTAACGGAAAATGCTTCTAATCATTTTATGACCACCATAAACACTACTCTCATGGGACCTATCCCTATTCAGGTTTTAACAGAGATGTAAAGAGTATGGAATGGACTGTTTTAGGAATATCTTAAGAATATTGGCCTCTGTGACAGCAATTTTATTATCACAGTGATCTTTTATCGCTACCTGCCAGTGAAATGGAGAATAGTTACCCAGAAGTATCAAGGCAGGCAATTTTAATTTTACCTTACTTTTCAACATGAGTGAGAGATATCTACTCTAATTGACATGTTCTAATGTAAAGAGATGCATAGAGAAAAAGAGAAAGCTTTGCATTATTTTCTTTTTAACTAAAGAAATGAAAATAGGTTAAGAGCTTGAAAAAAGTCAAGATAAAGAATTTCTAAAGAAAATACTTAGCCTTTGAG
Organism: Globicephala melas; assembly: GCF_963455315.2. Taxonomy (NCBI): domain Eukaryota; kingdom Metazoa; phylum Chordata; class Mammalia; order Artiodactyla; family Delphinidae; genus Globicephala; species Globicephala melas. Next base: position 54,039,643 of record NC_083319.1, on the reverse strand, counting down.
CACAAAGCTGTTTTTGAAAAGAGTGTTTTGTCTAAGATAAAAAAATTCCATAAGTATATTCACAACTGGTATATGTTGCTATAAGCAAAAATGTTTGAATGTTTTCATTTCCCAACAAAGTATCATAAGTATCTGGGAACAAAATAGCTTTAAAAGACAAGCCCATGATATAATATTTGGATTCTTTCAAAGTTAGGAATAATGTTAAATAAAGTCTTGTCAATGAGGATAATATAAGCTCTGTGCTATTTCACATGTTGTGCTTGCATGTTTTCCCTTATTCTAGCATAAAGATTAATGTTCTTTGGTATCTTTTTCGTTCTGCTTTTATTCTTTAACATTTAGGTGCCTTGACCCAAGCCATTCGAAATTTTGCAAAAAGCCTTGAAGGTTGGCTTTCCAATGCCATGAACAATATTCCACAGAGAATGATACAAACCAAGGTACACTTTTATGTCCTTGCTTTTTCTTTTGTGTTTAGGAAATCGTTATGAACTATGAATTTTAAATCTGTCCTATCAAATGATATTATGTAGAATATTAATATTATAATAAATTAAATCTTTTTAAATTGATTTTTGTATTTGTATTTTATAACCATGTGGTAAAGAACTTGCACAAGATATGTTGTTTGATGATGCTCTTTCCAGAGAGACTAGAGAAACATTTTAGATGTGGTGTATTTATCAGCCCTTTTCTAAAGTGTATATTTAAGATTGCTTAATTTCAGTTATTGAAAAGAACAGCCTAGGATGTTCAAATAGTTTCCATTTGAGTTTTAGAATTTTTAGGTCCCCTACTATACTCATTGTATTCCGAAATGTTCATGTAAATTAATAACCATTTGCTTTTCAGGATGTTTTGGTTTTTTAACAGTGGAGAATGCTTTTGTGAATCAAGTAATCATTTTTTTAAAATAAATTTATTTTATTTATTTAATTTTGGCTGCGTTGGGTCTTTGTTGCGGTGTGCAGGCTTTCTCTAGTTGCCGCGAGCAGGGGCTACTCTTTGTTGCAGTGCGCGGGCTTCTCATTGCCGTGGCTTCTCTTGTTGCGGAGCACGGGCTCTAGGTGCGTGGGCTTCAGTAGTTGTGGCTCGTGGGCTCTAGAGCACGGGCTCCGTAGTTGTGGTTGGCGGGCTCTAGAACATGGGCTCAGTAATTGTGGTGCATGGGCTTAGTTGCTCCACGGCATGTGGGATCTTCCTGCACCAGGGCTCGAACCCGTGTCCCCTACACTGGCAGGCGGATTCTTAACCACTGTGCCACCAGGGAAGCCCAAGTAATCATTTCTTAAAGAGAACAGTTATATCATAGTTGATGAGTATATTTCAGGAATGTGGATTATTTAGCTAGAGATATGAATTCTCCTCTCCACTTTGTCCCCTACTAACCATGTTACTTTAGGTTAATCTGTGAACATACATGACAGATTGGACTGATTCTGTCTAAACTTTGATAACAAAAATCACATTTGTGGCCTTTTGTCAGGGTCTGTATCTACTGTCAGATGCCAGCAATATGCCTTGGCTTTCAGTTTGAGAGTGTAATTGAAGCTCTTGTAGCTGACAAGTCTGTGATAGCACAAGTCTGCTTCAGCTTAAGGTTTGCAATAACACATTCTATCTCTAAAATGTATAGGACACATTTCATGAATATGCCCACCTTAGATTGTTGCTTTAGAGCTGTGCTGTCAATACAGTAGGGCTAACCACATGTGGCTATTTAAATTGTAAATTTAATTAAATTGCATTGAAATTTACTTCCTCAGTCACACTAGGTACATTTCAAGCGCACCTTAACCCATGTGGCTAGTAGTTACCATACTGGGTAACACATAAGTAGAGCGTTTCCATCATTGCAGAAAGCTCTCCATGGTAGTGCTTTTCTAGAGTGCCACGTTCAGGTGGGCAAATAAAAGAGGTGCTATTTGATTATGATGGTCAGAGGAATGTTTTCCAACTTGCAAAGTCAGTCATAGTTATAACAATACTTTCAAACAGCTAAAAGTACCTCCTGCCCCAGTGTCATCAAAGTGGATCTGGTAGCAATCCATCTGCAATATGGGCCATCTCACTGATCTCTAGAGTTGATTTGGGTGGTTTACCTTGGAGGAAGGTGCCTTCTGCTATTCCTCTCTCACGGACATGCAGCCTTTTTCCAACTGAGCATTTAATCAACAAAGATGATCTAGTGTGACAGTGGAAACAGCATAATGAGGTTGTGACTGAAAGTTATTATCAAAATGCCTGGATTCATATCCCACCACTGTACTGTAGTTTCTGTGTAACCTTGAGCAAGATCGTTAACCTCCCTAAGTCATAACATGTGTCTAATAGAATGTTTATGAGAATTGAGCAAGGTAATGTATGTTAGGCATTTAACACAGTGCCTGGCACGTGATATGTCCTTGATTAGTATAAACCACAGATGGGAAAATGTGAAATACTCTCTTTGGGGGTATGTGAACGTCCCCCAAGTTCCACATGGTCCTGAAGCATCTCACTATCAAGATAGAACATCCTTTGGCCTGTGGAACACCTTCTACTGCTCAGCCAACTGACTGTTCAATCAATTGCTTGTTATATACCCATAGTGATTTAATGTCATTCCTGTAAATATATTAAAGTCCTCATTAGATCTGCTATGCAAGTAACAAATTTTCATGAGATCATGAGATTTAGATATTTACCTAGACTTTTTCTTTGTTGTTAGCTTTGCTATCTTTCAATATAACCCAGTTTGTTCAGGGTTTCAGCAGGAAAAAAATGGTATATCCAAAGGGGAGAATAATTGAATAGAGTTTAAGGGTCTGTTTCTAAACATGTGAAAAGAGTTAAGAAAACCAAAGAGGAATGGTACAGCACCCCAGGACTAGCAAAATAGTGGGAAGCCTGCCCATCCCTAGGTCTGAAGGGGAAGGAAGTGATTATGGCATCAGATCTTCTCCTTCCTCCAGAACTGTGGCCTTACGAAGGAGAGGGCAAAGGTTGTGAGGGAATTAGTAGTTTGACTACTTTCTTCCATCCTTCAGTCTCCTACCAGTGCCTTTCATTGGCCAAACCCAACTGGAAGCCAAAGGGCAAGAGAGGCAGTTAATGTAATCTATTCAGTTTAGTCTTCCTGGGCACAGAGCAGAATGGAGAAGGCCGGAAAGTACATTTTGAAGGACAAATGGAGATTTTTCTGGATAGCCCTTTTACAGAAATTCAAATTCTGAAGAGTTGCTTGTATCCGATAAGTTTATTAGCTATGTATTTGCTAATAAAGTCTTTGAGTGTTCTTATTTCACCTCAGAATTACCCACTCCTATTTCACCTCTATAAAATAAAGGTAAAAAGAGTGAATCTTAATGACAGTGCTCTGAAAAGCATGTTTTTTAATCCAGTTTAAAAAGTGGGACTGGATAGTGTGGTTTTCCAAGTAAAAGGAAAAAAAATTTTATTTGCTTAGTTTGTAGTTGACTGTCGTACAGAGAATAAGAAATGAAAATCAACATTTCTCCTACTTGTTTCGACTAAATCATTTCTTGCTATGGATTAGTAGCTACTTGCAAGACTGGTTTAATTAATGGTGCACTCAGATGTCGAAAAATGTGGGAGTTTGTTTTAGCCTTGACCTCAGCCTACTCAAAAGGAAAGTAATACTTGGTTTAGAGGTTTAAATGCTATAATTTACAAGTAAGCTCTCTCACCAAATGAATTTGAAATAAATATCAGAGGGAAGCATTTAAAATTTGGCAAGGGAATAAAGATTTAAAGATTGCAGTGGTTTCTTTTACTGGAGGGGAAAAAAAAATCCCCACTTAATTGGATTTCTTTACAGGTTGCAGCTGTAAGTGCCTTTGCCCAGACTCTGCGAAGATACACGTCGCTCAATCACCTGGCCCAGGCAGCTCGTGCAGTGCTTCAGAACACTTCTCAGATCAACCAGATGCTCAATGACCTCAACCGTGTCGACTTTGCCAATGTCCAGGTACTCTGTTTTCTTTCAAAACGTGTCTTTTAATGAAAGGTATCCGATTTTTTCTTCTTAATTGGGATCATCATATTTCTTTTCAAAGTTACATCAATTCACAGGCACATCTAGATTCACAGTATCCTGAAAGAGGAGAGTTTTACTCAGCTACGGCTTTACTCCTCTGTTTTGCGGTTAAAGTCTGCTAATATTTATAGTGCTAGACAGCAACATATGTCACCAGGGTTTGCTGAATGATTAATAGAGTAATGATGACCACAGTCAGTGAAGTTTGGTAGGCAGGAGATGAAACGCTTTCATCTACTAGCTGTGGGGTCTTGGGCAAGTTCCTTAACTCTTCTGGGCTTTACTTTCTCCATTTTATAACACATATCTTAGATTACTGTTTACATATTTAGTAATATGTAAAGCCCATAGCACCATGACACGCACACGAGAAATTTGTTTTCAAAAGTGCCCCACCTTGGTTCATGCCCCGGTCCGGGAGGATCCCACGTGCCGCAGAGCGGCTGGGCCCGTGAGCCGTGGCCGCTGGGCCTGTGCGTCCGGAGCCTGTGCTCCGCAGCGGGAGAGGCCACAACAGTGAGAGGCCCGCATACTGCAAAAAAAAAAATAAAAAGTGCCCACCTTGAAACTCTATTTCAGAGTTTACTATAGGTACCTGGTAAATACTTGTTATTTGAAAAGAATTAGGTGTAACATATCTGACTGTTTTGATCATCCAAATGAAAGAATAATTTTTTAACCTAGTGATGAAACTACTCACTTGTACATCAAAGTACACGTAAAAAATAGCTACTTTAGGAATATTATTATGGAATCCCAACAAGTATTTTATTTCAGATACTAAAATAATGAAGCTAATTGTTACCAATGAAAAAAAATAGTCCATGGCTCACTCAAAGCAAAAGCAACAAAAGATATATAAATATTGAACATAATCAAAATTTTAAACTTCTGTGCTTCAAAAGAGACCATCAAGAAAATGAAATGACAACTTATAGTATTGAAAAAATGTTTGCAAATCATATATCTGATAAAAATTTATATCTAGACTATATAAAAAGAACTATTATAACCCAACAATGAAAAGACAACCTCGTTTAAAAAATGGGCATAGATCTAAATAGATATTTCTCCAAAGAAGATACACAGATGTCCAATAAAGTACCAGAAAACTCATTCAGCAGCCACCAGGGAAATACAGATTAAAACCACACTGAGGGGCTTCCCTGGTGGCGCAGTGGTTAAGAATCCACCTGCCAGTACAGGGGGCACAGGTTCGAGCCCTGGTCCAGGAAGATCCCACATGCCACACAGCAGCTAAGTCCGTGTGCCACAACTACTGAGCCTGTTCTATAGAGCCCGCGAGCCACAACTACTGAAGCCTGTGTGCCTAGAGCCTCTGCTCTCAACAAGAGAAGCCATCGCAATGAGAAGCCCGCGCACTGCAACGAAGAGTAGCCCCCGCTCACTGCAACTAGAGAAAGCCCATGCACAGCAACGAAGACCCAAGGCAGCCAATAAATTAATTAATTAATTAAATCTATAAAAAACCCCGAGATACCACTTCACACACACTAAAATGGGTATTATCAAAAAATAAAATGGGTATTATCAAAAAGACAAATAATAGGGCTTCACTGGTAGCACAGTGGTTGAGAGTCCACCTGCTGATGCCGGGGACACGGGTTTGTGCCCTGGTCCGGGAGGATCCCACGTGCCGCGGAGCGGCTGGGCCCGTGGGCCATGGCCGCTGAACCTGCGCGTCCGGAGTCTGTGCTCTGCAGCGGGAGAGGCCACAACAGTGAGAGGCCCGCGTACCACAAAAAAAAAAAACCAAAAGACAAATAATAACAAGTGTTGGTGAGGGTGTGCATAAATTGGAACCCTTATACACTAGTGATTGGAATGCAAAATGCTGCAGCCACTTTGGAAAACAGTATGGCAGTTCCTCAAAAGGTTAAACCTAGAGTTACCATATGATTTGGCAGTTTCACTGCTAAGTACATACCAAGAAAAATGAAAACATGTCCACCTAAAAACTTGTTCATGCGTGTTCCAGCAGCGTTATTCATATTAGCCACATAAAAGTAGAAACAACTCAAATGTCCATTAACTGATGACTATGTGAACAAAATGTGATATTCCACACAATGGAATATTATCGGGCAATAAAAAGATGAAGTTCTGATACATGCCACAACAGAGATGAACATTATGCTAAGCAAAAGAAACCAGATACAAAGGACCATACATTGCATGATTCCATTTATATGAAATGTGCAGAACAAATACATGTATAGAGACAAAAAGTAAATTAGTAGTTGCCTAGGTCCTGTAGACTGGTGGGATTGGGAGGTGATAGATAAGGAGTAGTATGGGGTTTCTTCTTGGAGAAATGAATACATTCTAAAATTGATTGTGATGATAGAGGCACTACTCTGAATATACTGAAAGAAGCCATTGAATTATATACTTTAAATGAATGAATTGTTCGCTCTGTGAATTATGTCTCAATAAAACTGTTTTAAAAAACAATATCGTTGCTTAAAGATAACTAATTATTACTCCATTTCCTACAAAGTTTAATCTACAATTCTGGACTAGTTTTATCATTTAAAATATATCAAAAAGTAATATTTGGGTTTGATTTATTTTAGGGTGTCGTTAATTAGTTAAGTTCATTCTGACTTTCATGAATTGAGTTTAAACTTCTAATGTGTATAGTTTTTCTTAGATCTACATAAATATTTTTATATATACAAGCACACATACGCACACACGTGCAAATATGTAAGCTCCACAAGAACAAACTGTCTCACGTTTACAAATCCATTAACTTTACATATTTCAGTGGAATTTACATTAACTGATTTTAGTGGGAATATTAAGAGTTCATATATTTTTGCCTTAAAATGTATACTGTTATGTTTTTTTCAAATCTTCATTCAGAAAAGTTATGTTTAAAAGTACTTTAAGAAGAGTAGAAATGGTAAGGCAACTTCTAGTTTCAAAAAGTAATTTAAGTTTAATAACCGAAAATATATTTAAGAATTATTCCTAATAATATCTGAGAAAGATTTAAAATTTTCTGTTTTAACATTATTTTCATTCGTATAGTTGTGTGTCTGAACCCTATGAAGTATGTATAGAAATGAGTTCTTCCTGGTTATAAACGCCAGCCTTGGCAACATTATTGCATATAAATGGTCAGTTATACATCTATACTACTACTCATCCCCCACTCACTGACTTTGAGGTTACCTTTTCCCTTCCTTTATTCTCAGCTACCAAGTTTTTCTGGGTCCGCATGACAGTTATTAGTGCTGAAACCTGTGTGCTTAAGTATCTGTCCTCTAAGACCTCCTTCCTTTCGTTAGAGGACCATGAGCGCAGTGGTGTGCCCTCCATTTCCCCCTACATTTCACCTCTCACAACTCTGTTCATTTTCATATGTAATCTCTTTCTCAGGTTAGCATATTTTATCTTTAACTCCTTTCTTTCCTCTTCTGTTCCACATTTTACCTGGTTTTCAGTCTCCTGCCTCCCATTCCACCTTCATCACCCTCTCCTGTTCATTTGGAAGTCCCTGCCCCTACGAGATTAACCTCAGTTAAGACTGACACCCTAAGACATATAGGGTGATGCTCTTGTAATAAGGGAACTTTAATTTAAAACAATGAAATCACATGTAAGTGTCAATATTTTAATGCTCTAAGAGCTTAAGTTTCTTTCAGGATATCCATAAATCTCTTTCATTACTTCATTCTTCTTTAATTAAATCTTTAACTCATGCATTCAGGATAATTTTCCTATTGCCGTATAATTGGTTTTCTGTTTTAATTAACTGATAGCATTACAATAGTATTGCTTTAGAATTGTTTTGTGTAAATGGATAGTTTTCCAAATACAGTATGGGCTAAATATACTTGGGTTGGTTGACCTGATAACCTAACTTTTGCATATACTTGCGTTTCTGTATTTAAAAGACATTCTGATTTTGAAGCTACTGCCTCCTTATCATCTTGGAGATAATTTATTTCCAACTTAAAAATATCTTTAATTTTCATCCTTACCTTTTTCCACTATAGAACTGAAATATCCAAATTCCTTCACAGGAATATACTTCACAGGAGTAATTACAGTGTACTCTATTGTTAGTATATTTTCAATCTTAAGAGTAGTAAAATGAAATATAATATAAAGTAGTTTGAAAAGTCAGAATAATGTCCTATGGCTTTATTTCTCTAAGTTTAGTTTTAGATTATCATTATCTCTTGGCAAGAACTAACTTCCTAGGAAGCAGTGAGTTTGAATTTATGTTAAGAAATGAAATTAAATTCTTCCAAGGATACCAGTAAGTTCCTCCTGCCTCTTACCAATGCACAAAAAAATCTTCCACAGTGGGTATAGAGTTTCAGTTTTGCAAGATGAAAAAGAGACCTATTGCACAGTAATGAGCATATAGTAAACACTCCTATAGTGTACACTTCAAAATGGTTAAGATGATAAGTTTTATGTTATGTGTTTTTTACCACAATAAAAAAAATGCTTAGCCATTAATGAAAAAACGAAAACAACCTCCCCTATCCTTTCTTGAGACATAAATTCTTCCCTGGGTGCTCTTCTGGACTCCTAAATTGATATAAAAGTTCTGGTAGTCATTTAACAGTGTATTTTGAAAAACCTATTACATAGAAAAAAGTACGAAAGTAAGCAAAGATGTAGTTACTAGATTGCTAATTCCAGCATTTTTCCTAATAGTAAGAAATTGGAATGACCATAAATGTGTAACTGTATGGAATTGGTTTTGTAAATAATGGAATATTTATGCATTGAAGCAAATTCCATCACTGAACAATAAATATAGCTCCTCATTTGCCTATACGGAAAGTCATTTATCATATATATTGAAGTGAAACTAAGCAAAATATCAAGTAAAATGTCTAATATGAGCCTCTTTTAAAATAACATATGTACGTAAGCATACATGCATATGTATATACTACATGTGAACAGTTTGAAAGTTATTAGCATGTTGTAGTTATCTCTTAATGTTGGCATTTTAGATATTCTTAATATTTTGTTCCTTTTTGTTTATTTGTATTTTCAATTTTTAATAATCATTGTGGTGTACTTAAAATACTTAAAAGTGATATTTAGAAGGTAAAATCGGAAAGACTATTACTAATTAGATAAGAGAAAGAAGGATAATAGATGGTATCATCAGCTGGGAATGTAGAAGAAACCCTAGGTTTCCCTGAAGAAATAAAATGAATTGAGTTTGGGCATTTTATATTTGAAGTACCTCCCAGTTGAAATGTCTCTTAAATAAGGTAAAGTCTGTAGGACCAGGAGAGGTGCTGGAACCAGAGGGTGGAGATTAGGGGTTTATTTAGTTGAAATGGTTGATTTGAATAAATGTGTCCTCTGAGAACAGATAGATTGAAAGCTATAGACACTTTTCAGAAAAATACATACATATTCACAATGTTTTAGACATAGAATCAGGACCTTCACAGACACCCCTCCACAGAAATCTATTGTGAAAATATTATCTAGACACAGTGAACCCAGTTTAAAAATTCTTGTCACATTTCATTTCTCTAATGTTATGCTTGGGGAAAATGAGGCCCACGCAGATTAAATGAATTGCTTGAAGTCAGTTTAGCTGATTCAGGCCCTATGTTATCATCCATGTCCTTACTCAAATATTATATTACCAAATAATTGTATTCTGACCTTAAGAGTATAGTATTTTTTTAATGTTAAAATACAACATAGCACTAGAAACATTGTAAAACTTATGGCAGCCATTGAAAATTAACTTTAGAAGTTCCTGTTTTCATTGCTGTTACCAAACATGAAACTTTCCTGTCAGAACCAGAAGGAAAACTATAGTGATCAAATTTCTTGGCAGGTAGCCTTCCTACATTTTCTCAAAAGTATTTTTGTTGTTGTTGTTTTCGGTTCTGTGAATTAATTTGCATTCATAGCCTTGCCTCTGTAGCCCTTGAGACTTCAGTTTCTTATCCATAAAACTCATATAGCATATACTTCTACCTTGTATCATTCAGTGTTTGTTTTTGTTTTAATCCTGAGGGACCACTTTTGGCCAATTGAATCTATTTATCCATCTGATTTACGCTAAATCTTTTCAAATGAATTGGCTTTAAAGTTTTATCTGATTGGGAGAAAAAAGAGAGGGAGTAAAAACTAAAGAAAGACGCCTCATACTGTAGGTTCAGGCTCCTGTTTTTCTTAAGTAATCATATATTTTAGTCTTTCACACAGACTAGTTAATGTAGAAAAACCAAGTCATACTTTTATGTCACATCACTTTTTCATGCACAAAGGCGATGTTAGTTTCCTTAATAACTGACAAGTAGTCCTTCATTTTCTTAATTCATTTAATTGTTTTACGCTTTCAATATAATTTGCCATTTATGCCTATGGTTTGTGTGCTGACACTCAATGAAAAGGTGCTGAGTTGAACTTTTTCTTTGCTTTCTGTGTACTGTCCCAGGAGCAGGCTTCCTGGGTATGTCAGTGTGATGACAACATGGTTCAGAGACTAGAAACAGACTTCAAGATGACTCTTCAGCAGCAGAGCACCCTGGAGCAGTGGGCTGCATGGCTTGACAATGTGATGATGCAAGCACTGAAACCCTATGAAGGAAGACCCAGTTTTCCTAAAGCTGCCAGGCAGTTTCTGCTAAAATGGTCTTTCTACAGGTATCGTCTCAATTTTTCCTATTCTGCAATTATGTATGTACATGCTTCTCAGAAAAAAAGCAAAGAAAGGAAGACTTTAGTTTGCAGAAACTCTGTGTTGTGATTATCTTCAACCCAACTCATGACTACAGCATCATGGAATTGTACCAGGAAGCTTATGGAAATAAAATTCCTGCTAGGAAAAGAAAGGCTCTTATTCAAAGCCCTAGAAGTTCTCAGATGGGAACATCTGAGATCCCAGTCTAGATAAGATGTTTAGCAACAGTCAAAAAAGGACTACAGTCCTCCTTCTCGCAAACGTGTATTATTTAGTCTTCTTTCTTGAGCCCTTACCACCACTCTTCTTCTCTAGTTCAGGGATTCTCAAACTGTGGTTCGCTAGACCAGTAGCATCACTATTGCTTGGAAACACATTAGAAATGCATATTTTCAGACGCCTCCCCAAAATGTACCTGAATCAGAAACTGCAGAGGGGAGGCCCAGCAATCTGTGCTTTTTAAAGTATCGTCCACGCAGTTCAGATGCATACTCAGAACCACCTAGTTAATTTCTTAATTTGATCAATTACAGTTGTTTTCAAACCTAGCTGCACCTCAGAATTAGTGGAAAGAAGAGCAAAACAAAACTCCTAGGTATCTCCCAAGAACTACTGAATCAAAGTCGTGGTGGTTAGAAAGTAGTGATTAGGAGTAGGGATAATCAGAAATTTTTTTTTTCAAAACGCTTACTCCTGGTGATTCTAATGCGTAGCCAGTTTAATATCGAATAATCTAGTAATACAAAATGAATCACTTTTTGACTAAAAGGATATATATATATATATATATGTGTGTGTGTGTGTGTAAATGTATGTTTTTCTAGACATAGAAGAACCCCAGCAGAGAAAGATTACTTGATATATAATATCAACTGTTGGGGTGAACCATTGACCATAGGTCTACACCAGGGGTTAAAAAACAGAACCTGTGTGAGTTGGCATATATACTATATATATGACATAGGATGGAATTGACAGAGTTCCATTTCTTAAGCTAAGTTACGTAAGTCGTATTTTTGACCCCGGAATTTATTCTTGTGATGGGAGTTCATTTCTTTGCTTCTTTAGATAATGGTGGCCTCACTGGCTCGGGCCGAAAAGCCATGTCTACTTTGAGGTTTAGGCAGTCCCTAATTTAGTTCCTGTGCAACCATGCACACATCAAAGTAGTGACTACAGGACATACCACTGACTGTGGCTGTGAGTACCCTATGGTCATCATCTTGACCTCAGTGGTGAGTCCAAAGCAGTTGTGAGGAGAGAAGGTATAGAAAGAAGTAGCAGAGTTTAGAGACTAGTAGAAATTCTGAACCCAGTAAGCCCAAATTACAGGATTTCCATCTTGTTTTGACCACCTTGATAAAGATGGAACCAGAGATCTTTTAATTATGATGGTAGTTGCTTGGTTTTTATTGTGACTTATTTCTTTCTCAACTGATTTGGTCCAATTCTTATTTCTTAAACTGAAGTAGAGGTGTAGATTCGCTGTATATGTTTAATTAGGAGTTAAATTATCCTTACATCCTGAAAACCGTTTTCTAGTGTCTAGCCCAGGGTTAAATGCAGTGAAAGAAAGTCTACCAGTTTTGTGTTGTTGTTTTGTTTTTGTTTTGGGGACGGAATAATTCCACAGTTCTGTCTCTCATATATTTAGTGCTTTTAGTCCGTATGATTTGAAAAGCACCTTATTATGGTGCTGTCTAACTCTGTGACCCACAGATATGCTTCATTAAAGCCAGTCCTAGGTTTAGATCTGGGTGTCAGTGAGCAATGTGTTGATGATATGAGTTTTCCTTTGATATATGGGGAAGATTTGGAAAACATTATCACAGTATTCTCAAAGTAGATGTAGAAATAGTAGTATTAATAGTAGAATTCAAAATTTTAATTTGGGAACATTTCTTAAGATTTCAGATATTTTCCCATTTGCTTGCAAGTTGATTTCATCCATTTTTTTCCCTCAGAAAATCATATAGATGGTATATGTGCTTCATGAATGATGAAACAGAAGTTATACTAGCTGTTGTTCCAAAACCTATATGACCAAAAGCAGAGTGCATCCTCTATATCAGAAAAAATCAAGGGTTTTTTTTTTCTTCTTACTGCTTTCTTATGTCATTACATCAGACTTGCCCTTACTCCTTCCTGAGGACTTTTTTTTCTATGTTTAGTTGATATCATTTTAGAAATACACTCCTGGAGCCTTTGTCTCCACAGAGATTTGTTGCAGGTATCTTGACAGAAAATTACTTACTTGTATTTCTTGTTATCTGCAGATATACAAACCCAGTAGATCATCACTTGCCTGCCCTCTGTCCTCCCTCAGTTGGGGATAGTTGGCTTGTTATTGTTAGGCACTATTATGGTTATTATTTTCATTTCAAGAAGTCTTGAAGGCGTATACTTCAGGGCCACAGAAGGAAAGGCATATTCAGACAGATGCATACCTCCTGCTGGTAGGCGAGGTCAATAACTTAGAAACTTAAGAGCCTCTAAAATCTGACCTTTTTTTACCAAGGCATAAGAACATATTGAGTAATGAAAACTGCATTCACAAACAGAAGCAGAATTACAGAGTATTTTTTTTAATGTTTTTGGCTTTTTTAATAAGATTTGGCAAAAAAAAAAAAAGAATTTGGCAGTCACATATGTCAACCCTTCATTTTCTGAAGTTGATTAATCTCATAATTTCTAAAATTCTGTGTATATATTTATATGCATACAAATAAAGAAATGGACTGGCAGAGAATCATGATAGCAGCAGTTGACATGTTGCTGCAGACACCCTCTGCTCCAAACGGGGGTCTCTCCTTGCCTAACCTGGCTTTAAATGACTACTGCTGGCTCCCTGAGAGGTGGAAAAAATATCACCACCTTTCTTGGGCAGAAATGTAGAAGTTAAGTGGGCCATTTCTCAGCTTGTGTGTTTTGTGGATAACGGAACACAGAATTCCTCAGGGTCACCCTGAGGGTCAACCAAGTATCCCATTTTTAAAAATGAAATTTATAGCTTCGATACAGTGACTTGAAAGGGGGCACAGAGAACCTAGTTTGCCTACAATTGAACAATATATAAATCTTCCAAAAAGTAATACTCTCAGAATCAGCTATAAGCACTGTTTGAGAAGAGAGTTCACGGTACGGGGGAGGGGGTGGTCACAGGTGCGACGTTCTCATCTTTCTTCTTTGGAAGGGTGTGATGTATCCCCAAATACATAAAGAGGTGGATTGAGTATCATGTGTTTGGGGATATGTTTCATTTTCCACACCATGAGTTATAAAGATAAATACACAAAGGTATTTCTCATCCATTATAAAATAATTAACATTTATAACTCTGATTTTAAAAGGAGTTGAATTCATGGTAACTTAGCAACATGAAATTCAGTGGAGTCAATTTTGCAGCATATCTTACAGAAGTCTGAATCAGACAATAGGTTTCCAATTAAACTGTTAATTGTGTCATTTGATACTTGGCTTGTAGGGCAGAAGCCCAACACAGAGAGCATGAAGCAGACATAGCATTAATAATATAATTCAACTGATTCTTTTCTAAACATATGACAATAATTTCTTAACATGCTTATCAGTATTTTTAAAAATAACTAGGTATTATAACTGAAGGTCAGCACCCCTTTTTTTTCTAATTTTCCAACAGAATTTCCTATTACATGTGTACTTTATGCTGAAATACGGTGATTGCCCAGTTGTCAAATAGAATCCAAAAGCCTTAGCATGGCCTATAAGACCCTACATGGTCCAGCTGCTAGTGACCTCCAGGTCCCACCGTGTATTCTCTTTGCTCACGTCCTCCAGCCACACTAGCCTCTGGGCTGTCCTTGGAATAAAACAAACATAGTTCTGCCTCAGTCTCTGTATTTGCTCTCCTTTCTGCCAGGAAAGCTCACATGTTCACACGGCTCACTCCTTCACTTCAGTCTCGGTTCTGCTCAAGATATCACCTCTTCAAAAAGAGTTTTCCTGACACCCTAACTTAAAGTGCCGGCACCCATCACTCGCCAATCTCTTAACGTGACTTATTGTTTTTCATAGGGTTTAATCACTACCTAACTTTGTATTTTATACCTACTCTGTTTTTATCAACTGTCTGTCCTACTAGAATGTGAGCTCTGTTGAAGCCAAATTTTTGTCTGACTTGCTCTAGAACAAGACCCTGGCACAGAGTAGGAACACAATAAATAGCTATTGAATGAATTAATATGAATTCTCTTGGAATAAAAGAATTGACTTTGCATTTTGTTTAATAATATCAGAAAGCTACTCAGTATGTATATTCTTCTTAGTCATTTACATTATTTTAAGGGAAATATAAAGCCCTAAAAGTTGAATTTTGAAATATATATATAATTCATTCTATATCTGTGATATTTATCCCTGCAAAGATTTATTGACATTCAACCGGCCCACGATTCTTCTGTGTTACAATGAATATCTTCTTTTTAAAATAAACAATTTTTGGATTATGAAATTAGTATATACTCACTTTAGAAAATCTGGGAAATACAAATACTATAAAAAGAATAAACTTAAATCATCCATAATTTTACTACCCAGAAATAACTACTGGTAAAATGTTTTCTTTCAGTGTTATATAAAATTGAGATCCAGTTGTTTATCAGAGTTTATTATCTGTATTTTTCCCTTAACATTTTTCATTTAACATTATACCTTAAGCATATCTTAAGAAACATAATTTTTAATGTCCTCACAATATTTCATTTTGTGTATGTCTCATACATAATTTAAACATCCTGTTTGTCTCTTATTCTTGAGTATTTAGGTGGTTTTTGGTCTTGTGATACAATTATAAAAAATACTGTAACGATTATCTTTGTATAAAGTTGCACATTTATCTTCAGATAAATTGAAATAAATTTGTACTTTTTAAGGTGACTAATACTATTTTAGTGAAGTGTGCTATCTCGATGCTTATAATAAAGTATTAAACATTCCCATTTATTTAGGGATAGGATTTTTTTAAGAATTATATTGATAGTTTCTATGTTAAATGGGCTCATATTATACTTTTTAGTTCTTGCACTTAACATTATATCATTGACATCTTTCCAAGTTACTGCCTATATGTGTACTCTCCCTCATTTCTTTAAACTTTTATATAAATTTACATATATGAATGAACCATTTTTTTTTGCTTAGTATCCTACAAATGGATATTTAGTGTTGCCCCCTATTTTCTCACCAGTATAAATATTGCTGCAATTAAAACTATCTTTGCTTATTTGTGTAAATTTCTAGAATTAGAACTGCTAGGTGATCACACCAGTCAGAATGGCCATCATCAAAAAATCTACAAACAGTAAATGCTGGAGAGGGTGTGGAGAAAAGGGAAGCCTCATACACTGTTGGTGGGAATGTAAATTGATACAGCCACTATGGCAAACAGTATGGAGGTTCCTTAAAGAAACTGAAAATAGAACTACCATATGACCCAGCAATCCCACTACTGGGCATATACCCAGAGAAAACCATAATTCAAAAAAACACATGCACCCCAATGTTCATAGTAGCACTATTTACAATAGTCAGGACATGGAAGCAACCTAAGTGTCCATCGACAGAGGAATGGATAAAGAAGATGTGGTATATATATATATATATATACACATATATATGCACAATGGAATATTACTCAGCCATAAAAAGGAATGAAATTGGATCATTTGTAGAGACGTGAATGGATCTAGAGAGTGTCCTAGAGATTGTTCATACAGAGTGAAGTGAGAAAGAGAAAAGCAAATATTGTATAATAACGCATATATGTGGAATCTAGAAAAATGATATAGATGATCTTAGTTGCAAAGCAGAAATAGAGAAACAGACGTAGAGAACAAATGTATGGATACCAAGAGGGAATGGGGTGGGGTGGGAGGAATTGGGAGACTGGGATTGACACATATACATTATTGATGCTATGTATAAAATGGATAACTGATGGGAACATGCTGTATAGCACAGGGAACTCACCTAGTGCACTGTGATAACCTAAATGGGAGGGAAGTCTAAAAGGGAGGGGATATCTGTACGTGTATGTCCCATTCGTTTTGTTGTTCAGTGGAGGCTAACACAGCTTTGTAAAGCAACGCTGCTCAGCCATAAAAAGGAACGAAATTGAATTATTTGTAATGAGGTGGATGGACCTAGAGGCTGTCATACAGAGTGAAGTAAGTCAGAAAGAGAAAAACAACATATGCTAACACATATATATGGAATCTAAAAAAAAAAAAAAAGGTTCTGATGGACCTAGGGGCAGGACAGGAATAAAGACTCAGATGTAGAGAATGGACTTGAGGAGATGGGCAGGGGGGAAGGGTAAACTGGAACAAAGTGAGAGGGTAGCATTGACATGTATACACTACCAAAGGTAAAATGGATAGCTACTGGGAAGCACAGGGAGATCAGCTCTGTGCTTTGTGACCACCTAGAGGGGTGGGATAGGGAGGGTGGGAGGGAGACGCAAGAGGGAGGGGATATGGGGATATATGTATACATATAGCTGATTCACTTTGTTATAAAGCAGAAACTAATACACCATTGTAAAGCAATTAAACTCCAATCAAGATGTTAAAAAAAAAAAAAACAGCATTGTCAGAGAGAGAGCCTGCTTGTATTTTGTAAAAACAACAACTAGAAAACACTACTAGGTGAAAGCATTTGTGCATTTTTAGTTTCGACATGTGTTGCCAAATTTCCCTTCATAAATGTTTTGTGAATTTATGCTTGTAGAAACAGCAAATGAGAGTTCTTTCCCCATACCCTCTCCAACACTGATCTTTTAATGTCTTATAGTATAATAGGTGATATATGGTATCTTACCTTTAATTTACATTTCTTTTAATTTTGAATAAGATTAGTCACATTTTTGTATACTTGTTAGCCATTAGTCTTCTCCAGGCTGTATTTTAAATAGCTGCTGTCTTTCTTCAGCAAGAGATGTGTACTTAGGCGTGAATATTCCACCCCATATTATTTAATTTTTCAAAATTATTTACTTCACATGATCAAATTTGGATATATGTAAAAATGTTAGGCAACTTTTTATTGTTATTTTTATGTTGTTTTTGCTTTTGCTTTTTAAAGTAGAGGATTCTCTGCCTGTTAAAATTTGTTCCATAGGAAAATAAAGTTTAATTTCAATGGCTATTAAATTTATAATAATTATTTTTATGAATAGGTGATGTGTTACTGAGTTTTGGGAAAAGCATGCATCGAATTATAACAGAATTTTGTCATTATATCCTTGACATATAAGTGAAAGTGTTAATTTATTTTTAGTGATTCTCTTATAGAGTTCCAAACTTAAGGTATTCATTAAAGTATTTGACTCTAAGGAATCATTCACCAGTACTACTTTTTATGATAATGAGTATATTATTAACTCCAACATATGGAATAGTATAGTAATAGGTAGTTTTGCTTAAGGTTTCACATACATTATCTCATTTGACTCTCAGGCTAATCTTGAACCTTT
Source organism: Globicephala melas (assembly GCF_963455315.2). NCBI lineage: Eukaryota > Metazoa > Chordata > Mammalia > Artiodactyla > Delphinidae > Globicephala > Globicephala melas. The sequence goes on along the minus strand of NC_083319.1, from coordinate 54,021,382 downwards.
AAATGTTAAATGACATACTCACAATCAAGATCACATGGTGGTTAACATGGATCTAACTCCAAACCCATGCTTTTTTTCTGTTTAGTAAATAGATCCACAGAATGAGAGACATCTGCCATCATCATATAGTAACACCTGTTCTTGCTGTCGTAGCCAAATGAGAGTCAGAAGCTCAGCTCCTCCTGTTTTGTGTATTAGGATCATAATCACTTATATTTGAGTCTTGTTCTATTCATTCATAAGTCTATTTCACAACCTTTAACACATTTTGTCCTTGAAATCGTCACGCAAATTAGGTAAGACCAAAAGTACTGCTTTCACTTTCACCCAAAAGGAAAAACACTCTCATGGAAATGATTTTTTTTTTGAGATTGATAGTGAATTAATGAAGAGCCAGGATCAGAATCCAGGGCTTTAGAGTTTTAGATGTACAAGGATGATCTGTCACTTGCCAAGTTGAATGTGTAGAATTTGATATATTACTAGCCTCTATATAAATAAGGTTGAAAATGAAACAGAAATGTAGTCTTCTGTTTTTCCATCTGTCTGGCATTTTACAATTCTTCATTGCAAAATAAGGCCTAGGAATATCAGCCCATACATTTGTGAGATTCTATCTCCTCCTCCTATCAGAGAATATAATGCCTGTTTTAGTTTGCATAGGACAGAAATCTCTAGAAAAGGACACTAAATGAAAGTGAGGAGAAACACACACACACACACACACACACACACACACACACACACACACACACACACACACACATCCTACCCTGACTCTAAGATAGAAATATTAAAGAGATTTGAAGTGCATGGACAAGCTTAATAATTGACATGTCTTCAATGAGGCCAAAATTTTATTTTGATTCACTTCCATTTTGAGTATAATAGAGTGTATTGTTAGTATTTTATTAATAATATGGTTCAGATTTTGGTATTTTATAAATTAAACATTCATATTTTTCAAAGTTATGCATTTCTTAATTGATTTTATTATGCTATTTCTAATGGAAAGATCACCTTAATTTAATTTAATGGAAATCAGTAAGGACCTAGAGTCACTTAATAAATTTACCTTCCAACAGAACTTGCAGGGATCCCTGTACATAACCGCCTACATTCTACATTGCCACATTTGGGAGCATTGCTTAGTGTGTATATATATATATATATATATATATATATATACACACACACATACTTTTTTAAAGATAAATTTATTTATTTTTGGCTGTGTTGGGTCTTCGTTGCTGTACTTGGGCTTTCTCTAGTTGTGGTGAGCGGGGGCTACTCTTCGTTGCAGTGTGCGGACTCCTCACTGCAGTGGCTTCTCATTGCGGAGCATGGGCTCTAGGCAAACGGTCTTCAGTAGTTGTGGCTCACAGGCTCTAGAGCGCAGGCTCAGTAGTTGTGGCTCATGGGCTTAGTTGCTCCGAGGCATGTAGGATCTTCCTGGACCAGGGACAGAACCCATGTCCCCTGCATTGGCAGGCGGATTCCTTACCACTGCCCCACCAGGGAAGTCCCTGCTTAGTATATTTTGTAAACTTGGTCAAATACATGTTTTTCTCACAGCGTACCCCAGAGGTTGTTATCATTGAGAGATACTGACACAGTGTTTACGCGTCATCAATAAGACCTTCACTTTGAGTTGCTTTTTCTTATGGTGATGATTTGTCAGCCTTCCAAAAATATTTTTTATTCAATTCTGACCCCTTTGTGAATTTAATAGAATCAAAAGACTTGCCTATGACAGTAAAATGGTTTTTCCCAGTTAATAGTTGTCTAGCTCTAATAAGGATCTAGTCAAGTTTCAGTGAAGATGACCTATTTACCACTCTGTTTGAAAGAGTTGAGCCAACTGCTTTCAGTAGTGAAATTATTCCATGGCAGGTTGTGTGCTATACCAATCTTTTAGACCTCTAACTTCTTTTAAGAGGAAAATTAGATTGAACTCTAATCCTGCTCACTAACAATGGCTGCATATGTGTCTTTTCTCTTGGAACAGCTCAATGGTTATTCGGGACTTAACCCTACGCAGTGCTGCTAGCTTTGGCTCCTTCCACCTGATCCGTCTGCTCTACGACGAGTATATGTTCTACTTAGTAGAACATCGTGTTGCTCAGGCAACAGGAGAGACACCCATAGCGGTCATGGGTGAGGTAAGAGAGGCTAAAAGAGCTATGACCCACAGGGCTTTCTAAAAAGATCTGAATTTTATTTTAATCTAAATGTATTAATCGTTGAAGCAATGGTTCCTAACCAATGAGTTTTGGACCCCAGAGGGCCTGTGTGGTTATTTCAGGGGGTCCTTAAATCCCTCTGTTCATACATATTTTCTTAGTCAAAGGTTCTAAAACTGTCGATTATATCATGTGAAAGTACATGGAATATTTAAATATGCTATAAAGGTGTCTATGTAAAAGAAAATCTTGAGAATCACTGAACTTTAAAAAATCCTTAATATTACTCAGCCATAAAAGAGAATGAAATAATGCTATTTGCAGCAACAGGGATGCACCTAGAAATTACCATACCAAGTGAAGTTAAGTCAGAGAAAGACATATTATATGATATCACTTATATGTGGAATCTAAAAAAAATAGTACAAATGAATTTATTTACAAAACAGAAACAGACTCACAGACATAGAAAACAAACTTATGGTTACCAAAGGGAAAGCAGGGGTGGGATAAATTGGGGGGTATGGGATTAACAGATGCACACTACCATATATAAAATAGATAAGCAACAAGGTTTTACTGTATATAGCACAGAGAACTTGATCCAGTATCTTGTAATAAACTGTATGGAAAAGAAATGAAAAAAAGTTTATAGATATATACATATATAAATATATGTATAACCGAATCACTTTGTTGTATGCCTGAAACTAACACAATATTGTAAATTAGCTATGCTTCAATTAAAAAAAAATCCTTATTGACTGGAAAATAAGAAAGATTGATGCTTCTAATAAGGCTAAGGGCTAGGAACTCAGAGGAAAAAGTTAAATATGTGTTTTGTAGACTCTTTTTCCAAGTGCTCAAGAACAAAATGAAGGATAATAACAATGATGATGAAACTGATAGCTAACATTTTGGGGGCACTTACTATGTGCCAAACACAGTCCTAAGTCCCTTATGTATAATAAAGCATTTAACACATACAACAACTCTTTGAGATAGGTGCTACGTTATCCTGTTTACAGATGAGAATCTGAGGTTCAGGAAGAAAGCTAAGACACAGAGAGATTAAAGGGTTACATAGCTAGCAGACAGTGGAGACCTGTTTTGAATATTCAGTCTGATTTTCATACCCATGCTCCTAATCACTAAAGGTGTAGGAAAAAAATTCTCTTCCTCTTAATTTCTGGATAGTGTCAAAATGTATTTTCAACATGTCGTAAAGCTAAAATGCTAAAGTTAATATACACAAGGGCTGGTTAATATAATGAGGGATAGAGGCACCTGCACAAACAATTCAGCCCTGGCTCACTTTGTTGTATTGAACTGGGTTTTGATTGAATCCAGATTTTGCTGGATTATGCCAGGTTAGGCAATGTTACATACTACTGCCCAAAGCAGTCAAGAAGACATGTTCATTTTAAGCTATGTGTGTGTGCTTATTTAAATTAAAAAAGTAAAAATAAATATTAGATGCTTTTCCTAGTTTAATAAATATGATGATAAAGGTATAAATTTAAAAATATATTAAAATACCTCAAGGACCTTTATAAGTATTCTAATATAAATAAAATACATGTGACTTTTATTCAGAAAGTTGGTTAAAATATTCTTCTTTCCCTCTTTAAAATCCCTTGCTGTATGCTGATCTATATGTGTTTGTATGTTTCTTAATGATGATTGTGCCTAAGTGATGCCAATTATGTGTATGTGAGATTAAGCAAGATTCATTTTAGCTTTTAAATTACAGGCAGGACCTCATCATTGACCAAAACAATCTGGACTTTTCTTAGATTTGAGTTCCCCTCAGTGCCTCTTTCCTTAGTTCTCTTATAGATGCCTGGTTGCAAAATGCCCAGTTGGCAAGTAGATTAAATACGATAAAATTTTTTAACTCAGGGCTCAAAACTTCTGAAATAGACATGCCTTTTGGTATATTTAACACATTTGGCAACTACCTCATATGCTCCAGGACTTCTTTAACAGGATAACCAGGATAATGATAAACAGCGATTCTCATTAACACCATGTGGCTAATCCTGATGCGTGATCTCTGTTTCCCCTGCATCTCTAGGGAACAAAGCCTGTGGCCATGAGCCAGTGACACAGTGTGAAGACTTAGTGACCTCCTCATATGCTAATACAAGCAGTACTGGCTCACCAGTATTAAAATGGCCTTATATAGTCTATACTGCCAACTAATCATTCTAATGATCTAATTGACATTCTTTTTTACTATATGTAAACAATGTAAATGAATAAGACAGATTGCCACATGATTCAAAGATATAATATAAATAAAGTCTAGATCAGAAAGTAAGGTATAAATACCTTCTCTAAGATCAAAGATCTAAGCATACCTCTTGATTTCTTTGCTTACTATCTCCTTACCCAATTTATAGGAAAATCCTTTGAGCTGTCTATGCTCATCCGTTATTCAGCCAAGGCCAAGTAAAGCTAATTTTACAGGCTTGATCTCCCCTTAAAACATTGATGCCTTGTAGACCTGTTGGCCATGGTCATATTATCATGTCTAAAATTTCTTGATTCTTGGGAAAAGGAGAAGGAAATTCAAGGGAAAGGAAGGCATGCATCTCTCACGTGTTATCCTAAGCCTACCCTAGAAATGACATTGGAGGTAAAAAAGGCTTTCATGTGTCAAGCCTCAGCTGCATTCTTAGCTCCGTAAATGACCTCCCTTTCCAAACCTCAAGTCCAGAAGTGCCTGTGTATGTAATGGGAGCAACACCGCAGGCCAAAATCCATTGAAATCCATAAAAATCACCATTACCCTCAATTGCAGCAAGTGGTTTTCATTCATCAGTAACAACCACCACAAAAACAGTAATAATTGTCACTATTTATTGAGAATTTATTATACCCTTAATGAAATTAAGCTCTTGATCTATCTACTAATGGTCCTTTCTCAGTAAATGGTACCCTCCCTGTCGATCATGTTGGATATGTGAGCATCATCTTTATGTATCTTTCTGTCTTGACCTGCATATCCAACCAGTTACTAAGTCTGCCCTTTCCCAAACTCCCCATAGTGCAGTCAGTATCATCTTATGAAAATGCAAACCTGATTGTGTTATCCACACCTAAAACCCTTTAGTGGCTTCTTCTTCTTCTACTTAAGGAAGAAAAGTCTTCCCTTGGTATAAGATCTGGCCCTGTCTCTCTGATCAACCTCACCCTCCCTCTTCCAGGTCCTTCTGCTGCAATCACAGTAGTCTTTTCTCTATTCTTATTCACCAAGCTTTTCTCATCATTGGACCACTGTGTAAACTGTGCTTTTACCTGGAACCCTCTGCCTGACTCTCATTGCCCATTCTAACTCCTTCATGTCTTAAATATCGGTTCCTCGAGGAGGCCCAATTTCCCCCAGACTATGTTAGATGCTCCTTTTCTCTCTGATTTGTACTTTTACTTTCATTCTAGAACCTACGTAATATTAATTGCGTGATTCTTTGTATGATTTGTGTTATCGAAGATTTAATGCCTGGAAATAATGGAGAACTTTAAGTCAGAAGAACTAAACTCTACTTATAGTTCTGTCATTTATGGTAGTATAATCTTGGGCAAATTGTGTTCACTTTTGTTGATTCTCAGACTTATCTCTAAAATTAATTTATTCATTTATCTAACAAATACTTCTTATGCATCTACTCTAGACCAAACATTATAATGTTTAGGTTGTAGTGATGAACAAAATGGATTTTGATGCTGCATTCAAGGAACTTATATTTTAGTAGGGGATACATATTTGTTAAATGTTCATATAACTACATAGCTATAAATTCTGATAAGTGCTGTAAAGGAAAATTAAAGGGATATAGGAATACTTAAAGAATAATATTCACTTGTGAGTGAATATTATTTTTAATCTATTTTACAGATGATGAAATGAGACACAGAGCCAGTCACAGTCACACAGAGTCACACAGCTACTAGGTTGTAAAATCAGTTTCTGAAACCAAGCAGCCTGGCACGAAAGCCGTTGCTGTTAATCTACCATGCTTATTACCTGCTGCAGGATGGGGTGAGATTGGAATAAGAATAGTTCAGAAATCAGTAAAGGGACAGCTGAAAAATAGTCACAAACTTTATTGGACATTTGTTTTACCTTTGTAGGTGCTGTATTTGGGAGAGGTGTCAGGCAGCTAAATAGATCCAGAAGCAAAAGGAAAGGTTTCCCTTTCAAAGTAACTTAAGGATAATTAATACATCTTTTCACTAATGTGAATTCAATAAATGAGTTTTAAAATTAACATTATTTACATTATTTGAGCAGGCAAGAGAGACCAATACATCATGTTTTACATATAAACACAGTATACAAACATACAAGTTTTATTTTTACATTCCCTGTAGCACTGACATTTCAGTTGTTGAAATGAAGGCTACCATGTAATGGAACCCCGAAATGAAACAGCATCACCACCATGAGTTTTCTTCTAAACGTCAGCCTGCTACTACATTAATACTGAGCAGTAAGTTATTTAAAGCATTTACATTTCCAAAGTTTCATTATTATTTTTATTTTTTGCCTAGATGATAAAAAGGAAACTATTTACTGCTAAGATTTATGCAATTTTTTGAATTTTTATTTAAATATTATAAATATGCCAATAGAGTTTCTGGCAGTGGTGAAATTTTAAGAGTAGGAATAAAGTAAAATAAACAAGTTGCATCTCTTTGCACACCTGTTAAATTTTTTTAAAAATCATAAGGTTTTCTGTACAGCTCTGACAAGGAAAATTGAGCAGAAAATATCCTTTTATTTGGATTTTATGACTAGTTGAAGGATATTTAGAAGTTAATGGCATACATGCTTTATTTCTTTAAAATATACATAGTCTTAATGTATTCACTGAATCTACAAATTTTTATTGCTTCATAAAATGATTTTCTGTGACATTTTTATATTTAATGTATTAAATATATTTAAATTGCCTTTATCATAATTTAATTTTACTTAATATTATATCTTTGTAATCAACTTTTTGAAATAAAAATAGGAACCAAAAGCTGCTTTAATTGCTCAGCTGTGAATATCAATATTAAAAATATAATATTTTAGTAATATTTTTAGGGAAAAAAAATTGAGGAACTCTTAAGGGTTTACCATTAAAAGAAAAATGTCTTGGCTTCAGTAAAATTGATATACTCAAAGTGAAAGGGGAAAAAACTCTTTAAAGTTTAAAAACTGGAGAAGAGCCATAATAATTCACAGGCAAGCTTTTAGGATAAAAGTTGAGTGAAAAAGTTCCATTTGATGGAAGTACAACCATTGTAAATATGCATGGATGCTTAAGATAAAATCAAATTAATGAAAAATAGATTTCAGTGAGCATTATTCTAGTGCAACTAGGGAATACACTGAAAATGTACCTGTTGAATAATAGACTTGTTATAGAATATTTTAAAAGGGATGAATCATATCACAGTTGAAATCATTTGCAGGAAAAAAAAAAACATCTGGGAACAGTAGTAACTTAAAAAGTGTAATGAATACTTGTCAAAAGTTATATTAGTTATTATTTATAATAAAGCTTACTGTTTATTAATATTTTTCTAATTGAAGACTGGTCTTCTGACAACTACTCTGCTAAATGTCTTACATTTTTATGTAATATTCACCACAACCTTACAAGGGATATGTTAGTGTTCCCATTTCACCCATAAGGAAAACAGAGGTTGAAAGTTGCCCAATATCAGAACTAGTGGTAGCGCTAACTGTAGGAAGTGGGGCTGTCTCACTCCAAGTAGCCAAATCGGTTCAATCCACATTTTAATTTTTCACCATATAAATTGTTTATAGACAGTTTTGGAATAGGGACTAATTTATTTCTGTCTGAACTTTACAACTCCCCCAAATGCCTGCACACTCGCAGTCATGCACAACCAGATGCCTGGTATGAAAGCTTTCATTATTTTGTTCCAAGGCTTCTTTCCTCTGCATTGCAGGATGCATCTTGATAGTCCTACCACCCTTCCCCTTTCCACTTTTTGTTAGTAGATGTTCAGAATATGCAAACTAAATGGAATATTAGTCTAAGCAAATTGCAGTTGGAAAGCTAAATCTGCCAGAAGACAACAACAACAACAAATTACACCCTTCAGCTCCTCTGTACCCACCCACAGACCTAAATCAAAGTTATGGTTTTAGAATTTGCAGTTTGCTTTTAGCTGTAAATCTGCTCCTCTGCATTAGCACAATTCTAACAACTTGAAAATAAATGATAAAAGTGACTCCCTGGAAAGCCTTTCTCCTCCACCTTCATCCTCCAAGTTGCTAAGAATTATCTCTGTAGATGCTCTCCTGTATTTTTTTCTCCTCTTTCCTGGTTTGTCATTCTGTTCCTTATTCTCCTTGCATGTGAGCAAAGCACCTATTGACTCAGCAGCCCAGGGCTGCAACCCTATCCCTCTGGGATCCCTGCTCATTAGCTTCCTCCACTTGGTTTCCTTCCCTGCTTGCTCTGGGCTCTAACCTCTCCTTACATCCTCTTCAGGGAATGGAGTTTTGCTCACAGCTCTGGTCTAAACACAATCCCACAATAGGTGCCCCAAAAATACTCATTCAAGGAAGGAAGTACAAAAGAATGATGGAAAGACAGACAATCAACTAACAGAACTTCTCATTTCATTTCATGATGGACATACTGGATTTCTATATCAGGAAAATAATGCTCCTAGACCAAGAAGAGCTCCCTTTCCCCAGAGTACTCCTTCAGTATTTCAGAGAACCTCCGTTATGAAGTTGGGTTTTCATAAGTGCTTACAACTAGAGATTAGTTTTCCTGAAGTGTTTGGAAGTAGGAAAAGAGAAGAAAATAGAAATCCAGGATTTCTTGACATTGTTCAAGAACTAAAATGATCACTGTAGACGTTAGGAAGGGAAACTCGGCACACTGTCCTCTTCAGCAAAGTCCACCACTGGGCTCTTTGCTTAGCAACAGATTAGCCTGGTAGCCCAGCCTCAGAGTCAACTAGGTGTGAAACGTTACCTGGCCTAGATTAAGCATGACAGCTCCCCCTGCTGGCCTCCTTGCCATGCTCTACCATCCTGTGCCCAGCCCAAGTGGCTCTGGCCTTCCATTGTCTTTCTGGTATTTTTGCTCAGACACAGGTGAAGTTGATGGTTGCTGGTCCTCCTGGTAAAGAAATAGTCCTTGTTTGGGATGGGTAATTTCCTCAATTCACGGGAATTGTTTTCTGCTTTTCACCATCACTATACTAAAATATACTTTCATAAGTATGAGAGATTTCCAGCAAGTATATGGGCCAGTTGTGATGATCCTTCCATCACTTCAAATCTGATTCATGCTAGTGGTAAAGGTCTGCTTGGTACAAAGAGAACATGTTTCCACACTTTCACCACCCTTGTCTCTCCAGTTAATAATTTCCAAAAAAAGGAAAGTGGTATAATCAAAATAGATACTCCTCTGACATAATAAATTGATATCATGCTTTCCTGATAGACAGTGAAGGTGGCCTCAGTGGGAGCTTGTCTTTAGTTAAGAGCACCAAGGTTCTTTCTTTTCAGCCCACAGTTTTATTTACATAAAGGATATGCTGCCAGGCCCAACCCTAGCATTTGGGTAAATAGATCTTGGTAATAACTTGGAAGGCTGGGTTTAAATTTAAAATTCTTAGGCTCCTCCTAGTTCCATGCCAGAAAATGGTGACATAGACATAGTTGACCCATGGCCCACCTTGTGGCCCCTAGACCACTTCTTTTGTGTATCATTCCCTATCCTGTATTGTGAAGAGCCTGTGCTCATGCTTGTGGGCACCTCAGTCCAGTGTTCAGGTTTTGTCTGCCCTTTGCAAATAGCTGCACCTCCGCACTGGCTCTCCCTTCTTTCTTCTGATGGGTGGACTTAGGGAGAGACCTGCACAGGCCTGAAAGGGGACTTGGGGCTTTAGGCAGGGAATTATGGGATCTCAGGTAACAGAAGTATGGTCTGGGGGTAGGAGTGAAACACAGGGTCCAGGAGGGCATATCCACGTGGCCCAGTGGACTCCTTGTCTGTGGGGAGGGCCATGGCCACAGGAAAGGCAGAGCAGGGCTCTCCGTGGTGTGGGGCTCAGGACAGAGGCCCCTCCTAGTTTGGCCTAATGGTAGCATTAAATGTTAATGGTTTTGAAATTACTTTTCTCCTCAAAAGCAACTAAGGCCTGTATTCCTACTTCTTCACTACCTGCGTGCTCACTTATGAGTGCTTCTTAGAGGTTTTTCTTCTTGAAGTATAATTGATTTACAATATTATATTAGTTTCAGGTATCCAGCCTAGCGATTCAGTATTTTTACAGATGATACTCCATTTAAAGTTATCACAAAATAATGGCTATATTTCCCTGTGCTCTAAATATATCCTTGTTGCTTATCTGTTTTATACATAGTCGTTTATATCACTTCTTAGAAATTTTGAAACAATATAAAGGTAGATAAATTACTGTGTTCCCAGGGCGCAGAGGGCAACAAAAAAGCCTGAACAGTCAGAATCATGATGAAAATATGCTACCCGGGTAGAGAGTAGCCAACAGCGCAAGTTGCCAGGATAGCTGGCTAGCCTGAAGGGGTAGAACCAACAGCAAATATAGGGCAGAATTTGCCTTGCTGTGAGGCAAACGGGCAGAAATCTTAGCCATCTTAGCAGGCTTCAGTAAAACTATTTGGAAATACATAGAAAAGTCCACTTCCAGAAAAAAAAAAAAAAAAAAAACAAGGAACACAAGATTTTACCAACTGGAACACTAACATGACTTGCGAATTTTTTAAAATCTGAAATCACTTTAAAGTCAGCAATTATTTTTCCTCAGTTGTGAAATCCTGTACCAGTGCTAAATGCAATGCTTTGACTAATTTGGTTCTCATTTGGAAGACATTAAAGAAAATAATAATGTTGTGAAATCCCTTATGATTGAAATTTCAAGACATTTCTCTCCACCGTCAAAAACATTCAAAATAGTTGCCACTACCTAATCCTTTTGTGATCGATTCTACTAACTTCGGTTAATAGAACTGAAATCATAGGAGATTGTGCAGCTATCTAAGGTTTGTAAAGTTCAGAACATTACAAAGTTCAAGCTAAGTACAGAATGTTGAAAGATTAGAATTGGGTCAAGAACTTCCAAATCTGCATGGGAACAATCTTCCTGCTTTTATAGGAACTGCTTTAAAGGCTCTTACTCCTTTATTGACTTCTTAGAAGAACAGAGCAAGAAGCAGTTGGTTAGGTCAAGGTTTACATGTTGACATTCATCTGAGCTTGTCAGCTATTTCTGGTTGTGTGATCATCCTCATTACGCTAAAGGTACAAAACATACACACACACACCATCCTTGTTTAGGACAGCCCTTCTCATGGTATTTGCTTGAGTCATAAATGGCTTGGTCAGTACATCAAGTGACTTCAACTTCAGCCCTAGACTGAGTTTATAGTGTCAACAACCTTAGGTCAAAGCCTAAGGAACACTTCCATTCTGAAGCAGCAGTACTCCTTGTAGCCCCACTCAGCTAGAGACATTTCATTTTGAAATCACCATCTTACGGTTTTAGGGTTAAATGGAATTCTAGGACTTTAGTATTTGAAAATTGAGTCTTGAAGACATTAAACCCTGTCTATTTCATATATGTGGAAACCTGAGGATCAAAGAGTATTATGTCTGGGGTCACAGGACTGATAGTTGCAGAGTTGGGATTCAAACCCAGGTCAGGCTGGCCCCACACCCCAAGTTGTTCGACACCCAAATTTAAATTTCATATTTCCCATTTAATACCTTTGCAACCTGGGCAAGTTATATATACGTATATCTCAAGAAAACTTGAGTTTTCTCATCAACAAAATAAACATAAGAACCATTCCTTCACAGGGATGTTGTGAGGACTAAAGTAGGAAGGAAGATAGGTATAGGTTATTAGGTATAGGTAGATAGATGGGGTGGATAGGCAGGCAAGCAGACAGGCACATACAAGGTACCGGATTTTTAGTAGTTCCATTTCCTTTCCCTTTCCTTTCCGTAAGTATATAAATGTCTGAAGTTATGTGTATTAGTCAAGAGGGACTATATTTGATTGCCTTCTACTCTGAATTAGATTTTTTAATATTGATTTTACACTGACAATCCAAGTAATACTGTGTTGAATTAGACCATCATTTCTTGACAATACAAACATAAGCTTAGAAGTTGAAATTAATAAAACAGATAACATAAAGGCATGTGAAGTCTTTAATAATACTATATTACAAGGGGAAAATAGCCTGTAGACTGTTTTTGAATGGTGAGTCAAATGATTCATGGAATTACAAAGCATCCACCCACATTATTTGGGATGTAGCCAAAGTGGTAATCAGAGGCAAACTAATTCAATGCTTTATAAAACACCGCCAACATAATAGAATGGGGAAAGGAGTCAATTAGAAAAGAAAATGGCAACATTAGGGAGGAAGCATAAACATAATTGGGTCTAACTAGACATAGCTAGACTTGGATAAAATCTTATCAGTAGGATTGATTGAAAGGTCTTATACGTACTTATGAAGTGGGAAGAAAGTATTATATATAAAATTATATATATATATGTAAAATTTATGCAAGTTAAAAGGTAAATGTCCCAAAGAGACATCTAATGTCAGCTAATCCCCCGCTAGCACCTTGGCATCTGGCTGCAGCGTCTATACAGCATGGATCCTCATGGAACCATGGAGTAGTGTTAACACAAGAGGGCTTTTCCAAGGTTGTTGGAGCTGCTTGTTGTGCAGTTTGGTGGCACAGGTTGCTCTCATGAAACTGTCCAAAGGACCAGTATGTATGTAACTGGTCCTTAGTGTGTAACTTTATCATCAGAGTTTCTCCTTAGGCCTCCGTTTGGATGTGGAGCTTAGGGCTGTTCTGGCCCCGCTACTCAGTAGCTTTTGATTCCCTCAGTTTTGACTTCCACTTCTTTGTCAGGAATGACTTCCTTATGTGTCATCACTAACAACTTTCAGCTCTGTGATCTTGGTAAACTTCTTGGATGTATGTGTGCTTCCAATAAGTCTAAACCTTGAAATGCATGCTATGAAAAACTTTCAGAGATAGGAAGTTTTATACATAAAATTCAAAGTCTGTAAATGAAAATAAAGAACAAATGCCCTTAGTGAGAAATATATTATAAAAAATGGATTTGTGCCTATATACAATACCATCCCACCTCACCCCTAATGAAGAGCACAAAACAGACAAAATTGAGGGGAAAATTACTGTGTTACAAGCGACTTAATCTGGAGGATGTATTTCCTCCAATAGTAGAAAAAAATTTACTGTCAAATGATTTTATTCAGGCAAATATGACAGTTTTTTTTGAGGTAGCTTAGATGTGTGTAGTAGGAGGTATAATGACCCCCAAAGGTGTCTACATCCTAACCCTGGGAACATGTGGATATGTTAGTTTACAGATGGACTTAAGGTTACTAATTAATTGACCTTAAAATAAGGAGATTAACCTTGATTATCTGGATTGGCCCACTGTGATCACAAGGGTCTTTAAAAGTGGAAGAGAGAAGCAGAAGAGTCAGTGTCAGAGTGATGTAGTGGAAGAAAGACTTGACCGGACATTGCTGGCTCTGAAGATAGACGGGGGTCACACCCAGGACTGTGGGCAGCCTCTAAAAGCTGGAAAAGGAAAAAAGAAATTCTCCCTAAAAATTTTCAGAGAGGAATGCAACCCCGCCAACACCTTAATTTTAGCTCAGCGAGACCCATTTTGGAATTCTGACTTCCAGAATTAAAAAATAGTAAGTTTGTATTATTTATAGCCACCACATTTGTGGTAATTTGTTTCAGCAGCAATAGGAAACTATTACAGTATAAAAGCTAAATTGCTCTGAATGAAGTCAGTTATTACTTGTGGATTATGAACTCTTCCTCCAGTATATTATTTTTTTCTTACTTCCTCCCCTCCTCTACATACATCTCACTGACATGTCTCCATGGATGACTCCACCCCAAAAACCATCCTCATCTAGAACTATTCCTTATTTGCTTTTACCAATGGAGAACTTATGCTATTGGACTATCTCTTCACATCTTCATCCAAATTGGAAAAAAAACTCCCCACTAGGGAGGCTTGCCCCATCTAAATCACTAATACATGTAATCTTTTTCCCAGTCTCTTTTCCATGCAGTCTTTCCTCGTATCCTAGACTTCATCCCTCTTCACCCACTAATTGACACAAACACCAACCTTTATCTGTCTCTGTCTGTACATACAAGCCTCCATAGAAAAGAGAGGAAGATTAGTCTTCCAACTGATTTCCATCTTTAAAACTTGACCCATGTTTCTTTCCTTGTGACCATCATTTTTTGATGAAGCTAGTTCTTAAAGCCTCTGGTTCTATATCCTCCCTGTGGCCAAAGTCTTCACACCTTCCTTAAAGACAAAATCTTCCATTCCCTTCACTGTCTGTGAACTGGACCAAATCTTCTAGGGTTTACAAGTTCTTTTAGCCAAAGGCCAGCTCATCATCCATTTTTTATAAAGTTTTATTAGAACACATTCATGCCCACTCATATAACCATCATCTATGGCTATTTTTGCACTGTAGTAGCAGAGCTGAGTAATTGCAACAGGACCGTAACGCCTAAAATATTTACTATCTGACCCCTTACTAACCCCTGTTCTAGACCATACACTTTCATATTTTGGTGCCAGCATGTAAATCAGTTATACATTGTGTGTGTCTGTGTGTGTGTGGGGGGGGGGGGGAGAGATTGTATCTGTCTGCCTGTAAATCTATAAATCTGGGCATACCAGCAGAGAGATTTTGTGGTAAGATGTGGTTTCTGTGGAGGATGTTTACCTGGCTGCCCAGATGGTGTGGTTATGATTACTCACTAACCTTCCTCCCCAGGATGGGGTAAACTCTTCAAGCAGGGAAAGCATCCCCACGGGTGAGGTCTTCATCCCAGTCCTTGAACTCCTTCCTTCTATCCCCAGTCTCTGTTTTGTGGGCCCCCGTGGATCCTCACCAGTTTGCTGTCTGAGCCCCCTGGCTTCCTCTGCATTGTTTCACTTTCCAGCTATTACAATACAAGTCTTGCCTCCCTTATTGTGGAAGGTTCACTGCTGCTGTATCTAACCTGCAATGGTCTCTGCAGTATACCTGTGGGCTGCATCCTCCCACGCTGAGCCTGATTTCTCTCATGGTGCCTGTGCTTAGGCCTCACAGTCCTATGATGAACTGCTTCTCAGCTGCTTGGCCACAAGTCAGGGTCATACTCAGGGTTGCTCTCAAGGATGCTGCCAGTAGTCACATAGGCTGTGCTGACCAGTCTCCCATTTATACTTCCTGGCCATTACTACTCGTCATGAATTTATGGTCTAACAGACTCCCACTGCCTGCCTTGACCACACATTTTTTAGTCTGCTGCTGTCCAGGAGCATGCTCATTACTATGACCGGTTGTCAGGGCCTGGAGAAATGGTTTCTAGGCAAGGAGGTCTTTCTTCCTAAAAACAACAGCTATGCTTTCTCTATGTTCCATTCTGTTTCTACTTCAGAACGTTCCCTATTTATCTATCTGGCTGACAGAACTTTAACTCCTATGTACATCAAAGGCCATATGCTTTCTACCCCAGAGCACGCTTTAAATCCCTTAATTTATATTCTTTCTTCCATGTAGGAAACATACATACTTTCTCTCTCTCTCTCCCTCTCCCTCCCACTCCCTTACTCCCTCCCTTCCTAAACTGATGGTCAGAATATCTGGTCTCAAATCTAACACCACCATATTTCCTTACAATGTTAGACAAATTAACATGTTTTCAATAGCTACAAGATTAAATCTAAGCTCCTTACCTAGCCAGATTCATAAGTTTTTTGCGAGGTGCTGATGAACAGTGACAGGGAAGGAGATGCTTAAGTAGGGCTGTGAGGAAAAGCCTCTCTGAAGAAGTGATATTGAGAAAGTGATACTTGAGGTCATCATATTTGAGAGGAAGCCAACTATATGCTGAACCATGAAAGTACTTTATAAGCTGTAAGACGTCACCTCAGTGAATAGTAGTCCCCTCCAGTCCCCTGTGCAGCAGGGGAAATTAGAAAGCAGTAAGAGTTTTTCAGTTTCTGAAGCTATAACTTTTCAGTAATCTCTGGACTTCCTTGCTAACCTCTATTTTATTTATTTATTTATTTATTTATTTATTTTTTGCGCTACGCGGTCCTCTCACTGCTGTGGCCTTTCCTGTTACGGAGCACAGGCTCCGGACGCGCAGGCTCAGCGGCCATGGCTCACAGGCCCAGCCGCTCCGCGGCATGTGGGATCTTCCCGGACCAGGGCACGAACCCTCGTCCCCTGCAACGGCAGGCGGACCCTCAACCATTGAGCCACCAGGGAAGCCCCAACCTCCATTTTTTTAATCCAAATCATGTCTCTCCTTCTCCTCTTCTGTTGCTAGTGTGTGCTGGCCTCATTTACGTCCCTGTCGTCTCTCTCCTGTCTGTGATGCCGCCGTCCTTATGCCTGCTCTCAGTCTTCCCTGCCTCCCTTCCCTTCCTTCCTCCCTTCCTGCTACTTTGACTTGCTGCTCCCTCCAAACTCCCTTTCTAATAACCCTGTGGTTTTAAAACCTTCCTGAAGGTTTCCTAGGCTGCCTTGGTTTTTGGCTAAACTACCTGTCCTTTTTAATATAAACAACTTCTGATACTCACCTTCAGAAAGAGGGAATATTTTCAAATTAATCTGACTGGAACTTGGCTGGCAGAGTGCCTAGCACATAATAAGCTCTCAATAAATATTTTTTGAATACTGAATGAACGAACTGATTGTCCTGATCTTACCTACTCTATCTGTAGGATTAGGGTGTTTTTTTCCTTAATCACATGTATATTCTTTTTTTTTTTCTTGGCTGCGTTGGGTCTTCGTTGCTGCGCGCGGGCTTTCTCTAGTTGCGGCGAGCGGGGGCTACTCTTTGTTGCGGTACGAGGGCTTCTCACTGCGGTGGCTTCTCTTGTTACGGAGCACGGGCTCCAGGTGCGTGGGCTTCAGGAGTTGTGGCTCACGGACTTCAGAGTGCAGGCTCAGTAGTTGTGGCTCACAGGCTTAGTTGCTCCGCGACATGTGGGATCTTCCCGGACCAGGGCTTGAACCCATGTCCCCTGTATTGGCAGGTGGGTTCTTAACCACTGCGCCACCAGGGAAGTCCTCAAATGTATATTCTTTCCTCACACATAAAATGCATATTAAAACCTTCACCTTCCACTATACAGGTATATCAAAACCTCTTATTCACAATATTTTTATTTTAAATCTACTGTATGTTGTACATATGGAACTTTGTCATTAATCCCAGAGACAACTACAGGCATTGGCAGTATCTTGAGGATTTTTTTTTTCTTTTTTTCCACAGTGTCCCTCACAGTGCATGGTCACAAGCCCTCAGCATTGAGTATGCAAATGTTTACTTACTAATGCTAATAATGATTACAGAGATTTCGATTGTTTTTGGTTTTTATTTTCATCATCCTGAGTAATCAGATGTATTCATTCAGATTAAGCAGAAATTTTCAAAGGAAAATCTTTCTATTACGTTGTCATATTTTCAGTTAAGTAGCAACTAAAAGCAGTGTTTCTTTTGAAGAAAAATTTCCATATGTGTTCAAAGTTTGGTTTTAGCCCCTTTGCATGATATTATTGATCACTGATGGCAGTAATAATTTAGTCTCAAACAACTTTTCAAGATTTATCAAAAACAAATGGTGTATTCACTTTTTATAGATATGGAAGGTATGTTTAGACTCATCACTGCCAACTCATTTCCAGTATTGGGTCTTAAGTGTTGTTAAGTACTCATTTAAAAGAAATAAAAATCTTACTCTATGTGTCAACTAGAAATAACATATAAATGACCCTTCAGCTTTGGGCATTCTCTGTTTATAGTTCTAAAAATTTAAATAATACCAAAAATAGGTAAAGAATCCTGTTGTGTTTTTTGGTGCTTTTATTATATTCTTTAATTCAAGAAATCCTGTACAATTTAAACTGTGGTTTTTATTTAGACTAACATAAGGTTCTGAGCCATGTGAACAGGAACAACTTCAAAACAACAGTTCAGTATTTATGATTTTATGTTTGCTGCCCATGGGACGTAACTATAACGCAATGGGGCAGTCCTTCAAACAAATATACTAAGAGTTGTGCAACCAGGAGGCCCTTGTCCCCTTCAAGGCAGTCACCTCGGGGGGCTACACATTGGTTCAGTAATACTGCCATGGCTTAAAGTGATGTGGAATGCCTCTTTTTAAACTGCCTCTGAACTGCTAAGAAATAATAAAGAGTAAAATGACACACTACTTTAAATATCCTGAATTGTGGCAGAGATGCATTTAAATTTGGTAAGTAATCGGAAATCATCTCAGGACCAAGTACAATGAATAAAATGTGGCGTGTTTGGAGTCACAGTTTGATGTAAAACAACAAGATGGGCTTTCTTGAATGATACATAAACTAACTCTTGAAATTGGTTGTCAAAGAGGAATTCCAGAATCTTGAACCTTGGAATAAATGTATAAGCTCCCAAGGTAGCTACTATGAAGAACAACTCATGTTTAGATAAAAAAAGAAATTATGTGTGTGTATGTTTGCAAAATAAGATCAGTTTTATTACTTTATAGACATATGTTGTAGATGAAAAAAATACTCCTATCATGGAACTCTTTATAAGCAAACTTCCGAATGTAAGTAGAATTTCTCTCTCACCCTTTCTAAGCTTTTTGAGAAACCCGAATTTCTAATAATGACTTATTCTGAATCTTCAGCTTTAAAAAAAAAAGTAATGTTTACCATTTAAAAAGCAGGTGCTATGAGGTTTCACTTCACCTTTTTCCAATTAGCTTCGTTACCTCTGCTCTTCAATTTTTTATTTATGTTCACCCTGAGACTCTTAAAATATATTTTTTCACTGTAAACATATCAAGCTTTTGAACTAAGGTAGCAAGTAAAGTCTAAGCTGAAGGTTATTAATTGTTCCATATTGTTTTAATACCTTTTTTGTTGCACTAATAACAATCAGATGCATTTCTTTTTTAATTTGGGACCCTGTTATCTTAGTAAATAAGAAGATCAATTACAAGAAGAGAAGTCTCAAAGATTTTGTAAACATAAATACTCTCAGTGTTGGGGCTCCTATTATGTTTTTCATTTCTACAAATAAAAACTCAAAAAAACAGAGTTCAACCAAGTGGCTGGACCATGTTTCTATAGTGTAGACTCCGGGTGGACTCACGGACAGTTAATGGGGGTGGAGCTGATGCATCCTGCTTCCTCAGAGCTTTTCCAAATTTATTCTACCACATCCATCTTCATCCAGGTCAGCCAGGCCCCTATTGCTTCATTGCTGAGTTCAAATAATAAAAAGTAAAATGGAGCATGGAAGACAGAAAATTGTTATCCTTTTGCAAAAAGGCTAAGACAGCTAAATTGTGACACAGTTTAAACTGTTCAATTTTGACAGGTTTGATTGGAAAATTAGGTGACCTGTGTAGTTAGAGATCAAAATGGTCGCTAGTTTACAGTTTTAAAAAGTCGTAGTGTGGTATTTTTACTGCAGTCTCTGAGAATATTATTTTATTCTGCTTGGTAGTAACTGTTGCACAAATGACTATTGTTTTGCAGTTTGGTGATTTAAATGCTGTGTCTCCTGGAAATCTGGATAAAGGTAAGAATTGAAAATAATGTACATTTTTAGGGACTTTTTTTGAGTAAGAAATTCTCATAGAGGAAAATGTATATGTGTATAGCACTTTTATTTTGTAGAAATGGCATACAATCCTTGATGAATATGATAGTTAAGTCTTTTGGAATCTTTTTTATTTCTCCATTTCTATGCTTTCTTTATGTTATATATATTAAGTGCAAGAATTGAATTTAAATACAGTTTAAACTCTTCCTGATTTTTTTTGCCTGCAGTTAAGTACAAGTAACCAGAAATTATTTCTGGCTTTCGCCAGAGTTCTGAAAAAAGTGATAAAATTGGGTCAAATATTTTTATTTAAGGCCCACCCGGCAAGAAAAAGATTCCTCAGCGTACTCAAGTCACCAATTCACACTTTTCAGTGGAAAAAGAACTCAGAGATAACAATGAAGTTTACTATAAAAGCAAGATCGGTATTGGGGTAGATGAAAAGGATAACATGTATACTTTTAAATTTTCATATCAGCATTGCCACTCTAATGTGACAACACAATATATAATTCTGAAGAAACTCACGACCTATAAAACCACAGAGTAAAAGGTACAGGGCTCGAAGGAAAATGAGGTTGGAATAGAGTGCACACAAAGAGAAACAATTCTGAAAAAAATACCAGCTCAGTTGTTGTTTTTCTTTTTTTAATGTAAAATTTCTAATAAATAAGCACTGCAGAAAATATATACCTTTCTTCAAAAAACAAAAACAAAAAAAGTGAAGATTTCTTGAGGTTTTAAGGAATTGAGTTTTGGAGTCAGGGAGAAAGTGTCCATAGACTGGGGAGAACTACACCATTATCCCTTCCAGGACAGAGCCAGAGCCAGTGGGGAAACTGAGGCATGAGGAAGCACGTGGGGAATCCACACACGAGGTGCCACACTGTTCTCTGCAGCGTCCTGTACTAGGGTACTCCGTGTTCAGCTTCCGTGCCTCCTTGGTGATGGAAGACATTCACATGCCGGGGAAAGTCCTGTGTGAATCAACATCACTCCCACTTTAAACTCCTATCACTATTTATCAACTGTGTACGCGTTAATTCCTGTTTTAGCAACATGCATAATAGCAAAACAGGAAAAGTAGAGAATGATAGCCCCAAAACATCATTGTTGCAAATATATACTCTATAGGATTAACCAAAGAAACATCAGAGAGGCAAATCAATGATGAGGCCAGTTTGTAAATTCAGAGCAGGAAAAGTGGCTGTTGAAATGCAGGCCCAACACATAAGGCAACCCCGATGATGCACTGACACCAAAGCCTCATAATTCAAATTTGGGGATTTCATCCCAGGGTTTCCGGAGGTGTAGTAGGAATGTTGCTCCTGGGCCAAACACTGAATGGCAGCCAGTCTTCCTTGTCAAGCGTTGAACCAGTCTTTGGTAAACTCCAGCAGCACCTAGTTTATTTTTTGTGTACCAAATTCCCATAACTTCAAGTAGGTTCCCAGGAAATGTCTTTTGAGTCTCTATAGGAGCATAAAATGTCTGTGGGAACTAGAGAAAGGGCTTGCTTTTGTGATTGCTTTGTAGCCTATCCAGAGGAACCCTGTCACTCACAAGTGGACCTGAAGCAGCGTGGCCTGGAGCACTGGAGTTTGTTCTGTCCATCTCCCCATTGCCTTTTCCGTCCACAGCAGGGTAGATGAAAGGACATCCCATTCTCTCTCCACTTGCCTGCCTGCTTGAAATGATTTTTTTTTTTCTTTTACTGCTGCCTCTTTTATTACTTTGACACTATTTCTCAGTCACAGAAAAGTTGGTAGAGAGGGAGCCAAGGAGCAGTGTGACTTGCCCTCACCTTCCTCGGGTGGCTCTGCTGGTCCCATTCACCTCTAGACTGGATGCTTCTTGAGAATTAACCAAACTAGCATATTCAGAACCTAAGGTTTGAATGTGAAATCTTTAAGAAATTTTGGGGGGCTTTTTCCACAAAATGAGAGTTTGATTTTTTTCTGGATAATAAAAGTAACATTAGTTATGTATAAAGATTTCAAATAATGCAGAGAATTAGAAATTACAGAAAGTAAAAACTTCATAGTCAAAAGCCAGAGAGACTACCACCATTAAGAATTTAGTGTGAGGATCCTTCCAGACCTTTTGTTTGTTCATATGAAAACAAATGCAAAAAAAAAATGCAAAAGTGTCATACAAGCATATTTTGATTATATCCTCTTAATGAAGCAAATGTCTACCAAACGTAGCCCTTTCTGGCAGCTCGCCAGCCCTTCGAATGTGCTTGTTCGGACAAACTGTAATGCTATCCTCAAGTCCTTTACCAGAGGCGAACGGTAACCGGATAAAGCAGGTGGCCAAAACAGCTTACCTCGTCCCAGAGAACTTCTTCTGTTTATCATTCAATGCATCACAGACACCATTTCTAGTCAGTGTATCTAATCTCAATCTTTTTAATCACACAACCTTCCCAGAAGACGTTGCTCCCAGCAACTGCACAACTGTACAACCTGCACCTTATATGGAGGCCCTATTATTCCTCACCACTTTTCTCTGGAACCATCTTTGCACCAATTGATAATAAGAGAAGCAACGTCAGGGAGCCCATTTACGCCGAGAACTGTATTAGCAGAACTGCTGCAGGTGTGCCCCAAATGGTAAAACTAGACTCAACACCTCTTAGACAGAGTCCAGCTGACATTGCTGTAACTTGTTACACACTCTTTGCATGTGACATGCCATAGAATAAATATAATGGAGATCTGATTCTGTTAATACAAAAGTCACCATAATAAGTCAAAAATATAAGAATAAGTATAGATATCTTTTATTTATAGATGAGGTTTTGGTGTAATTATGTGTGGAGGCTTTTTCGGTAAACAATAAAACATGTCGAGGATGAAGTAAAAAGACTTTTTTTTTTTTTTTGCCTGTGCCACGTGGCTTGTGGGATCTTAGTTCCCTGACCAGGGATCGAAACCAGGCCCAGAAGTGAAAGCACAGAGTCCTAACCACTGGACCACCAGGGAATTCCCAGTGAAAAGATTTTTGAGGCAGAAATATATCCCTAGCTGTTTAAAAATTAGCGCTTA
Source organism: Globicephala melas (assembly GCF_963455315.2). Classification (NCBI taxonomy): domain Eukaryota; kingdom Metazoa; phylum Chordata; class Mammalia; order Artiodactyla; family Delphinidae; genus Globicephala; species Globicephala melas. Next base: position 53,998,414 of record NC_083319.1, on the reverse strand, counting down.
TGAAGAGGTATTCTCTCCACTCCTCTGAGGAGAATCTTACACAGTAGTAAAGCTGTGTGAGAGCATTTTCTCTCTATGCTGTGCTTTTGAATTTTAACAGTGCATGCTGGAAAAAATTAAATAGTATTCCATTATAATGATGTTTTAGTTAATATAAAATGTATTAAAATTTGGAAGTAAGAGTGACTATTTATACACCTGATTTCCAGAAATCAATACTAGCTGTTAACAGAGAGTATCAGTGTTGCTAGGAATGGAAATTCACTGTGCATTTTTAATCTGATACTACTGCCTCAGTCTTCATTTTGTAATAAAAGTTAAGGGTCTAATTAATATTGTGATCTACAACATTCATGTGCACAGAAGGTCTGTAAGCAGCCCCTGCTTATGCATGCTATAGTTATTTCGTGACTCAACATAGGTCTCACCTACATTAACATCAGCACAGATAAAATTTATATCAGATGTAGAATTTCAGAGGAAAAACAAATTTTTTTCTTTCTTTCTTCCTTTTGTTTTTTTCATAGTTAGCATTTTTCAGCGCAATACATTCCCCAAAGCCAGCGTAGTGTACCCAAGTGACTACTTTATAATGACACAAATTATGCCACTAGTTAATGTAAAAACTTTAGGGAACTCCAAAGGTCTTCTTAAAAGACTTATTAAAGATATCAATCACAAACCCAAGAATAAATTACCTTTGCTGTGTTTAAAAGAATAGAGCACTGACACAGGTAAAATCTGTTGAAAGGACAACCCACAAGCTTTGTCCCCCAAGAAGCGCTAAGGAGTTGCTTTCTCAATGTACTATATTAAAGTGTTCCTAAAGCATTTGTTGGTTGCTGCTTCCCAGTTTGTCTTCTGGTAATAGTCTTGGTATTATTTGTTTGTGCAGATGAAGGCAGCGAAGTGGAGAGTGAAATGGATGAGGAATTAGATGACTCTTCAGAACCTCAAGCCAAAAGAGAGAAAACCGAGCTGAACCAGGCATTTCCGGTAGGCTGTATGCAGCCTGTCCTCGAGAGTGGCGTGCAGCCAAGCCTCCTGAATCCAATTCACAGCGAGCACATCGTCACGAGTACTCAGACTATCAGACAGTGCAGCGCTACAGGAAATACCTACACTGCAGTCTAAAGAATGTTAAAACGTATTTTTCCAGCTAACATTAACCCTGTTGATATTGGGCTTAAGTTGAAATTTTAATAAGCCTGAAGGTCAACGGTTGTCAAATTCTCTGTGCTGAACATTACCTTTTTGGAGTTGTGAAATGGAATGGGTGTATGTATTTTGCCAGGTCTTTTTTTTTTTTTTTTTAATGTAAACAAATTATTTGCTTCTTAATGATGAGTTTTTTTCCCCTTAGTTTTGGGTGTCAAGAAGGATTTTTACAACACTTAATGTCAATGTTTTTGTTTTCTTATAATTAAAAAATAATTTACATTTTTTGTAGCTTAAAATATTTTATTGTTGATTGTTAGTCTTGGTGTATGATTTCATGTGTAAGTTTTTAATTAGATGCACTTCTGTGAAATATCAAAAGAAATGATTTTCTTTGATTTACACTGGAGGCATGCCCACTGGGCAGCAGATGCATCAAATTTGCTTTTGAAAGGTGCTTTTCATTGGACAGAACCACAAGACACTATTTTCATAACATTTTGGAGTATGGAGAGAGAATACAGAGCATTTTTATTATAGTGCTAGAGGGTTGGGAAGGTCATCTATTTTTCTCTGAAGAAAAGTTGAGCTGTGCATTTATCAGTTCAGAGTAAATGACAGAATTGCAAGAGATTATGCTAATATGTACATAATTTGTGTACATAATTATTAAACCATGTTAATGCAAGCTTCCGTTAAACATTGAATTTTAACTGTTATTTGCATACCAATTCCTCTGTTTAAAGACTACTGATTCTGTATTTGGGACCACTGCACAGATGCATTCTGCTGTTGAGTGGGGCTGTTATAGTTAGATACTGAAGCTGAAAAAAAATGACTTGACTTTTTTTTTTTTTAAGTGTACATGCTACTTATGCTGAGCTGGACATACAGGAAACCATTCCATTTGAATGACTTTCTTTTATTCCAGGTCTTTTTCCTAATAGTAGTTCAATATGCTGCTATTATAAAAGAAAATTTATGGAATGCAAGGAATGTAGCAACCTGCATATCGTTATTTCCTTCAAAAATATTTCCTGGTTTCTAAAGTATGTGGATTTAAATTTTAAACAGAACCTGAAGGCAGTGTAACTGGCACACCGCACTGTTGCTTATCCCCAATTCTGTAGGATTTGGATAGGTGGCTGGATGGACCAGTGCCGTTGAAGAATGTACATCAGGGATCATCGTACCTCGGCTATTACATGGTGCCTTAAAACAGAACTGAAGCTAAGGTTTAGTAAGGCTTATTTTGTTCATGTGAATTCCTCTTCAATCCATTTGACAAGGTGTGCCTGTCATTTTCAGATTCCCGAAGTAAGGACAGGTAACATGTTCTTCAAAGGAAATTTAGGGCAAACAAAGCAAAATGAAAAGACAAAAATCACTTCCCCTCTTTGAGTGACCGTGAATTTATTTTTGTTCCTAGAGCTGAATATTACTTGATTACAAATCACATTGCTTAAGGATTAAGGATCAGATTGCTATTGTGAAATAGCAGGCTAGTTTTAATTACCAACTTTGTTACAGAAAATCATATATATTTTAGACCATTCTTATCTAGTTATAACTTAAGAAAATTAACACAATAAGCAGGTACTTATTGAAGTGCATCTTTTCAGTCTAAATGTTTCTCTGTGTGTCTCAGTGTCTGTGTGCCCACATGCACGCGCGAGTGTCCGTGGGCAGGAGTCAGCTACCAAGTCAGAAGGTGAGATCCCAGAGAGGATAACACCCATCCCTACTTTAATTTACGTGAAAAGCAAGGTTCTTTTAAGCTCTCAAATTATTAACCAACAACAACAAAAACAGGCACATCCATTTATTTAAATAGTTCTAAAAAAGTTAATTAGCAAAAATAAATAATACACAAATACATAGAGCCAAAAAAAGGGAAAGCACAAAATGATTTACAGATTATTAATGAGGCCTATATTACACTCAAGACGTTTATCTTTCCAGTTTTATTAGGGTGGGGAGGGCGGCGGCGGGGGGGGGGGGTGGAAAGGAGAGGGTGAGCCAGTCTGTACAGTTGAAAATACCAAATGGCTTATTGGGTAACATGCAGTACATTTCAACTGTTGTTACTTGATTGCCTTAGACTACTCAAATAACTAAGATCAACAAAGCTTCTTAAGTAAACTTTAAATCATTCAGATATAATTTTTAAAATCGATTCAAATTTTGTATCATACAACTCACTCACATGTTTGAAAGTCTTCACTAGCATCCTAGCATCACCTTCATGTAAATGTCATTTAAATGATCATTCCCCTTTTTCCTCCCCTAAAGGCAATGAATTTGCACTATCACACACACAAACGCAAACAAACACCTTAAAGCTGCAAAGACTGTGTATCTACTTCATCATGCATTAGGAAAGGTTTACAGGTAAAATTAAAATCTAAAAAGGAAAAAAAATTCTTCATTTTGATGCTCCTTTCTGAATTTTTTCACTTCCCCATTCACAACCCCCAGAACTTTATTATATCTGTGTTGGACCAAATGTATTTACTGGTTTCATCTTGTTTATTGAATGATTTTAAATGTATTTATTATCATTGTTTAATTTAATGTTGGATATATTTGTCTCATTAGAGGAATCTGATAATGGCAAATTTAGATTGATGAAAGTTAGGGATTGGGCACCGTACAGGATTCAACATTTCTTCCAATTGTTCATGGTTTGTTCTAAATTAGGACAGATTAGAGGAATTAAGTATTATTAACTTGTCTCACTAAAAATATTCTAATGTCTTTCACGAGCACAGTTAGGAACATTAATTCTTTGTGACTAGGGTAGGTAATTCTGATCAATAGACAAAATAACATCTATGATCTCTGCTATTTCCAGTTATCTGTAATCCACAGTAAGACACACACACACACACACACACATACATATACAAGATCTCACACACACACACACACACACACATCTTAAGCAATTTCAAATTTAAATTGTGAAGTATATTAGAAAATAAAAACATCATAATTTATACAATTGAGCAAATTGGAGCAAACATGTATTGAACATTTTATTTTCATTTTTTCTGTTCACTGAAACTGACTTTTCTAAATAATATTATGACACTAACATTCTCAGAGTAGATTTATTGACAAGTGGCAAGTACACATTTTAAGGACTTCTTAATATTTCTTGACACTGTAATTAAACACTAGTCATGAAAAATATCTATGTAGACCTAGTGCTATGCTTTCAGTGAGGAAAAATGTGAGGAAGGCATGTTGGCTACTTTTAAGTTTCAAGAAAGATATTTCTGTGTAATAGGATTGAGTATCATGGGTATAGTTTGATCTTCACATACACTTTGAGAATCATACCCAAAAGATTGGCATTCACAAAGCTAGTGAACAATGGGGCGAAATGGATGAACCATGTCCTTGGAACACAGGGCCCAACTTTAAATTTTTTCTTTGGATATCAAGTGGCTGGTCACTTTTTCAGGATTCTCATCCAAACTACGCTTGGACTGACTGTATAAGTCTTACTGCCTTTACAGAAATCTGCTTTCCTTTTTGTGCTTTTTCTTGTACTGTATAGCACGGTTCATGCACCTCTCTTTAGATGGTGTACTTGAAAAACAAAAGTAAATTTTAGAAAATGATTTTTAACACTGCATACCTAAAATTAGTAGTGTGCAACATTGACTGCCTTTGATTTGTAGTAGACGAGTGAAAAGGAACACGTTCTTGTAGAATGCTGTTAAAGTCATTCAGGACTGAATACGGTTTCATTAACCGTAATCATGAACCTTTTTACATAAACGCACTCTCTAGAAGTGCTAAACGTGATGCATTTTCAAATTTGAAAAATTCTTCAGATGATATATTCGAAACATCTAAAATAATGCTGTGCTTGAAATATTAGTGTAAAAGAAAAAAATGTGGGTCACTGTGATGTTGGTCCTCCCTGTGTGGACACAAGTAGAAAGTAAAAAACTGGCAAGTCACCTTTGTGTGCAATTTGAGGCAGTGGTTATATACAACAAATTGACCTTTGTTATAACCTCCCCTCCCCCAAATTCTTGGTGAGAAAATAGCAATCATCAAAAAATTGAAGTTAGAACTTGTGATTTGTATGAATCACACCAGAACATGGGGGAGAGGGGTTGACATGCAGTGCTATTGAAAATTAGGCTTGTCACTAGATCAGATCAACCTCCATGTGTATGGTTAGAACAAATCAATTAATGGAATCCTAGTATTTCTGCAACTTTGGTGATTTTTTTAAAACTGGAATAGAAGCATTAATTCAGTGCTTAGTTCTAGTATTAGAAAACCCCTTTGATGTAATGCCTTGTATTAACCCTTTGAGCATTGTAAGATATACAATGGGGGACAAAAGCCTTTCAGATCATTTATTTAGACTTAGACCGGTAAAATATACTCTATATCCAAATGTCTAATTATGCTGTTTTTTAAAGGGGGGGGGTAGGAAGAGAAAGTGTTTCCACGCTGAACACTTGCATTTTATATACAACTCTTAATTTTCTTCAAGAGGGCTTGATATATTTATTCCCAAATATTCACTGCCATCTAAGTAAGTGTACTGTTTACAGAAAAAAATCAACTTTTCTAGCATCACATCATGACTCTAGAAAAGGAGGACAAATACATGGGCCTGTAGACCTATGTTGTAACTGATCTCTGCACATTGAAAGTACCTAGATTGCCTTTAAAAGGTATGATAAAGAAAGGGTTACATTTCTTTCTTTTTTTTTTTTTCTCCCCAAACAGAACAAAAGATCTCGTTTATTTAGCTTTAGAAAGTACAATTGTAAGTGAAGCCTTAGGAAGAAACAAGTTCAAGTGGATAAAGAAAAACTGAACTATGGGGCAGGTAAGCTATTTGGAGTTAGATCTCTCATAAAATATTGTTTGGGAATTTCATATAGGACATAATTTTATCTATGCTCCAAAACTTTAATACTTTGTCAAAAAATTATATATAGATAGAATGGAGAGCAAAGCACTTGATTTTAAGCTCATCTGTCAGGAGATGCTATGACTACTGCTTCTGATATCTGTAAATGCCAGTCTGCTTACACAATTGCTGACTTTGCTCAAGGGCCTCTCTGCGTGCACTGGGCCCCCTTTGTCCCCTGTGAGAGGGAACATGAGAGCAGTGTCGTCTGCAGATGTGCTTGCGCTGCCCTAGCCGGGCGCTCATAAAGAGTGTAACCTATTCCGATGTCTGGTGAAAGGACATCCATAGCATAGTGCAAGTTTGCCGTAAACATTGCTTTTTTAGGCAGTTTAGGAAGTCAAACCATGCAAATTACTCATGTGTTAACATGCAATACTCAAAGGGTTTTAATTTAACTCTCTTCTTTTGAATTCTTCATGATGATTTACTGTAAATGCTTCTCAGTTTGCATGCCTTGATCATTGCTGCTAGTGATTTTATGTGCCAGTAGACCTGAGTTTAGTTTACCAATTTTACTTAAATAGTAAAAGCCACTTACAAAGTGACTGCCTAGGATTTTTGTTTCCTTTGGTTTGAAGTAATTGGTAATATGTCCTATTTTCAAAAATGTATTTTGTCTCTTATTTGGTTCTGGTATTTGATCCTTCCCTCCCCCCACCCCACCACCACCTCTTTCCTTTGTTTTTTTAAATAAATTATGATGTTGGGATTGGAAGCCCTGAGTAATGAAATCTTTGGTAAGAATTGTTTAGCTCAATAATGAGGACAACAAATCTTTATTAGAGGAATTATGATTCTGGGGAGGAAAGAAAAAGTGAAAACTCCCATTGACAGTTGATTACCAAGTAAATTTTTCCTTCAATGAGTTAATACTTTTGAACAAATAATTGCCTTGTTTTAACGATTTTAAATGACCAATAAAGGAGGTATTGAATTTTATTCGTTTAAAAAGCATCTTTTGTACCAAAGCAAATTTTTTTCTATACTCATCTCCATCATCAATTGGGACCTATGGTGGTGACCAGTGCATTGGTTACAGAAACTATAAGTGAGTGCCTTGAGAAAACTTGGAAATTTGTGCCTGGGGTGTTAAACTTTTAATTAGGTTAATTGTAGTGCTTACCAATCAGTAATTCTACTATCACTCAGGGCTTTCGTACCTTCTAGGTAAAACTTCTTTCATTGTGTTTTTTTAAAATACTGTATTTTTTTTTAAGTGCCATCATTTAAATTTCACTTAGTAAGTGGCAGATTACATTATTCAGTCCCACAAGCACAGAAACATAGTAACACTAGGAGATATTTGAACATTTATTTTACAATCGACTGAATATATTATGTAAATGAGGTAAGCAACTTTTGTAGAGATTGTATGTGTGAGATAATGTAATGTTCTTTTCCAGTTTTTGGACTACAGTTGAATAAACTTTTTAATTATTTAAAAACATCTTTACCGAATAACATGTGATGGTTTTTTGTATAATGTATTTGGTTTTGTAAATACGTATTTCCTGATGTGATTTTTGTGAGAAATGCTAAATCTTTTAGTATATCATGTCCTCTCAAAATTGGCAGGAGCTAAATAATAGTTTGTGGGCGATTTGTATTGTGTACTGTACAATAACTGGGGAACTTTTATAATTATAAAAATATATATTAACTTTTAGTGTGTTGTTTAAACAAATGACTGGAACATACTAAAGATATTAGTAGGATTTTTCTGAATATTTCAGACTTGAACTCAGGCTAGCTTTCTTGTGTTTTTCAAAACAAAATGGTGTCTTGTCTTTTAAAATCAATAAATTTGTTTCCTTGTTACAAATACATTCGAAATGGCTTGATTCCCACCCATCCCACCCCAGCCCGCAAATCATTGCCAGGATGCTTATATTACACTGTCTCATCTAGAGGGTAGTCTCTGTGTCATTCACTAGCCTAGAAACAAAATTAAGTTGTTTTCCTTTTTTGTGTCAAATGAAATTGGCAATATTTATACATGAACAGCACAAAAAGAGAAAACAAAATTATAAGCCCAGCAGGGTACAAATCTTACCCTCCAAGAAAATTAGTGATTGAGTGCTGTTTAATTTCAAAAGCTGTCAACATTCCCATTGTAAATTCCAGATTTTTGGATGTTCATAATGTGTTTGTTTTGTGTCACTTCACATTGATATTTGGCACCCAAGTTCCTTGCTTAGATTGAAATAGCTTATTAAAATTCATTTTAATATACATAAGAAGATATCCTGCCCCAATTTTTTTTCTTCTTTGAATTATATATTTACATACCGGAAAATTCATCCGTTTTAGTGTACATTTCTGTGAGTTTTGACAAACACACACATTCATGTTAACAGCACCACAATCAAGTTTGAAACATTTTTTACCTTGTAGGCCTTTTTTTTTTTTTAATCGTAATATACATAGGGTCTCCTCCTAGAATATGGAATAGCCAGTTCATTTGGGTTTCTTTAAAGGATAGAAATGAAAGGCAGAAAATATTATTTGGGAATCTCCAGCATGGTGCTTTCATATCATAATACAAAGTTACTTCTAAAACAAACATCGACATGTTAGCCCACAAAAACACCAAAATCATTCTAATTTATATGGACATTTAATTCAGTAACATAGACATGTACCAAATAATGTTATTTAATAAATAAATGAAAGGAAGAGACAAAATTATAGCCAGTATAAGATACAATGTAGAGACAAAATTATAGCCAGTATAAGATGCAATACTATGCTAGAAAGAAAATGAATCTGGCCAATTTAGGCATTTTTATGTTGCAGCCATCACACATGGGAGATATTTAAGACTTTGTACAAAGAAATAGAGTTCACGGTTTCTAACCTTATTTTTGTACTTGGTTTCCCTTGGAAATCTGAGGTCTTTCAAATATATCCTGTAATTAGTACCTTTACTTATTGATCACAATATTCTTTCCCCCATAGGTTCTTAATATTATTTCCTTTTCTTTTGGAATCTGGATATTTCAAGACTTGAACTCAACCCGAGAAATGTCACTGGTTTTCATTAGCTGATTCAAGTCAGTCCACCAGATTTTTTCTTCAGCGTGGTCTAAAAGTAATGCATGTTGAAATTTGTCATTTGGCTGACACGCAGACTTTTTGTGTGTGGAACACCATAATAAGTAGAATGGCTGCCATTTTGCTGAGGATAATGTACTTTGGGGGAAGGGAGCAGGAGAGCACTTGGTCTGATTCTGGTCTGCTTCTCTCGGAAGCAACAACTGGACCAGGAGGCAGGGTCTGCTTACCCTTACAGGGGCTGGGTGGCAAGCAGAGGATTTAGGCTGAGGGACCTTAGACATAGTAGCTTCCTGGTTTTGCATCAGCTTATTGATAGCTCTGAGATTGGGAAGTATCCCATGCATTACTGGCAACATGGGAATTTGTGTCTGAGTTGTCTGCGCAAAAATATATTAGTAATTAAAGTAAATATAAGTGCACTATATAACGCAAAAAGTAAAAGATTGTCAGAAGGAATTTTAAAAGGTGACACCTCTCTGTGTGTCTGGATAAAAACACTCAAGAAGAGCTGAAAGCAAAAAGATAGGGAAAGAAAGAAAATAGAAAAACTAATTATGAAATACATAGTGATAAATCTGATGAAAGGTGTGTAAGACCTGTACACTGAAAAACTATAAAACATTTCTAAGGAAATCAAAGACTTAAATAAATGGAGAGATCTACTGTGTTCATAAGGCAAAAGACTCAATATTGTTAAGATATTTTTTCTCCCCAATTTGGTCTATAGAGTCAACACAGTCTTCATCAGAACCCCATCAAGCTTTTAATAGAAAATGGCAAACTGACTTTACAATTCATACGGAAATACAATGGATCTAGGATAGCTAAAAAACTTTGAAAAAGAAGAACTAAGTACCTGAATTCAAGGCTCTTATAAACTACAGTAATCAAGACAGTGTGGTATTGGCATCAAGACACATCAACGGAATCTATCAAATGGATCAATGGAACAGAATAAAGAGTGCAGAAATGGACCCACACATTTACAGACCACTGATTTTTGACAAATGAGCAAAGGCAATTCAGCAGAAAGTGTATGATCTTTCAAAAAATAGTGCTAGAGTGATTAAATGTCTATATGTTAAAAAAAATGAACTTTGATCCTTACCTTACACCATATATAAAAATTAAACATCATAAACCCATATATAAAACCTAAAACTATAAAACGTTTAGAAAAAAAATAGGAAAAACCTTTGAGATCTTGGATCAGACAGAGTTTTCTTAGATGTGACTCCAAGCATGATCTATTAAAAAACAAATTGCTAATTTGGACTTTATCAAAAATTTTCTGCAAAAAAAAAAAAAATTTTCTGCTCCTCAATAGACACTGCTAGGAGAAGGAAAAGACAAGTCATGTATTGGGAGGTGATTTTCCTTGGGTCTTTCATTTTTTTTTTGCATGTGTTTTGAGCAAATGCATTAACCATTTTAGTTCTGGACTATTTTTTTCAAAGCTATATGTAACAAAAACCCTTGGAAGATAGAGATAAAGGCTCCCACTGGGGCAAAGGGCATGCCTGTTTCCTGACCAGGGCAAAGGTTGGGTAGCTTTGCCATCAGCCCTCTTTAAGTGATCGGGGATTTAAACTTGGGGTTTCTCAGCTGTGACACAAATCCACCCTGTGTGCAGTACCTACCTGGGCCTTTCCATGTCCCTCAAGGGTCTTGGAGCGTTTGGGGGAGCAAATGAAACAGATGTGAATATGCAGTTCCAAAGTCCTTTTTCTCTAACCCAGGAGCTTCATGTGTCCTGCCAGTGTCTTTAACACCCTGGTAGGATCACTTGTTAGTTTGCCAGCAGGCTAAAATAAGTTTCTGACACCACCAGCTGGGAGAAAACGTTTACAAAACATATATCTGATAAAGGACTTGTAACCAAAAGCTATAAAGAACTCTCAGAACCCAAGGTGTTGAAAGTGTATGTGTATAGCACTAACCACTTTTAACACTAAATAAATATTTAGATGAATATTTCCTTAATGTCCATTTCCCTTTATAATTCCAAACTTCATGATTTCAGGGACCTCTTGGTCTTTAACTAGATGCCTGCCCCTCAGGCTGCAGTTAATGATGGATGATGAGCTAATGGGCCACTTTCACAGAGAGACTGAGCTCCTGGATCTATTGCCTCTTCCTGTGTCCTGTGGGTGGTGAGTGTGTAAGAACTCTGTTGGTTACAGTCCTGTGGGCCACTAGAGCCAGGCCATGAAGAGGTGTTCCCTGGTGGCAACCTCAAAAACCAGAGCACCAGACAAGAGTATAAGCTCCTTTCTGGGCGGTGCTGGTGAGCTGGAGGGAGGCATAGGGAGAGCGCAAAGCCCGGGACCGCTAGCCTCCATTCTCTGAGGCTGGAAGGATGCGCCCCAGGCCAGATCTCCTGGACCAGCAAACGGGCTCTTTCTCAAAAAGACTGGGAGTATGTGTCAGTGAGCTGTCTGTGCAGTGTCCTGGGGGTGGCAGCCCGCCACGACTGTCTCTCCATTGTTCCAGTCCTGTGGGGACCAGGAACACAAGACCCCCCCCGGCCTGCAGAGCCGCGTGACTGAGCAGAGTTCCCTGGACGGCGGCCCCCGAACCGGAGGCACCAGACACCTGTGAAAGCTTCCTTCCAGACGATACTGGCTCTGGAGTGCAGCAAAGGGAGACGAAGAGGGCACCTGTCAAGAGGAAAATAGAAAGACCTATAGTTTACAACAACAAAAAAAGATGGCGCCGGTGGCTGGAGCCAGGCTGGGGCGAGGGGATGGCGCCAAGCTGTCTCCCCGGAAGGATGCCGGTGGCTCGCAGGTGAGCGAGCTAAACTACACACCGCGTTTAATAGAAGCAAACGAGCTTCCTCCTTCACTTCATGCCTGCGTGGAGCCTGGGGCGGTGAGTCCGGGCGTTCCAGCCCTTTAAGAGCCCTTCTCAGTTTTGCTAGAGCCTTTTGGGTCTCCAGGACTGGAGCCCTGTTCGTTTTCAAATGTTCTAGATGTTTGGGGGGGCTCGTCTGTAAGGTGAAGGTCTTAAAAGTGGAGGTGCCCAATGTGGGGTAGGAAGGCTTGGCTCTTCAGGGAGAAATTGGGGGAGGGGTGGGGTGAGGGGGGGTGAAGTTTGTGGTGAGGTTGTGTCCCAGTCTCTCCTACCCGCTTTGATGTGTTTTTGTTTCTTGTTTACCCCACGTATAGGAGTTGCTCAGCCAGCCTTTAGGGTTTTTTCAGAGGAAATTTGTTCCGTCTGTAGCTGCAGATTCCGGGTGTCCATGGGAGGAAGTGAGTTCAGGATCTTACAAGTCACCATCTCCAGTTGAAACCTCAGGGACCTCTCAGTCTTGATCATTACATAATTCCCAGGGTGTCGCATGGTACTTAGCATATTATTTAATCAACAAATACTTGTATGAATTAAGATATTCTCATGATTATACCTAATGATCATACGATTTAAGGTTGATGGTTTCTACCATTACAAATAATTCTTAATGATGCCTCGAGCATTTTTCTGTGCATTCATCCTATTTTTCCCATACACACACATTCTCTATACACATTTCTGGAAGCCAATACATGGCAAAACTTTTTTGGAAATGTTGCTGAACTCTGTAAAAGCCTAAACCAATTTGTAATTCCTTCAAAAGCTCTGAATCAAATCACTAGAAGCTAGTTAGTTGAAAAAAATTGTTGTAAAATCATCTTATGTTTGATCTAGGGCTGTTTGCCATTTTACAGGCAGAGATATCAACACTTTAAAGATTCCTAAATAATTTGGCAAATTGATTACTCAGCAAAATGATATTTGATTATTTGGAACCCTTCTGTCAGCAGTTGTCATATTAATTGTGGATGCACTTTGGGCAAATAAATATTTTATACCCCAAGTGATCATCGTAAACTTGGAATATGAATTGCAAATACAACACTAAGCACTTATGTTAACATGTCATTACACCACTGTCATTTTAATTGTAGCCTGTTAAACATACCTACATATTCTCAGAACACGTCATTACATGTATAAAGTAGAGGAACTGTTCTTTAAATTATGAAAGAAGAAATTTTTAAAAAATCTTTCTGATCTAAGAAGTGACTCATAATCTTACCAAACTGAAAACAACCCATTTCCTTCAAATGTAAAATAAAGAAATTACAAGCTATTTATATAAGGAATACCATACATTAGTGAATAAAACAAAGTACGATTAACTTGATAAATCTCACAAACATTACATGGAAAAAGAAGCCAAACATGAAGGAATACATGTTACATTATTCCACTTAGAAAGTTCAAAACCAGGAAGACGCATACCAAAGTTTATTGCTTACCTTTGGAGAGGAGAAAATGAACCAAACTTAGACACTGAGTTGTGGTGAAGGAAAGTGCAGCCTTTATCGCAGGGCGCCAAACAAGGAGTCCAGGGCAGCTAGTGCTCAAAACACCCCAACTCACTGATGGGTTTCAGGAAAGCATTTTTAAAGGCAAGGTGAGGGAGGGGAGTCTCAGGTTATATGATCAGCTCATGCACAGTTCTGTGATTGGCTAATGGTGAGGTAACAGGGCAGTGTCACAGGGGTTAACATTATCAATCCTTAGGTGCCAGTAGGTCTGGGGGCTACATGCTCATGGTCATCAAGTAGTTAATTTCTTCCATTTGGTGGTAGTTTTCACATCTGTGAAACAACTCAGGAAAAGTGCATCAGGTACTATTATCTAGGTATTTCAGAGAGGAGATAAAACAGAGGATATGGGGGAAGGGTCTGTCCCAGGAAGGGCCCATAGGATCCTGTTCGGTTACAAAAACATTTGCAATTAGGAAAGAGCTCAAGGTTTTCTGGTGCTAACAACATTCTATGTCTTGATCTGTGTAGTTGTTATCTGTATATACGCTGTAAGATAATTTATCGAGCTGTTTTTTTAAAAACATCAAAACTAGTCTGAGTTCAGTCTCACCTAATGGCTTAAAATCCCAAATCCACCCAACAGTTTTCTTGAGCCCAGGAAACATTTAACTTATGCATTTATATTGAAAGGTGTCCCAAATACTGTGTTTCAGCTTTACGTTTAACACATTATTTAATGATGTCTTAAACCAGAAGTAGCTATGAAATGTTCATGCTTCAGTAATCACAATTGAGTACTGCCTACCTGATTTCTTATATCTTATTACAAAAGGATAAATTTGTTGATTTGAGTTAACAAATAAATGCTAAGAATATTCTTTTTAAAAAAAATCTGAGTGCCTGATAAGAGTAAAGATACACTCTGTAACAGGAAAATTTGGAAAGTCTCCCAAATTTACAAGCTGTCCAGATCCTGCAGAAATGCGTTTCTCAGTGGTCTAGAGTTCCCAGTGTTTTTCCACTTTGCCCAAATGGCTATTCAGATGATTAACGTCTGTGTAAGGTTCTGTGCATCAGAGAAGTAGCCCTGTGATCTTTAGAAGATAGAGGGCTCGCTGTGGCACTCGGCAGTAGACCAAGACCACAGAATGTGTCTAGGGGAAACCCTAAGAAACAGCAGATATGGGCAGGAAATCACACTGTTTGTACTGCAGAAATAGTATGGTTTACTTGCTTGATAGGTGTGCTATCACTGCCATATGCCCAACTTCAGTCAATTAAACCTAGGATGCCATATGGCCATCCCGAATGATTTGCAAAATCCAAAATGCCACACAGCTTAGGACTAGGGAAACAGCAAGAGTCATGCTCTTGCATAGAAATGCTTTTGCTAAGCAGTGTCATAGGAATGAAGAGAGCCAGAGACGAGGACTCCGGGGCTTGTCTACCCCACTCCTCTAGCTGTCCCTGTCCGTGCTGGCTGTCAACTATTGAGCCAATAGGGATGTCCACACTCACTGTCTGCCCTCCTCATTAGTCCTACCACTCTACCTCCAGCTTTTACTGAACTCAATTTTCTGGCACTAGAATGTTTCTGTATCTTATTAGAGGCCCAATTTCTTTTTTTAAAAAATTTTATTGAAGTATAGTTTATTGACAATGTGTTAATTTCTTCTGTACAGCAAAGTGACTCAGTTATTTTTATATATATTATATATATTCTTTTTCATATTCTTTTCCATTATGGTTTGTCACAGGATATTGAATATAGTTCCCTGTGCTATACAGTAGGACCTTGTTGTTTATCCATCCTGTACATAATAGTTAGCATCTGCTAATCTCAAACTCCCGTTCCTTTCCTCCCCTACCCCTGCACCCACTTGGCAACCATAAGTCTGTTCTCTATGTCTGCGAGTCTGTTTTTGTTTTATAGATATGTTGACTTGTATCATATTTTAGATTCCACATATAAGTGATATCATATGGTATTTGTCTTTCTCTTTCTGATCTACTTAGCTTCGTATAATCATTTCTAGGTTCATCCATGTTGCTGCAAATGGCATTATTTCATTCTTTTTGTTGGCTGAGTAATATTCCATTGTGTGTGTGTGTGCGTGCACGTGTGTGTATGTGTGTGTGTGTATACATATGTATACACACACACATGCACACACACCACATCTTTATCCATTCATCTGTTGATGGACATTTAGGTTGTTTCCATGTCTTGGTTATTGTAAATAGTGCTGCTATAAACATAGGGGTGCATGTACCTTTTTGAATTAGAGTTTTGTCTGGGTATATGCCCAGGAGTGGGATTGCTGGATCATATGGCAACTCTATTTTTAGCTTTTTGAGGAACCTCCATACTGTTCTCCATAGTGGCTCTACCAATTTACATTCCAACCAATAGTGTGACAGGATTCTCTTTTCTCCACACCCTCTCCAGCATTTGTTATTTGTAGACTTTTTAATGATGGCCATTCTGACCAGTGTGAGGTGGTACCTCATTGTAGTTTTGATTTCCATTTCTCTAGTAAATAGTGATGTTGAGCATCTTTTCATGTGCCTATTGGCCATCTGTATGTCTTCTTTGGAGAAATGTCTATTTAGGTCTGCTGCCCATTTGTTTGATTGGGTTGCTTGTTTTTTTGTTGTTGTTGTTGAGTTTATGAGCTGTTTATATATTTGGGAAATTAAGCACTTGTCGGTTGCATCTTCTGCAAATATTTTCTCCCGTTCTGTAGGTTGTCTTTTCATTCTGTTTATGGTTTCCTTTGCTGTGCAAAAGCTTGTAAGTTTGATTAGGTCCAATTTGTTTATTTTTGTTTTTATTTCTATTGCCTTGGGAGACCGACCTAAGGAGACATTGGTATGATTTATGTCAGAGAATGTTTTGCCTCTGATCTCTTCTAGGAGTTTTATGGTGTCATATCTTATATTTAAGTTTTTAAGAGAGGTCCAGTTTCTTAACAGTAACCTGTAGGTGCATCAGTTCGAACATCGAGTTTTACAAGGTGGCTTCTGGGAGAGAACATACCTGCTGCCATGTTCTGCTGGGAGAATTCTGAAGCATCACCATCAACCACTTGCTTTTCCTTGGGTAGCAGAGTTCATCTGAATCTTGTCCCAAAAGGATTTTCATTAGGAGTTAGGAGAAATGGACCCTTTTTCATAAAATAATAAAGTAAAATTGCACAGAAGTATACAAAGTAAAAAAAAGTTCCTCCTCCCAATCCAGTTCTACTTTACAAAGATAACAGCTAATAAATGTTCTGCTAACCAGCAGAAGGGGAGCTGGAAATAGAGATTTAAAAAATACTTTTGTAACAGAGTGAGTTTATGGGTTGTGAAATTTACACCCACTACACTAAAATTCTTGGGCTCCTATAAATGGCACACCCCCTCTCTAAAATTCAGCACCTTTCAAAGTTGCCACTTTCTTTACATTTGGATCTCAGACTTATTAGGAATTCTGAATGTATTAATTTATTTTGTCTGCATCACCAGTACAAATACATGCTGGGGGCACAGGTCCTCCAGTCTTCTTGCTCAGGACTGAAGGACCAGCAGAAGGTGCTGGTGGGGCAGTGGCCTGATGGGGACTTCTCTCTCTGCTCACTGAGGGTAGCTGCTTAGTCATGGGTTTGCAAGAAGTCTGTTCTTTACATTTGACTTCATAATTTTTTCTTTCACCCTAAGAATGAATTTGAATATAAAGGTTCAAGGAGACCAAGATCTATTTAAAACGCTACAACACATTCCACCAAGCAAAGATAAAAATGGGAAATGTGTGTAACACATGACTCACGATTCCTCAGACTCAGTGTTACACACTGGACTGATTCACGTAACAAAATCTGAGAAATTAGAGTATGAACCTGGTACAGCTATAAGGGCAGTGAGAGTAATGTGTCTAGAGGGGAAATTTATTCCAGAAGGGAGATGACAGGTCCTTAACTCAAGATGCTGAAGCCCAGAGCACTGGGGTAAGGCTCATGCTTGTTAGCTGAATTGATTTGTTCCACCTCCAGCACTCCTTCAGATTTGGGATATTTCTTCTCGAGAGGAGCCAAAATTATGAAAGTTAGGTGTTCTTCATAACTGTCCATGGATGTTTATCAGAATGTAATGCAATTGGGGCTGGGCAGACACAGCACTGGTTGGCCATGCTGCAGGGGTGAACGGTGTTTTGCAGAGATGCCTTCTGACTGCTTGCTTCTTGGTGGTTAACATAGAGGACAAATATTAACTCAGTTATCCCAACAACTCTACTTTGGGGTAGTCTCTATTGTCAAACCCCATTTTATGAAGATACTAAATATTTTTCAGGTGCTATTTTAAACAACTGTTATGGGTAACTGCTGACCGCCTGTTGTCACATAATGGCACAAATCTCAGAATGTCCACATTCTATACATAGCTCTCCAAAGGTCAATCCTTGGGCACCATATGCTTCTTTGAAATAGTCAGCACTGGATTATCTGTGCCAAGGAAGAGGAGAGTTGTTGTGGGGAAGCACACATTCCTGATGGATCCTGCTGGGAGGTTCATTAGGACCACTAATAACATAGGTGTAGAGGAGAAGCTAAGGGTATGAGTTTTCTAGTCAGTTGGCCTGTCTTCCATCCCCAGCCATGCCATTTGCTAACTATGTGGCCATGAAAATCACTTTTCTAAAGTTCAGCTTCATCATCTGTAAAATTAAGATAAGAATAGGATTCACAGCACAGAGGTAGTGTGAAGATTAAAAGAGATAATACCTAGCCAGTGAGCTGTGTGGGAAGCCCAAGGGCATGCTTGTGGGAGGGTCTGCAGCCCCTACCCACCATCCTCTGGGCAGTTCAGGGGGAAGGGCTTGGTCAGTCCTTGCTATAATTATGCCAGAGGAAAATGACATTTTTCTGGGATTCCAGTCTTTCCTTTTTGACTGCTGATAAAGCTAATAATTAACTCTTTTGGAGTCCTTTTAGGTTCAGTAACGAGGACTCATTTACTGTCTTCTTTCTCATCCAGGTATTTTTCAGACATGCTTTCTTTGATTAATGCTTCTCTACCTTTCGCTCTATCTTGTTTTCTTAATTGTTCCTTGAACGTTTGGTGAACTTCGTCAGTTCAAGCCACTTGGACCTAGAATTTCCTTTTTGGGAATATTTTAAATGACTGGTTCAGTTTCTTTAATGGTTACGTTACAACTCAAGTTTTAAATTCCTTCCTAGGTCAGTTTTGATAAGTTACATTTTTTTTAGAAAATTTTCCATTTTCTCTAGGTCTTTCTGTCTAATGACAAAAAGATGGTCCGGGACATTTTGTCATGTGTCTGTAATCACTCTGAACATTGTCTGATTTACCTTATCATTTCCTGTTTAACCCATGGATAACTTGGAAGTCTGTGTCTTACTTTCCAAACATATGAAGATTTTCTAGTTATCTTGTGATTGATTTGTCACTTAATTACGTTGCTGTCAGAGAAGAAATTCTGTATGATTTCAGTCTTTTGAGATTTGTATAGGTTTACTTTATGACCTAGTATACAGTTGGTTTCCTTAAATATTGTGTGTGCCATAAAAGAATGTGTATTGTTCGGTACTATGTGCAGATTGTATGTACATCCATGTGCTCTAGCTTGTAATTATGTTGCTCATATTTTCAGTGTTCATACTGGTATGTTTGTCTTCCTGTTCTATAATTTACTCAGAGGGGTGAGTTTTAATCTCTTAATCTGATTGTGGATTTGTCTACTTCTCCTTGTAATTCTGTGTTTGCTTGATTGTTTAGTTTTTGGCAATGGTGTTACTAGTACAGCAACTTAAAATTATTTTATCTTCCTGAAGGATTGAGCCTTTTACCACTAGGAAGTGACTACATATCTTCCTTGTACTGGTTTTTGCCTGGAAGTCTATCTTGTCTGATACTAACATAGAATACCAGTATTCTTTTGACTTATGCTTTCTCATAATTTTACTTTCAACTTTTATATATTTTAATGTTTTAGATGTATTTCTTGTAAACGGATTAAAGTTAAATTGTGTTCAGACCAATCATGGATGCTAGTTGGAGCATTTAGTCTATTTATGTTGATACAATTGCTGACATAATTAGGTTTCATCTACCATCTTATTTTGAGCCTTTATTTGTCCTGCCTGTCCTGTGTTTTCTTTCTCCGTTTGTCCCTTCTATTGGACCGAACACTTTCTATCATTCCAGTTCCCCTTCTGCTGGGTAAGAAGCTGTGTACTCTTTTTCTATTCTTTTATTGATTTACTCGAAAGAAAATAATATATATTATAGTGCATAATATTATAATTAACTACACATATCAACAAGATCTAAAAGTATCAATACTTTTACCTTCCTCCTGGATAATACATGGTCCTTAGAACAGTTTAACTCCATTTATTACCTTCTCAATTATGTGTTATAATTGATTCGTTAGAGCTGTGTATTTTAATTCTATTTGTAAGAAAAACACAATTCGTAATTATTATTATATAGCTCAAAGTTTATCTCTATATTTACTTTCTTTGTTCTTCACGAAGTTATGTTTTGTATTTCTCAGTGATCTCCAAATCATTCTCAGTCTGTAAAACACAGTCAACTTCGGTGAAAACCTTGGTTCAGCACAGTTCTACAAATATTTATTATCAAATACCTAGGTCAAGGGTAAAGAACCATCAAGCTGCTGATTCCTGGATTGTTTGAGCGTGACAGGTAGTTTCCTTAGTTGTAAAATAAGCATCATAACAAATACCTAATTTACAGGGTTAGCGTGGTGTAATAAATAAGACAGCGCATGCCGATGCGCTTTGTGAAGCGGCAGACACACGTAAAGTCACTGCCCTCAGTCTGCCATTGACAGGTTGTGTGACACTGGAAAGACCTGGCTTTCCTGTCTTCCTTACCTCTAGGGAGGACTTCGGACTATTGGACTTTTACGACCCCCTCTTTCTGAAGGGTCTGTGCCTCTGTGACTTCTGATTCATTGTATGCAGTGTTTCTTCACATATAAGCATTTGGAGTGAGAGTGGTGTCTTTGGCTAGAACTTCTTTCAAAATATATCCCCATGTTATCAGAACCTTTTTTCACCTCTTTATTAAAATATAGCATTGCCCCCACTTTCTCCTCTAAGTGTTTGGCCCTTCACCTTTTCATAGGCGTCACTCCTGCCACATGGGGATGACTAGCCCACGGCTGAGTGAGCAACACTGATTTAGAAAGCCAGGTGGGAACCCTCTCAGGAGCTGTTACTGCTGAGACTGGGATGCAAGGCCACAGGCCAACTGCACAGGTGCTGACTTGAATGCGAACCAAGGTCTGTGACTTGGGCAGCTCCGCCGCTGAGATTCTAGGTGTCTGCAGCCAACAGTGCGCGCTCTCAATTAGGGAAGAGCCTGTGGGGCTGAGTGTTGGGCAGAACTGAGGCAGAACTAAGGCTGGAACTCCCCCAATTACTAAGGCCAACTTGGAAAATAGTCCTTCACAAAATAACCTCTGCAGGTGCTCATAACCAGCTGACAGGGTAGAGGAAGCAAAACCAAAGGGAGGGATGTGATCAAGTAGTTTGCTTAATTGTTTGCATAACCATCCATTCATTTACATATCCATCCATTCACTCATGTACTCAATAAACATTAAATATAAAGAGACTTCCAAGAATGTTCTTTAAATCCATGGAATCCTCACGTTTGTCTTATCTAAGAACATACTCTTTTTCCTCCTGTGTCCTGAATATTTAGCATATGGGTAAATGAAACAAGATTGAAAATTTTCATTAGCGTAATTCACCATAATTTAGCTACCAGTAAATGATGAAGGATGGAACCGAGATGTATAGATTCATATCTAACGTGAAACAGAAAACATGATATTAGAGATATGAGTCCTCCATAAAAAGGAGATACATTAAATTATAGGGAAACTTTGGAACAATTTCACAGAACTTTTATTTGCCTCTGTTACATACAACAAATTGCTTTCGTTTGGTGAACTACGAATGAATACCTTGTGAGCTATAGAAACTGTTTAGCTGGATTTGTTAACATGAAATGGCCTAACTGCCAAACGTGTGCTTATTTTTAAGTTATTACCGTTTGCTTTTCTGACCTTAAGTTACTAAGAGACAAATCCATTCTCAAAGGTACATTATGTCCATCTTTATCTTTAAAATTTCTTGTTAAGTTTATTTTCAAATATACATACATGTACATGCATATATATGTATATATTATATACATAAATATATTGAAAATGTGTAGAGGATATTTTTCCCATCATATTTTCTTTTTTTTTTAATAGATCTTTATCGGAGTATAATTGCTTCACAAAACTGTGTTAGTTTCTGTTGTGCACCAAAGTGAATCAGCCATATACATACATATGTCCCCACATCCCCTCCCTCTTGAGCCTCCCTCCCACCCTCCCTATCCCACCCCTCTAGGTCATTGCAAAACACCGAGCCGATCTCCCTGTGCTATGTGGCTGCTTCCCACCAGCTATCTATTTTGCATTCGGTAGTGTGTATATGTCCATGCTACTCTCAACTTCGCCCCAGCTTCGTTCTCCCACCCTGTGTCCTCAAGTCCATTCTCTATGTCTACCTCTTTATTCCTGCCCTGCAACTAGGTTCATCAGTACCACTTCTTTTTTTTTTAGATTCCATATATATGCATTAGCATCCAATATTTGTTTTTCTCTTTCTGACTTACTTCACTCTGTATGACAGACTCTAGGTCCATCCACCTCACTACAAATAACTCATTTTCGTTTCTTTTTATGGCTGAGGAATATTCCATTGTATATATGTGCCACATTTTCTTTATCCATTCATCTGTCGATGGACATTTAGGTTGGTTCCATGTCCTATCTTTATCTTGAAATATAAATCCTGCCTATATTTTATGGAGATGTCTCCCTCAAATGTGTTCAGAAGCTTTTTCTCTCTCTCAATCTTAATGGCTCAAAAGGAGTCCTTAAAGAAAATTCTTAGTGTTTCTCTTTTCACTCCTGCAGTTCCTCTGTACTTTGTGAATAGTGCCACTGAATAATATGCTGCGGTAGCTCTGATAACCCCCTCTCAAGGTTAATGCAATCTTTGCCCAGTATTTTGGTTCTGGCTTGTTTCTATACACACACATTTGACATTATGATTGTTGTTTTGTACAGCCAGTGTTTCTTTTAGATTCACCCACATGTCTGCCATTTCTCATATTTCAGACCTTCCACCTGGGATCTAGCTGAAGAAAATCTTTTTGAATTTCCTTCAGTGGATAAATTTAATGCTTTAAAACACTTTAAAATAATTTATACAAAGTAATATGTGTTCACCGTGGAAATTTGAAAAATTTTTTTGAAATAAATTTGTGAAGAATTGACAAGTCAAAGGGATTTGGGTTCCGGGTAGTAAATGGTGAAGAAGTAACTAGGACAATAAGAGTTAGTTTAACAAGGTTTGTTTGTACAGATTTCTTGGTCCCGAATCCCCTGTCTTTGGTGATATGAATGTCTTTCCTCCTCCTGGTATGGGGTACTTTTCACATAGGCATTTTATGACCTATTTCAGGGAAGAAGGGTGATCAGGGAGAGGTCAGAGTGATCTTCCTGCTTCTCCTGTTTTGTTTTTTTAATTCCTTTGGCTTAAGATATTATCATCCCAAGGTGCCATATTTTGGGTAGTGTGTCCTGAACCCCATCACCTGTTCTGTTTTCACGTCAGGACGTGTAGATCATTATTGTACACTGTCACAGTGTTGTTGAACCCAAGTTCATGTGCCCAGTGCCCAGTGAGGCCAAACAAACGGAAACATTGGAGTTTGGAGCAGAGAAGGGTTTATTTCAGGGCCAAGCAGGGAGGTCAGGTGGCTGGTGCCCAGTAGACCAAACACTTTCAGGGAAGTGCTTTTGAAGGTTACACTTGGCGGGAGGGCTACAGGGTGTGTGGCTTTCTTCTCATCGGTTGGTGGTGAGGTAACAGGGTGGTGTTTCAGCAGTCTGGGTCATCAGCCTGGTTCCGACCAGTCTGGGGTCTGTGTGCTTGTGCTCAGCCTGAAGTTACCATCCTCAACCTGGGTGGGAACCTTAGTTCCTGCAGAAGAACTCAAAGAGATGTATCAGATTGTTATGTATATCCCATGAGGGGGAGCCCTTCCTTATCACTACACTATTCTTCCCTGACCACTTTTCCTTTGTTTCTGCATCCCATCACTTTCCTTATGCCTGTTTGAATCTCCTCCTTGGAACTCAGAGAAGGTCTGGGAGGCCAAAGCCTGTTTCCTACAAACAGGAAACGGGGCACAGGGAAAGGCTTTTGTACTGGGGAGGGCCTCGCAGGGTCGTGCTCGGTTTCAGCGGGGAGCCTGTTTGTGGCCAGAGGCAAGTGAACAAGGGGCTCAGGCCACCCCGGGTCTTGACACAGCATACATAGTACCCGGTGTGCTGCCGTGTGAGCGTGTCGCCGTGGAACTCTGGCCCAGAGAGCCGAAGTCACGTTCCCAAGACAGCAAACAAGGGGTGCTGTCTGTCTGTCGTTAGTTCAGAACCTGAGCTCTTAACCACGGTGCCCTAATGCCCTAAAACCCATCGTGGCGCCCAGCAGAGTCCCAGGTGCCTGGAAGTCTGTGTAGAATAGATTCATCCCATCTGCTTCAGAGCTGTACGCAGACTGCTGTTTTGACCCGAGTATGATAGGAGGGGGCAACATACACCTACTCTGGACCGGATGCTTGTGTCCTTTCCAAAATTATAAGTTGAAGCCCAAACCCCCGATGTGGCTGTATTTGGAAATGGGTCTCTAAAGGAAGTAATAAGATTTAATGACGCCATCAGGGTGGAGCTCTAATCCAATAGGATTCAGGTCTTTATGAGAAGAGACACCGGGACACCCTAGGCACTCTCTCCATGTGTGTGCTCCAAAGAAAAGCCTGTGGAGTGGTTGAAATTTAGATAAAAATACAGGGATCCGCCTACTTAATTGATGCAGCCCCACCCAAGAGGAAAACCCTACAGCTGTGTGAATATTTGGTTCTGAAGCACCTTCACCGTCGGACAGTGAGCCTCACATCATCTTCCTACTGCTCCGCCCACGGTTCGCATCCCCTCCCTGCGCCCCAGCCGCTCCTCAGCCAGTGCTGACTTGAGCAGCCCTAGAAATTTCAGTCATTCTGACGGGACTTTGTTCCCGCTCCACGTTATTTTGCATTCATGAGTTCTCTTTTCACTGTAGTAGTAAAATCTGTGGAGTCCTCTGGAGACCACACCCGGCTGGCTGGGTTTAGTTGTGAGCCTCTCAGTTGCTTGGCGAGAGGCAGGAAAGATTTGAGAGAAGACTGGGGAAAGTACTTCAGGGGCCCTGGAGGCGCTGATGCCGGGGGCAGTTGAAAGACGTCCTCACAGATGTGTCAACTCTGCGCTGACTAAACCGGGAAGGCAGAGGAAACAGGCTCTCGTCTACGGAGAAGGCAAACAGCCGAAGCATTCCACAGGGCGAGTGGGGACATCCCCGCGGGTGTGGACCGGGGGCAGGGCTGGGAAGGAGTGCGAGCAGGTGCTCTCTGGGCAGCACAGTTCTGCCTCAGGATGGTCCCTAAGAATGGTGCTCACCCCAAGTGTGCCAAACCTCGAGGACACAGTCAATCAAGCAAATGGGGTTAAATAAGAAGAGGGGGATTTGGGCTGATGGTGTGATAAGTTTTTAAAGACCATTTTATGGAGTGACGTCGGGGGTGCTCTTACCCAAAGCCGACTGGAGCATCAACCTGAAAAATCACATACGAGAGGAGTTTGGCGGGGCAGTGTGGAAAGAGAATGGAATTTCGAGTCCAAGATGACTGGGTTTTGAACGCCGACTTTCTAATGAAAGGTTTTCCTCTACTCTTCCCACCCAGAGTCTCCCAGTTTCTCTCTCTTGAGATAAATACTTTTATCAGTTTCTTTCTTTTAATCCTTCCAGAGAGTTCTACATATAGATAAGAACTTGTTCCACACCTTGCTTTTTTCACTCACCACCACATCATGGAAATGGTTTCATATCAGTACATCTAGTTTCCTTCCTCATAAAAACAGTTATATTGTTTTCCATAGTGCAGATGTGCCAAATTCATTTAATCACCTAATTTATGTAAGTTGTTTGCAATCTCTTTAGGCAGCGAACATCCTTGTCTATTTCTGTGATTATAAAGTGCAGTTGCATCAAAGGACATTTGGGTAAAAACGATAAGACCAAATATATTCCACACATTTCGGAAAGAATGCGTTCTTCTGTAGCCATGATAACAAGGAGCCACCAGAACCCCTCATAAACCAACGGATCAGCAACCTGGACACACTTGTACAAAGCAACCAGTCAACGTCCACCCACCTCCTGAAAGCCCGTCAACCAGAGATCCACGCCAATAAACACACCGCAGGTTACAACCAACAGTCTCACCCAAGTAACCAGGCTTCTACAAATGATGTCAACCTACTCACACCTCTGAAAAGCTGCAACCCCTGAACTCCATGCTTACAAAACCAAACCAAACCACGAAAGCTAAGCAGTCTGCTCTATGCAGAGACAAGGTGCCTGAGCATAACTCCCCTTTACTGTAATCATCAATAATTTCAGCTTTATCTTTTTTTTTTTTGGTGCGTGGGCCTCTATTGTTGTGGCCTCTCCCGTTGTGGAGCACAGGCTCTGGACATGCAGGCTCAGCAGCCATGGCTCACGGGCCCAGTCGCTCTGCGGCATGTGGGATCTTCCCGGACTGGGGCACGAACCCGTGTCCCCTGTATCGGCAGGCGGACTCTCAACCACTGCGCCACCAGGGAAGCCCCAGCTTTAGCTTTTAATTTGGGGTATTGAGTGAGTGTCTCATTATCCTTTGTTGCTAGAAATACTATAAAAATTATATTTTGCACATGTATGTCTACACATTTATATATTTCTCACGTTGTAACTCTATAGAGGATGCTGTACTTTGAGGCAGGTTGAAGGGATTTCGGAGTACGTTTATAATTTAGATTTTCATCATAAAAATCTGTCCTCCTCATAAGCTTTGACTCCAGTCCATCTATAGTCCATTTTAAGAAGTGGAATTGCTGAGTACGAAGAGATAGGTGTTTTGAAATTAGATATACTATCCTCCAAAGATATTTACCAATTTACATAGCCCTCATCAATGAACAGGGTGCTTATTTCTCTGTCTCTTAATCAATAGAATTTTAAAGATATATTGTGATTCTAGAAAGTGAAAAAAAGGTTTTAAAATTTTTATTTCATATTTTCCACACTGAACTTGAACATCTGATCTTAGATATATATAAAGAATTTGTATTTTGTGTGTGTGTGAATTGGTGGTTTACACTATGTGGACTAAATGATTGTGAAAATTATACTCAAGGCTGATGATTTCTCTCAATTGTAGTAATATGCCTAAAGAAACTAGGAAAGTAGTGGTAATTAAGTTTTGTTTATAGTTTACCAATAAATGTCCTATTTGATCAATTCATTTCTAATTTTCAGAAAAACAATTCATTATTTGAAAAAAAAACCAAACAGAATATTTTCAGATACAAAGGAGAAGAAAAATCTTTGAGTGTACCAGGGTTGAGGTAGTTCTCTGCCCCCACTTGTGTTACGCCTACACAAGTTAAAGTGGTTTTCTATTTTTAAAGAGCAGAGATTGCAGGTGTTCCAGAGTACAGCCCTCTTAGCGGGTCTCTGGGGAAGATAATTGGCAGGTACCACTGAAGGTCGATGCAAAGTGCTGAGCGTTGCCCACTCTGAAAGACCCAAGGAAGTGTGAGCTCAGTAAACCTGTGGGAGGCTTGGCTCATAAGTGACCATTTGAGGCTGTTTCTACCCTTGGCTGGCAGCTGTGTTCTTTCCTTATTGGGGAAGTTATTTAAAGTAATATTAATAAATTCTTTGTGTGGTTCTTAGTATTACTAAGCACTTCTGCATGTATTATTCCTATTGCCATACCTTCCACTATAGAACTATTCTTGTTTTGGAAATGGAAATAAATTTTAAATTAGCCCAAATAAATGAGAATTAAGAGGATAATTCTGGCCATTACTCTGTGAGGTTAGTTTTGTTATTATCCATCTCTTATAAGAGGAGATACTTGTGGCACAGAGAGGTTAAGAAGGGGATACCAGCTTGTGTGGGTGAGATGGAAGCACACTTCTGACTAGAAACCCCTGTCTCTTTGCGCCATAATAAACTGAAAACCAAATACAGGAGTATCTGAAAATACTATCTCTTCAGCATGTACTGGGAATCCTTTTCTTAAGAATGACGTGATTTCCAAAGTGTAAAAATGAGTGGCAGTAACAGAGTAGACAATGCAAAACTATAGAAGATTTGAATTCATTTTGAAAGCTTTTCAAACTAAGGCACAAGCACTGCAGGTTTAGTTCTGACTGCAAAGCTTAGGAAATCTGTCTAAAATGGCCTACTTTGCATTTATGTATATATAAAAATTGTTTTAAGATTTATCTTTATTGTCTGCAATTAGTTTGTATATGTTGTCTCCTTGGGCAACTTCTGCCTCAGGAACTGAGCTGTTTATTTCTCCTTCTTCCAAGAAAACACCCTTAACAGTGCGCCTCCACTAAGAGCTCAGTGATATAGTGTCTTTGTCCTATTATGCAATTCCTATTTTTAACTTGTACAGTAAAGCTGTCATACTAATAATGTCCTCATACCAAAAATTAATTTTGGTCCTTGAAAGGTAAAAATTTATGTGCCTGTGTGTGTCAGTGTTCTTGGCAATCTAATTGAGCAGGTTTTTTCCCCAGACCATCATTATAAATTTGACAAATTTGGCAAACCTATAGGAACTATTGAGCTGAAAATGTGCATTGTGTTTGTAAATTCTAAGAGTCTTCGCTTATCCCTGACTTAAATTTTCCATTAAGAAGGAGAGCTCAGAAAGAACAGGCAATACATTTGAAGAAATCAGAAACAAAGCAGATCCTTAAACGAAAAAGGAGGACCCAAGAGATGAGTAGCTCAGCCTTTTTATTTTTTCTAGGAGGTAATGACCCAACTCTTAAACACCACAGTTGTCAGTCTTGGATTTGCTGTTGCAGCTAGAAACCTCAGAGGTCCCCTGTGAGAGCTGTGCTGGCTTTGCAGCCAATTCTAGTGTCATAGTTAGATCCTTAATTATTGAGAATGCCTTCCTTCTCTAAATTTCTTATTTTGATTGCACCTACTATTTTGTGTGTATCCATTTTTAAACTGACACTTATTGAGTTTTTACCACAGGCCAAATATTGTCTTTTCTGATTGCCTGCTAAGAACCAGGAACTGGGTTAAGTGTTGTGGATTCAACAGTGAGCAAAACAGATACTCGTGGGGTTTACGATAGTGTGTGTGGGAAAGAGAGAGAGATATTAAATCGTCATTCCCCGCGCCCCATGTGTAGTTATAATCTGTGATGAGCACTCTGTGGGAAAGGAATGAGGTGCCCTGAGAGAATGAGGAACTCAGGGGTGTACTCCCTGGGCAGTGTTTTGCTTTCATATGCATGATTCTTTTAATGTTCACATCAAGTCTTTGATACTGGAGTTACCATCCTCACTTTGCAGATGAGGAAGGCGAAACATGGAAGAGGTTAAAGTGCTCTTTGTGCTGTACCTGGGATGCTCACGTAACAGTTAAATACGAGTGAAAGGGAAGTACCGATTGGTTGGTGTACAAGCATGGAGGTGGAGCTCTTTAAAATAATCCTATTCTTCATTTGCCCCTTCCGGAAATTTTGTGTCAGTGTATCCCCTGAAAAGATAAACAAGCTCTTATTACAACTTTGAAATGATGCGGAAATAGTTCAGAATGTTTGTGGCAAAACCAGCTCCCGGCAAATACTGCACACGTGTAATCAAATGATACAGATATCCTTCATTGTCTGTATGCACTTCTTCAGCTTCCTGGATTAGCTGCTGCACATTTCAACACACTGCCTGACTTTGGATGCAACTCCTCCCAAGGTCAGAACAGAGTTACTTTAAGTTTGGTCCACTGGTGGCAGACCAGCCTCATTGCCATCCCCTGAGATCTTGTTAGAAATAGAATTATTTCTCGGGCACCACACTAGGCCTGTTAAATTTGAATTGCTGGGGGCTGGGCCCAGCAATCTGCATTTTAACCATCTCTCCAGGTGATTCTTAAGCATAATAAAGTTTGACCAGCATTGCCCTTCAGAATGTGGAGTGCTAATACTAGCCTAAAGGTAAATCTGCAACCATATGATACAGATGAGAATTCATGTAGACCAGTGAATAAATATCAGCTATTCTACATATTCAAAATATTAGAACTGGAAGGAAGCATTAAGATGAACTGGTGAAGCAACATTTTTGTAATGTATGGAGAAACTGAAAAGGGTATGCGTGTGGTAGTAAATTATAGACGGATGCATTTTTTGTTAACATCCGTTTTATTCTTCCTACTGTGTTCTCTCATAAGTCAGATAATCAAGTGTATTCTGGGTCAGTAAGCTTACTATGTCTGTTTTAGAATTCCTGCTTAGAGATCAAGAAAGGAACCTCATGAGAAATCATGCATAGATTTCATACAAACACATCACCTCTCTGGGAAGAACTCCAGGTGGACGATCCTCGAAGTAATTTCTTTGTAACTGCCTATTGCAGGGGGTCTGACCCTGGATTTAAGCGTGGATTGGCAGATTAATAATAATCACATTAGTTTTTCAAAATGCTCTTCCAACCGTCTTCTCAATTTTCCAGCTTGTTTTCTCCAATTTTCATGTTTGCTTTCACCTCCATGCAAATGGATCTGGAAATATAGCTGCTGTTTATTTATTTGGTAGTTTACAAAACATGCCAATGTGCCTCTGGGCATGAGTACAATATAAATCACAAGCCATAAATAAATGACAGAACAACAAAAACAAAAATAAATAAAAGCTGAAACTCGCACGCCTATGTAACTAGTAAGTCTTTCTTATCAGGGGAAAACGGAGTCAATCCTATATACATACATCTCTCCTACCTGTGGGTATTCACACTGTTTTTTTCTTTCAAAAAAAAAAAAGCTGACAGTGCCAAGATTAGCTGGCTAATAAAAAAAATGTAAGAAATAACTCTTCTAAAATAATTGCAATGGTTGTAGTCAGGTGAGGGAATATGATTTATTTAAGCTTTTGTCTTTTTACTTTTCCATATTTTCTTGCATGAGTAATAATGATAGCTGCTGTATATATTCAGTGCTTGCTATACAGTGTCATTTAATTTTCACAATAAGCTTATAGGGTCATTGTGTGTTTACTGTAAAAACTTCCATAAATTCAAAGCATCTGAGGAATTTGCCTGAGTTACTCAGGTAAGGACTGGGTCTGAGGTTGGACCCCAAATCTGCCTCCCCCCAAGCCTCTTGGTTTACTCCTCAGCATGGCTTGCTCCTCCCTTGCACTCCCAGCAATGTGGGGGTCCCTTTCATTTCCTGCTAGTAATGATCTGCAATCCTGGAAACAGTCTTCTAGATAAATGCTCTTTCCTTCCCGGGGGGCCAGTACATTTCTCTCTCTCGTATGCTGTGTTCCAACCCACCACCAGACTCAGCTGCAGAGGCAGAGCTGACAAACTGCAGCCCCGAGACGGGGCACTGAAAGGCACTTACAACCTGAGATGAGAAAAACCGCACGTGAAGTGTGACTTTTCCTTGTGAGCTGAGGGAAACCCCTCCCGTGAAGTTCCCAGGTCCAGCTGCTTCCCTCATCTCAGGTCCGCCTCTGTCTGCAAGACCTGATCACTTTCTGCTTCTAACCGTGGCCATTCCCATACACCTTTCTCAGGAAACCTGTGATGTGGGTTGGGTTTATCTCAGGGTTAACTCCCGCCTCCTTTTATGAGTACCTTGTCCCGTATCTGAGTTACTCAAGCTAGAATCATGTCCCCAGGACAGCAGCAGAACTGTGTGAGGTGGACTTGGGAGTGGCATCAGAATTCCTTCATGATGTGTAGAAAATTGTTTTTGGCTGAGGCACAGAATTTTTTTTTTTTTTTTTTTTTTGGTGGAACAACATGCTAAGTAGTGTGGCCGCCATATTGCTGAGGATAATATACTGTGAAGTCAGGGGAAGGGAGAAGGCACTGTGGTCTCGCTGCTCAGGGTATGAGGAAAAGGGCTCGTCAGGGGTTGAAGAGCCTGGTCTAGACCTCGAGCTATTTGAATTGCAGTTCATTTGCAGATTGGGCTGCACCCTGGGGAAGGCAGGAGATAGACAGAGGTGGACCTCCTTTCTCTCTCTCAGCTCGGCACTGGTCTGATGACGTCCCTTTGGGTGCCGAAGCTGAGCTGAGCTAGCAGCCACAGGCCCCTGCAAATGAGGTTGGCCAGATGTCCTTTTCCATGTGTTATCTGGAGAAAGAAAAGGATAGAAAGAATCTCTCAAAGCTTTGGACACAGATCATATGCATAAACAAAGTCAATGCTTTTGATGCTATACTGACAACAGTCAATCAGGAGCTGGAAACAGTCTCTCAAGGAAGTCAGGGCTGCTCCCTCACTTCTGAGCGAACTCGTTCTTTCTAGGAAGAATCTGGAGCATGGCTTTAGCCTCCCCAGTTTGATCCTCAGACCTCCATCCTATCTCTGCAAATGGCTGGCAAAACACAGCTTCCCCCGGCACACGCTGACGTTGGCAGACCGGAGACAGGAACTTAGCAGTTACGTTCCAGCTGCTCCCAATCAACATTCCATTGCAGGCTGGCTCTCCTCTGTCTTAACTTTCCTGAACTGATTTTTTTTTAAAAAGTCTGGCCCTGAAAAGTGCTGATGACAGAAAGGAAGAGATGGAAGAGAGTGATGGCCGTTAGAAAACAGAAGTTCGGGATAGAAAGTCAACTTCAGTGGTGGATCAAATAGATGATGAGTGAATCTACATTATACTCAACACAAAAGAAAAATGATTCATGGAACTCTCTGCTAGTGCTTGCACCAGG
Organism: Globicephala melas; assembly: GCF_963455315.2. NCBI lineage: Eukaryota > Metazoa > Chordata > Mammalia > Artiodactyla > Delphinidae > Globicephala > Globicephala melas. The sequence continues at coordinate 53,965,983 of NC_083319.1, read as the reverse complement.
GCCAAACCTGCTCGAGTGTAAATAAAACTATTGGAAGGTGAAACACCTGTGGAGGGGAAGTGTAAGGGATTCTTAACCATCTGCGTGAGGGTGGGAGGAGGAGAGGAAAGAAAGTGGGAACCGTTTAAATAACATGCTCACAAGTCTGGGGACTCATAAAGGTCTTGAGCGCTATCCATTTGGAATACTAAGAAATTAGTCTACTAGCTTCTAACTTTGAGAAGTGGTAGTAAGGACATTCATGGACTTTTGTGTCTGAACTGTTGTAGAAGACTTATGCCACTTCTAAGCTGTGACTTTGGGCAAGTTGGTTAATCTTTGTGCCTAGTTTCCTCATTCATCAAAACAAGGGTCGTAATAGTCTCATTACCCTCTCACAGGGTGGTGGGGAGGATTAATGAATGAATGTATGTAACATGCTTGGAACAGTCCCAGGCATGTGGTAAGCACTCTGTGTTACATGTCATGATTATAACTTGCTTTAGCATCCCAGAGACCTCCTCCCTTTGGTTATCTGCTCATCCGTCATTCAGGTGATGCAAATTTGGTAAGGCTTCCAGTCTCCCTAGTCCAAGTTCCAAGTTGGGTAGATCTATTACAGCAAATCAGCCATTTTCAAATGGCTCAACCTGATTTGGAGTTAGAGGAGAAGTGCTACCTTTGCTGGAAGGTTGTAAATCAGTGACAGCATCTAGCATGTGACTAAGACCTCTCTGTAAGATGGAGACAAGACCATCTGGTCAACCTTAATGGAGTCCCTAAATTTAGTCATGACCAAAGTTTAGATTTCCCAGCTTTGTGGTGAATCATAATATTTTGACTTTTTTCTCCACTTGGCCTAAGTTGGGTTTTTGCCCCCTGCATTACTGTGGGGGAAAGACTGCCATTACGTTTTATGTTTTCTTGTTTGCTTTAAGTAACAGAACTCCAGGTTTCTTGAGAGTATGGTGGAAATTCTACTAAGGCCATTATATTGTCCCTGTAAAGATGCTTTATGAGTCATTTTCATCCATCATCCACATCTTAGTATAAATCCAAGTTAATAGCTGACAGCATATGAAGGCTGAACAAGCTTGTCAAAAAAGAGGATAAAGAGGTTCATGAACTACTTTGGAGGGTTTTGGGTGGCACAAAAGTACTTAGTGCCATCACTAAGTACTTCTTCTGAGAAGGTAGAAAGAAATGAGGAAGGCAAAATGTTTTGAGGAGGCTGGAAGCAGGAGAGGCAGAATGATACAGTGGGGGGCAGGGTGGGGCAGAATACTGGTGTGGTCTTCACACCAGAAACCCTTTCCGCAGCTCCAACTCTTTAATGGATTTCTGATTTCCAGGGGCTTCCAGGGCGCAAGTCAAGGCCATGAGACAGGAGGAAGTGAGAATGAGATAAGAAGGAAGGGGGGTGGTGGTATTTAGATGAAAGAGAGAGACAAGAGACAGAGAAGGAGGGGAAAGCCTTGGGAGCGGATAAGGGGAGGAGGCAGAGAGACCACATCAGGAACTCAGATCACATGGGAGGTGGGGTGGGAGTGGGGAGATGAATGAGACCAGGGATTTCATAAAGCCGGGCTGGGTTTTAACAGTCCAGTTGGAAATTCTGAAGCTACAAACCTCAGGGCCTCGAGGGAAGCTCATTCTTGTAAAGTCAGCCTGCTTGGTTAAGGACATTGTCTTCATGGAATCCAAATGGATTTACAATCCTTGCTTCTTCCCTGCAGTTCATTGTCAGAAGATTACGGATTTAGGACACAGAAGTTGGTTCAGAATTTGAAAAGTTCCCTTTATAGCAAATGAGTCTACGATTGCGGGGCACTCTCCTCAAAAGAAGGGCTGCTTCTTTTTCTTACCCCCGTGCAGCAGAAGACCAATTTCTCTGCAGAGAAGACAATGTTTGGTACGGTTTGGAGCCTCCATGCTTTGACGCTGGAGCTAACTGGGTAGGTTAGGTAGCTGGTGGAGTCAGGCGTCAACCTGGGGATGAGACTCCCCGGCCCTCCCGACTCACGTCTAGCGAAATGGTTCACAATCCAGCAGCGAATACGTTTTCAATTCCGAGTTAGGTGATGGGAGATGAACGTGATCATCCGGGACCAGCCAGTCGCAAGAGAGTCCCCGGGCTTCCCCGCCGCCTGGCTGCTACTGCCGGGACCCTGTCAATGAGTAATGAGCTCGGTACTTGGGACGGCTGTTCACACGTGAGCGCTAGGAGCCCCAGAAGCCGCCCGAGAGCCAGTGGCCACCCAGAAGAAGCTCGGGCCGCGGCCATTTCCAAACCGACGCCCACGCCCGCCGAGCGGTACCAGCGAACAGCAGGTGTCACCCTTCTGCTTCCAAACCCCAACTGCCTCCAGGTGCCTCGCGTGCTCTCTAAACTTGTGCGTTCGGAGCCACGGCCCCGTGGGATGGCTGCACCCTCCCGCGCAGCTACCGCGCGGCCCTGTGTGCCGGGGGTCGCCGCGTGGCAGCGGCGGCCAGGCACCGCCTGTTGCGAGCGGATGCGCAAGAGGGCGGGGGCGGGGGCGGCCCCAGCCGGCGGACGAAGAGCGAACTCGCGGCGGAGGTGAGGAAGGTGCGGCGCTTCCAAGTCCCGCCCCTTCCCGCGGCGGGTTCTGGGCGCACGGAGCAGTGCGAAGCGACGCCGCTCGGGCTCGTGGTAGAGGCGCTCGCACCATGGCCGACGCTCCCGCTCCTGTCCGGATCCCGGCGCGCCGGCAGTACCGCGTGCAACTGCGCTTCGTCACCGAGGAGCAGCTCTTCGCTGCGGGGCCGCTCTCGCTTCCCAACCCGAAGTCTCTGCGGCTGGAGGTGCACCCGGCAGGGGAGGAGGCGGATGCGACGGTGACTGACGGTGAGGTACTGGCGCGACCCACGCACGCGAGTCGCGCTCGGAAGTGGCGGACCCTGGCGCGCGCGTGGGAGGGGGGCGCGGGGTGCGGTCCTCGTGGCCCTGAGCAGGTGTGCGCACCCTCCGCACGACAGCTCGCCGGGGGGAAGTGCGGGGCTACCTCGCCTGTGCTGAAGAGGCCCAGATGGATCTAATTGTGTCTGACTGCGCTCAGAGAAACTTTGGTGCTCGGGGCAGACAGGCTCTGCGAACTAGTCTCGGTCATAACTTAGGTTGTCCAAAGTGAGGCGCGTGATTTCCTTGCCGGGAACCTATGCCTCCTTGCTTCCAGGCCTCGCTCCCTTTCCGAGGCAGTGGGCCACCTTCCAGCCTGAAGCTCTCTTGAGGGCGAAGTTCTGAGTGTAGGAAGGACTGAGCCGGGTGTGCAGCAGTCTGAGCCCCTGGGGCGGCTTGTGTGGTGTCTACCAGGCATTAGTTTTTGGTTCAGAAGGTGACCTTTATCAAGGACGTGCAAGTGCAGCTCCGGGGGTTCCTCGAGCCGAGCAGTGGGTATATTAAAGGAATGCTGCTAATCTTTGTGGGATCCCGGCCCTTTTTGAGAATTCGAGGAAACGTCTAGAACGTGGCCCCAGAAAATGTGTATACTTGCGCACCAGACTTTGCATATGAATATGAGGGGGTCACATCTCTTTCCTGCAGCTCATATTAAGTACCGGGTTCTAATAAGTGTAGGGAATAGAGCCTGAGGCAGCTGCAAGTCTTTTAAGACTCCTCAGGTTTCTTCCGACCCTAACTTCTAAGACGCTGTGTAGAGTTTAAAGTGTTCTGTGTTGTGGTTTGGTTCCAGTGGGAATTTAAAGTACTGCTCTCCTGCTCAGTGATAAGTAGGATACCGATTCACTGCTGCATCTCTAAGGCCTTAGAACAGATCCAGGCACATAGTTGGCACTCAAAAATTGCTTGTTGTAGAGTAAAAGAAACCCTTCACGTGTGTCTTCTTCCTTTACTCTAGGCTGGGATAGGGAGGTTTGGGTTTTTAAAAAAAAGAAGCATTAAACATCATTTGACCAGTATCTTAGGAAGCCTGAGGTTGGGCAAGAGATCAAAAGCCTTACTCAGCAACTCATTGCTTTCTCTTTTGGAAAGGAGAAGGAAAGAGAAGTAGATTTCAGTGTTGCTCCTGGGAATTCTGAAACTCAAGGTGCCAGAAAAAGAATTCAGTTTGCCTGTTACGGTAATTTTGTTTAATCTGTAGCCATTCATAGAGAGAAACAGAAGAGCAGATTTGAGATATACATGGTACTTGCTGTCCTGTGGCTTTTCCACAAAAGTGCCTTAAAAGAAGACATATTAGAGGTTCAAGGTGACTGAAGTTGTAGACTCCCCAGAGCACACCCAGTGCCTGGCCTGTGAGGATATAATTATCTTACAGAGAGGAGTAAGTTTCCCCCGGTGTAGCACATCAAGTCTGGAGATAACCTGTGTGGTATGTATTAAACCAAATTAATGGAAATAAAAAGAATAATTAAAGCTAAGGCAAGCAGTCATTGCCACAAGACTTTGACTAAATTCCTTGGGAAAGATTCACTCACAAAAAAGCAGAGAACTCGCTCTACTAACAGCTTGAGGCCTAACATGCATTCTGTATATGAACACAGTTACTAAGGTTTGCCACTTTTTTATGGAGAGTTTTTGGAGAACAATTCTGGAGTTTTTTTAAAAGTAGCTCATTTTACTATATAACCAACTAGACTCCTGTGGATGGTGGCCAGGCAGAGCAGCTTACAAACAAATCCTAATGAACTATTAGAAGAAACATTCTATTGTACTCACATAATGTACATTAAGTAGCAGCATTTTGAAAGGGTAGAATTTCTCCTGGAATAAAGATTGGCCCAAATTCTTTAATGGATTATAAGAAAGGGCCTAAGCAATGTATCATTAGAAAACTATATAGTTTCTTAACTCACATCTAGAATTAGTTATTAAACAAGTGGACTCTGAAGTAACACTGCCTGGATCCTTTTATAACTGTGCTACGTTTAGCAAAACTTTCATCCTACTTCAGTTTTTTCATTTGTAAAATAATACACATGTGTTATGATAATACACATGTTATGAGGATCAAATAGAAGGGTGCAAACACCATGCTTGATACAATACCTGGCATATATTAAGAGATCAGTAAGTGTTGACTGTTTTCAATAATGTTATTGAATTATTGAATAATTATTGAATAATATTATGTCCTGTCCCCAAAACAATAGTTTTCTTAGGCTGTATTTTTGTGAAGATGTTTCAAAGGAAGCTTAATGAAATCTGATAATAGCTTGAAAAAATGGAATAATCTTTTAGATTCCCGGTCTCAATAGTTTGTCACGTAAAGAATGGAACAGAACAAGACAAATCAGTTTATTTTCAATCCCTCCAAAATTGACAGTGATTTTATGAGGGGAACATACCAGGGGATACAGCCAGTAATGTGCTCTAGCTTGTGGAGTCTGGGAAGACATTCATCTATTCCTTTTTTCCTTAACAATTTTTTGAGCCCCTTTCCTACCAGGAGCCTGCCTGAGAGCATGCTTAGTTCATCCTCCTATCCCCAGAGCCTTCCACAATACACACAAGGCATCAATAAATGTTTCTTGAGCGAGTCAGTGATTTAATTCAAGAAGTTTTTAATCTTGCTAAACTGAGAATTAAAATACTGAGTACTGAGAGTGCAGGCTCTGAGTTGTCTCCCAAATGATTAAGACACTGGCTTCACTTACAGTCTAGAAGGATGTTTTAAAATATAGTGAGTTAACAGACAGTCGGAGGTGTAGTAAGGTCAACAGATCAGGAGCCAATTGCTGTTGAAAAGATAGTTTGTTACTCAGTTCTCAAGAGGAGAGGGCACAGCATGGGGGGGGCGGGGGGGTGAGGGGAAGCGCTGGAGTCTGTCAGGAGGCGGGGGAGCTGGGGAGCTGTGGGCAGGAGCCTTCGCCGTGCTTTCTGTGGGAAGGAATGGCTGAGGCCGGGTGGGCAGGTGTAGATTGGCTAGATTGAATAATTCCAGTGGATTCTGGTGCATACACGCTCTCCCTAGTGGTCGGGTATCTGGCCCTGGGGTGATGAGGGCAGGTGGATAGTGGCCCAGAGTGTGACGGCCCAATAAAGCAGGTGGTTGGAGTGAGGGCTTTGGATTGGTTGGATTATATTTGAAAAGTGTGCTTGCAGGTGTGTTGTTTACTGTCTTTAGGAATTGGCTTACCCTGGGAGGGGCACTCTTTCCCGGCATCAGCAAGGCCCCTAATGTCAAAGCCTCAGAATACAAAACGAAAAGACATGGTTAATACAAGGGAGAATCAGAATACAAGGGAATTAATAAGTATATAGGGTGGGGCTGGGTCCTGCTGGGAGAGGAGGGTGGCAGCAGGTAGGAAGGGCTTGTGAGTCAGGAGTTGAGTTCAGGTGATGGGGAAGAATATACATTGTTTTCATACTTCAAGTGTATAAAAGAACTGGGAAAGGGAGGGGAACCAAAAAAAAGTGGGGAATGAGGCTGCTTCTTCTCCACCCCTTTCTCCAGGGTCTCTGTAAGCCCCGTGCTGTGGGTCTGGGGGAGGAAGTTAAGAGCTGAGACTGTATTGTGCAAAGGCTAAAGGCAGAGTGGATCTCCAGGAGAAAAGAGAGAACTTTTCCTCCCTTCCTCAGTTTAGAGTTGCCTTTTAGTTAATCTGGAAGATTTTGGAAAATATGTGAATAAGCCACACTGATAATCCAGTATAAAAATGCAATGGTTTTTGTCTCTGAGAGGTTGTGAGAGGATGCTAGGTCTTTTTTTCCCTCGTGGTTGCTCATCTCATTAGAGGAGGGAGAAGAAACGTCAGAGAAGCATATCCTTTGTATCACATGGGAGGACTAATTTTCCTTCATTCAGTCTGTGATAAAAGTGTTAGTAAATTGAGGTCTACGGACAGAATCTGGAAGTCAGTCACCTATGTATGACATGAGCATTAATTACTTTTCAATCCAAAAATATTTATTGAACATGTGTTCTGTGCTAATCACTGTATGGGCAATACAGGGGCTAGATAAAGACCCAGCTTTATGGAACTCATGTTTTAATTGGGAGAAGACAATAGCCAAAGACACAACAAGATAATTTCAGATTGAGGTAAATGTTTTAAAGAAAACGAACAGAATGAAAAAACGGAGACATTGAGAGGAAGGCTGATTTAGAGAGTGTGGTCAGGGAAGGCCTCTCTGAGGAAGTAATCTTTGATCTGAGGAAGGAAGGATGAAGAGAGCCAGCTAAGCACTGGGCTGGAGGAAAACTATCACAGGCCAAGAGAACAGCAGGTGGAAAGGCCCTGGAGCTAGAAGGAGCTGGTGTGTTTGAGATGGCCAGTATAGCTGATGCTTGTTAAGGGGGAGGGGGAGGAATGTAAGTTAAAGTTAGCGTCCCAGTTATTATTGGAGCATAACAAGCTACCTCTGTGACTTAAAATAACTATTTTATAATGCTCCCAGACAGACTGTGGGTTAAGAAACCAGGCAGGGAGTGGCTGGGTGATTCCTTTGCTCCTTGTGGCATTGACAGGTTACTCCTTGGCACACAGCTGGTGGCCAGCCTGGTCTGGGGGATCTAGGAAGGCTTCCTTCACCTGGGTTTGCATCTGGGCTGGTGTGATGCTTAATTTTGCTTGTTAATTTGGATGGGCCATGTGCCCAGATATCTGGTCAAACATTATTCTGGATGTTTCTGTGAGGGTGTTTTGGGGTGAGGTTAATATTTAAATTGGTGACTTTGAGGAAAGCAGATTGCCCCCCCCGAATGTGGTGGGCCTCATCAAATCAGCTGAAGGCCTTAATAGATTAAAGACTGATCTTCCCTGAGCAAGAAAGAATTCTGCCAGTAGATGGCCTTTGGACATGAACTAGAACGCTGAGGCTGTCAGTATGGAGACTACAGGTGACCTCTGCATATGGCGTGGCTTCCTCCTGCATGGTTTCTTCACTCTGGGGCTTTCTACCAGGGAGACTTCTGGCTCCAAGTGGGAATTTTCCAGCACACAAAGCAGAAGCTGCATTCCTTTTTGTGATGCATGCATGGAAGTCAGTTGACATCATCTGTGTCATGCTCTATTGGTCAAAGCATTTATTAACCTGCTCAGGTTCAAAGGGAGAGGATGTAGACCCCACCTCTTTATGGGAGGAGTATCAAAGAATTTGGGGACAATGTTTTAAAACTGCCAGTTAGACCATCTGGGTCATGTAGGGTGTACACACACACACACACACACACACACTCTCTCTCTCTCTCTCTCTCTCTCTCTCTCTCTCTCTCTCACTAATGGGGTTTTGCAGGAACTACAATAACAGCCTTCTTCATCACAATTACTGAAAAAGCTGGTAGAGAGCATGGGTTTGGATGTATACCACATTGGGCTTTCTCATTCTTCTCTTATAAACTGAACTTGCTCCCACTTGGGGTGAGCACCCCATAAAATAACTTTTCTCCAAGCAGCAGACCAAGAAGCAAGCAGGGAGGGGGCCGGAGTGAGCAGGTCCTATCCTGCTCCCAAAGGCACAAATCAGAGAACCCTGTGGGAGACAGGGCGGTGGTGGGGAGGGAGGCTAGACTCCTCACTGGGGCACAGCATTTCTCAGTGGGGCACAAATAACATTTGTGCTGGGGACGTTCTTCCTTCTGAGAAACACTGCAGCGTGGTTAGCACCCTGCGCCCCGCCTCTCATACCCCAGTTTCCATCACACTGAAGAGCAGTCTTCGCGCGCGCTAGTGGAGCTCCCGTCACGTGGACACATGAGGGAGGAGAAATGCAGAACTCCCCCTCCTGCCTGCCCCAGCAGTCAAAAATGCAGCACACCCTAACACGCCTCCATCTAAACTATTTGGAAAACAACTATATATTTCTCTGGCACAGTAGCCTCTCCCCCAAACAGTAGGCTATTCCTTCTGTTCATGGGCAAACCTTGCTGCTGTTTGATCCTAGCAACTATCTCGATATTGTTGCCCTGAAGAGTTGTTTGAAGATGTGAAATACCGTCAGAATCCTGCCAAGTAACTCCTTTCTTTCATTGTTATTTTACCAAAAGCAGTGCTCTCATGATTTCATTGTAGCTTTCCAAGGAAGATATTTAATGCAGTGAAACTGAGGCTTTCAGCTAGACCTGGTTTTGTGTTCCAGCATTATGGCATGTATACCAGTGAAGAAAAAGCGTTTCCTTCCTCTGTCAGGCAGTAACGGTACCTCGAACGGATGACAAATGGAAAACCGTTCAAGGCCCTTGTGCATCTGAGTCTAAAGACACCAGAAGTGGAAATAGATGAAAAGACTTGTTTTCCTGGCCAAATAAAGACCCTTTAAGATCCCTTTCCTCCCCCATTTTCAATAGTCTTACTAAATTGTGGTCTGTGATCAGTACCAATGAGTAAACTAGTCCAAAGACAGGCAATCCACTGATTAATACTTAGTGTCCCTGGGAAGAGAAAAGAGGCATGGGGATCTTGTGCATAAACTGTAGATAGCATAGTTGCCCGTCATTTTCAGAGTTGTTATTCAAGACAAAGAGGTTATTGAAGGGGAAGAAAAGCAATATCACTGACGTCATATTTGTGCTTTGTGTTGTGACTGGCCACAGGATATTGGAAGTAGATAATTACTTGAAAAGATGACGCTTATAAAAATGTATCAGATTAGAACCATCCTGATGATGAAACTCCTTCTGTACCTCCTTTCCCCCTCCTGTGGTCACAGGTGATGTACACTCTTAACCCTGGCACACTGGAGCATGTGGAGCGCGTTCTGTCATCAGTATCCTCCTGTGCGTTCTGTCGTCAGTATCCTCCTCCTCCCAGGATTTTCCTCCCTTATAAATCCCCGGTGCCTGGGAGCCTTCCCCACACCCCTCACTTCCCTCTCTGTTTTGCCAGGGTTTCACCCTGAAGATTTGTGGGTAAAAGCTGAAGAGGTTAGGTTTTTCCAGTGCATTAGCATTTTAATAGGGACAGATTCCTTGCTCACTGGAACGCCCTTATCTTCTTGAATAAGGTGTTTTTTTTTCAGGTCTGAGAGATGGCTGGGTATCCCAGATCACTTTTTAATCATTATATTTACCTCCATTTAGCTAAGCTACTCCTTCGTGGTAGGTAGGAGATAGCGCGTTATCTCCAGCCTCACAATGACCTGGAGGGTAAATGATATTGACCTTATTTTATGGGTCCATTTTCTTCCAGGTATATTGTCCTCAAAGCCTGAGCACCTTCCCCTTTCCATGATACCATCTTGTGTTTAGCTACCCGGTCTTTAGCCTGTGATAAAGTTGGATGTCTAGCTGCAAACCCATAGGATGAGAAAACACTTGCTTGTTGCTTGGAGGGAGCTGGATTCTTCAGTGAGCTTAGAAACCTGAGGGAGCGGGTAGAGTGGCTGATGGTATTGTTCTTGGCGTATTTTAGACAGAAATGAGGTTTCCTGAATTCCAGGCCGGCCATCTAAATAAAATTCTGTGACCTTTTTTGGTTAATTGCTTCTCACCATTTGAACCTCTGTTTTATGATGAGGCTGGTGAGGTGGCTGGATCAACCAGATCAGATTCCCCCATTTACTGGCTCCATGACCTTGGGTAGGTTTACTGAACCTGCCTGAACCTTGGTTTTCTCTTCTGGAAGCTGAGATAAGTTTTACCTCATAAAGTAATGGGGAAAATAAACAGAATAATAAAAAGTGGAAAAATTCAAAATGACTTCAATTAATTTCCAAAGTAAATGGAGTCAAAGTTATCAGATAAAAATAGTGCACAGATATTTGACAAGCAGTTGTAAAGCTAAGCTGCCACTTCTCTGGAGCTTACATTCTAGCACCATTCAGAAAGCATCAGGATTCTTTGTCTGTGCTGGACTTCCTGCAGGACTGTTGGAGGACATGTATATTTTGTGATTCCAATAGATTCATTGTATATAGTTGTCTTTCGTATTCAGAACATGGCTAATTCTCTGGTGTCAACCTCTCTGCTGATGGATCTTTCCTCAGGGCCTTTTTATGTGCTGTTCCTTCTGCTTGAAATGCTGTTCCATGTCCACATCCCCATCCCAGCCCTTTGTGTATTTGGGTCATTCTCATCCTTTGGTTTGAAAGTTATGTTTCTCACCAGGCTAAGTGCCCAGTGTTCTTACTGCATCCACGGCCATTTAGCTCAGCCCTCTCGCTTTCATAGCAATTATCACAACGTGTAATGAGGAACTTTAAAATAGTTATTCACTCTTCGTTAAAATTGAAGTTGGAATCACAGGCCACAATCACAGGAGTATTGAGTGAGAAACCTTGAGAAAAAGGGAAGGGGTTGACCCCAATGCTTTTGAGAATGTGAGGAGAAGGTTGAAGCATATTTTCCAGTTAGGAACCATGAAGGCATAAAGAATAAAGAGCACTTGTCAGGTCAGGTGGAAGGACTATTTGGATCAGGGCTACGCGTATTCTGAATTTTGTCATCATGGAATTGAGTTCCTGGCCAGTCTGTTTGTGAAGGGGAAAAAAAGTCTCCCATAATATTTTGTTTTTAACTATAGAAAGTTTACTGTTATCTCCTGGGAAACATAAGTCAACCTAGAGGGTCTTATGACTACTGAAAAGCTTATTTAACATGTTTGCTATGAGAAATTGTATCTACTTACTATATGTTGGTTTTAGAAACTTGCATTTGTTAGAATGTTTGTTGTAGAAAATTGAGTCTGTTCACCTAGTTGTGTTGTACACAGCAGCACTGTGAGGAATAGGTTACTAACTTTCCTCAGTAATGCTCCGCATATCAGTGATGGGAATTAATGTCATTTATTGGTTAATGCAGTTCATATTTACTGCTCATGAGCCAGGCACTGTCCAAGGTGCTGGGCAGGTAGCAGGGTATTAGTTATCTATTGCTGAGTAACAAATAATCACCAACCCAGTGGCTTAAAAACACCCACTGCTTGTCTTACTCTTTCTAGGGTCAGGAATCTTGGCGTGGCTTAGCAGGGTCCTCTGCTCAGGATCTCTCAGAGCTGCAGTCAAGGCTCTGCTTGTGTTGAGGTCTCATGTAAAGATTTGACCGGGGAGGGATCCTCTGCTAAGCCCACTTGTGTGGGTTATTGGCATAATTCAATCAGTCGTTGTTCACTGAGGGCCTCGATTCCTTGTGGCCCACTTGCAGGAGGCCCCCTCCAGTGCCTCCGTACATGGGCTGCCCAACATGGTAACTCGTGTCATCAAGGCCAGTAAGAGAGAAAGGAGTCTGACAGCAAGATGAAAGTCTCAGTCTTTTTTTTTTTTTTTCCTGCGGTCCGCGGGCCTCTCACTGCTGTGGCCTCTCCCGTTGCGGAGCACAGGCTCCGGACACTCAGGCTCAGCGGCCATGGCTCACGGGCCCAGCTGCTCCGCGGCATGTGGGATCTTCCCGGACCGGGGCACGAACCCGTGTCCCCTGCATCGGCAGGCGGCCTCTCAACCACTGTGCCACTAGGGAAGCCCGAAAGTCTCAGTCTTTTGTAACCTAATCATGCAAGTGACAGCCATGACCTTTGTCGTAGTCTGTCAGCCAGTAGGCCATTCCACACCCGATGGGAGAGAATTCCATAGTGGCATGAATACCAGGAAGCAGGGACCACTGAGGGCCATCTCAGAGTCTGCCTGTCACAAGGAATGACCAAAACAAAGTCACTGCTTTTACCAAGCATACATTCTAGTACCAGTCAGAAAGCATCAGTGTCTTTGTCTCTTCTGGACTTTCTGTGGACCTGTGTGAAGAGAATATATTTGTGCTTCTAACACAAATTGCTAAACACCAGGTGAAGAATCCTGCTTTTTAAAATTAGTTGTCATGTATAGTCCTGCCGTGAAGCTCTCAGGGAGTTTGCTGCTCAGTTGTAGAACTAAAGCACATATCTCAAAGTATAGGAAATCTCTCAACAGAGCTTCACGGATCAATGGAACAGAAAATCCGTTCCAGTGTGCTTTTGGCTTCTAGGTCCTTTGCTTTGCTTTGGATAGCTGCATGGCAGAAGCCCGTATTTATGATTAAGGCAAATCCTGTTGTGGGAACCTCTGTTTAATTTTTAGTCAGCTTTACTTCATCATGACTTCATTTCTTTGTCTGGAAGGCTCAGCTAGCTTTTCTTCTTTGCAGGAATGCAGGGAAGAGATTATTGAAGATAAAATTTGCCTTGTGTTTAGGTTCAGACACGGAAGCATTTTTATGAAGTCACTCCCAGGGGAAACTGAGCGAGCTGCTGTTTCAAATACAGGAAATTACAGTGAAGTTTTATAGAGTGAAACAAAGAAGTTAGGACAAGATGGGAGAGGAGAAAGAAAGAAGGAACAGTGGATGGATTGGTGGATGGATAGAAGGGAGGGAGGGAAGAAGAAAGGAAGCTAGAGTGCTCACTGTGGGTTTATTGCATCTTAGGGGATAAACAACCGGTTCACTCCAGCAATACTGCTATTTTCTATACTAGCCATATTTTCTGTACTAGCCACGTTTTATGTCATTATCTAAAATATATTTCACAAACTTCGACATTTACACAGTCATGGATTTAGAATGTATATTTTAAAAGACATGGAGGGACTTCCCTGGTGGCACAGTGGTTAAGAATCTGCCTGCCAATGCAGGAGACACGGGTTTGAGCCCTGGTCCAGGAAGATCCTACATGCCGCGGAGTAACTAAGCCCGTGCACCACAACTACTGAGCCTGCGCTCTTAGCCCTCGAGCCATAACTACTGAGCCCACGTGCCACAACTCCTGAAGCCTGCGCGCCTAGAGCCCGTGCTCTGCAGTGAGAAGCCACCGCAATGAGAAGCCTGCGCACCGCAATGAAGAGTAGCCCCCGCTCACCACAACTAGAGAAAGCCCATGCGCAGCAGCAATGAAGACCCAACGCAGCCAAAAAAAAAAAAAAGACATGGAGATAGATAGTGGACAGGGTTGAGAGAATACCTACGTCTTGAATCGTGGGTATCAGAAAATAAAAGATGAATGAAAATCCGTAAATTAGGGCAGGGAAGAGGAATGTGAATCTAAATTTTATGCATTGCTGTCAGCCTAACCAAGTCCAGCTAATGACACTGCAGATCCCAAGGTATTTATAAATATTGCAAATTAATGGGAGATGGCCTGCTACACTTGGCAAAAGACTGAGGCACATAGCAAAAGTCTCTTATTGGATAGTTGTTTACCATGTATCTGCTCCCTAACATTTCTGCTTTTTCTTTTTGTCTCATATTTTTTTCACTTTCAGTTAGTTAACTATGTGGTGGGGGGGGATTTCTTCTTTTTTGGACAGACATGTACATGTAAGTCTTCTGTGATTCTGAGATGCCCAGTCTTCCTATGTTATTTGGGGCATGAGATTATATGCTCTAATTTACTAGAGAATTAATAAACATGTTTTGGGGTATCATGGCAAGGGTAGAGAACTCTCATAGCTGACAGTCATTAGAAGTATTTTATGTGGTGGTACAACATTATCAAGTATTTTAATTTGCGGGGTAGTTGAGGTAATGGTGATGGTATAAACCTCAATCTCCCAACATATCCTCCTCCCAAAACAAAAATAACAAGAAGAAATAAAACTCATGTTCTCAGCATAACAAGAAGACGAAAACTGTCCAAACTTCAAAATACCTGCAACTGCAAAAATAAACATGGAGTCTCAGTGAGTTCTCTCTCATCCTCCTGCTGTATGCCCTTATAGGTTACAAGGGCAGTCCCTGAAAAGTTGCATAAAATAAAGAAGGAAGAACTTGTAGCAGGCCTCATATTGATCTAAAGCTATCACCATAAAAAGAAAGTCCACTCTAAGAGTGAAAATTCTGGAAAGAAAAAAGGTAATGTCGTAGATCAGGAAACTGACAATAGGAAAGAAACTTAAATTGCAAACAGTGTGTCAAGAAGCAATTTTGGAAAGGTAACACTTCAGGAGAAGAGAAGAAGTTTATAACAGGAGAGGCACCCTTAGAAAACCACATGTTGCAGAGAAATAAAAGAAAGCACATTTGTGATCCTACAAGGCAAAAGAAAAAAGAAAAGGACAAACAACCCCACCCCTACAGCCTTGTTCCCAAACAAACAAACAAAAAACAGTGGGCAGAAGAACTGAATAGACATGTCTCCAAAGAGGAAGTGCAGATGGCCAACAGGCACATGAAAAGATGCTCAACATTGCTAATGATCAGGGAAATGCAAATCAAAACCACAGTGAGATATCACCTCACACCTATCAGAATGACTATCATCAAAAGTAATACAAATAACAAATGTTGGCGAGGATGTAGAGAAAAGGGAACCCTCCTACACTGTTGGTGGGAATGTAAATTGGTACAGCCACTGTGGAAAATAGTATGGAGGTTTCTCAAAAAACTAAAAATAGAACTACCATATGATCCAGCATTTTCACTCCTGGGTATATGTCGAAAAACAAACAAGAACACTAATTTAAAAGATGCATGCATCCCAGTGTTCATAGCAGCATTATTTACATTTGCCAAGGTATGGGAGCAACCTAAGTGTCCATCAACAGATGAGTGAATAAAGAAAATATGGTATATATATACAATGAAATACTACTTATCCATAAAAGAATAAATTTTGCCATTTGCAGCAACATAGATGGACTTGGAGGGCATTGTGCTAAGTGAAATAAGTCAAACCGAGAAAGACAAATACTGTAGGATATCATTTATATGTGGAATCTAAAAAATTTACAACAAACTAGTGAATAAAACAAAAATGAAGCAGACTCAGAGATACAGAGAAGAAACTAGTGGTTACCAGTGGGGAGAGGGAAGGGGGTGGGGGGCGAATATAGGGGTAGGGGAAAAAAAAGGTTGTTACTTTGGAAAATTGTAAAGCGCTATAGAATTTAAAGAATCTTTCAATAAAAAATTAAAAATAATTTTAAAAGCCATCCAGTAAATCTACCACATTTTAGTACCCTGATAGAAGAGTGTACTCTTAAAGTAGGCATCTCTTAAACCACTCCAAGCCACCTGTACATAGAAATGCAGAGGTGTAAACAGTTTTCATTTGTAGGTAACTACCTTAAAAATATAGCAGGAAATGAGAAGCAAATTAAATCAACTGATGAAATTTCTACCAACTAAATGAAATAAAATAAAATATTCTCAAATAAACTTTTGAGGATTTGAAAAAACAAACATTTGAAGCAGAAATTTAAAAACCAATAATAGACCAATAATAGAATAATAACCAATGAAGACTAATTTAAAAAATTCCCTAAGGTATCTGAGACCCAAATGAAAACCTAATAAGAGCATTAAAGAAAGTCAGGAAAATACCAAGAGAATGAAAAATGATATTGAAAAAGAAATAGAAAGGTAAGAGAGAAAGTATTTGAAATGCAATGTAGGCAAAGATGATCCAATTAGGTATAACTGGATTCCCTGAAAAAAGATATACAAAACAATGGAACAGAATTAATATTTAAAACTATAATTAAAAAATCCTTATTTCTTGCAAGTAAAAGGTCAGAATCTACATACTGAAAAGGCTTACTAGATATCAGGGAATATCGGCCCATAACAACTAACTCTGAGACCTATCTCAGTAAAATAGATTATATAAAGCTTTTTTAAAAAGTCCTTAGAGTTACATGGCAAAAAGATAAAATATCTTACAAAGATATTTGGGTCGCTTTAGACATTCAAAAACAACATAATATTTGTTTTTAAAAAACAAAATACAAAGTACATCAGCAGTAGAACAGCATTGTCATGTTTTTTACATCGGCAAGAACTCAGGACTTTGTAACCAGGACCCTTCTTGTGAATCTATCAGACTCCCACTAACACATGAGGAGATGAGCTTCAGAAGGGCTGGTGATGAGAATTTAATGTATTTCATTGTACATCTAACACTAAAAACGGGGATGAGGATAGAGAAATCTGTTATATTTGTTACATGTTAAAGTAGTGATGAGAAGAAAATTTATCGTCTTAAACACTTTTATCAATGAAAATAAAAATGAACAAATGAAATTCCAAACTCAAAAAGCTAGAAAATGTATACAAAAACAAAAGACAAAGGAGGAAAATAATAAATAAAATTAGATATAATCAATAAGTCAAAACCATGGTTTTTGAAAAAATTAGCAAAATATACAAACTACTAACTAACCTAATGAGAAGTATAAATATTCAAAACAAGAATTGGCAAGGAAGAAATAACACTTAAAACAGAAGAATTAAAAAAAATCATTAGAGACAATTTTGCCAACATCTGTGCAAATAAATTTGAAAACCTGTGTGGAATAGACAGTGTCCTAAAGAAATTGACTTTGTTAGAAACAGAAGGTAAAACAGACTTAATTTCCGTCAAAGAAATAGAGAAGGTTATAAGGGAGCTACTTCATAAGGAAGTACCAGATCCTGATGGTTTCACAGCGGAATTCTTCCAAACCATCAAAGACCAGATAAACCCACTGCTCTGTAATTTATTTGAGAGTATTGAAATTCTTTTTTAATAAGTAAGCTAATGAAATTATAATTAGAAAATTAGTACCAATATAATTTATGAATATTGGTGCAAAGTTACTTAATAAAACATTAGCAAATAGAATCCAATGCCACAATAAAAAACTGATAAACCATGATTAAGTGGCATTTATTCCAGGAGTGCAAGATTGTTTCACAATTAGGAAATCCAGTAAAATAATACACCACATTAACAGATCTAAGGAGAAAAAAATCATATAGACATCTCCAGAGATGCTAAAAAATCTTTGGACAAAATCCAACTTAATAAAAGATATGTAACTCATTCTTAAGGCCAGCATCTTAATGGGAAAATGCTAGAGGCACTTCCACTAATACTAAGAACAAGAAAAATACTCATACTATCTGTACTACTGTTCAACCTTGTCCTAGAAGTAATAGCCAAGACAATTAGAGGGATAAGAGTTGGAAAAGAAGAAGTAAAATTGTTTCTATTTGCAGATAATATGATGGTGTACCTGGAAAACCCTAGGAAAACAATGGTAAAACTTTCTCACATAATAGAAAGAATTCAGTAAAGCAGCAGAATATAAATTTAAAATAAGGAAATTGAAATTGCTTGTCTTCAGATAGAGAAACTGTATTTCAGATGAAAAGCACAACCACACCATAGCTCTCTGAGAGAAACAAACGTAGAAAACAACAATTCTATGATGTTTGAACATCGTAAGCTTAAAAAGTGCTTAATCTACTGTAACTCTTGACCAGGGGACCAGAGATTGGAGTCATGTGGCCACAAGTCAGGGAACAGGAGAGGCTGAACGAGGTAAAGAATGGATTCTTCTGTAGACCCTCCAGAGGCCACACAGCCCTGGTGACACCTGGAGGCTATATGTGTATTGTTTCAAGCCATCGAGTTTGTGGTAATTTGTTACAGCAGCCATAGGAAATTAACATGGAAAACATTGAGTTACATTCATGTTTGGAAATAATGTAGGTGTGGTTGTTTAAAACAGAAAATCAGTATCTGGATAATTCACTCTTTGAATTTACAACCATTTTTCTCTGAGTAGACATAACCAGTGCCTTCTAGTAGGAGTTTGTGGTGCATTATCTCAGTATAATTATGGGCAGTCAAATTATTCCTCTGAGACTGAGTAAAAAATGTAGCTCAATATTCCTCTGGACCTTGGAGTTAAATATAGATGACCTAATGACCATGGCTAACTACAAAGAATTTGAAATCTAAGAAATATTTGCTCCCGCCACTATGTATCATCATAATAATGATACTTTAGACACTTTAAAAAAAACTGTGAGTGTGAGAAAAAAAACACAAAACTTCTGAACATTTTATAGTACAAAAAGGTCACTGAATAAGTAGCTTGAGACCATATGAATTAAATCCATCCTTAACTTTCAGATGAGACAACATGACATATTGGGAAGACCGCTAGATTGAGAGTTAGCTTATTCAGTTGCATTAGATTTTTCTGGGTTCATTCCAAGAGGTTTGAAAAGTATAAATTGCTCCACTTATGACTATGATGGGTTGGAAGGGTGTCACTTCTTCCAAGGAAAATAAGCTCTTCAGTTGCAGTTTTTTAAAAAACTCTTAAAATTTTTAAGGACATATAGTTGATTTACAATTTTGTGTTAGTTTGTGGTGTACAGCAAAGTGATTCAGTTATATATATATATTTATTTTATATTCTTTTCCACTATGGTTTATTACAGGATATTGAATATAATTCCCTGTGCTATAAAATAGGACCTTGTTGTTTATCCATTTTATGTATAATAGTTTGTATCTACTAGTCCCAAACTCCCAATCCAACCCTCCTCTTCCCCCCTCTGCCCCTTGGCAACCACAAGTCTGTTCTCTGTGTCTGTCGGTCTGTTTCTGTTTCATAGATAAGTTCATTTGTGTCATATTTTGGATTCTACATATAAGTGATATCATATGGTATTTGTCTTTCTCTTTCTGACTTACGACACTTAGTATGATAATCTTTAGGTCCATCCTTGTAGCTGCAGATAGCATTATTTCATTCTTTTTTATGGCTGAGTAATATTCTGTTCTATATATATACCACATCTTCTTTATCCATTCATCTGTTGATGGACATTTAGGTTGTTTTCATGTCTTGGCTGTTGTAAATAGTGCTGCTATGGACACAGGGGTGTCTGTATCTGTTCGAACTATAGTTTTCTCTGGATATATACCCAGGAGTGGGATTGCCGGATCATGTGGCAACTCTATTTTTCGTTTTTTGAGGAACCTCCATACTGTTCTCCACAGTGGCTGTACCAATTTACACTCACACCAGCAGGGTAGGAGGGCTCTCTTTACTCCACACCCTCTCCAGCATTTGTTATTTGTAGACTTTTTAATGATGGCTATTCTGACCGGTGTGAGTTTTACAAATCACTGTAGTTTTGATTTGATTAGCGATGTTGTAAGCTCTTCGAAAGGAAGTGCAGGTGTTCTGAGTATTTGGATGTTGTGTTCACGGGAACACACAAACTCAGGATTGGTGGCATGAAAGCTTTTGACTGAGAATGAAATAGGGGGCTGGAATGATATCAAGGTGGGAGTGTGTCAAAGAATTCCTGACCTAGTGGAAATCATGGGTGGATGCTGCATGCCTGGCAATGATCACCAATTAGGTGTAGGAGTGGTGAGAGGTTTCTGTTATCTGTGTATCCACTGGTGAGGAACTTGAACTATCAGTACAAATATTACATTGAGTAAATGTTTGATTTCTTTGGTTGACAGTTTCTTTTTTTTAGAAAGCAAAATAATTGATCCATTCTACACATCAGAGAAACATTATTTAGAGATGTGAAAGTGATGGGAATCTTGAATAAAAATGGCTCTATTGTAGCAGGAAGAATCCAGGGCATTTGGAGACATGTACTCTAGGTTTTAGGAAGTGTACATAACTGTGGTCCAATATTCAAAATTTGAAGATGGTCATCATGATTTGGATGTTATCAAAACTGACATTCTCATAGAATAATCGTGCATAATTCCAGTGAAGAACAAAGGGATGACATCTTTAAAGACTATGACTGCATGAGGAACTCTAGAACAGGTTTTTATTGACCGTGAATAAAAAGTGTAAAGCAAAGGTATGTAAATAACCAGGGATAAATAATTGCATGATACAGAACTGTAAGAAATTAATCAGAAAATCTACAGTACAGCATGGCTTGAGACTTGTAAAGTAAAATTCAAAGGATTTTTACTTTTTTTTTTGCTTATGTGGACCACCATCTTGGGTGAATATGCAATGTTGATTGGAAACAGCAGACTCTGTTTTGCTTCTCCATTCTCTAATAAAGGGGAAAAGAATTCCAGTTTAGGTGAAAGGATGGAAGAAGTTAAACTCTTCATAGATTCTTAACTTGGGATCCCTAGACTGCCAAGCAGACTGTGGGTAGAATTCAGAGGGTCCATGAACTTGAATGGGTGAAAAGATACATTTTTGTTTTATTTTCACTGACCTCTCACTTAAATTTAATATTTCTTTCAATTTTGAACATGGGCAACAAGGCCCAGTAATGTTAGCATTAAACTTTATCACTAATAAAATCACAGATGTTTTCGTATGATATTACAATAGTTGCAGCAGCCTCAAAATATCATATATGCATGTCACTGCTTTAAAATTACAGTAGTTTTAAGAACCACAGTTAGATCATGTTAGTTAATTTCTTAATAAGGAAAGCATTTCTTAATATATTATCATATTCTGAAAACTATTTCAATATTAGTTTTCTTAATAATTTTATGTATTTTATTTTATGCATTTAAAAATGTTGTTCTGAGAAGGGACCCATAGGCTTCATCAGACTGCCATAGGGGTCTACAGCATAAACATTTTAGGAACCCCTGAACTGGCTTCTCTAAATGAGTGTGTCTCCTAGCTTGAATAGCCTGGTTACGTGGACAATGGGAAGAATTATGAACTGAACTTGGTTATCTCTAGGAAAAGTGCAGAGTCACAGAGGTACCAAATGATTGTAACTGGGTAAATGTCATAATTTAACTTAGATAGTCAATTTGGTCTTAATATTTAGCAAACTAGTAAAGATTTTACTAGTATGTCTCATAAGGCTGTACATAGTGCTACTGTGATCTATTTGGATCAAAGTCCTCCAACAGCCTTTGTGGTCAGTAACACAACTTCACACCGTGGGCCCATATTTCACCTTGAGGTCAGTTAAAAATCTACCAGAGGGCTTCCCTGGTGGCGCAGGGGTTGAGAGTCCGCCTGCCAATGCAGGGGACACGGGTTCCTGCCCCGGTCCGGGAAGATCCCACATGCCGTGGAGCGGCTGGGCCCGTGAGCCATGGCCGCTGAGCCTGCGCGTCCGGAGCCTGTGCTCCGCAACAGGAGAGGCCACAGCAGTGAGAGGCCCGCGTACCGCAAAAAAAAAAAAAAAAAAAAATCTACCAGAACGTGCTGTGCCCACCTTCAGCAACCACCCCTAGTGAAGCCTCTCTGGTCATTCAACCTCTTCCTTAAGGACTATGGTACCTGTTCACAGTTTTCCCCTCCAGTTTGCATCTTCTCATGAGCCTTGGTAGTTTTATGGCCTTTGGGTAACCTCCGTGACCTCAAGCTTTCATTTCAGTTTGGCCATGTACTACCTTGGCCACACTTTTTTTTTTTTAAGATTTCCAAAACAACAAAACATTTATTTTGAGATTTGAGAATAATGGGAAAATTAAGTAATGGGAATTGGACCCTCATCCAAGTCTTCTGGGAAATTGGAAGCACCACCCTCTTCTGCAGCTCGATGCTTCTCCAGTTTAGCAATCAGTTCTTTCGCTGGATTGAAGACACCATTGGTCTGCTGGTCACAGACATAGCAGCGCGGGGTGGTGCGGAAATGCTGCAGTGCACAGCTCTCGCAGAAATAATGCCTGCACTTGGAGACAACTGGGTTTTGGAAGGTCTGGCGACAGACTCTAGAATTTGTTACCTATCAGAAATGCTCCATTTCTGAAATCTCAGACTTCTTAGAGAAGACAGAATATGTTACTGTCTAATCTCAACAGCTTGGCTTTTTTTTTAAACAAATGTTAAAATTTATAATTGAATTAATAGCCACCATTTAAAAATGGAGAGATTTAGTATGAAAGTCTGGATTTTTCAACTTCTCTTTAAGAATTGGAAGATTTACGATGTTGGCCCTGAGCTTCTGTGTGGGTGGAGTAGCGTAAGGGCTGCCACTTTTAGATGGAAAAGTGATCTCCAGGTCGCCTCAGTCCCTCTTGTCTCTGTTGTTTCCCATCATCCCTATTGTTTCTTTGATCTTGAGGCCAAATGTCAGTTATTATTTATCATTGCATTTGTTCTTCTCTCTTCCAGTTCTCTTTGAGCACTTACCTGCATTTTTGGCGATTAGGCATTTGACTCTGCAATGTTTGCAGTTTCTAGTTTTCATCATAGTTCTTTTTTTAAAAAAATAAATCCTGTATGTATGTTTATGTATTTTTTGGCCACGTCGAGTCCTAGTTGCAGCATGCGGGCTTCTCTCTAGTTGTGGCGCATGGGCTCCAGAGCTTGGGGGCTCTGTAGTTGTGGCACGTGGGCTCAGTAGTTGCGGCGTGCACGCTTAATTGCCCTGAGGCACGTGGGATCTTGGTTCCCCGACTAGGGAGCGAACCTGCGTCCCCTGCACTGGAAGGTGGATTCTCAACCACTGGTCCACCAAGGAAGTCCTTCATTATAGTTTTTTATCTGTTCAAGAACCTAGACCCTTTACTCCATTTTCTTCCCATTTTATTGATATAAACACACTGCTTGCTTTGCTTCTTTTTTTGTCTTGTGGGGATCTAAAGTTTCATTACTTTGAAAACTTTTTTTAAATCACTGCTCTAAAAGCCATTTAAGGTTATTAGCATAAAAATAGAAATTGGAAACAAAATTTTTAAAACACAGGGCCTTCTTGGAAATTTAAAAACAGAGCAAATAAATAATTAAACACCTCTTGACCTATCATAGTCCATAGGATATAGCTAAAACAGTTGTCAGAGGGAATTTATGGCATTAAATTATCATATCAATAAAAATGAAAAGAAATAAATACCCAACTCAAAAGTTATAAAAATAACATTCAAACAAACAAAAACAAGAAATTAAAATTAAAAGTAGTAATTAATGAGTTAGAAAGTTGAAAACATGAAAAAACTCTCAAAATCTTGTTCTTCAAGAAAAATCAATGAAAGAGAGAAACCATTAGCTAACCTAATCTAGGAAAAAGGAGAAAGCACAAATACACAAAACTAGAATTGACAAGGAGAAATAGATGTTAAAAAGAGGAAATTATAAAACTCATGAGACTACTTTGTACTAAATTAAAAAAACTGAGAAAGTAAATACCACAAATAATTTTAAAAATGCAGCTTACAAAATTGACCCTTTTAGAAGTCGAAGCTCTGAACAGAACAATTATAGTCGAAGCTCTGAACAGAACAATTATCATAGAAGAAAATAGAGGTAATATTTAAAGGGCTACCCCATTAAAGCACCAGGTCCAAATGGTGTCACAGGGGAAGTCTACCAAACTTTTTAAAGGTCAGTAGCATAAAGAATACTTAAAATATTCCAAAGTAGAGTAAAGGACATCTTTCAGATTTGTTTTAAGAGACATATTTATCATTGATCCACAAACTGATAAAGACTGCATAAAAATTTACTGGTTATAAAAATTTATAACCAATCTCAGTTATGACTATTCATGAAAAAAGTCTTCAATAAAAGTAAACAGACTCCAACAGAATATTTAAAAAATATTCAATAAAATTTCATTGTAAGAATATTAGAAAATTCATTAATTTGTTATTTTAATAGAGCTAGGGAGGAAAACAGTTGTATGATTTCCAGAGACGTAATAGACCTTTAACTTCTCTAGAAGCTCCCGCTCTACTCTCATACCTTGTCAGGCTCTGCACCCTGTGACATCAGGTGCTCTCAGGTTTCCCGCTTTGCATTCAGTCTTTCTCATAAGCACTGTGGAGGCCCATAGAAAAGAGTTGGTGAGTGGGTAAGGGCTCCACTTGTGTCTGGGGCTTCCAGGGATTCTAAACTGTTGTGCTAGTCTACTTCAGTCTTTAAAAATGTATTAATCTTTCACTTAATGTTTTTAAGTTTGCCACCTCTTTCTTCCCTAGTTTGCCAGTTTGCATCTCCCATCTCTCCTCAGGGTTTTTTTTTTTTTTTTTTGCGGTACGCGGGCCTCTCACCGCTGTGGCCTCTCCCGTTGCGGAGCACAGGCTCCGGACGCGCAGGCCCAGCGGCCACGGCTCACGGGCCCAGCCGCTCCGCCGCATGTGGGATCCTCCCGGACAGGGGCACGAACCCGTGTCCCCTGCATCGGCAGGCGGACTCTCAACCACTGCGCCACCAGGGAAGCCCTCCTCAGGGGGTTTTGAATTCAGTTTGCCTTGTAACCTCAAGGTTAGTTTCGGTTCTCCAGAGAAATGGTACCAGTAGGATATGGAAATATTTATATATATTTTATGTATATACATACATATATATATATGAATGAAGAATTGACTGTAAGGAATTGGCTCATGCAGTTATGGAGGCTGAGGTCCTACAATATGCTGTCTGCTAGCTGGAGACCAGGAAAGACAGTGGTGTAATTCAGCCCAAGTCTGAAGGCCTGAAAACCAGGAGTGCTGAGGACAGGACAACATCAGTGTACCAGCTCAAGTAGTCAGGCAGGAAGGGTTGAATTCTTGCTTCCTCTGCCTTTTTGTTTTATTCATGGCTTCAGTGGATTGGATGATGCCAGCCCACGTTGGGGAGGACAAAGTGCTTTACTGATTTTACCAATTCAGATGCTGATTTCATCCAGACATACCCAGAAATAATGTTTAGCCAAATATCTGGGCACCCCATGATCCAGTCAGCTCGACACATAAATATAAAACTAGGGTTAGAGTGATGGTCTTTTGTGGCTTTTTATATCCTAAACTCAGGAATTGTGGCTTTTTCATCAATGTATCCTCATAACTGAACACAGAACTCTCCTATTAACCTCATTATTGGCATAAACTAGACATGTTAAGTTACTTTAGTTGGAAAATTTTCTATTTTTTTTCCTTCTATGTATGAAGAATCTTAGTATTTACTCTTGGTTACACCCTAGTGGTAGCATTTTTAAAACAACTGACAGTATTTATTAGTAAATTATCTGACAGCATTTCAGGAATGAAAAATAAGCTGTAACTAATAAGCCAGTGTACAGAAGAGCAGAAACAAATCCTTTTGGAGACAAATAAGTATGGCTCTATTAAAGAAAGATGAAGAAATAATCAAGATTTTTCTTAAACAGAATACATTTCTGAGAAAAGTTACCAACCTCAGATTTTTCACCCCAGAGACTTTCTGAAGACAACCAGGGCTTTCTTTTGTGTTGTCGGAGTTCCTCCTCTAATGAATGTTGTATTTAGGGGGAAGAATAGAAAAACAAACCAAATAGATGCAAAATTAAGTGCCTAGCCGGGAGAATGCAAAGTCCAGTCCTCTGATACAGCACACAGCCAGCCAGACCGTTGAAATTAATTGGGCATTTCCTTCACTTCTCATCTTTCCTAGCCTCTGTTCTGTAATTTGTTTCTCTTGGTTTCTGGGTTTTGTCATTTATTTATTTATCGTATTATTTTTGAAAAACTTTGATTCTGATTTTGGTTCCTGGCAGCCGCTGTTCTCATGGGTCACTTTGGCCTCAGCTTCACTACTTACCTCAGCTCCTGTTTCTCTGAGTGGGTCTGACAGTCAAGCCCTTGCACAGGTAAACACCTCTGGTATGATTGAGCCCTATCCCATGGCC
Source organism: Globicephala melas (assembly GCF_963455315.2). Lineage (NCBI taxonomy): Eukaryota > Metazoa > Chordata > Mammalia > Artiodactyla > Delphinidae > Globicephala > Globicephala melas. The sequence goes on along the minus strand of NC_083319.1, from coordinate 53,939,788 downwards.
AGTGTTTCAAGTTAGATTATGTCTTCTACATTTCTATGTATATTTCACATCTGATATTTATCTCTTTCAAGTGTTTTCTAATGTCTGCCCAATAATATCTTTTTCTGGGTTAGTTTACCTTAATCCAGATCAGTCTCCATCTCACACCTCCTCATCTCCTCAACCTGATTTGTGTGTTAATGTATCTAAATTATGTGTTTATTTTCATGTTTTCCTTGTAGTCATGGAATGTCTCTGGTGAGCCATTAATAGATTATCTGTGGCATCTCTCTTTGTCCTTTCTGTTTTCTCAGTAGATTGTAGGCAAGATGGAAACTTAGCCCATCTCTAAACTTTAGAACAAAGCTTAATTTCATGCTTCCTGGGAGGATGCAGGAAAGCCTTTTATGAGTCTGGTGCGTCCTTGTGAGCTGTAATTAACATATGCCCTTCAGTGGTTGTTTGGAAATGCTTGAGTCTAGATGTGCTAGGGATGTTATACAAAAACTGCTCTTAGAGCTTTTGGGAGATAATGCAGATAGCAAGCATCCATATTAACTATTCTTATTCTTATCTTTTGGCACCATTTTCTTTGGGGATTAGAAAAGCATTTCCATAATTAACCACTGAGGACTCCTTGATCATCCACATCTATCACAGACAGTATAGGTGACCAATTCTTTTTTTTTTTTGTGGTACGTGGGCCTCTCACTGTTGTGGCCTCTCCCGCTGCAGAGCACACGCTCTGGACGCGCAGGCTCTGTGGCCATGGCTCACGGGCCCAGCAGCTCTGCGCGGCATGTAGGATCTTCCTGGACCGGGGCCCGAAGCCGTGTCCCCTGCATCGGCAGGCGGACTCTCAACCACTGCGCCACCAGGGAAGCCCTCTTTTTTTATTTTAACTGGAACAAATTAATTGGGCCAGTTGACTTTCAAAAATGCTGCCTCATCCTTCACTCTCAAATCTGTTTGTTCAGGCAGACTGTCTTCTGAGTGGCTAATATCTAATCAAACATGTTTACTTGTCATGTGTCCTCACATGGTAAAAGAGGGAGACAGAGCTCTCTGGGGTCTCTTTCGTAAGGGTACTAATCCCATTCATGACGGCTCCACACTCAAGACCTAAGCACCTCGCAAAGGCTCCACCTCCTAATATCATTATATTAGGGGTTAGGATATCAGCATATGAATTTTGCTGGGGGAAACAAACATTCACAAATGGCAGGTATTACATTTTCTAACAATTAGCTCTTGGGTTATATGAAATCTTTGGCTCTATATAACACACTAAACTTCACATATCTTCAAAGAAAAATTGCCTTACCAATTAACTTTGGTCAGCAAATACTAGGTCCTTTTTCGTTGCATAATCTAATTTTTAAAATCTTGGTGTTTTGTTTCTCTCAATCCCATAATACCAATTGATACTTTAAAAAGTTTGCTGTGTGAATTAAGAACAGTGTTCTTTAGCAAAGGCAATTATTTGATTACCTACCTGTGCCAGCTGCAGCCTGGCATTTAATCTGGCTGCAGCCCACAGACTGCAATTTGAACCATCAGGGTAGTTTTCTGTAATTGCAATAAATCATATCATTAACAATGACAGACTTTTCCTCCCACAGATTTTTTTTTTTTTTTTCAGTAACAGTTAACTCCTGAACCCCTCATGAAAGCCAGATTTCACTGTAGTCAAATGAATTTCATAGTCAGCTTGCAGAATATAAAGACGGAGCCTGTGTTGGAAAAACACTGTTGTCCTGAGAGTGGAGCCTGAGGAGGTCGCTCTAACTTTAGGAGATGGAAGGCTCAGATTAATGTGCCACACACAGAGGCCATCTGAAGGGATAATTTGTGAGAGGATGATCTGCTGCAAGGCTGTTTAATTTTCTAACAGGGAAACAGATGGAGATCAAGATGTGAGGCATACTTATATTGTTACATTTTGGTCATTTATATAAAATACACCTGCCACTGTATTGAGGCTTCCTGGGATGAAAAATATGAAAAGAGAAAATATTTTAAAAGGAACATTTATTGCCACCTTATGTAAGCTCATTTTACAATATGTCCCTTTTAAATAGGAATTTGAAAAGTGGGCTAGGTTCCAGGTTCTACGATCTTAAAAACTTTACCTTCATATACGCCCTGTCCAGTGCCTGCTGTGTAGCCATGCTTAATCGTTTATGATGTCACATGATATACTCTTCTTTGTTATCCAGTTGGTTTTCAAACTGTTGGCTCTTGTCATGGTAGATGAGAAGTTTAGACCATTTTCACTCTAACCTTACTGATTTTGTTAAGCACATATCTTTCCCCATTATTGATGTTTTGACCACTTATTTCTTGTTCCGTATCCCTAAGTCTCCTTTGCTTTGTCTATAAGTGCAATAAAATAGTGTAGTGTTATGATTATCTAAATTGTATTCATACTTAAAACAGTACCAAGTACTGGTTAGGACTTACATAGAGAAAGCAATATAATTTCATATCTCTAAACCCTTGCTAACCAAGGAATAATATCCCAATGGCAAAGACATTGCTTTCTTTAATTTCTTTTGGGATTTCTTTCTACTTCTAAGTCATTTTTGGCTGACATTGTGTGCTATATTAGGTGCATGGGAGGTGAATTCTCTGACTCTTGAATAACCCAGACTGTCTTTATTTTGCCCTCAAGTTAATTTCTAACTGCTGGCTGTACAATTCACCTCAGACCTTGAATGCATTTCCACATAGCCTTCTAGTATTCAGTGTTGTTTTGAGAAATCTGTTCTCAGTTTGATCTAGTTTTTTATAGGTAATCCACTTTCCCCCCCTGTAGTAGTTTTGTTTTTCTCTCTATACTTGGTATTCTGAAATTTCACAAAAATGAATCTGAATCTTTAAATTTTTTAAAAAATTCATCTTCCTCAGCAATTAGTGCCCTTTCACTTTTTTGACCTTTAGACTTACTCATTCTAATAATCACCTCATTCCATTTCAGAATTCTTTCTTATTTTTTTTCCCTCAATTATAGCAGCTTGTCTTTGTCCATGTTTTATAGACCAATATTCTTTTGCCTGTTAACTTTTCAAAAAAGATTTCTGAACATAGAGAAATATTAAAAAGTGGGTACAATGAATACCTAATACCCTCCAACTAGATTCAACCATTGCTAAAATTTGATGCAATATCCTTTGTAATTTCTTTGTGGATATCAAACCTTCTAAAATATCCTCTTTTTACTAAATTATTTCTAGTTCTTGTGGTGTCAGTTGTTCTGATTATTTCTCTTGGTTATTCTCTTTTGTGGCATTGGTTTTCCTTAGTTGTATGTACTTATATTAGTTGTTTATATTAGTTTATGTATTTTTAAAAAGACTAGATTGATTAGTGTATAGGATTGATGGGCATTTCCTGTGCAATTATGTGTTGATTATTCTATAAGCCAGCATGAGTTTCTACTAACATGCACTAGTGAGGGTCTATTTCCCCAACATATTTTGCTCTTCAGTGAGAAGCCTGGCAAGTAGGCTCTTGTAAGAGAGCAGGCTTCACTTTACAGTGTGGATGCGCAGCAGGCAATCAGCCTGGGGACCTCTGCTCCAGTTGCCAAAGGTATAGATGACACCAGGACTTCAGTGTATTTGTCACTAGGCAGAGTGATCGTTCTTCTTTTTCCTCTTGCATGTCTGTTGTGTGATTCCAGAGTTATCTTCTGCTTTGTTTGTGTGCTCGACTTCTATGTTCAGGGCCATTGTTGAGTTAGAAGAAGGTACCTCCCTCTGCACAGATACAAAAGATACGGTTAACAAGAGTGTGGCCTGGATTTCAGCCCTTGTTAAACCCCTGTGTGCAGTGTACAACCTACGCACCTGTGTGTGGTGGCCTTACCTACATCTAAGACCTCAGAGCCTTCCCCGGAGTGCACATTTGAAATGCTCCATAGGGCGAAGGGAACTAGATGGAAGGCTGCAACAGCCTTTCTAGTGCCCACCCCAATTCCCACTTACGTATAATTTCTACATTGCTACTAGTACGATTTTTCCAATATTCACAAACATAACGTCTTCACCTGTCCAACAGGAGAGGGAGATGTGAGTGTGGGGCTTCCATCCTGAATAAAGGTATATTAATAGATGCTGTGAAGTCATGAGAGCGAGCTACTGGAAAGTCGGGACAAGGGAAGGCTAAGACAAAGAGGAAATGCCCAGATGGAAATAAGTGGTGTGAGGTAAAACTCAGAAAGGGTACAGGGTTAGCGATAGTGTCTGGAGAATCACCTCCATGGAGGTGATTCCTGAAGCCAGAAGAGAGAAGAAACTGTGAGGGGCCACATGCAGAGAGTGCAGAGAGCCTTGCCAAAACATGTCTAGGGTGGAAAAGGCAAGAGTTTGTGAAGTTAAGAGAAGAAACATCTTAGGCATGGGAAAACAATCCATGCCATTTTATATCATATTTATCCAACATTTATAATTATTGTTTCCTCACCGAACACTGGAAAAACAACTATTGTGCATGGCATACAGTTTCCTCCAGGATCTGACCACTGTTTAGCCGCCTCCTGTCCCCCAATCCCCAGCTTTCCTGGGCACTCCTGCATTTCCAAACCCTTTTGTGTTCTCTCCTATGTCCGTAACTTTGAACATAATACTTACCTAATTCTTTTCCATCAACCTGAAAAACTCATTTGTCTCCTCCTAGGCTTAGCTAGATGTCTCTTTGCCATTGAAACCATTCCTAACTGTAGCCCATGTTGAGTTGATTTGTTCCTCCATTGTCTTCCCTTTGTATATTGCCCTTAAATCGTATTGCATTTAATTACCCATATCAGAATGGTTTCCTTCCAAAACTGTCCTCATCATGCCATCCACATTACCTGATACTCAACAGGGAGGTGCTTAGTGATTGCCAGCTAAGTGGATGAATGAGGTCCATGCCCATTGCCCCCCCCCCCCCCCCCGCCCCAGCCCTTGATTCTCTGACACATCCACCTTCCTTTTGGCCCTCTTTTATACATGAACAGTTTTCATTCTTCAGATTCAGAAAAACCCATCTGAAAGACTTACCTGCTTAGAGGCTACAATAGCAAGCAGTCTATTTATTCCTCCATATATCCATTTAGTACACAGTACTGGGTACTGGCAGAAATACTGAAGATGAACAAAAGCAGACCCAATTCCTGCCATCTTCGAACTCAGTGGGAGAAACTGATGTCAATCACATGATTATATAGACAAGTGTAATCTTGTTCTCCAAAGAAAAAACACATGGTGCTAGGAAAACCTCTAGTGGGGCAGTAGGTAGTCAGGGAGGTCATGGAAAGTCTGCTTCTGGGAAAGTGGCACAAGCTGAGATTAACAAGGAGGAGTGGGGAGAGTGATCCAGCAAGTCTGAGCAGTATGTGCAAAGATCCTGTGGCTGGCACAGGGAACAGAATGCTCTAAAAGAGGCCACTGTGGCCAGTAGTGAGGAGCAAAGGTGAGGGTATTGAAGAAGATGTTGGAGATGTTGAAGTAGCTTTTGTCTTTAGTGTGCAGATCCTGGGACCAGTCTGCCTGGGTTTATATACTGACTCTAGCGCTTAGGTCCTGTGTGACTTGGGAAAGTCTCTGTGCTTCAGTTTGCTCACCTGGAACATTAGGATCATATTAATACCTACCTTAGGATGAAATGAGTTAGTGTGAAAAGCATTTAGAATAGTGCCTAGCATATAGCACTGTGATAATTGCCAGCCATCGTCATATCTTTCCCAGGCATATTACCAAAATAAATCTGGACAATATTATAATCAAGGAAGTATTTGCACTAAGTCATGGGAAAAATATATGAAATATATACCTATGATGATATATATACAGATATATATAAAATATATACTTATGACAATATAGATGTTTGTACATGTGTATAAAATATATACTAATGATATGTATATTTTATACTTCTAAATATATTTTATATCTGTCCTTATTGGTATATATTTTAAAAACATGTGTATAGTATATATATCTATATCATTGTAGACATATACATATGATTTCTATGACAGTGCAAATAATTCCTTGTATCTAGTCTTGTCCATATGTATTTTGGTAGTATGCCTGGGAAAGATGTGTTATATTGGAAAGTACAGAGAGAAGGGAAATTAAAGGATTGTTTCACTAATTTTCCTTTAAACTTTGATACAGTTAAAAAACCTGTGTGTAAAGGATTTTTTTTCCATTTCTTACCCCTATTTAAGAGCAGGAAGGACCCTGTAGTTATCATTTTTCTACAAGCTAGGAGACAGCATGCTTTATGCACCTAAATACATTGATCCAGTACCTCTTGACCCTGTAAATCAAGGTAGACCTGCAATAGCAGAAATTTTGCTGATAAAAATCCACTTGTTCAAGTCAGTAACTACTACTACGATATACTTGCATAAAGGGTATAAAAGGATTTCATTTCAAGCATCATTGAGTTGTGAAGGTACGAATTATGCATAATTGGTTTCATTGGAACTGTTATTTAAGAGGCCTTATTGATTTTCATTGGTGTCCACATATAACTTGTAATATTTCCTTCAATGATCATTTTGATTGCACTTGTGTTAAAATAGCATCAAAAGCACAAATAGAGGGAAAAGAGGGATTTCATTTTTTAATTTTTTTATGGAATGCCAGCTTTGTGCTGTTTGGCAAAAGTTGACGTACGTGTGTGTGTGTGTGTGTGTGTGTGTGTGTGACCAAGTTTAGTGTCTCTTAGAAAATATTAGCTTCTGAATACATTTGGACCATGAAACAGTGTTCCCTTTGTCTCCCTTTGTCATTGCTAATTAGGAAAAATTGTCAGACTCCCCAGTGGTAGCATGTCTAATTTAATAACCTGAGAATGTGATGCTTGAATATATAATGAAATGTACTAAATACCATGGCTGTTTTATAATTACTGATACAAAACATATTGTAACTAATCTTAACTGACTAGAAAAGTCTTTTATAAAGCACAAAATAGAGTCAGATGAGAACTACAGCTCTAGCTGCCTAATTTAATGTAATTATCAATCAGGAAGTTGTTCTTGAGCATGGGCTGATGGGCCAGAATTTGTTTGAAGATAAAGAGTATCAGTGAACAAACCTCTTGCTAGATTTTTTTTCTTACCTCTGTGAAAAATTTAGTGGAAGTCTCTCTTTCTTTGGGAAAGCTTCTATCATTTGGTTTCCACCAGCAGCCTAAGTGATCATCCTAACAGAAACGGCAATTTTACTCGATGTTTCGATATCGTGTGTATACTACCTGAGCCAGTATTTCTACACACTTTAGGAAGCCCAGTCTCTTCCAATAGTTTCTTTGTTTTAAAAAATTATATAGGTGGTAGTACGGAATAGTCAACCTTACTTGCATTGAATTCCAGTTTGAGTCTTCCCTAGGTGTGTGACCTCAGAGAAAGATGAATTTGGCAGGTGACTTAACCTTGGAATCTCAGTCTCCTTATCTGACAACACAGGTACATTTATTACAGGGATTAAATAAGATTTTAATACAAAGCACATTATCTGACACATGATAGGTATCAAAAAACCGTTTTCCTTCCTCTTCTACCTTCTCCTCTTGAGAAAGCAGCCCTGATATGGGAGCAATGACACATGAAGACTTAGTGTAATGTGTGACTTTGAAGCAGCAACACAATTTATTAGTTTATATTTGAGTGCCTTTAATTTTGTCAGAAGAGTCTAACCCTGTGTGCGTGGGAGATGCTTGAACATGGTGATTCAGAGCTTGGAGGTGAATGAATTTAAGCTTGGATGAACTTGAATCCTGGCTTAGCTACCTGTGAGTTTTGTGCTCTGGGGAGATTACTTAATGCCTGGGAACCTTTCCTGATCTGTAAAATGGGGATTGTAATAGTATCACTTCCTAAGGGATTAAGTAGTGGAGGTTCAATAAATTGAGGCATATGAAACCTCATACAATAAGGGACTCATGGATGCTTTCCTGTGTCCTTGTATTTTAGGTGTGTCTCTTATAATTCACACATCCTGGTGAGGCCTTTTGCTTCGCCGATCTACCCCTTATTTCTGATGCTGGCATCTGAAATTCCCTTAAGGTAAAACATGGATTTTTATTCCCCATTTAGCAACCATTTTGACTGTGCAAATATTGCAAGGATAATTTAATTAGTTTGAATGGATTTGTGATTGGTGGTGGAATCAGGTTTTTTTTCCTATTAATAATGGTAGCAAAGAGGTTCAAAAGCAGGCAGTAGCTAGTCACACACGTTCCTCCAAAGAGTAAAAACATCTATCTCTGCATAGTTTCTCCAAAATTACACATTTTGGAGTTGTTTCAGGAGGTTGAGAAGATAGAAGCTCCAAAAATTTTGCATGTTTTAAAGCATATTCCCATTTTTCCCTCAGCATAGACCAAATTCCCTGCATATGTCATTTGCTTGTTTCACCCATTTTTTTCAGTGCACATTTATTGAGCATTTAATAGATACAAAGGTTCAGGTATGATCCCTGCCATCAGGATATTCATAGATAGGGTCAGAGAGCAGTGGGGACAGATGCAGAAATGGATAATGCGATAATACACTCTAATGGACAGTACTGCAGACCTGAAAAGGTGTTACGGGGGCATGAGAAGGGGCACCTGACCTAACCTGGGGAAGAGCAGGAAGGGAAAAATGGAGGAGGCTCTAACCAGGGGTTGGTTCTCAGAGGTGGTTCTATGCTCCTAGGAGGTGCTTAGAATATATGGGGGCATTTTTGGTTGTCACAATGATTAAGGAGTGGCATATTTGGCCTTTAGTGAGTGAAGGCAATAATGCTAAATGCCCTTTAAAGTACAGGACAATTCCACACAGCAAAGTTGTCATTTCACAAATGTTAATGGTGTCCTGGTTGAGAAACACTGAGCGAAGAGGGAAAATAAAGGGAGTGGCATTATATCCTGTGTCTATTTTGGGGCGGCAGGGGTGGTGGAGGGGAAGGTTTGCCTTGAGCTTGTAGCACTTGTGAAAATAAAAGCAGTGAGAAAGCGGGAATAGTCTTTTTCTGTCTCTTGCTTTCTGTTGGAGTGCCTTGAACTGGTTTTGCAATCCCACGACTTTCCCAAAGCTTCATGATCCGTGTTGGCTTGAATATGCCTGTTGGAGAGGCCAGGGCTTCTCAAGTCCCTGGAGAGTGAGTCCACCCAGCTCACTAACAGAATGATGAAAACCCCAGGAAGAAACATTTCCAATTTTTATTTTTTTCTTTCCAACAGACTGCCAAGTTAAGAAGGGGCCAACTATAAAACAGTAGTGACATTCTGAACCAGAAAATCTGTTTTTCTTTTCTTTGATACATTTTAAAATAAAATAGGTTTGCTTAGACATGCAGAGAAGTTAATAGAGTTGTCCGTGGCTATGGCCTAAAAGGAGAGAAGACACCAGGAGAAATAATTGAGTACATGCAGTGGCAGGAGGAAAGGAAGAGGAACAGGGCTCATGCGTCTGGGTGCCTCTGGCCCCAGGGGAGCACCCAGTGATCACAGAGGATATATAGCCCAGTAGTGAAGGCAGAAACAGTATTTCGGCAGGAACAGGAGTCCCATGATGATATATGCAAAGGTACAGACTCCAATCCATTAAGTCCCAGGGTTTTGCAGATGTATGGTGTAGGCCAGAGTTAGGGACGGAGTGGAGGAGGTGTAAGGAGGGGCTGGGTCAGCCAGTCCCTCCCCTGGCCTTTAGTCGGCACCTCTGACTATTATATATATTGGAGATCCGTGTAAGATTTCATTACAAAATAATGAAAAAAGTTTTCCTTTAAAAATTATTTGAAAAACCACTAGTATTGAAGTGCTGTTTCCTGTGTTAGCCATTCATTTAAAAATTAATCTACTGTGCAATTTTGGTCAAATGCCTGGGCCTCTCTCTGCCATTATTTTTTTCTCATCTGGATAATAAGAGGTTCAGGCTAGAATTTCTAAGGACCTTTCAGCTTTAACATTCTGTGAATTTTCTAATATATTAATCAGTTTACTGCACTGTTATGAAAGGGAATGATTTGGTAGCCCAAGTATGGATTGATTCACAGCTAGTAGCAGATGAACAACACAGAAGACCTAGGAGAGTCTAGGTTTTGGATTTGAAATTTACAAGAGGTGTGAAATGAAAACGTGGTTGTTTATGGAAATTCGCAGTTTCCTGCACTCACAGTTGCTAGTGGTTTTCATCTAGGCAGAACATCTTGACAAACAAAGAACAGGAGCCCTAATTCACCAATTTCCCCAATGTTCTAATTTAGGTCTTTAACTGGGACAGTTAGTGGGCCAGCCTTCCACTAGGTAGATGTGTTGGTTTTTATGGAGTAAAATTTTTACAGTGGCATGGTCAGAAAAGAGTTCTCTCAATTCATGTGGTAAGTGTCTTTAGCTAGTTAACACAGGTCTATGGGGTATAAAATGACTTTTCTAAGAGCGCTTTGATTAAGCAATACTCTCTATATGGCCTTGCTTCCAGTGCAAGGATCTGGAAGCATTGTGCAGCCTGTCTATTCTTACACTTTCATACATTTGCTTCCTGTTTTCCTATTAGCATTTAAAAAATCATATTACTTACTTGACCTCCATTCATTTTAAGCATATTATCCCTGCTGCAGGTTCAAGCGGCTTGTTAAGGAGCAGCACCTCTGGGTTCTGCTACCATCCTTTCCCTTTGCCTGGGGAGGTCCCTTGGCTATCTGCCAGTAATTTTAAATGGTTTTGCAGGATGGTTGGGTTTAGGCTCACTCTCCACTTGTTTTGAAATATACTGGCTGGCATAGTAGTAATTTCTTCAGAATGATCTTCACATGAAAAGAGAAATGTGAAAAGCCTAGCACGTCTTTATACAGCAATTACAAATCCACGTGTTGGTATTTTATTTAAGTCTACAACAACCCCATGAGGAAGGTATTATTATTATTAATTATTATGATAATTATCATCACTGTCATCATCATTATTATCTCATAATTATAGCTGAGGAAATTGAGACTTAGAAGGTGAAATAACTTAACCCAAAGTCTCCTAAGCCTGTTTCGATCGCTTAGCAAACTTCGTTAGCTAGCTTCCACTTGGTGGTTGTTTGTAGAAATTATAAAGGTATATAACAATATATTCTTCAGTTACATGTACATGGTTGTAGTCTAGTATCCCAGATTCTTGTACTAATTTAAATTGGAACAAGAGCACATCACTTCTATCAGGTTAATTCACACTCAGGTCTGATGAAATGTCATGGACACCAGGTGAAGCGTGACTATTATTTTGTGAGAGCTTTTGGTTTGGGGCTGGCATTTTCATGGTTTTTTGCTGATGCATCCAGCATCATGGAGTGACAGAGTGCAGCCTGGCTCACAGCCCTTTAACTATGAAATGCACGGCCACTGGTGTCTCTCAATTATGTTTTGAGATTCTGTGGAACAGAATGCTCCATCTAGTTCCTTTCCTTCGTTATACCTGAAAGCAGATCGGAAGCCTGAAGTCTTTATTTCTTTCTATGAGTGCTTACAAATCAACAGTGAGAGAAAAGGATTCATTAGACGTTTTCCAGCCTTTCCGACAAGGGAGTAAAGCAGATAGGTGGGTTCAAGTGATGTCAAGTATCAATACTGGTTTGTTTCAATGGCCCGGCACAATTCATCCTTTCAGAATACCGTCAGTATTTAACATTGCCTTGACTCAGATCTCTGCAGTTCTCAGAGTCGCTGGGATTCACAAGGACGCAGTAGAATAGCACATCGTTAAGGTATTGTGACTGATGCTTGCCGAGTTCACCTGTACTCTCCAAGGAGGTTTGTCACAAGTTTCCCTCTTTTGCCCTCATCAAATCTTGTAAACAACCTGAAATTCTTATCAGAAATAGGTAAGCCTGTAAATCATAAATGAATAATTTCCACTATGTACTCTGCCCAGTACCTCCCTCCTGCTGCACATCTGTACTTCACTTTGTGCTAATTTCTTGCACTTTTATTACATGTTGCTTGGTCGTTATTTTAATTTAATCTAAGGTATGTGCAAATTGTTTCAAAGTTTTTGAGGGCGCTGAATTATATTCATTTTTCGACATAAAGGTTTTTTTTTCCCCTCAGTGTAGAAGTACTGCAAACTCATTATGTAAAGCAAAAAGGAAACTATAAAAGGGTGGAAGGCAGAAGAAAACAAAACTATCTCATAAGACAATCATCACTAATACTCTAAGTCTTCGTTCTAAGTATTTTTTTTTACATACTTGTTTTTACAGCATATGTAAAATTGGTGCTCTGGTTTTCATTGATCACAATATAGCACTTTTCTGTGCTCAGAAAATCCTCTCTAAATGTCATTCTAAGTAAATCTGTGGTATTGTAAATATTCGATATCCAACATAATTTTCTGCTACTAAACTCAGGAAGAGAAGGATTCTTAATATCTTTAAGGGTACAGATCTTCACTCAACAGCCTATTTTATAATGTTGATATAGAAGAAACTTTAATGGCTGGTAAGCACATTGCAGGTACTACCAGAGAGGATGGCCAGGAGCCTTTGAACTGGATGAGTCCTTTGAAGGCTTCTGCTGTGCAAAGCATTAACCTTTCTGGGTGGGAAACTGGGCGTTTCCTGGGGGGTGTCAGGACAGCAGCTCTTTACCAGCCTGTAAGGCCATACCAATAGACTGGGTGAAAATTAGTTCTGGATTTCTGTTTAGAGTCAGGACGAGGACAAGGACACCTGCTAAACCGTTATCATTCTGGAAAATTCTAACCAATTCAATGACAAGTGTAAAAATAAGAAAAAAAGGAAAGAAAATCTATAGATCATTTAATTGTCTATCTAAAAAAATTAAAGAGAATCAATTGAAAAATTAGAATTATCGAGAGTTGTGACCAGATTCAAAACAAACATACAGAAATAGTTCACATGACCACAGATGAGCTAAAACATAATAGAGCCTATAATGGAATAAATTCTGTTTAGACAATTGGTCTAAATATAAAATCCCTAGGAATGACCTTAAAAAATTGTCTAGCGATCTACATTAAGAGACTTTAAAACTTGACTAGGAGCCATGAAAAACTTGGATAAATGAAGGAACATACTGTGTTCCACGTTAGAAAAATCCCTTATTATTAATGCTGGTATCAAAATTATCCCAACTATAATCAACAGACTGATCAGTGGGAGAGAATTGATATCCCAGAAATGGACCTGAGTATGTAATTTTATATCCCGTGGGTATTACCGTGGGGCACTGTGGGCTGTTACTGTGCGAGGGAGTATACATGGAGGCTAAAAAGATACACTGTGGAATCAGACAGGCACAGATTGAAATCCCAAATCTGCTAATTTTTGTTCTTTGCTGTTGTTTTCCCCATAAACGTAATGTGAGGATAGTAACTCCTGTTATCTGAGGGTTAAATGGTACAAGGTATCTAGTCAACAAATGGCAGAGTTGATTAATGTTATTTCATCTTAAAATATTTGGAAAATTATGCTTCCTGATTTTTTCCAAACATTATCCTTGAGATTTTAAAATGTATTCTTAAATCTGTATTTATGAAAGATAAAATATAATAACATTTGACTCTTATGGAGTATAAGGAAATTAATATAATATTTCCTGTGTCCCTACAATTTGACCAATCATTAGTTATAACGAAGCCTGTCATTTTCACCTGGGTTCCAGGAACATCTTAGAAGTAAGTCATGTATTTCTATGATTCAGTTATATGCAGCGTCAAGTGTGTGATTTACTCTACTGTCATACGTAAGCAATCCTTAGTTATAACAGTGATAATTGTCTATTGTAGAAAGTTTGAAAAACACAAAAAGGTATGAGGAAGAAATTTAGAAGGATTTCGTAATTCCATCACTTGAAGATAATCATCGTTAGTATTCTTAGGTTTTTCCTCTGGATTCTTTTTCCAATTAGATATGCAATTTTTTTAGAATTAATAAATACATTCAGTCCAATTTTAATAAAATCTCAACTGAACTTGCTGGAAGTTCAATTCAACTTAACAAAATTATTCAAAAAGTTTTATGGAAGAATGAATAATAACAGTTTAAAAAATGTTTCAAAAAGAAAAATATTTAGGGGAGACTCTCCGCTATCAGATATGAACCTGTGTTGTAAAACTCCCCAAATTAAAATTGTATTGTACTGGTGCAAGATTGGATAGTAGATGTGTAGTATTGTAGATATCCCAGAAATAGAATTTAGTGTTTAGGAGAATTCAGTACTTATCAGTGGGAAGAAACATTATTTAGCAAATTTGTGATAACGAATTAGATCCTTACCTCTGACCGTAAAGCAAAATCAATTTTATACTAATCTAAGGTTAAAACAGTTCTTGCAGTTTTTACAGTTCTTACAGTTTTACAGTTTAAACAGTTATTACAGTTTTTAAGTTGGGTACCATATGTGTAATTCTAATACAGGCTTTCTTTATCTTAACCTGTACCTTGCTAGTAATAGTCTGCTTTATTTTAAAAAGGCAGTTTCTTCTTTTATCTTATTGAGAACTTGAACTAAAACTTCCTTCTTGCAGTAAGTTTGTTTTATTAAGGTGACTTTTATTTGAGAGGGCATTATTTACCGTGCTTTTTTTGTGTTTCAGAATAATTTCATAGGCCCAGGACATTTACTTATCCTTAGAGAGAGAGTAGTAGTTATTTTTTTTTCTTTTGTTTTGTTTTTTTTGTTTGTTTGTTTGTTTTTTTGGTACGCGGGCCTCTCACTGCTGTGGCCTCTCCCGTCACGGAGCACAGGCTCCAGACGCGCAGGCCCAGCGGCCACGGCTCACGGGCCCAGCTGCTCCGCGGCATGCAGGATACTCCCGGACCGGGGCACGAACCCGTATCCCCTGTATCGGCAGGCGGACTCTCAACCACTGCGCCACCAGGGAAGCCCAGTAGTAGTTACTTTGATGTAGCAGGGTAAGTTTTTCACACTTGCTAGATGGCTTCTAGGATCTTTTCAGGAGAATTCAGAAGGCACTTTTCATGGCACTCACTCAAGTACCTGTTTTGACTTATGTATGATTTATTTTGTTTCATTTCTCTGATTTCGTATATGTACATGCTCACTGAGTTCCTCTTCATGATCCAATCTAATATGGACAGGATTCTACTAATTTGGATTTCTGTGGCTCCCCCAATTAGGACTTTGATTTGTATAACTCATGTAAGTGTTCCATCAAGTAACAATTGTAAATGCATGCAGAGTTGCTGACACCCCTAGCAATTTTTTTTTTTTTTTTTTTTTTTTTGTGGTACGCAGGCCTCTCCCTGTTGTGGCCTCTCCCGTTGCGGAGCACAGGCTCTGGACGCGCAGGGTCAGCGGCCATGGCTCACGGGCCCAGCTGCTCTGCTGGCATGTGGGATCTTCCCGGACCGGGGCACGAACCCGTGTCCCCTGCATTGGCAGGCGGACTCTAAACCACTGCGCAACCAGGGAAGCCCACCCCCTAGCATTTTAATTGTTGAAGGTAGAGGGTTGATTCCAAGATTACCCGAGAATTCTGTGACTGAATCATTGCTCCTCTAGAATCCTCTATTCACTTGGATTGTACCGTGTAACTTGCATATGATAGGTAGATCTGTCATGAAACTTAACATTTGTCTGGTCACCTAACAATTCCCATTTTTGATTTGTGATATGCTGGGTATATTCAGTAATTTTAGCACTGTTAGAAAATTCTAGAAAGAATCCTCAAGGTAAAATTAATTGTGACTTACTATGAACACAATGTTATATGGCTTCCTGGAGAATGATAAAGGAGGTTAATGTAATTTGCAGCAAAAAATAATAAATGAGTGATCAGATAATAAACACTGACAGTGAAGCCCAATACACTGAAATTTCAAGCTTTCACTATTGTGTGAACCTTTTTTATTTTTTGTATCACCCTGTTTTTTTTAAAAAAAGGCTTGCAGTAAAGTTATTGTTTCCTTTTCCTGCAATTGCTGAGAGGGTTCAGTTGCTAATGAAAATGCCTTTGTCTATTTTTAAACTGTGAGAATGTGCTTTGGAGACACGAGTAGTTTTTTCTTCTGCAAATACTCTTGTAATAATCTTTATTGACGTGCTAATCTACTGTTTGTCTGAATTTCCAACGTGTTATGAGAATGGTCATGTTATAAGAATGTTGAGCATCATACCATAGGCAAAAAGAGCTACCATATCCCTTAAGGTTTTTCTAATCAACTGTTTGTTGAGAAAATTTGGTGATTGTGTTTGACTTACAGGACTTGGCATGCTTAGTTGAACAATACTAGATTTTGAATGAAGTTTTTTTAAAGGGAGTAACATGCATCATAGCACTGTATCACCAATGTGCACAACTGACAGTTTTTTAAGATAGTAATTTTAATCCACTTGTTACCAAAATCTGATTTCAGAGTTCCACAATATTAAAGCTGTATATCGCTTATAAAACCTATAGCAGCCCATTCATATATTCTGAGATGCAAAATAGATATGATGGAAACTTTTGTCATATGATGTATAATAAAGAAGAATTAAATATAGTGGCCATTGGTTTGTTAATCTGTAAGAATGTGTGAATTTCCATGTTTCATGTTTCCAATTCCAAATTGGAACGGATGGGACCTGAATAATTTTAGTAAATATTGTCTTGAAATGAGAAGGAACTTTTCAGAGTGGCTTTCTAATTTCAGTAAGCATGTCATGGCTACTCAGTATCTGAGATGGCCAATGACCCATAAATTTATTTTGGAAAGACTGCCACTGGGTAAAGTTTTCTGAAGTGTTTGATTTTCATGGATCAAAATTGTTTTAATTTCTGTGTGGCTTCTTCCAAGTTTATGCAAACCCCATAGGGAGAAAACACAAGCTATATCCTTGTTCTACAGGGAAAAAACTACTTTTAGAGAGAATTGCCTTGTCCTGAGTTACTGAGCCAAGTGGCAACTCTAAGAGTAGAATCTGTTCATACAGTTACATGACACAGGTCTGGTTTTGTTTCTTCCTATCACTGATTTCTGTCCTAATAAGTTAGCTTCTGTTTGCAGTCAGTCTAATGTGGTGGACATAGCTAAAAACCCAAGGCTAACCCTTTGGGTGTTCTGAGGTCTTTCGGCCAATGGACAAGATCTTACAAATGACATATAGTACAGGTTTCACATATTGTGGCAAATATTACCATCCCCAGACCGGTTGTAGCTGATGATTCATCCCTTATATAGAGCCACCAATAACACTCCAAATATAACCTCAGAAAATTGTGAATCACAGATTTTCTGTGAACATCGTATGAAAGGATCAAAGTGAGCCAAAGAGAGTGGGGACACACAGAGCATTGTGCGTTTCGAGCTGGTCTCGGTCGGTTGGAGAACCTGGGGTTCGGAGAGCAAGTCCAGAGACTGTGCTTGTCCCCTGCATGGAACCCTTGCCAGAAAACCTCCTTCTCTCTCTCTTTTTATGTCTCTATCAAATGGTTTTACTAACATTTGGGATGGATTCCCCACCCCGCCAGCCCACCCATCTTGGGAGGCATAATCAGCGTAACTAGTCATCTAAAATGACTAGTTGGAAATGTTACATGATGGAGTACCCTTGGTACCTGTGGTGGTTAATTCTGTGTGTCAACTTGGTTAGACTATCAGCAGTTATTTGGCCAAATACTAGTCTAGAGGTTGCTGAAAATGTATTTTTTCGATGTGATTAACATTTAAAAGCAGTTGGCGGGACTTCCCTGGTGGTCCAGTGGTTAAGACTCCACGCTCCCAACGTTGGGGGGCCCGGGTTCAATCCCTGGTCAGGGAACTAGATCCAGTGTGCCGCAACTAAGAGTTTGCATGCCGCAACTAAGATCCTGCATGCTGCAACTAAGACCTGGTGCAGTCAAATAAATAAAGAAAAATTTTAAAAAAAAATTTAAAAAAATCAGTTGGCATTAAGTAAAACAGATTATCCTCTGTAGTGTGGGTAGGCCTCATCCAATCAGCTGAAGGCCTTTTGAGGAAAGACTGAGGTCTTCCAAAGAAAGAGTGAATTCTGCCTTCACACAGCCTTTGGACTGGAGACTGCAACATCAAATTTATCCCTGAGTCTCCAGCCTGCTGGCCTGTCCTGCAGGTTTAGGATTTGCTACCCCCTATGATTGTGTGAACTAGTTCCTTAACATCAGTCAATCAATCCATCCATCAATCTCTCTTTCTCTTTCTCTCTCCCCCCTCCTTCCCCGCCTCTGTCTCCTCCTTTCTCTCTCTCCTCTCTCTCTCCTCTCTCTCTCCTCTCTCTCTCCTCTCTCTCTCTCTCTCTCTCTCTCTCTTGCTATATCTCTCTGTCTCTGTATGTGTGTGTGTGTGTGTGTGTGTGTGTGTGTGTGTGTATATCCTATTGTTTCTCTGGGAGAACACTGACTAATGCAGTACACAAGAGTTTTCCTTGTGATAACAAAAATATATTTTAATTGAGTGTGTGTTACATACTGGACACTATCCCAGATTTTATTTAAGTTACATAATAATCCTATGAAACAGATATTTTCTCCACTTTAGAGGTAAGAGAAACCAAAGCTCAGAGAATCTAAGCAACATGCCTAAAGTTTCACATCCAGTTGGTTGCCAGCTTGGCAGTCATTTAAAAATCTTAAATTCAATCCTCTGCACAGAGAAATGGCTGTCACTTTGATGTTTGTCGTATAATTGCTTAGATGACTAGAAAAGCAACCTTGCCTTTTCTTCTCCAGGTTAATGGTAGATAACAACCTAGTCACCGAAGCAAGGTGTGTAATGGAATTCAGGAGCAGCCACCTAGGCTGTTGTTACATTTAAAACTCATCCCAAACTTGTCCTTGACCTAAGGGAGTCTCAAGTAAAACAGGCCTTAGGAAGGAAGAACCCGGGCCCAGCGGGGAGAAGCAGCAGTTAGTGTAAATGTCAGTTCAGTTTCTTAGGGGATGGACTCAGGTGCGAGGATTATGGGTGCCCATATTCCACTTGATCCCGGGAGGCTTACTTTGATCAGCTTCATAAACCAAGGGTAACTGGCCAGCTTGAGTTTCCTAGGAGTTAGGGTCCTTTCTGTTTGGGCACAACTAATGTCTTTTCTACAGATAGTTATCAGCCAGTGAAGATGTTGCATGTCTCAAACTCTTCAAATTCTGCTCTCATCTCGTATAATTTACCTGTTTAATTCTACAGGTAAAGTAGCACCTGGATGGGATGAAACCATTGTAGATGCTATTAATTTAAAAATAGTTTTTATTGTGGTAAAATATACATACAATAAAATTTACCATTTTAACCTTTTTTTTTTTTTTTTTTTGCGGTACGCGGGCCTCTCACTGCTGCGGCCTCTCCCGCTGCAGAGCACAGGCTCCAGACGCGCAGGCTCAGCGGCCATGACTCACGGGCCCAGCCGCTCCGTGGCATGTGGGATCCTCCCGGACCGGGGCACGAACCTGTGTCCCCTGCATTGGCAGGTGGACTCTCAACCACTGCGCCACCAGGGAAGCCCATTTTAACCATTTATAAGTGTACAGTTTAGTGGCATTAACTTCAGTCACAATGTGTGCAATCATTGCTACTATCCATCTCCAGAATTTTTTGTCATCCCAAACAGAAACTCTGTGCCCATTAAATGATAACCCTCCACTCTTCCCTCCTCCTAGCCCTGGTAACCTCTGTTGTAACTTTCTGTCTCTATATGTATGCCTCTTAGGTATCTCGTAAAGGTGTAACCATGCAGTATTTGTCCTTTTGCGTCTGCCTTATCTCAGTTAGCTCAGTATTTTCAGGTTTTATCTATGTTGTAGTGTGTATCAGAATTTTTTTCATTGCCTTTGGTCCCACCTCGAGTTCTGCTTCTCTGGCCCAGCCCCTATTCATGCATCAGAATTTGATTCCTTTTGAGTCCCTGCTTTAAATTCTTTTGGGTTTATATCTAGAATGGAATTGCAGGATCAGTGATTAGCTTTTAGAGGATCCACCAAACTGTTTTCTACAGTGACTACACCATTTTATATTCCCACCAGCAATGCACAGGTTTCTAGTTTCTTCAGGTAGGTCCTCATTAACTTATTATTTTGGGGGGAGGGGGTTGTTCGTTTGTTTTTATAGTAGCCATCCTAATGCATGTGAGGTGGTATCTCATTTTGGTTTTGACCGTGCATTTCCATAATGGTTAGTGATGCTGAACAGCTTTGCATATGCTTCTTGACCATTTGTGTATCTTTGGAGAATTGTCTATTTAATAAGCCCTTTGTCTGTTTTTGAATTAGGCTGTTTGGTTTTTTGATGAGTAGTAAGTTCTTTATATCTTCTGGATATTAATCCTTTATCAGATATATGCTTTGCAAATATGTTCTTCCATTCTTTGGGTTGTCTTTTCCACTCTCTTGATATTGTCCTTTGATGCCCAAAAGCTGTTAATTTTGATGAAATCTCATTTAAAAAAAAATCTATTGTTGCCTGTGCTTTGGGTGTCATCTTTTTTTTATTTAAAGGACATTTGTATATAACCATTCCCTCCCCAAATGGTAGATCCATTAGTTTATTGGACATCCCATTCAAAACATATTCTAAACCTCCTTTGAAAAAACAAGTTTGTGCTTCATGAGCCAAGATAATGTAGCACAGCACAGTGATTAGAGCATGATTCTGAAGTTAGACTGGCTAGGTTTTAAGTCTGTTTAGCCACCCTCTAGTTATGTGATTTGGGGCAGATTCATTCATATTTCTGTGCCTCAGTTTTATCATCTGTAAATTTGGGTTACAATAGTACTGAACTTAAAGGGTTGTTGTGAGAATTAAATGAGGTAATTACTGTCACACCTCTAGAATACTGCCCATTAAATTATATAAGGCAACGTAGTGTAAGGTAGACCACTAATATATTCTTTATAACCTTATAGAGAAATCTGTCAGGATTCTCTATATAACTTTTCCAGACTTTTTATTGCTCTTTTCTCTCTTTGACTTATGTACAGGAGCTAGCTAGCTTGCTTAACCTCAATAAAAACTTCGTCTACAGATGCTTACTTAGAGCTCAAAACTTAATACCCCTAAAAAAAGCAGAATGAGCAGGCAAGGATCCTCTGACACAGAAAATAATTCCTTATGCTGTAAAGCTGAGAAAAGCATAGCTAGTTCTCTTAATTTGATCTTAAAGATGTCAACCAATTTTTGTATCACATTCCTTTAGATAGATAAGGAAAATATATAAAGGATATGATTTTATTACCACAAATTAGAACTAAACTCAACTGACAACTGGTCCTGCTAGATATCTAATTACTGTCAGAACAAACGATGGCCCACAGTCAACTACTTTTCAACCAAGATCTTATTTTTAACAGATGTTCTAGGATGTTTAATTGGTTTATATCTAGTAACTATACAAAAGGTCAATTCAAGGTGTTGCCTAGAGGTTAGTTTTGCAACTAATTCATCTTAAAGGGTTCACAAGGAGGTTGCGTTACTTAAAATTAATAATGCCAGTTTTCAGGAAAAAAAGATTTCAGCCCTGTTCTCTTTGAAAGAAGCATAGGGCTACCATTCTTTCTCCCCTCTTTGGATGAGAACAGATCCAAAGCTGTTTTCTCAATATATCTTGGCTTTATGCACTGGTCCTCCTCCATCAACTCCTTTGGTCCACCCTCTTTGAAGGTGGAGTGTCTTATTTTGAGACTAGTATACTGATTAAGCTCCTCAGTTTTCAATATCAAAACATGTACGTCTTCCATTTTGGGGGAAACAGGGAACATGGGCATTCTAGTTTCTTGAGAGAGACTATAGCACAACGATCTGCTGTCTGCAGTTGACAAAATCAAGTCAACAATTTAAAATAATATTCATGTAGGTACATGTCTGAAATAATTAAATTCAGCCCTTCGTCTATAGACTAAATTTTATCTTAGGTAAAAACAGGCTGTTTATGACTGGAGAGCATTATTTTTGATCTCTAGTAGAATAACTTTTGATTTATTTACAATTTGTCCTGAAAGTCTCAACTTAAGTTGAAATATGATAAGTAGAAGCTATATGAAACTTACCCTGGTATTTCTTATCTGTTGAGAGTGTTGTGCACCAAATCAGTTTGTTTTCCTCATGAAAATTCAGGAATTTCTCAGGTATCTCTGATACCTGTGAGTAATTGATACATATTTGTATTCTGGACATTGTGAGCCAGTATCTGATTATGTTCATCTCTGTGTGTAACCAACCTGTTAACCAGATTTAGAAGGTTTGAGACAAACTGACAGCCCATTTCTAGCAAGTGTATGAGACTGTAGGATGTGTGCCTGTGTACTTATTCCACCTTTAAGCAGAGAAGTGGATTAACCTATTGATTAAGAGGATGGGCTCTGAAGCAGAACAGCTTGGGCTCAACTTCTAGTGCCCTAGTTTACTAACTTTGTGAGTGGGGCTGGGTTAACTTCTCAATTTTTTTTTGCGTTTCAATATCCTTATCTGTAGAAGGGAGACAACAGTAATATCTTTCACTGATTTGTTGTGAGAATTAAATGAGTACCATGTATAAAGCAGTTAGGACAGTTTATGGTACATGTAATTCTCCATACGTTAGATATTATTTTTGCTCTCTTACTGTTTTTCTTAATTCTCTTTTTTATCAAGTTATATATGTATTTTTATTAGAAGAATAATCTATTTCTGGGGACTCTCTTTGTTGTAGGTGTCAGAATCACATGTTAAACTGCAGTAAGTAAAAAAGACTAATGTTACAGAATTTCAAAAATGATTTTGCTTCAGGCATAGCAGGACTCAGGAGCTCATATAATGCCATTGTTTCTCATGTTTGATTAGTCTTGGTCTATTTTAAATGGAGCAGAGATCACTTCTTGCCCTTTTGACACAGTCACTCCATCCTGTAGATTTATATAGAAGCAAATTGAATTAAAATACCTTTGTCGACTGAAAAAAGAAATGCACGGCCTAAAAGTTGAGAATTATGTTTTATTTGGCAGACAAAACTGAGGACTTAATCTGGGAAGACAGCCTCTCAGATAGCTCTGAGGGACTGCTCCAAAGAGGTAAGGGAGGAACCAGGACATAAGGGAGTTTTTGCAACAGAAACCAGGTAGTCAGAACATCAAAAGGTTACTGTTAATTAAAGAAAACCAGACATCTTAAATTAATGAATTTAGCGCCTTTCTACGTTTGAGAAGATGCTAGGGTCTGGGCTCATTGAAATCATTCCTTTGATAGGCACCTTAACTATGGCCAGTATCCTGCTTTTCTCTATCCTGAATCCCCTGAGGGTGCACAGTTAGGGGTTACTACAGTGACTGCTGGCTTGAAGGCCTCAACATCCTTTGCTTACTGGTATGGCAGGCAACATTTTTCCTTCATACCTTGATTCCACAATCTTTAAAAACCACACAAAAGAAAACAAATGAACTAATAAATCTTTTGTGCTATACAGTTCTTCAGGACATTCAGAACCTTTTGGAAATGAGATAGAATATAAGTTGCTATAAGTTACTAAATAAAATATGTTACTTAGCAGTGTCTTTAAATTTTGACTCTTGTGAATATTACTTTCAATGCTGCACATATTTCTTTTGCTAAAAGGATAAGAATTATTTTGCCTCTACCATGAGAGAAGTTTCAGCCTCATAGTTTGAAAATTCTGTAACAGTTCAGACTGTGTTTCCACAGAGAATCCTCCACAGTCAACAGAGCTCAGTTATGTAACTATCAAGTCATGTTTATAGTTAACAGTAATGTGACTACTGCATCCGTGACCCAAAGACACGTGGGCAAGGGCCAAGATCACTAAGTTTCTTCTTTGTCAACTCGTACAAATTAGTAATGCCCACTAGACATTGTGTTGAGAGGGACTCTGGGACTGCTCTGGGCTGGATGGGAAGGAGTGACCTGATGGATTTTTAGGATCTGCATTGAATAAGTGAGTTGCCATAGGTTTGTCATCCTTGTTTTATACTATCAGTTCTAACCAGCTACAGATTATATCTTGCGGAGCCACATGGAATTCTCATCTGCCTGTATAAAATAATTCCAAGATGTTCATAATCTGTCATATGTAAAAACTTAAAGAGTCAGAAATTTTGAACTCTTTCTTGGTAGAATTATTAGAAACGAGAATTGTCACTTAGAAATTCTAGTTTAACACAACTGTTACTATTTAAACTTATTTTCTTTGCTCCCCTATGTAGGAAACACTTGAATAGAAAAGGATTGCTTTATTCAAAACAATTCAAAATAGAAAGCCATTAAGTTTCCCAGATGATTAGAACGTGACACATACGGATATAAAAAAAGTTTGGGTAGAGGTAAATATATCTTTTGAAGGCAGTTATTCAAAACCAATTCATAACTGGCTTTCAAAATATCCCTTTCAAAATTACATTCTCTGTGTAGATACAGATTGGATTTCTGATGCAGCTCTAATAAAAATAGCAGACAATGTAAACACAGTTAATTCAAAATATACATTTTGGGTTATATTCCAGATTAATATGCTTTAACTTTAGAAAAATAGTTATTATGGCCACAAATCCTCCATTAAAAAAAATAATACCACTTTCAAATATTTTCACCTAAATTTCGAGAAGTACAAACTTCCTCTTTACCCCAGATATTTTAATGAAAATTTTATATTGTTGACATTCATATATCCAAAACCTAGATTCCATCACTAATGTTTTCCTATACTTGCTTTATACATATGTTTATTAATCCATTCCTCTATCAATTCATAAATATTTTTGGTTTTGACATGTTTCAAAATCAGTTGTAGACGTCTGTACATTTCTCCTTAAATACTTCAGCATGCAAGTCATAAAGTTTGAGAACTTGTTTACTGTTTTTTTTCTTTTTTGGTAAAAGTTATACATGAATGAAATATATAAATCTTATGTGTACCATTTGATAAGTTTTGACAAATTCTTCCGTTCATGTAACCCAGTGGCTATCAAGATAGAGAACATTACCAGTGCCCCTAAAAGTTTCTCAATCTTGTGCCTCCCCACCCCCTCAACAGCAACCACTATTTTTATACTTTTCCCCTTGAATTAGTTTTGCCTGTCTGCTGTGTGGAATCACGCAGTATGTACTCTTTTTTTGTGTGTAAAGCGTCTTTTACTCAACATAATATTTTTGAGATTCATCCATGCTGTTTTGAGTATCAGTACTTTAGTTCCTTTTTATTGGCGGCTTGTATTCCAGTGTATGAATATACCTCTGTTTGTTTGTACATTTCTGTTGATGGACACATGGTCTCTTTCCAGTTTCTGGCTATTATAAATAAAGCTGCTGTAAATATCTGTCAGCTGCAAAAAAAATGCACAACCTAAAAGCTGAGAAATTATGTTTTATTCAGCGGCCTTTCTGAGGACTCAAGCCTGGGAGGCAGCCTCTCAGATAGCTCTGAGGGACTGCTCAGAAGAGGTAAGGGGGGAGCCAGGATGTTGGGGCCCCCCATCGGGGGCCGCTGCCATGGCTGACCACTTGGTGGTGTGCCGGGGAACCTGTTTGTCTCCATCCTGAGCTCCTTCAGGGCTCACCACGGAGGTGGGCGGCGGCTACAGTGGCTGATGGCTTGATGGCTGCAATATCCTTTGTGTACTGATATGGCAGTGACATTTTTCATCCATATATCCTTGTACCTAGTCTTTTTTATGAACGCATATTTTCATTTCTCATGAGAAAATACCTAGAATTGGAAATGCTGAGTCATAGAGTGAATAGATGTTGGGTTTTGTAAGAAATTTCCAGGCCCTTTCTAAAGTGGATAGACCATTTTGCACTCCCACCAACTATGCATGAAAGTTCTGGATGCTGCACAAGCTCAGTTAAGTGTTCTTGGTCTTCTTAATTGGAACCATTCTGGTGGGTTTTAGTAGTGTGTATTTTGTTGTAGTTTTAGTTAAATTGCTGACGTTGAGAACTTTTTCAGGTGCTTATTTGCTGTGCATATTTTCTTTTCTGAAGTATCATTTCAAGTCTTTTGCCTATTTTGGGGTTTTGTCTTTTTATTATGGAGTTGTGGGAGTATTTTATAAATCCTGTGTACCAGTATATTGCCAACTGTGTTTTGAGGATGTTTTCTTCTCCTTGTGGCTTGCCTGTTCACATTTTTAAACCATTAGGTATAATGTTTTATGAGGTTTTTTGTAAATGCCCTTTGCCAGATTGAGGAAATTCCCTTCTATTCTAGTTTGCTGAGAGTTTTTTAATCGGTGATTACTGAATTATGTCAAATGGCTTTTCTTTGTTAATTGAAACATTATAGTTTAAAGTGGTGAATTATGTGATTGATTTTTTTTAACATATTTACTGGAGTATAATTGCTTTACAGTGGTATGTTAGTTTCTGCTTTATTACAAAGTGAATCAGCTATACTTACACATATATCCCCATATATCCTCCCCCTTGCATCTCCATCCCACCCTCCCTATCCCACCCCTCTAGGTGGTCACAAAGCACTGAGCTGATCTCCCTGTGCTATGTGGCTGCTTCCCACTAGCTATCTATTTTACATTTGGTAGTGTATATATGTCCACGCCACTCTCTCACTTCGTCCCAGCTTACCCTTCCCCCTCCCCGTATCCTCAAGTCCATTCTCTACATCTGCGTCTTTATTCCTGTCCTGCCCCTAGGTTCTTCAGAAACATTTTTTTTTTTTTGGATTCCATATATATGTGTTAGCATATGGTATTTATTTTTCTCTTTCTGACTTACTTCACTCTGTATGACAGGCTCTTGGTCCATCTACCTCACTACAAATAATTCAGTTTTGTTTCTTTTTATGTCTGAGTAATATTCCATTGTATATATGTGACACATCTCCTTTTTCCATTCATCTGTTGATGGACGCTTTAGGTTGCATCCATGTCGTGGTGATTATAAATAGCACTGCAATGAACATTGTAGTACATGTCTCTTTTTTTTTTTTTTGGCGGTATGCGGGCCTCTCACTATTGTGGCCTCTCCCGTTGCGGAGCACAGGCTCCGGACACGCAGGCTCAGCGGCCATGGCTCACGGGCCTAGCCGCTCCGCGGCATGTGGGATCTTCCCGGACTGGGGCACAAACCTGTGTCCCCTGCATCAGCAGGCGGACTCTCAACCACCACGCCACCAGGGAAGTCCCTACATGTCTCTTTTTGAATTATGGTTTTCTCAGAGTTTATGCCCAGTAGTGGGATTGTTGGGTCGTATGGTAGTTCTATTTTTACTTTTTTAAGGAACCTCAGTACTGTTCTCCATAGTGACTGTATCAATTTACATTCCCACCAACAGTGCAAGAGGGTTCCCTTTTCTCCACACCCTCTCCAGCATTTATTGTTTGTAGATATTTTGATGATGGCCATTCTGACTGCTGTGAGATGATATCTCATTGTAGTTTTGATTTGCATTTCTCTAATGATTAATGATGTTGAGCATTCTGTCATGTGTTTGTTGGCAGTCTGTATATCTTCTTTGGAGAAATGTCTATTTAGGTCTTCTGCCCATTTTTGGATTGGGTTGTTTGTTTTTTTGATATTGAGCTGCATGAGCTGCTTGTAAATTTTGGAGATTAATCTTACTCTGTCAGTTGCTTCATTTGCAAATATTTTCTCCCATTCTGAGGTTGTCTTTTGGTCTTGTTTATGGTTTCTTTGCTGTGCAAAAGCTTTAAAGTTTCATTAGGTCCCATTTGTTTATTTTTGTTTTTATTTCCATTTCTCTAGGAGGTGGGTCAAAAAGGATCTTGCTGTGATTTATGTCATAGAGTGTTCTGCCTATGTTATCCTCTCAGACTTTGATAGTGTCTGGCCTTACATTTAGGTCTTTAATCCATTTTGAGTTTATTTTTGTGTATGGTGTTAGGGAGTGTTCTAATTTCATACTTTTACATCTACCTGTCCAGTTTTCCCAGCACCACTTATTGAAGAGGCTGCCTTTTCTCCACTGAATATTCTTCCCTTCTTTATCAAAGATAAGGTGACCATATATGTGTGGGTTTATCTCTGGGCTTTCTATCCTGTTCCACTGATCTATCTTTCTGTTTCTGTGCCAGTACCATACTGTCGTGATTACTGTAGCTTTGTAGTATAGTCTGAAGTCAGGGGGTCTGCCCCAGCTCCGTTTTTCTTTCTCAAGATTGCTTTGGCTATTCGGGGTCTTTTGTGTTTCAGTACAAACTGTGAAATTTTTTGTTCTAGTTCTGTGAAAAATGACAGTGGTAGTTTGATAGGGATTGCATTGAATCTGTAGATTGCTTTGGGTAGTACAGTCATTTTCACAATGTTGATTCTTCCAATCCAAGAACATGGTATATCTCGCCATCTATTTGTATCATCTTTAATTTCTTTCATCAGTGTCTTATAATTTTCTGCATACAGGTCTTTTGTCTCCTTAGGTAGGTTTAATCCTAGGTATTTTGTTCTTTTTGTTACAGTGGTAAATGGAAGTGTTTCCTTAATTTCTCTTTCAGATTTTTCATGTAAGTGTATAGGAATTCAAGAGATTTCTGTGCATTAATTTTGTATCCTGCTACTTTACCAAATTCATTGATTAGCTCTAGTAGTTTTCTGGTAGCATCTTTAGGATACTCTATGTATAGTATCATGTCATCTGCAAACAGTGACAGCTTTACTTCTTTTCCAGTTTGGATTCCTTTTATTTCTTTTTCTTCTCTGATTTCTCTGGCTAAAAGTTCCCAAACTGGGCTTCCCTGGTGGCGCAGTGGTTGAGAGTCTGCCTGCCAATGCAGGGGACGTGGGTTTGTGCCCCAGTCCGGGAGGATCCCACATGCGCGGAGCGGCTAGGCCTGTGAGCCATGGCCGCTGAGCCAGCGTGTCCAGAGCCTGAGCTCCGCAATGGGAGAGGCCACAACAGTGAGAGGCCCACGTAGTGCAAAAAAAAAAAAAAAAAGAAAAAATGTTCCCAAACCATGTTGAATAGGAATGGTGAGAGTGGGCAACCTTGTCTTGTTCCTGATCTTAGAGGAAATGGTTTCAGTTATTCACCATTGAGGACCATGTTGGCTGTGGGTTTGTCATATATGGCCTTTATTATGTTGAGGAAAGTTCCCTCTATTCCTACTTTCTGGAGGGTTTTTATGATAAATGGGTGTTGAATTTTCTTGAAAGCTTTCTCTGCATCTATTGAGATGATCATATGGTTTTTCTCCTTCAATTTGTTAATATGGTTTATCCCATTGATAGATTTGCGTATATTGAAGAATCCTTCCATTCCTGGAATAAACCCCACTTGATCATGGTGTATGATCCTTTTCATGTGCTGTTGGATTCTGTGTGCTAGTATTTTGTTGAGGATTTTTGCATCTATGTTCATCAGTGATATTGGCCTGTAGTTTTCTTTCTTGTGACATCTTTGTCTGGTTTTGGTATCAGGGTGATGGTGGCCTCGTAGAATGAGTTTGGGAGTGTCCCTCCCTCTGCTATATTTTGGAAGAGTTTGAGAAGGACAGGTGTTAGCTCTTCTCTAAATGTTTGATAGAATTCGCCTGTGAAGCCATCTGGTCCTGGGCTTTTGTTTGTTGGAAGATTTTTAATCACAGTTTCAATTTCAGTGCTTGTGATTGGTCTGTTCATATTTTCTATTTCTTCCTGGTTCAGTCTCAGAAGGTTGTGCCTTTCTAAGAATTTGTCCATTTCTTCTAGGTTGTCCATTTTATTGGTATGGATTTGCTTGTAGTAATCTCTCATGATCCTTTCTATTTCTGCAGTGTCAGTTGTTACTTCTCCTTTTTCATTTCTAATTCTATTGATTTGCATCTTCTCCCTTTTTTTCTTGATGAGTCTGGCTAATGGTTTATCAATTTTGTTTATTTTCTCAAAGAACCAGCTTTTAGTTTTATTGATCTTTGCTGTCGTTTCCTTCATTTCTTTTTCATTTATTTCTGATCTGATCTTTATGATTTCTTTCGTTCTGCTAACTTTGGGGTTTTTTGTTCTTGTTTCTCTAATTGCTTTAGGTATAATGTTAGGTTGTTTATTTGAGATGTTTCTTGTTTCTTAAGGTAGGGTTGTATTGCTATGAAGTGCCCGCTTAGAACTGTTTTTGCTGCATGCCATAGGTTTTGGGCCGTTGTGCTTTCATTGTCATTTGTTTTTAGGTAATTTTTGATTTCCTCTTTGATTTCTTCAGTGATCTCTTGGTTATTAAGTAGTGTATTGTTTAGCCTCTGTGTGTTTGTATTTTTTACAGATGTTTTCCTGTAGTTGATATCTAGTCTCATAGCGGTGTGGTCGGAAAAGATACTTGATACAATTTCAATTTTCTTAAATTTACCAAGGCTTGATATGTGACCCAAGATATGATCTATCCTGGAGAATGTTCCATGAGCACTTGAGAAGAATGTGTATTCTGTTGTTTTCGGATGGAATGTCCTCTAAATATCAATTAAGTCCATCTTGTTTAACGTATCATTTAAAGCTTGTGTTTCCTTATTTATTTTCATTTTGGATGATCTGTCCATTGGTGAAAGTGGGGTGTTAAAGTCCCCTACTATGATTGTGTTACTCTCAATTTCCCCTTTTATGGCTCTTAGTATTTGCCTTATGTATTGAGGCGCTCCTCTGTTAGGTGCATAAATATTTACAGTTGTTATATCTTCTTGGGTCGATTCCTTGATCATTATGTAGTGTCCTTCTTTGTCTCTTGTAATAGTCTCTATTTTAAAGTCTATTTTGTCTGATATGAGAATTGCTACTCCAGCTTTCTTTTGATTTCCATTTGCATGGAATATCTTTTTCCATCCCCTCACTTTCAGTCTGTATGTGTCCCTAGGTCTGAAGTGGGTCTCTTGTAGACAGCATATATATGGGTCTTGTTTTTGTATCCATTCAGCCAGTCTGTGTCTTTTGGTTGGAGCATTTAATCCATTTACATTTAAGGTAATTATCGATATGTTTGTTCCTATTACCATTTTCTCAATTTTGGGGGGTTTGTTATTGTAGGGCTTTTCCATCCCTTGTGTTTCCTGCCTGGAAAAGTTCCTTTAGCATTTGTTGTAAAGCTGGTTTGGTGATGCTGAATTCTCTTAGCTTTTGCTTGTCTGTAAAGGTTTTAATTTCTCCACCAAGTTTGAGTGAGATCCTTGCTGGGTAGAGTAATCTTGGCTGTAGGTTTTTCTCCTTCATCACTTTAAATATGTCCTGCCACTCCCTTCTGGCTTGCAGACTTTCTGCTGAAAGATCAGCTGTTATCCTTTTGGGGATTCCCTTGTGTGTTATTTGTTGTTTTTCCCTTGCTGCTTTTAATATTTGTTCTTTGTATTTAATTTTTGATTGTTTGATTAATATGTGTTTTGGCTTGTTTCTCAGATTTATCCTGTATGGGACTCTCTGTGCTTCTTGGACTTGATTAACTATTTCCTTTCCCATATTAGGGAAGTTTTCAACTATAATCTCTTTCTCAGTCCCTTTCTTTTTCTCTTCTTCTTCTGGTACCCCTATAATTCGAATGTTGGTGCGTTTAATGTTGTTCCAGAGGTCTCTGAGACTTTCTTCAATTCTTTTCATTCTTTTTTCTTTATTCTGCTCTGCAGTAGTTATTTCTACTATTTTATCTTCCAGGTCAGTTATCCGTTCTTCTGCCTCAGTTTTTCCAGTATAGATCCCTTCTAGAGAATTTTTAATTTCATTTATTGTGTTGTTCATCACTGTTTGTTTGCTCTTTCGTTCTTCTGGTCCTTCTTAAATGTTTCTTGTATTTTCTCCATTCTATTTCCAAGATTTTGGATCATCTTTATTATCATTATTCTGCATTATTTTTCAGGTAGACTGCCTTTTTCCTCTTCATTTGTTAGGTCTGGTGGGTGTTTGCCTTGCTTCTTCATCTGCTGTGTGGTTTTCTGTCTTCTCATTTTGGTTAACTTACTGTATTTGGGGTGTCCTTTTCGCAGGCTGCAGGTTCGTAGTTCCTGTTGTTTTTGCTGTCAGTCCCCAGTGGCTAAGGTTGGTTCAGTGGGTTATGTAGGCTTCCTGGTGGAGGGGACTAGTGCCTGTGTTCTGGTGGATGAGGCTGGATCTTGTCTTTCTGGTAGGGAGGTCCACGTTTGGTGGTGTTTTTTGGGGTGTCTGTGGCCATATTATGATTTTAGGCAGCCTGTCTGCTAATGGATGGGGTTTTGTTCCTGTCTTGCTAGTTGTTTGGCATCAGGTGTCCAGCACTGTAGCTTGCTGGTCGTTGAGTGAAGCTGGGTCTTGGCATTGAGATCGAGATCTCTGGAAGATTTTCGCCATTTGTTCTTACGTGGAGCTGGGAGTTCTCTTGTGGACCAGTGTCCTGAAGTTGGCTCTCCCACCTGAGAGTCACAGCCCTGACGCCTGGCTGGAGCACCAAGAGCTTTTCATCCACACGGCTCAGAATAAAAGGGAGAAAAAATAGAAAGAAAGAAGATAAAATAAAGTAAAATAATATAAAATAAAAAAAATTATTAAGAAAAACGTTTTTAAAAGTTAAAAAAAAACAAACGGAGAGACAGAGCCCTAGGACTAATGGTAAAAGCAAAGATGTACAGACAATATCACACACAGAAGCATACACATACACACTGACAATAAGAGAAAAAGGGAAAAAAAATATATATATGTATATTGTTGCTCCCAAAATCCACCTCCTCAATTTGGGATGATTCGTTGTCAATTATTCAGGTATTCCACAGATGCAGGGTACATGAAGTTGATTGTGGAGGTTTAATCCGGTGCTCCTGAGGCTGCTGGGAGAGATTTCCCTTTCTCGTATTTGTTCGCACAGCTCCCGGGGCTCAGCTTTGGATTTGGCCCCGCCTCTGAGTGTAGGTCGCAGGAGGGCGTCTGTTCTTCGCTTAGACAGGACGGGGTTAAAGGAGCAGCTGATTCGGGGGCTCTGGCTCACTCAGGCCGGGGGGAGGGAGGGTTACGGATGCGGGGTGAGCCTGCGGCGGCAGAGGCCGGCGTGACGTTGCACCAGCCTGAGGCACGCCGTGCGTTCTCCCGGGGGAGTTGTCCCTGGATCCTGGGACCCTGGCAGTGGCGGGCTGCAGAGGCTCCTGGGAGGGGAGGTGTAGATAGTGAGCTGTGCTTGCACACAGGCTTTTTGGTGGCGGCAGCTGCAGCCTTAGAGTCCCATGCCCGTCTCTGGGGTCCGCGCTGATAGCCGCGGCTCGCGCCCATCTCTGGAGCTCCTTTAAGCAGCGCTCTGAAGCTCTTCTCCTCGCGCACCAGGAAACAGAGGCAAGAAAAAGTCTCTAGCCTCTTCGGCAGCTCCAGACTTTTTCCGGACTCCCTCCCGGCTAGCTGTGGCGCACTAGCCCCTTCAGGCTGTGTTCACGCAGCCAACCCCAGTCCTCTCCCTGGGATCCGACCTCTGAAGCCCGAGCCTCAACTCCCAGCCCTGCCCGCCCCGGTGGGTGAGCAGACAATCCTCTTGAGCTGGTGAGTGCCGGTCGGCCCTGATCCTCTGCGCAGGAGTCTCCCCGCTTTGTCCTCCGCACCCCTGTTGCTGCGCTCTCCGCCGCGGCTCCGAAGCTTCCCCCCTCCGCCCCCCACAGTCTCAGCCCGCGAAGGGGCTTCCTAGAGTGTGGCAACCTTTCCTCCTTCACAGCTCCCTCCCACTGGTGCAGGTCCCGTCCCTATCCCTTTGTCTCTGTTTATTCTTTTTTCTTTTGCCCTACCCAGGTACGTGGGGAGTTTCTTGCCTTCTGGGAGGTCTGAGGTCTTCTGCCAGCGTTCAGTAGGTGTTCTGTAGGAGTTGTTCCACGTGTAGATGTATTTCTGCTGTATTTGTGGAGAGGAAGGTGATCTCTGCCTCTCAGGCTTCCACCATCTTAAGCTCCTCTCTGGCAATTTTTGCTTCATGTAGTTTGAAACTCTGCTACTAGGTATATACACTTTTTTGATTATTTGTTTTCCTGATGAAATGACCATATTCCATTATGAAATGACTCTTTTTATCTCTGGTATGTCTTTATTCTTGAAGTATACTTTATGTGATATGAGTCTACCTACTCCAACCATACGCCTGTCAGCTGAAAAATAATGAACAACATGAGAGTTGTGAGTCACGTTTTATTTGGGGCAAAATGAGGACTATAGCCCGGGAGACAGCATCTAAGATAGCTCTGAGAAATTGCTCCGGAGAGGTAGGGGTGAAGGTCAGTATATATGTGATTGTGGTGAAGGGGGGAGTACATTGCAGTCAAGCACATTTTTTTGCAGAAGGTTCTGCTTGTCTCATCAAGGTTACTGCTAGTCACGAGGAGCAGTTGTTACCATGAAGGATTTTAGTGCTTTTGTAGATGTGAGGAGGTACAAGAATTGGGCTCATAAAATCAGCTCCTGAAAATATCTGTCTGAAGACCTGTTCTGCCAGTTTTTCCCCGAGCACAGAGTGCCTCATTTCTGTTCTCCACCCTGAACTCCTTTCAGGGGTGTTGAAAATCAGCAGCTGCAATAGCACATGATTTAATCCTTGTAGAGGTAGATGGCAAATACCAGTTTGTAGTTGACATGCTTATGGATTGCACATATATATATTTAAAAGTGGTGTAGACGTCATATAGTTGGGTTTTGGTTTTCAATTAATTCCAATAAACTCTGCCTTTTAATTAAAACATTTAGTTCATTAACATTTAATTAACTATTGATATGGTTGATTTACTTCTGTCATCTTATTATTTGTTTGTCCCCTCTGCCATTTTTTCCTCTGTTCCTTCTACCTTGCCTTCTTGTGGATTATTTGAATATTTTAAATAAATCCTTTTAAATTTATCTATTGACTTTTAGCTATATCTCTTTGCAGTTTTAGGAGTGGATTTAGGAATTATAATACACATTTTAACTTTTCATAGTCTATTTAGAGTTATTATGGTACCACTTATGTAAAATGTAGAAAATTCACAGCTGTACAGTTCCATTTACTTTCCTATTGTTTATATTTATCATAAGTACTACATCTCCATTTGTTATAAACGTCAGAACACAATGGCATACATTTTATTTTACATTATAATGCAACTTTTAAAGCAACTAAGAGAACATAATCTGTTTTAATTAAAACATATTTACTATGTCTGATGTTTTTCTTTCCTTCCTGAAAATTCAGGTTTCCATCTGGTATAATTTCCCTCAGCGTTTTAGCATTTTTTAGAGTGCAGGTCTTCTAGAAACACATTCTTTTTGGTTTCCATAATCTGAAAGTATCTTAATTTTGCTTTCATTTTTGAAGAATATTTTCTCTGGATATAGAATTTGGGGTTAGTAGCTGTTTTTTTCTTTCAGTATTTTGAGGGTGTTCTACTATCTGTGAACTCTGTTATTACAGATGGAAGTCACTGATAATTCAAACTGCTGTACTGTTGTATGTTAAATGTCATTTTTCTCTCGCTACTTTCGAGATTTTATGTGTTTCTCATTGAAATATAGTTGACTTACAGTATTGTTAGTTTCAGGTATACAGCAGAGTGATTCAATTATATATAAATATATTTTTTAGGTTATTTTCCATTATGGGTTATCACAAGATATTGAATATAGTTTCCTGTGCTATACAGTAAATCCATGTTGCTTGTCAATTTTATGTATAGTAGTTTGTATCTGTTAATCACATACTCCTAACTTATCCCTCCCCCGCCTACTTTCCCCTTTGGTGCCCATAAGTTTATTTTCTATGTCTGTGAGTCTGTTTCTGTTTTGTATATAGATTCATTTTTTTAGATTCCACATACAAGTAAAATCATATAGTATTTATCTTTCTCTGACATACTTCGTTTGGTATGATATTCTCTAGGTTCATCCATGTTGCTGCAAATGGCGCTAGTTCATTCTTTTTTTGGCTGAGTAATATTCCACTGTGTGTATATATCAAATCTTCATAAGCCAGTCATTTGTTGATGCCTTTCCTATTGTAAATACTGCTGCTATGAGCATAGGGGTGCATGTATCTTTTCAAATTAGAGTTTTTGTCCTTTCCGGATATATATGCAGGAGTGGGATTGCTGAATCATATGGTAGCTCTATTTTTAATTTTTTAAGGAACCTCCGTACTGTTCTCATAGTGGCTGCACCAATTACATTTCCACCAACAACGTAGGAAGGTTCACTTTTCTCCACACTCTCTCCAGGTATTTCTTATTTGTAAACTTTTTAATGATAGCCATTCTGACTGGTATGAAGTGATACCTCATTGTAGTTTTAATTTGGATTTCTCTAATAATTAGTGATGTTGAGCATCTTTTCACATGCCTGTTGCCTATCTCTGTGTCTTCTTTGGA
This sequence comes from Globicephala melas, assembly GCF_963455315.2. Lineage (NCBI taxonomy): Eukaryota > Metazoa > Chordata > Mammalia > Artiodactyla > Delphinidae > Globicephala > Globicephala melas. The sequence goes on along the minus strand of NC_083319.1, from coordinate 53,903,620 downwards.
GAAATGTCTATTTAGGTCTTCTGCCCATCTTTTATTGGGTTGTTTACTTTTTCAATATTGAGTTGTTTATTTGTTTATTTTGGATATTAACCTCTTGTCAGTCACATCATTTGCAAACAGTTTCTCCCATTCCGTAGGTTGCCTTTTTGTTTAGTTGATGGTTTCCTTTGCTGTGCAAAAGCTTGTAAATTTGGTTAGGTCCTATTTGTTTATTTTTACTTTTATTTCTTTTGCCTTGGGAGACTGACCTAAGAAAATATTAGTACAATTTATATCTGAGAATATTTTCTCTGTGTTCTCTTTTAGGAGTTATATGGTGTCATGTCTTACATTTAGGTCTTTAAACCATTTTGAATTTATTTTTGTATATGGTGTGAGAAAATATTCTAATTTCATTGATATACGTGTAGCTCTCCAACTTTCCCAGCAACACTTTTTGAAGAGACTGTCTTTTCTCCATTGTGTATTCTTGCCTCCTTTTTTCGTAGATTAATTGACCATAGGTGTATGGGTTTGTTTTGGGGATCTCCATTCTGTTCCATTGATCTATATATATGTTTTTGTGCTAGTACCATGCTATTTTGATTCCTGTAGCTTTGTTGTGTTGACTGAAGTCTGGAAGGGTTATGGCTCCAGTTTCGTTGTTTTTCCTCAGGATTACTTTGGCAATTCTGGGTCTTTTATGGCTCCATATAAATTTTAGGATTATTTCTTCTAGTTCTGTGAAAAATGTTGTAGGTATTTTTATAGGGATCATGTGAAGTCTGTAGATTGCTTTGGGTAGTATGGCCATTTTATCAATATTAATTCTTCCAATCCAAGAGCATGGGATATCTTTCCTTTTCTTTGAATCATCTTCAGTTTCTTTTATCAATGTTTTATAGTTTTTGGTCTTTCAACTCCATGGTTAAGTTTAATCCTAATAATTTTCCTTTTTTGATGCAATTTTAAACGGGATTTAAAAAAAACTTTCTGATATTTCATTGTTGGTGTAAAGAAATGCAACAAATTTCTGTATATTGGGACTTACCTGGTGGTGCAGTGGTTAAGAATCTGCCTGCCAATGCAGGGGACATGGGTTCAAGCCCCTGGTCTGGGAAGATCCCACATGCCATGGAGCAGCTAAACCCATGTGCCACAACTTGAGCCTGCACTGTAGAGCCCACGAGCCACAACTACTGAAGCTTGCATGCCTAGAGCCCATGCTCTGCAACAAAGAGAAGCCACTGCAATGAGAAGCCCGTGCACCACGACGAAGAGTAGCCCCTGCTTGCTGCAGCTAGAGAAAGCCCATGCACAGCAGCGAACACCCAAGACAGCCAAAAATAAATAACTAAATAAATATTTTAAAAAAGTTTTCTGTTTATTAATCTTGTATCCTGATACCTTGCTGAATTCATTCATTAGTTCTAATAGTTTTTCTGTGCAGACTTTAGAGTTCTCTGTATAAAGTATCATGTCATCTGCAAATAATGACAGTTTTACCTCCTCCCCTCCAATTTGTATACCTTTTATTTCGCTTTCTTGTCTGATTTCTGTGGCTAGGATTTCCAATATGATGTTGAATAGAAGAGGTGAGAGTGGGCATCCTTGTCTTGTTTCTGAATTTAGCAAGAAGCCTTTCAGCTTTTTACTGTTGAGTATTATTTTGGCTGTGGGTTTGTCATAAATGACTTTTAATTATGTTAGAATACGTTCCCTCTCTACTCACTTTGGTTAGAGTTTTTATCATGAATGGACTATGAATTTTGTATTGAAGTGATTATGTGATTTTTATCCTTCCTTTTATTTATTTACTTATTTTTATAAGTTTATTTTATTTATTTTTGGCTGCATTGGGTCTTTGTTGCTGCCTGTGGGCTTTCTCAAGTTGTGGCAAGCAGGGGCTACTCTTCGTTGCAGTGCACGGACTTCTCATTGTGGTGGCTTCTCTTGTTATGGAGCACAGGCTCTAGGCACGCAGGCTTCAGTAGTTGTGGCACACGGGCTCAGTAGTTGTGGCTCGCAGGCTTATTTGCTCCACGGCATGTGGGATCTTCCTGGATCAGGGTTTGACCCATGTCCCCCGCACTGGCAGGAGGATTCTTAACCACTGTGCCACCAGGGAAGTCCATCCTTCCTTTTATTAATTTGGTGTATCACATTGACTGATATGTGTATATTAAACCATCTTTGTGGCCCTGGAATGAGTCCACCTTGATTATGGTGTATGATCCTTGTTATGGATTCGGTTTGCTAATATTTTGTTACGGATTTTTACATTTGTATTCATCAAAGATATTGGCCTGTAATATTGTTGTAGTGTCTTTCTTTGGTTTTTATATTGGGGTGATGATGGCCTCACAGAATGAATTTGGAAGTGTTCCCTTCTCTTCAACTTTTTGTAATACTTTGAGAAGAATGGGTATAAGTTTTTCTTTGTATGTTTGGTAGAATTCGCCAGTGAAGCCATCCAGTTCTGAACTTTTGTTTGTAGGGAGTTTTTTTATATTATTGTTATTATTACAGGCTCAGATTCAGTTTCCCTTCTAGTGATCAGTCTCTTCAAATTATCTCTTTCCTCTTGACTTAGTTTTGGCAGGTTGTATGTTTCTAGAAATTTGTCCACTTCTTCTGTGTTGTCCAACTTGTTGGCATACAACTGTTCATAGTATTCTCTTATGATATTTTGTATTTCTGTGGTATCAATTGTTATTTCTTCTCTTTTATTTCTTATTTTGTTTACTTGGGTCCTCTCTTTTCTTCTTGGTATGCTTGGCTAGAGTTTTGTCGATTTTCTTAACCTTTTCAGAAAAACAGCTCTTGCTTTTATTGATCTTTTATATTTTTTGATCTCTGTTTTATTTATTTCCTTTCTGATCTTTATTATTTCCTTCCTTCTGCTGACCTTGAGTTTTGTTTGTTCTTCTTTTCTACTTCTTTTAGGTGGTGAGTTAGGTTTTTTTTTTTTTTTTTTTTTGCGGTACATGGGCCTCTCACTGTTGTGGCCTCTCCCGTTCTCCGGACGCACAGGCTCAGCGGCCATGACTCACAGGCCCAGCCACTCTGCGGCATGTGGGATCCTCCTGGACGAGGGCACGAACCCGTGTCCCCTGCATCGGCAGGCGGACTCTGAACCACTGCACCACCAGGGAAGCCCAGTTAGGTTCTTTATTTGAGATTTTTCTTGTTCCTTGAGGAACATCTGTATTGCTATGAATTTCCCTTTTAGAACTGCTTCTCCTGCATCCCATAGATTTTGTAAGGTTGTGTTTTCATTTTTGTTTGTCTTGATATATTTTATGATTTCTTCTTTGGTTTTATCATTGACCAATTGGTTTTTTTAGTAGCATGTTGTTAAGTCACAATGTGATCATTCTTTTCCCACTTTTATGTAGCTGATTTCTAATTTTATACTGTTGTGGTCAGAAAAGATGTTTGAGGTAATTTCTGTCCTCTTAAAGTTGTTGAGGCTTATTTTGTGACCTAGTATGTGGTCTATCATAGAGAAGGTTCCATGTGAGTTTGAAAAGAATGTGTATTCTGTTGTGTTTTTTTTTGATGTAGTGTCTTGTAGTTATGTAAGTCCAGCTTGTCTATTGTGTCATTTAAGATCTTTGTTGCCTTACTGATTTTCAGTCTGGATGATCTGTACAATGAAGTAAGTGGGATGTTAAAGTCTCCTACTATAATATTATTGTATTATTGTCAATTTCTCCCTTTATGTTTGTTAGTTTTTGTTTTAGATATTTAGATACTCCTGTATTGGGTGTGCATATGTTAATGAGTATAATATCCTCTTTTTGTATTGATCTCTTTATTATTATAAAATGTCCTTCTTTGTCTTTCTTTATAGTCTTTGTCTTAAGTCTATTTTGTCTGAGATGAGTATTGCTACCCTTGCTTTCTTGTCATTTCCACTAGCATGAAATATTTATTTTCGTCTTCTGATGTTCATTCTGTGTGTGTCTTTCACCCTGAAGTGAGTCTCTTGTAGGCAGCATATTGTAGGTTCTTGTTTTATTAACCAATCTGCCACTGTATGTCCTTTGATCTGAGCATTTAGTCCATTGACATTTGAAGTAATTATCGATGGTATGTACTTACTGCCATTTTAAACCCTGTTTTCCAGTTGTTTTGTAGTTCTGTCTTCACTTTTTGTTTTTGCTTTTGTGGTTTGATGATTTTCTTTTGTGGTATACTTGAGCTCCTTTCTATTGGTTTTTGTGAGTCTATTGTGTATTTTCGATTTGTTATTAACATGGAGTTCAAGTGTGTTGACACTCAGCTATACCTACTGCATTAAACTGATAGTCATACAGGTTCAAACACATTCTAAAAGATCTATGCTTTTATACTCTCCTCTCCCATATTTTATGACTTTGATGTCCTAGTTTACATCTCATGCTTATCCTTTTGCTGTTAACTGTAGTTATAACTGCTTTTACAAAATTTTTTTGGATTGTTTTAAAATCTGTATACTGGCTTATTTAGGTAATCTTCAATCCTTTTATATATTTGTGTTTCCTGTTGTGATTTCCCCTTTCCAGTAGATTCTTCCTTTTTTTTCTGTTGAGAGAAGACCCTTCAATATTTCTTTTGGGGTAGGTTTGGTATTACTGAATTCTTTTAGTTTTTGCCTGAGAAATTACTAAAAAAATTTTATTGAAGTACAGTTGATTTACAATGTTTCGTTAATTTCTGCTGTACAGCACAGTGACTCAGTTATACATACATATATATTATATATATATAAATACATATGTAGGTGTAAATATAATGTATATATTCTTTTCCTTATTCTTTGCCATTGTGGTTTATCACAGGATATTTAATATAGTTCCCTGTGCTATATAGTAGGACCTTATTGTTTATCCATCCTATATATAATAGTTTACATCTGCTAATCCCAAACTCCCAGTCCTTTCCTTCTACATTGCCTTCCCCTTGGCAACCACAAGTCTGTTCTCTATATCTGTGAGTCTGTTTCTGTTTCATAGATATGTTCATTTGTATCATATTTTAGATTCCACATATAAGTGATATCATATGGTATTTGTCTTTCTGTTTTTGACTTATTGTACTTGGCTTAGTACGATAATCTCTAGGTCTATTCATGTTGCTGCAAATGGCATGATTTCATTCTTTTTAATGGCTGAGTAATAGTCCATGAGAAATTCTTTATATCTTCTTCTATTCTAAATGATAATCTTGCTGGGTAGAGTATCCTTGGTTGTGAGTTTTTCCCTTTCAGGATTTTGAATACATAATGCCACTCCTTGCTGGCCTGCAAAGTTTCTGAAGAGAAATCAGCTGATAGTCTAGTGGGGGTTCCTTTGTAACTGACTCTTTGTTTTTCGCTGCCTTTAGAATCTTCTCTTTATCTCTCAGTTTTGCCATTTTAATGATGATATGACTTGGCGTGTGTCTGTATAGGTTGATCTTGTTGGGGACACCCTGTCCTTTCTGTACCTGGCTATCTGTTTCCTTCTTTAGATTTGGGGAGTTTTCAGCCATAATTTTCTCAAATTCATTTTCGATCTCCTTTTTTCTCTCTTCTCTTTCTGGAACCCCTATTATGTGTGTAGGTTGGCATGTTTTATATGATCCCATAGAGGTTTTTATTTTGGTTGCACCACACAGCATGCAGGACCTTAGTTCCCTGACCAGGAATCAAACCCGTGCCCCCTGCAGTGGAAGTGTGAAGTCTTAACCACTGGACTACTAGGGAAGTCACCTGTCCCATAGATCTTGTATGTTGCTTTCATTTTTTTCATTTGTCTTTCTCTCTGCTGTTCTGATTAGGTGGTTTCCAGTTTTCTTTCTTTCAGATCACTTATTCATTCTTCATTGTCATTTAGTCTGCTGTTCATTCCAGAAAACAGAAGTCCAGGACTGGATGGCTTCATAGGGGAATTCTGTGAAATGTATAAGGAAGAATACCTATCCTTCTTAAACTCTTCCAAAAAGTTCAAGTGTATGGAGCACCCCCAGATTCATTCTACAGGTGCATCATTACCCTGATACCAAACCCAGACAAAAAACACTAAAGAAAAAAAAAAAAGAAAGTTGCATGCCAGTATCTCTGATGACTATAGATGCAAAGACGCTCAAAAATGTTAGCAAACCGAATTCAACAATATATAAGAAGGATCATATACCATGATCAAGTGGGATTCATTCTAGGGATGCAAGAATGGGTCAGAATCCACCGATCAATCAATTTGATATGCCATATTAACAAAAGTAAGAATAATAATTGCATGATCATCTCAAGAGATGCAGAAGCATTTGACAAATTCAACATCCATTCATAATAAAAACTCTCATCAAATTTAGTAGCGGGAACATATCTCAACATAATAAAGGTCATGTATGACAAACCCACAGCTAACATCTTATTCAGTGGTAAAAAGCTGAAAGCCTTTTCTGTAAAATCAAGAACAAGTCAAGCATGCCCCCTCTCACAACTTCTGTTTACATTGGATTGGCAGTCCTATAGCAATAAGACAAGGAAAAGAAATAGAAATTATCCAAATTGGAAAGGAAGAAGTAAAACTGTCATTATTTGCAGATGGCATGATTGTATATGTAGAAAACCGTAAAGTCTCCACTAGAGAACTCTTAGGACTAATAAATGAATTGAGTAAAGTTGCAGGACACAAAATTAATATAGAGAAATCTGTTGCTTTTCAATACACTAATAGTAAAGTATCAGAAAGAGAAAATGAGAAAACAACACCATTTAGAGGTTGGAGTTAGCGGATGTAGGCTTTTATATATGGAATGAATAAGCAGCAAGGTCCTATCGTATAGCACCGAGAACTACGTTCAGTATCCTATGATAAACCATACTGGAAAAGAATGTATATGTCTGTATAACTGAATCACTTTGCTGTACAGCAGTAATTAACACAACATTGTACATCAACTATACTTCAATTAAAAATAAAAGTAAATTTAAAAAGAAAACAATCCCATTTAAAATCACATCAAAAGGAGTAAAATATTTGGAATAAATTTAACCATGGAAGTCAAAGACCCGTACTCTGAAAACTATAAAACTCTGTTGATGGAAATTGAAGATGATAAAAAGAAATGGAAAGATACTTGTGTTCCTGGACTGGAAAAATTAGTATTGTTAAAATGTTCATACTGCCCAAAGCAACCTACAGATTTAATGCAATCCCTGTCAAAACACCTGTGACATTTTTCACAGAACTAGAACAGATAATTCTAACATTTATGTGACACCACAGAAGACCTCGAATTGCAAAAGCATTCCTGAGGAAAAAGAACAAATCTTGAGGCGTAACCCTTCCAGACTTCGGTCTAAATACAAATCTCCAGTAATCAAAACAGCATGGTACTCGCACAAAAACAGACACACAGATCAATGGAACAGAATAGGGAGCCCAGAAATAAACCCACACACTTATGGTCAATCACTCTGTGACAAAGGGGACAAGAATATATCAATACAATGGAAAAAAGGCAGTCTTTTCACTAAGTGGAGCTGGGAAAAGTGGACAGCCAAATGTAAAAGAATGAAATTAGAACATTTTCTCATACCATATATAAAAATAAGCTCAAAATGGATTAAAGACCTAAATGTAAGACCTGAAATCATAAAACTCCTAGAAAAGAATATAGACAGAACACTCTTTGACATAAATTGTAGCAATGTATTGGGTTGACCGAAAGTTCCTTCGGTTTTTAAGTAAAAATAAAGGACACATTTTTCATTTTCACCAAGAACTTTATTGAACAACATATTTACCATTTTGTTCCACTACCTTTTGCCATTTTTCAGGTAACTTAATAATTCCATCTTCCCAAAACTTTTTGAGCAAAGAACCGTTCCAGGTACCTTTTACAGTCTTCCAGGGAATTAAAATTTTTTTCCATTAAGAGAATTTTGTAAAGACTGAAATAAATGTAAATCCGAAGGTGCAATGTCTGGTGAATATAGCGGATGAATCAAAACTTCCCAGCCAAGCTGTAACAGTTTTTGCCTGGTCATCAAAGAAACTTGCGGTCTTGCGTTGTCCTGATGGAAGATTATGCGTTTTCTGTTGACTAATTCCGGACGCTTATTGTCAAGTGCTGCTTTCAGTTGGTATAATTGGGAGCAAACTTGTTGGAATTAATCATTTGGTTTCCTGGAAGGTGCTCATAATAGAGGACTCCCTTCCAATCCCACCATATACACATCACGTTCTTTGGATGAAGACCAGCTTTTGGTGTGGTTGGTGGTGGTTCATTTCACTTGTCGCACTATCTCTTCTGGTCCACATTATTGTACAATATCCACTTTTCATTGCCTGTCACAATTTGTTTTAAAAACGGAAGATTTTTGTTACATTTAAGTAGAGAATTGCATGTGGAAATACAGTCAAGAAGGTTTTTTTCCCTTAACTTATGTGGAACCCAAACATCAAAGCGATTCCCATAACCAGGCTGGTGCAAATGATTTTCAGTGCTTGATTTGGATATTTTGAGTATGTCAGCTATCTCCCATGTGGTATAATGATGATTGTTCTCAGTTAATGTCTCGATTTGATCACTATCAACTTCAACTGGTCTACTTGACCGTGGAACATCGTCCAACGAGAAATCTCGTTCAGCACGAAACTTTGCAAACCACATTTGACACATTCGATCAGTCACAGCACCTTCTCCATACTCTGCACAAATCTTTTTTTGTGTTTCAGTTGCGTTTTTACCTTTCTTGAAATAATAAAGCATAATATGCCAAAAATGTTGCTTTTTTTCCTTGCATCTTCGGTATTAAAATGGCTACACAAAAATTCACCAATTTTGATAAATTTTTTTAAATGCACGCTGATATGACAGCTGTCACAATACAATCTAAGAAAATTGTTTTGAATGAAGTTAAAGACAACAAAGTACTGCTAGAGCTATCTTACAGAAAAAAACGAACGAATCTTTTGGCCAACTCAATGTTTTTATGGATCTGTCTTCTGAGACAAAGTAAACAAAGGCAATAGTAAACATATGGGACCTAATTAAAGTTAAAAGCTCTTTCACAGCAAAGGAAATCATCAACAAAACGAAAAGGCAGCCTATTGACTTGGAGAAAATATTTGCAAATGATCTGACTGATAAAGGATTAATATGTAAAATATATAAACAGCGAATACAAATCAATATCAAGAAAACAAACAACCCAATTTAAAAATGGGCAGAAGACCCAAATAGACGTTTTTCTAAAAAAGATATACAGATGGTTAATAGGCACATGAAAAGATGCTCAGCATCACTAATTATCAGAGAAATGCAAGTCAATACCACAGTGAGATATCACCTCACACCTGTCAGAATGGCTGTCATCAAAAAGTCTACAAATAACAAATGTTGGCAAGGATGTGGAGAAAAGGGAACCCTAGTACACTGTTGGTCGGGATGTAAATTGGTGCGCCCCCTTTGCAAAATACTGTAGAGTTTCCTCAAAAAATAAAAGTAGAACTACCATATATGATCTAGCAATTCCATTTCTGGGTATATATTCGAGGAAATGAAAACACTAATTTGAAAATATTCATACACCTGAATGTTTATAATAGTATTATTTACAATAGCCAATATATGGAATCAAGCAAAGTGTCCATCAACAGTTGAATGGATAAATATGTTGTGTGTGTGTATATATATACACATACATATATATATGTATGTGTGTATATATACACACAATGGAATACTAAGCTACGAAAAATGAAGGAAATTCTACCATTTGCAACAATGTGTATAGACCTATATGATATTATACTTAGTGAAATAAGTCAGACAGAGAAAGTCAAATACTCTATATGCAGATCTAAAAAATAAAACAAATGACTATACATAACAAAACAGAAACAGACTCACAGATATAGAGAACAAACTATTTGTTACCAGTGGGGAGAGGAAAGAGGGTAGGGGATTAAGAGGTACAAACTGCTATGTATAAAATAAATAAGCAACAAGGATATATGCTACAGCACAGAGAAATAATAGCCATTATTTTGTAATAACTTGAAATGGGGTGTGATCAATGAAAATATTGAATCACCATGCAGTACACCTGAAACTAATATAATACTGTAAATCAAGTCTACCTCAGTAAAAAGAGAATAGCTTAAAAAAGAAAACAAGCCCATGATCTTAGTTGTTTGCTAATCATATTCAACGTGTGTTCTGCTCTGGCTCTTTCTCCAGTGCATCATCTGTGTTTGGTTCATTATGTAGCCCTCCTACGGGTGAAATTTTGTCCTTTCCTGTTTTATCTTCCGTTTAGGGCAGATAACAGTGTCTTGCACGTAGTAGGTGGTCAATAAATACGTGCTGAGTTGAGTTGCTTTTGTTCCATCGTGGCAGATGATCAGGTCTGCTGTTGTAATCTCTCACTGCACTTTCAGTTTCCCTTCATAATGTATTTCCACCAAGATTTACTGATTTACAAGACTGCTAATCTCTCCAACTATATCACATGTATTTTTAAAACTACTTTATCCCCAGTACTTAACCTAATACATGGTATACGGGGTACAATCAGTAAATATATGGTCAGTGAATAGTTGGGAAGGACATGGTTTAGCCTTGAATAATGCAAAAATATATATCCTAATACATGTAAACTTATGCTTGGTGTTTTGAATGAGAAGGCTATTTGTTTATTCAGATTAGATTTTAAACCCTGTCCACTAGCCTAAATATTTTACCTAGTAGTGAGCCTTTTCAGAAAGATTTTATTAGAAGTGATTAAACCCCCAAAAGGTTCAGTTCTTAGAGGGATCCTTCATTTTCATAAAACATTGATTTACATGGGACATATTTTTAGATATCAGTTAACATATTTAATATGTTGCATTGTTTATTTGTTCATTTATTCACTCATTCAAAAATATTTTTGAGTTTTATATGCCAGGCCTATGCTAGACTCTGGGGATACAAATATGAAAAAAAAGGCAAATTCCCAAACTAATAACTATCCCTCCTAACTCATTATATTTCTGACAGACCATTTCTCTCATTTTGTCTTTCATCTTGGGCTCGATATCCTTTGTCCAGGTTATTATCTAGCCTAGAAAAATCAAATCTAAAAAAAAGTGTTATTCTGTTCTTTTAAGGTGTTGATCAAAGTCATACCAAATCACAGTTCTCGACCTTTAAGCATTGTTCTCACTGAATTCTGGCAAATTCAGTTGCAGTATCCAGCTGGTGGTCATTGGCACGTATCACTCAGCGTCAAGAAATGTACTAGAACTTTTGAGTTAATGCTCAGACTTCAGGACATTTTGTGAATCAGCCCTGCTGAGTGTTTAGATGACAAGTAGTTGTCTATTAATAGAGTGGACTCTAACAGGAAACAGTGCACTAGCTGGCTGGTTGTTATGGACACATATTCCTTGAATGACAGTCTCTGCATGTAGCCTGTGGTGGAGTTTCACAGAAGGGAGAATGAAAGACCTTGTTAGTGAGCGCTTGCTATCTGTGACTGTGTTTGCTTGGCACAGATGTTTAGGACCATTTATTCCAAATAGGCAAACCTACATTTTTGCTGACAAGTGTTGGGTTTTTTCTGTGAAAGGGTTGATGGGTCTCCACTTTTGGGAAGAATTGTTCCTAAGGGCGTGAACTCCTTGGCATTCCTAGACTACTCTGACCATGGGCTGAGCCAGATATATATGCCTCAGGGTAAATCCAAGGTGACATATCTGAGCCAGAATCTTTCAGGTAGAGAGACACAGAAGCTCCTGGTAAAAAAGTCATTGGCATGAATGGGAAGTTTCCACCAAGCTGCATAAGATCCCTGGACATATTGGTAGGGGACTGACAGCGTGTGATGCAGAAGGTCTTTGATTATATGTATCCAGTAAAGGTATCCTGTCAGGAATATGTAAAGAATTCCTACAAATCAATATGAAAAAAGGTAGTTTTATCAATAGACAGATGGACAGAAGCTTAAATAGGATATCCAAATGGCTAATGAACATGAGAAAAAGCCCTCAATCTCACTTATTATTAGGGGAATAGAAAATAAAATCACAGCAATATATCATTCTGCACACACCAGAATGGATAATATTTTAAAAGCTGATGATACCAAGTGTTGGTGAGAATTTGAAGCAACTGAATCTCTCATACACTCTTAATGGAAGTGTAAATTGTTACAACACCTTTGGAAAAACGTTTGGCAGTAGCTACCATAGCATGTTCTTACCCTATAACCCAGCAATTCTAAGTGTTTACAGCAATTCTGCCTCCCAGATATATTATAGAAATGCTTACAGATGTGTATCAAAAACACGTACAAAATGTTCGTAGCAGCACTAGTTGTAATAGCCCCAAACTGAAAACAACCTAAATGTTAATCAACAGTAGAATGGATAACTTAATTATGAAGTTTTCATAAAATGGAATATGTTATAGCAATAAGATGGAATTAAGTATTGTTACATACAATATGAAAGAATCTCATTATAACTAAAGAAAAAAAAGACAGATGCAAAAGAGGTTCATAGTGTGATTCCATTTGTGTGAAGTTTTAAGCAGGCAGTACTAATCTATGGTAACAACAGTCAGGATAGCAAGTCAGGAAAAGAGACTCCAGAGTGGGCATGAGTGGGGCTGCTGGATTGTACCATTTATTCATATTGGTGCTGGATACATGTTGCATTTGTGAAAGTTTCTTGAGCTGTACACTTATGATGTCTTCATGTTTCTTTTGTATGGTGTGTTTTGAATTTAGAACATAAGATATAAGATGAAAAAATACATTTGAGGAACTTTCTGTTGATAGTGAGTTTTAAAAACATTTTGGCTATGGAAAAGTATTTTACTCTTCCTCAGCAAGCTTGCATGCCTTAATCCAGCAAAACTGAGGAAATTAACAATTTTATTTTGAAATTTTTGATTAAATTATTTCACGGTGTGATAATCAGTAATCTTTTAATATTTGGACTTCCTTTTAATAACTGATTTATTTTAAAATCTAATAACTCATGCACTTAATTGATCCAGCCAAAAAAATGAATATGGACTTCTGATCCAATTTCTCTCTCTCTCTCTCTCTCTCTCTCTCTCTCTCTCTCTCCTTTCTCTCCCCCCACCCTCTCTTCCCCCTTCCCTCCCCTTCTCCTTCTCCTTCTCTCTCTATTGCTCTCTGTCTCTCTCTCTCTCTGTCTTTCCTTATCTCTGACTTCTTTCCTCCCTCCCTCCCACCCTGCCTTCCTTCCTTCTTTCTTTTTTGTAAGTATATGCTTTGGGGGAACTTATGATTTTTTAATTGAATAGGTAAGATTCTATTTTATTGACATATTTGGAATGGACCTATTGAAAGAGAAATTTTATGAAAACATATTTGTTAGAATGTGGTTCTAAAGAGGTCATGATAATATGTTCCTAGATGGAACAATAATCTTGATGGCCCCTTGGCCATAGGTGACATTTGCAGCTTCCAGTAACTCCCTTGAAGATACTGAATGTTGGCCTTGAGACAGACAAGAGGAAAGATATATATGCCTCAGGGTAAATCCAAGGTGACCATATCACACTGAGTGCTGCAATGATATAAATCTTCCTGTGAAGAAGAGTTCATTTCATAAAATTAACCATAAAAATTTGCCGTAGGAATATTTCCTCACCTTACTGAGCATGTAATTTTGAGTAACTTTCAAGAGACTAACATTATTAATATACGCAGAGTTTATATAATGTGTACAATCTATAGAGATGCAGATTAAATTTACTTAGGAGCAGACACTTATCCAGTATGGGCACTTCACCATTTAGAACTTCACTGACTTTAAAATGAAATGTGCATTGTTACCCATTTGATCTTCATAGGCCTCAGCATATTTTTGTATTGCTTGCTAAAACATAATCTACTTTCTCCCCCCCAAACCATTACTCATTAATCCCCTTTATTGCTTCTTCTCATGAATTCTTTCTTTTGTTTACATTATTTATACCTAGCAGGGTTCCATCATTCATTCATTCAGTTGCTCATTCATTTACTTATTCATACTATTGAGAGCTTACTCTGGGCTAGTCACTGTGCTGGCTTCTGAAGGTGAAGTTGTAATTAGGTCACAGTCTTGAACCTCCAAGAGCTCACCATTCAGTAAGAGAGACCAATAGATAAATACATATTTGAAATGCAGTGAGCTTCGTACTTTAATACAGGACTCCACAGAGTATAGTAGTGAGAGAAAGAGTTGTTCAGTTCACCTCTTCTGTATAGGAAGGTTGGGCAGGGTGGAGGGAATAGGAAGACTCTGTCTGTCTGTCTATCTATCTGTCTATTTGGAGAGGTTAGATAATTGGGTTGGCTCTGGAAAAAGAGGATTTCACCTGCTAGAATAGATGGGCAAAGGTTGGGTACATAACACAGAATGTTGTGGGAATTGTTTAAGGTAGAGGGAACTATAGATCACTCCACATAGTTTGTCAGGAACAGATCACAATTAATGGGGAAGGCAGAAAAACTAATAGCAATAGCTAATATGCTTTAAGCACTTACTAAGTCTCATCTTAATGTTTTATATATAACAACTCTTTTCACCTGCTCAACAACCTGTGTGGCAGTTACTCTCATTGCCTTTTCATAGATGAGGAAACCGAGGTCAGACGGGTTAAATGATTTGTCCAGCTACCAGTTATTGGTGAAACCAGGATTTGAACTCTTAACTCCTATGCCATGTTGATTCTTAAATAAGAAATAAGAGCTTGGAGAAAGAGGTCTTAGAGGCCCCATGCAAATGAATATGGAATCAGTTCCACGTATTATGGGGAGACTTCTAAGAGTTTTAAGGAGAGCAGTGGCAGGATAAAAAGTTTATTTTGGAAAATTCACTCCACATCCGTGGGGAGAATAAGTATTAGCAATTTTGGAAGCAGGGAGATCAGCTATTTATCTGTCCCCCATTCTATTTCATAATGAAATCAGAGAGACTTCAAAGATTTGAATAATACACAGTAAGAAAATTAATTTCCAGTAGGAAAGAAAGATAAAGAGGAAAAAAGGGTAAAGATATGAAGTGGTATCAGTATTAAGGCAAGGGCAGCAAACACGGTTCTGTGCTATGGACTTGCTAAGGGTGTACGACAAGATTAGTTCTAAGCCATCTACGTAAAGATGGAAAAATAATCCATTCACAGTCTCCTATATGGGAGACTATGGGACAATGGAAAGGGGAAGAGGAGAGGTGTCAAAGGAAGGATGGATGTGTGATACACAGTTTTCTGATCGTTTACCTTAATATAGAGGCGGACATTAGAATGTCAAGGCTGGCAGACATATTTTAAAAATATTACTGTTAGTCCATATTTTGATAAATATTGGGAAGGAGTTCAAAATTATGTTTCTGAGTAAGCTCCTTTTGTGCACCCGTTGAATGAAGGGTCACGTGCTTTAACTATCAGCTGAGCTAGGCACATAGTTGGCGTTCTTTTATAAAAATGGGGTTGCGGGAGAAAGTTGCATGCCCGAGTAGAACTAGTCTGTATGCCTTACTCCGTTCCATTGCTTACCTATGCACTCATGCACACATATTCTGCTTGGAAGTGAACTTAAGGGCAACAGTTGAGAGTAGAGACTCAAAGGCAGGATCAATATTATCATAAGAGAAAAATTTCCATCTGTGCTAACATAGAGTCAGGATGTATAGACCAAGACCGAAAGTTCTACTCCATATAGCATGACCATATAAATTTTAGTCTGGAAAAATTATTAAAGCAGGTGCAACCAAATATCCACCACAGTTATGACTCATTAAAATATCCAGAAGGCTGGGTTTGAGCAGGACAGCCTCCTGGTGTGTCTTCCAAGATTAATTATTTGTGAAATGTAAACCAAAGTGAATCAGGTATTGTGCTGTGTGGAATTGTTTGATCTACACCAATTAATAGTTCTTCTGAAGCTCTTCGTGGTGGCAGTATTATACAGTAGGATCGATTTATTCTTAAGGCCCACGTTGCTCCCAATTAGAAAAGAAACCATAAAGCAATAAGCCATGTACTTCAGAAGTGGTATTTGATTAGTAAGGAACAAGTTGAGAAGAGCATGATATGAAACTTTTAAAAAGAAATAGTTTAAAAGAAACATTTTGGGGTTTCCTTGGTGGCGCAGCGGTTGAGGGTCCACCTGCCGATGCAGGGGACAAGGGTTCGTGCCCCGGTCCGGGAGGATCCCACATGCTGCGGAGTGCCTAGGCCCGTGAGCCATGGCCGCTGGGCCTGTGCGTCCGGAGCCTGTGCTCCACAACGGGAGAGGCCACAACAGTGAGAGGCCCGCGTACCGCAAAGAAAAAAAAAAAAAGAAACATTTTGGTTGATGGGAAAGTATTAATGGAATTAATTCCTCAGAACCCTGGCTCTCTCAGTAGCTGGATAGTGGGAACTTGACAAATATCAGAAACCAGGGGTCTACACTGAGAGTAAGTAGCTTTTTTTAAAATTTATTTTTATATTTTTAAGAAGATGTTGGGGGTAGGAGTTTATTAATTAATTAATTTATTTTTGCTGTGTTGGGTCTTCGTTTCTGTGCGAGGGCTTTCTCTAGTTGTGGCAAGCGGGGGCCACTCTTCATCGCGGTGCGCGGGCCTCTCACTATCGTGGCCTCTCTTGTTGCGGAGCACAGGCTCCAGACGCACAGGCTCAGTAGTTGTGGCTCACGGGCCTAGTTGCTCTGCGGCATGTGGGATCCTCCCAGACCACGACTTGAACCCATGTCCCCTGCATTAGCAGGCAGATTCTTGACCACTGCGCCACCAGGGAAGCCTGAGAGTAAGTAGCTTTTAATCCATAACCAATCCTTGCCTCTGGACTCAAAGGGCAAGGACAAGAAAACAGCAGATTTACAGATAATCTTGCATTTACTCTTTTAGACTTCTCTAGAGGTGATAAAGAGAATAATATAGTTTGAAGTAGAATCACCAAGAGCTTACCTTTTCACCTGCTCTTTCACCCTCTTCCTTGTTTTGGGGTAGATTGAACTAAGAAACCTCAGTTTGCAATTTGATCAGGCAAGAAACCAGTGTATGATTTGGAGAACATTCCAAAAGATAAAGAAGGAGATAATTTTGGAGAAAAATTCTAAGTGTCATTTTTTACTGAAGTGGGGTAGTTAATTGGGAGTCTTTTACCAAATCCTTAAGAAAAAAGGTAATTACAATGTTATTAAACTTGATCCAGAGTTAGAGTATTTTGGTCAATTTCATGAGGCACTGTATTCATTTTGAGTTACCATGCCATTGACAGCCAAATATGGCAAAAGAGCAAAGCAACCGTAGATTAATCTTCCATAGGAATAAAGGTGTGAAAATATACTAAACTCTTAACAAATGAAGCACAGTAGCTTATTAGAACAATGATTAACAATATTTAAGACAGTTTGTCAAAGAAATGCAGGGATAGAATACCTGTAAATAAAATTCTGCACTTAGCACATTAATAGACTAAAGGAGAAGAAAATATAAATAGAGGCTGAAAACATAAGTTCAAGCTTCATTTGTGATAAAAATATTAGTAAACAATGTTAAAAATTTAAACTCCGTTAATATAGTAAAGACTTTGTATCATAAGTCTATAGCAGACATCATACTAAATGGTCAAACTAGAGATGTTAATCTAATAGTAAAAAAATATGACATAGATGCCTACTCTCACTGCTATTTGTTCCATGGTGTCATCGAAGTTTTAGGCAATAAAATAAGTTTTTTTTTAAAAGGTGCCAGAAAGGAAATCACAAAATTATCATTGTTTTCAAATATCAGAGTATTTACCTAGAATCAACTGGAAACACTATTAGGTATATTAATAAATTTGGTAAAGTTACCTGATAAAGGGGGGGGTAAAGCTTCCAATAAATATTTTAATGGAGAGCATATAATATATATAACTAATTTATTAAAGGGCAGACAATGATAAAGCTGTGTGGAGAATTAAAATAGGGTTAATGTGATAGCGGGTCACTGAGAGACTAAAGATGGAATGATTGGGGGCAGCAGGGGGGCTTTATGAGGAAGTGATTTTGAAACTGATATTTGAGTGAGAAAAAGGAGCCAGTCATGAAGTAAAGGAGTTCTCACCTACAGAAGTATGAGCTAATAAACTTGTGTCAATTTAAACTGCTATGGTTGTGGTCACTTGTTACCAGCAATAGATAAGTAATACCTAAGGGGTGTCAGAAAGAAAAATAGCTTTTAATTGAGAGGCCTGCAGAGTGAGCTCATTATGGGTCAGCCAGGTTTCTGGTATACAAGAGAATGCGGGGAACTTCAAATATAAGATCAAGTTTATGGAGGAAAAGACCAAGGGTATAGTAACGGCTAGTAACAGTGTGTTGGAGGCCATGGAATTACAGGATACTGGGCCAGATAAATGAGTGACTTGGGAGGCTTGAAATTCTAGTACTCCATGAGGTTAATGGGAGGGTGAAGCATAATGGGATCAGTCCTGAATGTGAGGAAAGTGGGTACCAGCTGGAAGATTTGGGGCCACTGGGTATTATTCTCTTCTATAGTTCTTGGGGGTGTGACAACAAAGAGGTTAATAAAGTTTTCTTGGAGAAGTGTTCTCTTAGTGAGTGGAACTAAGAGGTAGCATCTTAGTCTTCTTGGTGGTGTGGAGGGCTGGGAGAAAAGTGCTCTCATTGGGAAGAGGAGGCTAGAAACTGTCTCTTCTTGCACAGAATCTAGAGTGTAGAGAGATAATAGACTGAGAAACCTAGCAGACACTAGGAACATTATGATAATAAAATTGCCCTTAGTTTATAAAGCAGAGAAAGTGAATCTCCCAGTATTAACCTGCATCTCTATGCTTCCAATCTTGTAACTCTTCAGTCTCCTGCTTAGAATCCTTGGTGACCACAGCTGACATCATACTTAATGGTGAAGCACTAAAAACTTTCCCCCTAAGATCAAAAACAAGACAAGGATGTTTGCTCTCACCAGTGCTATTCAACATTGTACAGGAGACTGAAACAAGAAAATGAAATCAAAGCATCCAAACTGAAAAGGAAGAAGTAAAAATATTTCTGTTTGTGTATAAAAAATCCTAAGGAACCCATATACACTGAAAAGCTGTTAGAGCTAGTAAAGGAGTTTAGCAAGTTTGCAGTATACAAAATCAACACACAGAAATCAGTTGGATTTCTATACACTGGACAATCTGAAGATAATTTTAAATTGTTTGAATAAAATAATTAGGAATAAATTTAACAGAAGAAGTGTATGAGTTGTATACTGAAAACTACAAAACATGGTTGAAAGAAATTAAGATGAATAATTGGAGAGACATCTTGTGTTCATAGATTGGAAGACAGTTTTATTAAGATGATATTGGAAGACTAAATATTATTAAGATGACAGTACTCACCAAATCTATCTACAGATTCAGTGCAATTTCTGTAAAAAATCCAATTATCTCTGTTGCAGAAATGGATAAACTGATCCTAAAATTTGTATGGGAATGTAAGACACCCAGAATAGACAAAACAATCTTGCAAAAGAACAAAGTTGGAGGACTCACACTTCTCAATTTCAAAACTTAGTACAAAGCTATAAGTAATCAAGACAGTGTGGTACTGGCATAAGAATAGACATTTAGATCAATGGACTAGACTTGAGAGTTCAGAAATAAACCCATACGTCTGTGGTCAATTGATTTTTGACAAGGGTGTCAGTTAAATGGGGAAAGAATAGTCTTTTCAGCAAATAGTACCAGGACAATTGGATAGTCACATAAAAAGAAAAAAAAGAATTTGGACTGCTTCACCATATACAGAAATGAACTAAAAATGGATAAAATTGTAAGGTTTAAAACTATGAAACTCTTAGAAGAAAATATAGGCTTAAATCTTGTGACCTTGGATTAGGTGATGATTTCTTAGATATGATACCTATAAACACAAGCCACTAAAAAAAACATAAATTGGAATTGGTCAAAATTAGAAACTCACATGAAAAGCAACTATCAAGAAAGTGAAGAGACAATACATAGAATGGGAGAAAATATGGACGAAAGATTTGAATTGACATTTCTCCAAAGAAGATATAAAATGGCGAGTAATCTCATGAAAAGATGCTTACTTACATCATTAGTCATAAGGGAAATGCAAATCAAAACCACAACATCACTTCATATCTATTGCGGTGGCAATAGTAATGATAATCTAATAATAGCAATAATAATAATAATAAACAGATAATAACTGGTGTTGGAGAGGATGTAGGGAAATTGGAAGCCTCATACATTGCTGGTGGCAATGTAACATGGTGCAACTGGTGGAAGACAATTTGACAGTTCTTCAGAAAGTTAGATGTCGTTACCATATGACCTAGCAATTACACTGCTGGATGTAATCCCAAGAAAATTGAAAGCATATGTTAAAACAAAGACTTGTGCCGGAATGTTCATAGCAGCATTATTTATGATAGCAAAAAAAAAAGGAAACAACCCAGCTGATCAGTGGATAAACTGATGAATGAATAAACAAATGATGGTATTTCCGTACATTAGGTTATTATTCAGCCGTAAAAAGGAATGAAGTATTAACATATGCTATGACATGGATGAACCCTGAACACATTAGGCTAGGTGAAAAAAGCCAGACATAAAGATCACATGTTGCATGAGTCCAGTTTTTAAAAATGTCCAGAATAGGGAAATACGTAGAGACAGAAAGCAGACTAGTGGTTAGCGAAGGGTAGAAGGAAAGAATATGGAGTGACTGAGAGTGGGTATGGGGTTTCTTTTTAGGGTAGTGAAAAAGTTCTGGAATTATATAATGAGGGTTGCACAACCTTGTGAATTAAATAACCCACTGAATTGTACACTCTAAAATGGTGAATTTAATGGTACGTGAATTACATCTCAAACAAAAAAAAAGAAAATCCTTGATGAAACCCAGGTTCGTTTTCAGGGTGTGCTGAAGACCATTGTTTTGATGACTTGAATCCATTTTAACTTTTGTAGCAAGCCTCCATGCAGGCTAGAGGCTGGAGAGTTTCCACCAAGCAGGTGGATCTGGGAGAGCTTTTTTTTTAAGAGCCAGACATGATGCAAAGGCAATGTTTCTGATCTTTCCACCGTTAACACATTTGGAATTTAAATTTATTATGTGTTTTAGTGGCAGAGGCAGCAGAGTTCTCAGGATCTAGTGTTGAGAGCTAGGACTGAAGCACCCATGTTGCTAGCATCAGTTGCAGCTGAGGTTGTAGAGCCCTGTAGCCAGCAGCTGCAGTGGTAGCTTCTAGGTTCTCTGGTTTCTGATTATGGCAGAGATGGTGGCTTCATTGGAGGGTCATTTGGGAGGGATTGCTGTGGGGATCGCTCTTTAAGGGTGAGCCTAGAAGCTGCTTACAAAACTCTTCCAGTGAGTTTCCAAGCCCTGTTTCTCTAAATTAAATATCTTTTGTTTAATCTAGTTAGCGATTTCTGTTCTTTCAGCTAAAGCCTGATGGATCAACACGGTATATGAGGCTCCTGCCAACATCCTCCTCCTGTTTTTCCTGGCCCCTCCCTTTGTGTTCCAGCTCCATCAAACTAATGTCATTTCCCCTACATACCCCGCTTCTTTATGCCTCTGTGCCTTTGTACCTGCTGTTACTTCTGCCTGGATCATTTCATTCTCGCGTCTCTGCCTAGTCTTTTTTTTTTTTTTTTTGCGGTACGCGGGCTTCCCACCGTTGTGGCCTCTCCCGTTGCGGAGCACAGGCTCCGGACGCGCAGGCTCAGCGGCCATGGCTCACGGGCCCAGCCGCTCCGCCTCTGCCTAGTCATTTTTAAGCCTCAATTTAGAATCATCTCCTGGAAGTCCCTTGGAACACCTTCCCTCCCCTCCAAGTCTGGGCAGGTGCTCTTCATCTGCAGCACACTGTCACCTTAACACTTGATGGTTATACTTTATGTTACAACACTTTAAAGTTGAGACTGTGAGCCCCTGAGGGCAGAAACTCTTCTTGCTCTTCTTTGTTACCTTCTTAATTAGCAAAGCCTGGAATGTTACAGCGCCTGCCTATGCTTGCTTTTCAGAATTGAATTTATGCCTGTAAACATTCCTATTAATTTTTATGTGTAACATTATATAAGGACTAAAAACCAGCTTAAAAATTCAATTAAAATACTGAAATATATGTAAGGGAAACGATAATAACTTGGGGCTCTATTTCTGGGTCCATGATGGAGTATAATTATTTCTTAATTTACCTCCCCAGGGTGATTTAAGGACTAATTACAATGAGAAATATTTTCACAGAATTGTGAACATGGTCAAATTAGGGCATACCTTAATCTACTTCTGTTGGGTTGGCAAAAAAGTTCGTTTGGTTTTACATAAAAATAAAAGACACATTTTTCATTTTCACCAAGAATTTTATTGAACACTATATTCACTAACCGAACGAACATTTTGGCCAACCCAATACAAACATACAATACATGAGGCGGTCTAGGTTAGAAATTTGTATGATTTGATAATTGGATGGGAAATATATTCCAAATTACCATTAATTATTTACTCTTTATTGTCAACTACAACTTTAAACCCACAAATACATATTACGTATTTTATGAATATAAGCATATGTATGTATATAGATGTTTTAGCAAAGTATTTCAAGGGTTACAGATCTACAGTCTGAAGACTGATCCTCTCCAAGTGTTGATGATGGAAACTTTAATTTAGAAATGTGGCAGAAGATAAAAAGCAGGGGAGATAAATTTTTGTCTAGCAGTATTTCAGAGTGGCCTTCGTGAATGTCTGGACACTGAGTGTCTCATCTGGACACAGGTTTCACGTTCTGGATTTATCAGAAAAATTAAACAGACAAAGATTTCGAGTTAAGAAAAAAGGTAGATGGTTAAGTTAGGAAAACTCACTACTCAAAATACAGCATGGTATTTTTAAAAAATAGTGAATTAGGAAGATATGCATAAACACCATACAGTATATGAACTTGCACTCATTTGTTTGAAAACCTATGTGAATTTTTAGGGAAACGTGGGAAGACAGTCACACTCAGCCTTCATACTCTCATTCTTTATGATGCATTTACCGAACTCAGTGCCAAATGCCTTCTAATAATTCCCTAGAGGGGAATTTCAGTGTAGTGTTGTACATACATATGATTCATTTTCTGCACTTTTCAATTCAATGTAATAATACTAAGTGATTACTACCACTTTAAGGCATCTGAGATATATACTACATTTTTATCTCTTTTTGTAAAAATAAGTTTTATTGTCTTACGAAAAAAGCTATGCATATTAATTACTGAAAAATCAAGAAAAACCCCAAAAAACAGGGACAAGAAGATAACCTGTAATTCTACCCACAGAAAAAAATGCTCTTAAAGATTCAGTGCCTATGCTTCCAGACACTTTTCTATAATTCTTTTCCTTATAAAATTAGAGTTACACAAAACATTTTATTCTTTTGAATATATGAGGAACAACTATTCATGTTGACATTTTTGACAATATTATGGTGTTCCTTTATGTGGAGTACCCTGATCTATTTAATTAATCCCCTATTGCTTGACATTTAAAATTTTCCAATTTTTTGAAAGTACAAGTAGCACTATAATGAATGAATTGTAATTAAATCTTTCCACACAATCTTTATTATATTCTAAGAATAAACTCCCCAACCTGAAATGTGGGTCAGAGGGCATGATTACTTTTAAAGTTTTTGATATATCTTATCAAGTTGTCCTCCCCAAATATTCTCTCATTTACACTCACATCGTATGAGTGTTATTTCTCTGTATTGTAACCCACATTCACTAAAAACATCTCACGAATTTGATAGAGAAAAATGTTGCTTCTCTGCTTGTGGGTCTTTAAATATATTGTCCTTTTGTTATATATTGTGACATGTTTCCATTTTGTGATTTGTCTTAAGCTTGTGAGCTTGTAAAGAATGGATGGTCAAATGTATTTGGTTTTTTCCTCCATGGCATTTGACCTCAGTATCATGCCTAGAAAATGTATACACATATTCTGCAGCTCAAGTTTATATGGCAGTTTACCTATATTTTCTTCTGTTACCTTTATAGTTTATTTACTTTTTAAATTTATTTGTTTTATTTATTTTTATTTTTTGGCTGTGTTGGGTCTTTGTTGCTGCTCGCGGGCTTTCTGTAGTTACGGCGAGCCGGGACTACTCTTTGCAGTGCGTGGGCTGCTCAGTGCGGCGGCTTCTCGTTGCGGAGCACGGACTCTAGGCACGCGGACTTCAGTAGTTGTGGTGCACGGGCTTAGTTGCTCCGCAGCACGTGGGATCTTCCTGGACCAGGGCTCGAACCCACATCCCCTTCATTGGCAGGTGGTTTCTTAACCACTGTGCCACTAGGGAAGCCCCTATTTTTTTTTTTTTACAAATAAATTTTTAATTTTGGGGGGGTGGGGGAAAAATAAGAGGTAAATATGTAATTATTTTCATTCCTCAAATGTTTATCCAATTGTATCAACACAACTATTGAATAAACCATCCTGTCCTCACTTATTTGTGCTTTGTAAAGTTAAAAAGTAATTCAGTTATTAAAAAATTTGCATTGTGTTCTATAAAAACATGCTGATCTAAACATTAGCAATCCTTCTGTGACTGCATTAAAAATGGAGCTGCTGTACTGGATCAAGTCTCTTAGTGCCTTTTATAAAAGAATCAAGAATTCCTTTATAAAGTGAAGGTGTGGGGCAAAATTATGATTTTTTTTTTTCAAAATTATGATTTGATTGCCAGTGAGAGCCCTCTTGGTCATCTTGTCACCTTTTCTTCAAACCTAGGATTTCTTGGAAAATTCCAAATCAAGATCTGCTGTATTAAATGACATTAGGAAAACATTTCCTAGTTGCTCCCTAATTGTAAAGGAATATTGAAAGTATTGCACATTTAAAAAATTTAGACGGTTTATCTGTTTATTTAGTAACCATTTTGAAAAACATAACATTAACTGCTTTTGCGCTTGTCTACTGAAAAAAATGAACAACCTAAAAGTTGAGAATTATGTTTTATTCTTTGGGCAAAACTGAGGACCTAAGCCTGGGACACAACCTCTCAGATAGCTCTGAGGGACTGCTCCAAAGAGGTTAGGGAGGAACCAGGATATATAGGAGTTTTTGCAACAAAGAACAGGTAGTTAGAACATCAAAAGATTTGTTAATTAAAGAAAATCATATCTCAAGTTAAGGAATTTAGCCCTTTTCTGTGTATGGGAAGATGCAAGAGTCTGGGCTCACTGAAATCATTCTTTTCATATGCACCTCAGATATCTGGGGCCAGTATCCCGTGCTTTCACATCCTGAGTCACCTCTGGGTGCATCGCTGAGGGTGGCTGCGGTGGCTGAGGGCTGCAATATCCTTTGTTTATTGTGGCAGGCAACATTTTTTCATTGATACGCTTCTTAAAAACTTCTTAATACCATTAAGAATGGAAATGCCTCCCAAGTCACTGATTATTGTTAAGAGCTGGTGGAACAGAGCTGAATTCACTCAGTGACTAATTAGATTGTTTCTTGTCTTACCTTTGTGATATACTGTGATTTATAAGAAATATGGAGTTGGTCATTCAGATGACCAAAATATATTTCTCATATATATTAGGTGTTAGTCCACAGTTCCTGGCTAAGAGCTCCTAAAACCCTTGGGATTTCCTAAGTGTTGAGAGTGATAAAAGTGTCTTTGGGCTTGTTAATGAGGTGACCTTTGAAATGCACCTAGGGATGGAAGCTGGTTGCCAATGGAGCCAACATGTGGTGAGAGGGCTGGACATTTTAGGCCCATCCCCTGACCTTTGGGGAGGGAAGCTGGAGTTTGAATGAAATGTGTCTGTGTAATGCAGCCTCCATAAAAACCCAAAAGGATGGGGTTTGGAGAGCTTCCAGGTTGGTGAACACGTGGAGTGCTGGGGGAGAGGTGTGCTTGGAGAGGGCATGGAAGCTCTGTGTCTTTTCTCCATACCTTGCCCTGTGCGTCTCTTTCGTCTGTTCCTGACTGATATCCTTTTAAAACAAACTGGTAATCTATTAAGTAAAATGTTTCTCAGTTCTGTGAGCTGCTCTAGCAAATTAATGGAATCCAGGGAGGGGGTTGTGGGTACCTGTGATCCGTAGCCACTTGGTCAGAAGCACAGGTAACAACCTTGGCTTGTGACTGGCATCTGAAGTGGGCTGGGTTGGAGGCGGGGCAGTCTTGTAAGAGTGAACCCTTAACCAGTAGAATCTGATACTGTCTCTGGGTAGATAGTGTCAGAGACAGTCTGCTGGTGTCCAGAGAATTGCTTGCTGGTGTGGGGAAACTCCCGTTTACCACATTGTACTTGGTACCAGGAATCTACTTTAACCTTTATGCAGGCAAAAGACCAAAAACATTCAATTATCTATTTCTCAAGGGTAATTGAAGCAGTCATTGAATTAAGCTTAATTTAGTGGTGTTAGAAATTACTTTTGAATGGAATAGAGACTTAGTCAAATATCTAATCGTCCTAATGATATTTTGAGGTCTAGCATTCACTTCTAGGAGCTCTGTTTTTCAAATAGCAAAGGTGCTGAGAATATAGGCACATATGAATTAATGAACATATAAACATATAGGCACATATGAATAAATGAACAGAAAAGAATATGAAAAAGAGTACGTGGCATGACATAAAAAATAGGATAGACAATCCTTATTTTTGGATGGTTAGAACAGTCCTTCTCAAACTTTCTTGTTCATGAGTCATCCTGGGGTCTTCATTAAGATACGTATTCTAATGCAGAATCTAGGGTTGATTAAGATACATATTCTAATGCAGAATCTGAGGTAAGCCTGACAGTCTACATTTCTAGCAAACTTCTGGTGATGATAAGCCTGCTGGTCCATGGAGCACACTTTGATTGGCAACAGAGGAATTTGAGTTCTTTCATCTCTGTAGTTCTAGGCTTAAATAACAAGAGATTCCTCCTTTACTTGGTAAAGGGATACCTTGGACTTAATTTTCCCAACTATATTTCTCTTTCAGTGTGCAAATCATCCACAATAACATCCAGAATCTTGACCCTCTAATAGATTACTTGCCACCTACAGGTAAAAAGGAAGGTGATAGCACATTCCCAGATTTCTCCAGGCAGTAATAGTAGAAGCGCAACAAAGTCAACAGAACTTCAGTGATGCTGAGCAATGCTATTACAGCACATACAAGAGAGACTTTTGCAGTCTCTTCCATTGGGTAGAAAAGACCAGTCACCATGCAGTGTCTCTGCAGTAAGCTTTCCAAACAAGAGCTGCTTCTCATTTGCCAAGAGTTTCTGGTTTGCCTGACTCTCCTTTGATCTCTTCTCTAGCCTATGGTAATCATTAGTGTGTACAGGAGGCTGTGTGGAGTGTGAATGTGTGTGTGTGTTTAAATTGACAGATAATTTAAGGGTTTTTTTTGAATAAGGGTTTTAAGGCAAATGTAACCAACTAAAGAAATTCCAACTTTGCAGATTTCCAATTGCAAGGAGGCTAATGGAAGATGTTAAAGTTCTAGCCGCAGATTTGCTATTAACTAACTATATGGTCTTGGACAAATCACTTTACAACCTGGGCTTCAAGTCCTCATTTATTAAATGAGCAAGTGGGGTAAGATGACCTCTCGTGTCTTTTGAGTCAATAATTTGATAAGAAGAGCTTGGTATAAAATCTGAAATGCCTTTCTCTGTCCTGCTCCCCTTTCTTTTCACTTGTCAAGGGAGCTACATAAGGAAGAGCAATGAGAATAGATTTGAAGCAGTCCAGACTGAGGTCAGCTTAAGCAAATCCCCCAATAACTCTGAGCCTCATGTTCTTGTTTATAGAATGGGCATAAGGAACCCCATCTCATGACACAGCAGTGAGGAACAAATGAGGTGAAAGATGTGAAAGTGCTCAACCAAGGTGGCTAGTTGGTGGGTCACCCGATTCTCTTTCTGTTACTTTGAGCAACTGGTGTTAGTCAAAATGGCAACATTAATTGCAGCAAATCAAAAGTTTTTAAAAATCCCTTTTCCAATTGCCCTATGCAGACTGATGTATTAACATTCATTATTCCACCTGCAAATGAAGCGGAACTTGCATATCTGCCGTCCTCATTCATGACATACTCATTCACTAGCCTATGTATCAATATATATGCTGTCCTCTCTGCTTGGAATGACCTTTCTCCCTTCTTTCCTTTCTGCTCTTAAAGCTCTTTTCTTCCAAGGCTCAAGTCAAGTGTAATGTCTCCTATGAGGGATCTCCCAGGCAAAATACGTTGTTTGTTTCTCTGCAGTGCCGTAACATTTGAACAGACCTCTTCTCCTTGCGCTGTGAGCTCTCTCAAGCCTGTGGCTACAGTTTATTTATCTTTGCATCTTCCCTAGTGTCAATCAACAGTGACGGGGTTATAGCAGATGCTCATAAATGTTAGCTGCACGTGCACGTTTGATTGAATCCCCAAACCAAGGCTTGCAGACATCTGGTTCCACCACATCTGCTGCAGGGCAAAACCGAAAATGAATCTCTACAGCAGCTCTTGACAGCAGAATTGTTATTTTATACTCTTTCATTGGAAGCTCTTGCTTTTTTCTTGTTATAGCTAGTGAATCCACGCCAGAGCAATTATCCCCGATTGAGTTAACTTCAAGAGAATAGTTTATAGTCTCTAGAAACCACAAGGAGGAAGTTGGTGATCTGAGAAAACTCTTCCCAGAAAGAAAGTAGATGCCACAATATTTAGTTTAGACTCTAAAGAGACATTCAGAATGAAATTAAATTTAAATCTGAGATGACCAGCTTCTTCAGGGAAAGTAGGAAGAATTAAGAATTTTACATTCTTAATGGAAAAATGAGGAAGTGAATTTTTTTCTTGATCTTATATCATAACTGGAAAATCATTTCATAAGCCAAAAGCTTCAAACCATTTGCCAGAGTTGGAAAAAAATTGTCAACTGAAAATACCAAGTATTTGATTGACACTTTGATATCTGTAATGCTCTGAGATTTCATTTTCATTGCTTTTGTGTGGTTTAGGAAGTGACCAAGGCTTCTGTAACTGTACTGATTCAGTTGTTTAATTCAGTAAGCATGTATCAGTCATATTCTATGTGCTGAGTGCTGTTCTGGAAACAGCAGACATGTATTTGATAGGAAAAACTTGAGATTAGAAGAAGAACAAGATCCAGTACCCCTTTCCCTAGAATTCCTAGTACCCATGGCCCTCTGGCACCTAGTCACTTTCACACCTTGAGAAATTGCAGGGGGAGCTGCAGGATTACTCAGACAAGCATTGCAAATAAATTTGAGGGAGCAGTAGGTTCCTAGAGAAGCTGTTAGAGAAGTGGCATACTCTTTCATTAAAGGCAGTATGAAATGTTACTTCCTTCTGATCTGAAAATATTGGACGCAGAGGTGTTTGAAATTTCATTATGAAGTTGGTTTCAGTGTTTATTTGTTCTTTCTGCTGTGGTTATGTATGGAGAGAAGGATGTGGGAAAAAAAGAGAGAATGGTTACAAAATACATTTAAGCTGATTCAGAGTCTAGAAAGATGAGTCGAGTTTGTCCTTGCACTTTGTTTTCAGCAGTGGATATGACAGATGGGCCAGACGTGTCTGAACTGGAGTGATCCTGATGGTGGTTCCAGTCAAGTCAACAGTTGATGGTCCCTGCTATGTACCAGGTCCTCCAGGGGAATCAAAGATAAAGAGGACACAGTCCCGCCCATGGAAGGTCTGACACATTGCAAAATGGTTAAGACTGGGCTGAAAATGGCAGAATAAGCTAAGTGCTATCACAGAGGTTCAAAGTGCTGTTGGGTTAGTAAAGTGAGGGAGATAACATATGCCAGTTGGGAACAATCAGGAAAGGTGCCATGGCGGTGGTGGTGTTTAAAATGGACATTGGTAAATTAGGCAGTGTTTTCGGTGGCAGGATTGATTTTCTGTATCACTTTAGAAGTTCCGCTCTTCCAGTTCACATTTCTACTATCACCATAATCATAAGCGCTTCTTGTACAGCAGCTGGTAATTAGTCTGGCTGGAGTATGGTATGTTATTAGGGGGTTGTGGATCTGTTGGGCAGAAACAGGAAAGATACCTGTGGATTTACAGCTCCAGGCAGGAGAGTCTGTTCTTTAATATTCAGTGGGGAAATCTTTGAAGGTTTGAGCAGAGCAGTGTAGTGACTGCACTTGTGCTTCATTAATAGTAATCTGGCAGCTTGGAGTAGCGCGAACTCATTTTCATTTGCCAGAGCAGATGAGAGTGGAGAGACTGTCACAGTTGTCCAGTTAAGATATAGTGGAACCATAGAACTAGCAAGGTCAAGGGACTCAGGCAGAGAGTTCTTAGGTGTGACACCAAAAGATGATCAATAAAAGGACAAATTGATAAATCGGACTTTATCAAAACTAGAAATTTGCTCTGTGAAAAAGCCTATTAAGAGGATTAAAAGACAAACTACAAAATGGGAGAAAATATTTGCACATCACCTGTCTGATAAAGGACTGTATCCACAGTATATGAAGAACTCTCAAAACTCAGTAGTAAACAAAACAAAACAAAACCAATCCATTTTGAAAACGGGTAAATGATATAAACAGACATTCACTGAAGAGGATATTCAGATGGTAAATAAGCATATGAAAAGATGGTCAGCATCATTAGCCATTAGGGAAGTGCAAATTAAACCCACAGTGAGTATCACTACACAACTTTAAGAATGTCTAAAGGAAAAAATAGTGACAGCACAACACCATACATTGTTGAGTATGTAGAGAGACTGGATTATTGGCCCATTGCTCATATGAATGTTTAATATCACAGTCACTGTGGAAAAGAATTTAGTAGCTTCCTATAAAACTATATGTGTAATTACCATCCTTCCAAAAGTTCAGGAAAATGATATTTACATTAAAATGAGCAACAGAAGAGTATTGAGGTCAAATCCCATACAGAATGACTCGAAGAAAAAAGGTGGTCAAGGACATAATAACATCCCTACCAACAATGAAAGCGTAGTATAAAGATATGTTCCAAAAATATCTGTAAGATTAATTTGCAAGACGAGACATTAAGAAAATTATATAGGACATGAAATAATAAACATAAATCAGAATTAGAAAAACTCAGAAGTGAAATGAAAGAATTCAAGAAATAATTAGAAATAAAATAATTAAAAATAAAATAATTTTATTTTTTTAATTTAATTTAATTTTTTTATATAGCAGGTTCTTATTAGCTACTTTACTAGTGGATATATGTCAATCCCAATCTCCCAATTCATCCCACCCCCCACCCCCCCACTTTCTCCCTTGGTGTCCATACGTTTATTCTCTACATCTGTGTCTCTATTTCTGCCTTACAGACCGGTTCATCTGTACCATTTTCCTAGATTCTACATATATGTGTTAACATACGATATTTGTTTTTGTCTTTCTGACTTACTTCACTCTGTATGACCATCTGGGTCCATCCACGTCTCTACAGATGACTCAATTTCGTTCCTTTTTATGGCCGAGTAATATTCCATTGTGTATATGTACCACATCTTCTTTATCCATTCATCTGTCGATGAGCATTTAGGTTGCTTCCATGACCTGGCTATTGTAAATAGTGCTGCAGTGAACATTGGGGGGCATGTGTCTTTTTGAATTATGGTTTTCTCTGGGTATATGCCCAGTAGTGGGATTGATGGGTCACATGGTAGTTTTATTTTTAGTTTCTAAGGAACCTTCATACTGTTCTCCATAGTGGCTGTATCAATTTGCATTCCCACCAACAGTGCAAGAGGGCTCCCTTTTCTCCACACACTCTCCAGTATTTGTTGTTTGTAGGTTTTCTGATGATGCCCATTCTAACTGGTGTGTGGTGATACCTCATTGTAGTTTTGATTTGCATGTCTCTAATAATTAGTGATGTTGAGCAGCTTTTCAGGTGCCTCTTGGCCATCTCTACGTCTTCCTTGGAGAAATGTCCGTTTAGGTCTTCTGACCCTTTATTGATTGGGTTTTTTTTTTTAATATTGAGCTGCATGAGCTGTTTATATATTTTGGAGATTAATCCTTTGTCCATTGATTCGTTTGCCAGTATTTTCTCCCATTCTGAGGGTTGTCATTTCATCTTGTTTATAGTTTTCCTTTGCAGTGCAAAAGCCTTTAAGTTTCATTAGGTCCCATTTATTTATTTTTGTTTTTATTTCCATTACTCTAAGAGGTGGGTCAAAAAAGATCTTGCTGTGATTTATGTCAAAGAGTGTTCTTCCTATGTTTTCCTCTAAGAGTTTTATAGTGTCCAGTCTTACATTTAGGTCTTTAATCCATTTTGAGTTTATTTTTGTGTATGGTGTTAGGAAGTGTTCTAATTTCATTCTTTTACATGTAGCTGTCCAGTTTTCCGAGCACCACTTACTGAAGAGACTGTCTTTTTTCCATTGTATATACTTGCCTCCTTTGTCATAGATTAGTTGACCATAGGTGTGTGGGTTTTATCTCTGGGCTTTCTGTCGTGTTCTCTGGGCTTTCTGTCGTGTTCCATTGATCTATATGTCTGTTGTTGTGCCAGTGCCATGTTGTTTTGATTACTGTAGCTTTGTAGTATAGTCTGAAGTCAGGGAGTCTGATTTCTCCAGCTCCAGTATTTTCCCTCAAGATTGCTTTGGCTATTTGGAGTCTTTTGTCTCTCCATACAAATTTTAAGATTTTTTGTTCTAGTTCTATAAAAAATGCCATTGGTAATTTGATAGGGATTACATTGAATCTGTAGATTGCTTTGGGTAGTATAGTTATTTTCAAAGTATTGAGTCTTCCAATCCAAGAACATGGTATATCGCTCCGTCTGTGTCATCTTTGATTTCTTTCATCAGTGTCTTAGAATTTTCTGAGTACAGGTCTTTTACCTCCTTAAGTAGGTTTATTCCTAGGTATTTTATTCTTTTTGTGGCAGTGGAGAATGGGATTGTTTCCTTAATTTCTCTTTCTGATCTTTTGTTGTTAGTGTATAGGAATGCAAGAGATTTCTGTTCATTAATCTTGTATCCTGCAACTTTACCAAATTCATTGAGTAGCTCTAGTAGTTTTCTGGTGGCATCTTTAGGATTATCTATGTATAGTACCATGTCATCTGCAAACAGTGACATGCTACTAGTCATGCCATGGCTAGGACTTCCAAAACTATGTTGAATAAGAGTGGCGAGAGTGGACATCCTTGTCTTTTTCCTGACCTTAGAGGAAATGCTTTCAGTTTTTTACCATTGAGAATTATGTTTGCTGTGGGTTTGTCATATATGGCCTTTATTATGTTGAGGTAGATTCCCTCTATGCCCACTTTCTGGAGAGTTTTTATCATAAATGGGTGTTGAAATTTGTCAAAAGCTTTTTCTGCGTCTATTGAGATGATCATATGGTTTTTCTTCTTCAGTTTGTAAATATGGTGTATCACATTGATTGATCTACGTATATTGAAGAACCCTTGCATCCCTGGGATAAATCCCACTTGATCATGGTGTATGATCCTTTTAATGTGTTGTTGGATTCTGTTTGCTAGTATTTTGTTGGGGATTTTTGCATGTAAATTCATCAGTGATATTGGTCAGTAATATTCTTTTTTTATATAGTATCTTTGTCTGGTTTTGGTATCAGGGTGATGGTGGCCTCTTAGAATGAGTTTGGGAGTGTTCCTTCCTCTGCAGTTTTTTTGGAAGAGTTTGAGAAGGATGGGTGTTAGCTCTTCTCTAAACGTTTGATAGAATTCAGCTGTGAAGTCATCTGGTCCTGAGCTTTTGTTTGTTGGAAGATTTTTAATCACAGTTTCAATTTCATTACTTGTGATTGTTCTATTCATATTTTCTATTTCTTCCTGGTTCAGTCTTGGAAGGTTACCATCAATTTCCTCTTTTATAGCTGTTAGCATTTGCCTTATGTATTGAGGTGCTCCTAAGTTGGTTGCATATATATTTATAATTGTTATATCTTATTGGATTGATCCCTTGATCATTATGTAGTGTCCTTCCTTGTCTCTTGTAACATTCTTTATTTTAGTTTATTTTGTCTGATATGAGTATTGCTACTCCAGCTTTCTTTTGATTTCCATTTGCGTGGAATATCTTTTTCCATCCCCTCACTTTCAGTCTGTATGTGTCCCTAGGTCTGAAGTGGGTCTCTTGTAGACAACGCATGTGCGGGTCTTGTTTTTGTATCCGTTCAGCCAGTCTACGTCTTTTGGATGGGGCATTTAATCCATTTACACTTAAGGTAATTATCGATATGTATGTTCCTATTACCATTTTGTTAATTGTTTTGGGTTTATTTTTGTAGGTCTTTTCCTTCTCTTGTGTTTCCTGCCTAGAGAAGTTCCTTTAGCATTTGTTGTAAATATGGTTTGGTGGTGCTGAATTCTCTTAGCTTTTGCTTGTCTGCAAAGCTTTTGATTTCTCCGTGCAATCTGAATGAGATCCTTGCTGGGTAGAGTAATCTTGGTTGTAGGTTCTTCCCTTTAATCACTTTAAATATATCGTGCCACTCCTTTTCTGGCTTGTAGAGTTTCTGCTGAGGAGTCAGCTGTTAACCTTATGGGAGTTCCCTTGTATGTTATTTGTCATTTTTCCTTTGCTGCTTTTAATAATTTTTCTTTGTCTTTCATTTTTGTCAATTTTATTATTATGTGTCTCAGAGTGTTTCTCCTTGGGTTCATCCTGCCCGGGACTCTCTGTGCTTCCTGGACTTGGGTGGCTATTTCTGTTCCCGTGTTAGGGAAGTTTCTGACTATAATCTCTTCAAATATTTTCTCGGGTCCTTTCTCTCTCTCTTCTCCTTCTGGGATCCCTATAATGTGAATGTTGTTGCATTTAATGTTGTCCCAGAGGTCTCTTAGGCTGTCATCATTTCTTTTCATTCTTTTTACTTTATTCTGTTCCACGGCAGTGAATTCCATCGTTCTGTCTTCCAGGTCACTTATCCGTTCTTCTGCCTTAGTTATTCTACTATTGATTCCTTCTAGTGTATTTTTCATTTCAGTTATTGTATTGTTCATCTCTGTTTGTTTGTTCTTTAATTCTTCTTGGTCTTTGTTCTTTAATTCTTCTAGGTCTTTGGTAAACATTTCTTGCGTCTTCTCCATCTTTGCCTCCATTCTTTTTCTGAGGTCCTGGATCATCTTCACTATCATTATTGTGAATTCTTTTTCTGGAAGGTTGCCTATCTCCACTTCATTTAGTTGTTTTTCTGGGGTTTTATCTTGTTCCTTCATCTGGTACATAGCCGTCTGCCTTTTCATTTTGTCTTTCTGTGAATGTGTTTTTCATTTCCCAGGCTGCAGAATTGTAGTTCTTCTTGCTTCTGCTGTCTGCCCTCTGGTGGATGAGGCTATCTAAGAGGCTGTGCAAGCTTTCTGATGGGAGGGACTGGTGGTGGGTAGAGCTGGGTGTTGCTCTGGTGAGCAGAGCTCAGTAAAACTAATCTGCTTGTCTGCTGATGGGTGGGGCTGAGTTCCCTCCTTGTTGGTTGTTTGGCCTGAGGTGACCCAGCACAGGAGGCTACAGGCTCTTTGGTGGGGCTAATCATGTACTCTGGGAGGGCTCATGCCAAGGAGCACCTCCCAGAACCTCTACTGCCAGTGTCCCTGTCCCCACCGTGAGCCACAGCCATCCCCTGCCTCTGAAGGAGACCCTTCAGCACTAGCAGGTAGGTCTGGTTCAGTCGCCCCTGGGGTCACTGCTCCTTCCCCTGGGTCCCGATGCGCACACTACTTTGTGTGTGCCCTCCAAGAGTGGAGTCTCTGTTTCCCCCAGTCCTGTCGAAGTCCTGCAGTCAAATCCCTCTTGCCTTCAAATTCTGATTCTCTGGGAATTCCTCCTCCTGTTGCTGGACCCCCAGGTTGGGAAGCCTGATGTGGGGCTCAGAGCCTTCACTCCAGTGAGTGGACTTCTGTGGTATAATTGTTCTCCAGTTTGTGAGTCACCCACCCAGCTGTTATGGGATTCGATTTTATTGTGATTGTGCCCCTCCTCCTGTCTCATTGCAGCTTCTCCTTTGTCTTTGGATGTGGGGTATCTTATTTGTTGAGTTCCACTGTCTTCCTGTCGATGATTGTTTAGGAGTTAGTTGTGATTTCGTTGCTCTTGCAAGAGGGAGTGAGCACACATCCTTCTACTCTGCCATCTTGGACCAGTCTTTCCAAAAATAAAATAATGATTTTAGAAATGAAGACTCAATAGAAGCAACAAAAACTACATCAAATAAAGGAGAAAAATGGAAAATTTTTTAAATGTAAGAGGGAATATAAAAACACATAAGAAGAATTCAAAAGAAAATTGTAAACATAAGCAAAGAAGATGCAACATATACATAAGAGTCTCTGAAGAAGATATCAGAACAAAGAAACAAATAACTAAAATTACAATTGAGAAAATATTGATGAAATAATTGAAAACATGTACCGAAAGAATAAACTTCATACCTGAAAATATTATATTGGCCTAGAATGCCCAGCATAAAGCACTTTCTAGTAAAAATTACTGACCTTGTAAAGAAAGAGAAAAAAATCCTTAGGAATCTAGACAACATTAGCATATTATCTGTTATGAGAAAGAAAATCAGTTTATCATTAGACTTTTGACAGTAATGCTATATGATGGAAGAAAATGGA
This sequence comes from Globicephala melas, assembly GCF_963455315.2. Classification (NCBI taxonomy): domain Eukaryota; kingdom Metazoa; phylum Chordata; class Mammalia; order Artiodactyla; family Delphinidae; genus Globicephala; species Globicephala melas. The sequence goes on along the minus strand of NC_083319.1, from coordinate 53,867,009 downwards.
GTAACATTAAAGATCTTCAGAGAAAGAAAATGTGATTTTATATCCAGAAAAACTGACCCTCAAAAATATAAAAGACATAGACAGTGATTTGCATGTAAGAATTCAGAGAATGTCATTCCCATGGCCCTTCCTAAGGAATCTACTAAAGAATTTGTTTCAGCGAGCCCTTCCTAAGGTTCCACTAGAGAATGACTTTGGACAACCAAAAAGACTAGAGTGGCATCCACACAGGACTAGTGTGGAGTATTAAGTAGTTATTAAATGAAGGCTGAAAGGGAACACTCCTACTGGGTAATGGGTGTATGAGTTGACAGTGCAGACTTAGCATAAATATAATAAACAAAATGTAGAGGAAGGGGTGCACACTTACAAAACCAAACCAGTGCCAAACCAAAACAACAATAAAACAATTAGACATCTCTTTCAGTAATCATAGTTGGTAGTGATAGTATTCATTATTGTTATTCTGAGACTGATGTCTTAAAAGCCCCTTTTCTCTCTCTGTCTCTGTCTGTCACGTATGACAGCTACCACAGTCCTCAACTCTAGAACCACCTCCGGATCCCTTTCTTCCTTCTCCTAATCTTCCCATTCTCTTCATTTCTTTTCCGCTGTTAACTTTTAGTCTCTTTCAACCTGAATCAATCGATCCATTTTCAGTTTTTCTTCACAATCATTACTCCAGCAAGCAAAAAACTAGAATCTAATCTTTCAGATACAAAATTCTCCTTACCAGGTAGAAGAGAGGAAAAAGCTATGAATATATCATTTATTACTACTGTGTCACATCCCCTAAGAAACTGTGTTATTCAATGTTGATGTCTAATTTTAATATTAGATTTCTTAGAGTTCCATAATTCTGCCCTTTTTTCTTTACACTCATCTTCCGTAGTTAAATTTGTTGAAAATAATTGCTTACTTGTCTGTATACTTTATTCCATCTTTATAGGTGCTGCCTGTGCAGTCCTTTTTTTAGTTATGTGTCTAGGAAACATTCCTTAGATAGACTAACTTCCTAGTTCTTGATAGCAAAATATTAAAAGGCTTACTTAGCAAAGAACTGGCATAATGACATATTATTAGGTCACGAGTACTCTTTGGTCCAGGAATTTATGTATAAAAATATATTTTAGAATATCTGTTCTAGATCATGTCTGATATCTAATATTCTTAATCTACTAGTGTTGTAGCTTTCCTGTGGAGATTGGATTTTGCATTTGCATAGGCTGAAAGGAGAGGGAGGTATATATGTGGAAAAGTAGAGAAATATTGGTTAAGAGAGACAAGGACAATTCTCTTGACTTTACCTGGTGCCACGTTCCATGTTTACTTGTATGCACTTTCCATGTTTACTTGTATGCACTCGTAAAATGGTTGGATCCTGGATTTCTTTGTGTGCCTTTGGAAGTTTTGTCAGATGGGCTGAGGTGGAGGATAGAGTAAGGCATCTGGATTCACTATCATTATGGATTTTCTTTGAGAGTCCTCTGGTAGAACAAGTGGCTTTTCCTCAAGTAGGAAACAGCAAGGCTCTGGGCTTTTCTAAAGTTCGATAAATTTTGTGCACATGAACTTACTCTGTTTGTTACTCTGCTGCTACCAAGAGATCAGGCCTTGCCCTTCGAAAAAGTAGCAAAGAGGGTCGTCAATGAAAGCAAAGTTCAAAAGCAGAATGATAGTGAATAGACAGAAGCAGCCAGCCTTCCATATCACTGAAAAGATGAAATGAGATGTTCGTAAAGGCAGTCAGAGTGCTCTGCAAATGTTGTTATTATTACAAGTAATAACAACTTGATAGAAATATAGATGCCTTGTACCTTACTTAAGTGTACAGTGGAAATGATCTCCACAGCATCCTTACTTTTCACCAATGTAATGGTATCTCCTGGTCTTGGATTTATATGTATCCCTCAAACAATTTTTTATCGTATGTCTTCATTTTTCTAATATAAATTCTCTAAAAAGACACAATTCTCAGTTAATACACTCTCCCCTAGAATAGCTGCAATTTAATCTTGACCATATTCGTCGACAGAAATCATTTAGAATGTTTGTTTTCTGTACTAACATGGTAAAAGGACAAGAAAGGAAATCAACACAAGAAGATATAAGATTAGCAAATAAAACACACGATAAAACATTCATTTCCATGAATGATTTTTTTAATTTTTACTTTTAATTTTTATTTATTTTTGGGTTGGGTCTTTGTTGCTGCGTACGGGCTTTCTCTAGTTGCAGTGAGCAGGGGCCACTTTTCGTTGTGGTCCGTGGGCTTCTCATTGTGGTGGCTTCTCTTGTTGAGGAGCATGGACTCTACGTGCGTGGCTTCAGTAGTTGTGGTACGTGGGCTCAGTAGTTGTGGCTTGCAGGCTCTAGAGCGCAGGGTCAGTAGTTTATGAGGGGAACTTTATGAGGGGAAAAATAAAAATGTTCCCACATCTCTCCGTTCAGAGGAAACCACTGATGGCATTTTGATGTATGTCTTTCAAAACAGCTCTCTCCAAAGGCAAACACAGCGTTAAATTGCCACAGTAATATTGCACATGCTGTTCGGCAGCCTTAACTTGGAGCTGTCTGATTAAAGCAGCCATGTAAGTGATGGGCTCTGGGCCTCTTTACATCTGATAGCTAAATAAACAGCTCTAAGATGCATGTCCTTGAATATACGTTTATTCACACTTGATAAAGTACATCGTAGAAAAAATTTTATTATGAGTGGAATATCTAACAAAGAATACATAGGCTTTAAATTTTGAAGCACATGGGCAGACTGTATTCCAGGAGCATAGAAATTTACATTGTGAATAACTACCATTCACTGTGTTCTCACACCCTCTCCAGCATTTGATACTGTCATTTTATATTTTTAAAAACTTAACAGTAAGACATAAAAAGCTTGATCTCATTGTTTTATCATATATTTCTTTGATTATTTCTGAGATTCATTATTTTTTCACATTTTTTTTTGTTATCAGCATTTTTCTAGGTGCCAGTTGTCTATTAATCCTCCTTACTAGATTTTCAGTAGGTTGATTGCTTCTTATTTTTTACAGCTGATTGTATATTGAGGATATTAAGTCTTTGTTAAGTGTGTTGAAAATATTTTTCCTAGTTTATCATTGCTTTTTAAATTGGCTTAAAGTATTTGAAAAATTTTGCCATATGTAGGTTTTAAATTTTTGAGTAATTACCAGTACTTTCTGGATTTTGTTGTATACTTAAAAAGACATTCTCCACCCATATTTAAACAGAGGGTAAGAAGAGGATGAAGAAAGGAGGATACATGGACAGGCATTTTACAATTTATAAAAGTAGGAAAAGGAGCTATTCAACAAAACAAACAATAATAAAACAAAACTTTATGAGCCTATCTGGTTATGGAGAATTGAACCAGGTAAAATATAAAGCCGTTTACCTGTTCTGTGCAGTCAATACATGGAGAAATGCTTTCACTGATTCAGCAAATATTAAATACCAGGTACTGGGCTATGTTTTGATTCAGAGGAAAAAAGATACTGATTCCAAAAATAAAGTAAAATTGCCCCTGCCCACAAAGAGCTTACAGACTGTAATAGTCATGTATGTACAAGCCTAGAATCCTCATTCCTTCTTCCTTCTCTCTTATTCTACTTCTAAACCGTAAAGGAAATAATTGGTAAATGCTAGGAATCCTGCCTTCTTGAAGAAAATATTTCTTTTGATTTCAAAAAGAACATATTGTTTAAAAGACCCCAAACTTCTCTTATGTATCTACATTCATGGCTACCTCCCTGCAAGGAGACACTTATGCCTTTGAGGCACTGACTGGGCTGTAATATCTAAACCTGTAATCATGTTTTATGCCAGGAAAATGTTTTCAAAACATCTGCAGTATTTAACCAGCCAAGATGTTTTGTGAAAAATATTTGTGAATGCTTCCATCAGGAGATACTCACTTGTGAGTGAAGTAATGGATGAAAATATTTGAAAATGTTTGGTCATTTTAACTCTGTGTGTCTGTTTTGAATGTGCATATGCTCATGTGTAACAGTAGAATTTTATATATATATAATTATGTTTTTAAGTTAACACAACTATTCTATTTAATTTTGTAAGGGAGAAAGGAGAACATTAAGAATAGAAACTAAGATCTACTTTATAATGAGAGGAATAGTAATAGTCCTTTATTGTTTTAATAGGATTTTAGAAATTATTTCACCTTTATTATTCAGTCTTCACAAAAAGCCTGTAAAATAAGCATCAGTATTTTTATTTTACATAATGAAGAAATGTGGCTCAAAATGATCGGGTGATTGAAGTTCCAATGTTAGTAAACATCAAAGATGAAAGCAAAACTGCAAGTTTCATTGCTCTTTCTACCATACTACAGCTGCCCAAGGTGAAGGCCCTGTCTAACCTGTAAAGAGAGGAATTGAGAGTTAGTTCCCAATTATCTATAGGTGAATCTAATGAGACCACAGCCACTTACCACGGGTTCTGCTTGCAGAATGAATCTCCCTCTTTATCCTGCTTGCACATTGTGGTAGGAAGAACGTGCGTTGGAGTCGAATACCTGGGTTTGAATTCCAGTTCTGCCACTTATTAGCATATCGAACCTAAACTCTTTTCCTAGTATTCACGTAGGAACACTGGCAGTGATGGTACATAGAGTGAAGATTTGTTGTGATATCTTGGGCACATAGTAGGTGCTCAAGAATCACCCAGAAAACCATGACCTGATCTCTCCTAGGATGGTGTCAAGAGGTACAAAATGATTTGGGGAATAAAGGGTTATAGGGAATGGAACGATAGACACAAAAGCAAGAGACAAGAGTCAGTTTTGAGCCCTTTGTTCAGCCATATGCGAAGAATTATTTTTTTCACCGTGGTTACATTCATCCTCATGTTCACTTATGTCCCAGGAGGCATTATATTAAGGAGATAGAAATGGGGAGCCTTGAAAACGGAAATGCAGGAATGGCTGAACCTTTTTATAGTCCTCAAAATGGACTTTCCTAATCCTTCTCTTTCCCACCTTTTATAGCTGATGGTGTCTGTATCTTCAGATGCTCACTCAACAGAGACACTGAATATTGCTGTGTGGGGAAGGAGTCCATCTTGATTTTTCTGGGCTACCACAGTGCTTTGCTGAAGTTTGAGTCTCATGCTGGTAAGTTTTGTGTCTTTTCCAAGCCCCTGGCTTTTCCAAAGGCAAATCTCCTGGTTGGTTGACTTTCGGCACCGTGTTTCCTGATGCGAGTTGCCATCCATTGATAGAATGATTTAAAACTGGTTCTGGTGCTTAACTTGATGTGGTGGCTAGAGAACAGTCAGCCTTCCCTAGACCGTGAGAACTTTTGTGTTCTCATACCCCGCCCCCCAACCCTGCTTTGGTTCTCCTTCATCCAAAGCTGCAGGAAAGGACACCAAGGATTGTCCAGATCTTCACCACTGTTGTTGATTCTCCTGTGAAGTTTGCCGAAATGTGATTTTCAGTTTGAGCGTCAATGATTTCATCCTGTTTTTGTCTTTGAATCACTTGCTGAGCATTTTTAGACTCTGGACAACAAATGTCTAGCAATAGGGAGGTAAATTAAAGTATAACTAGAAGTATTTTAAGAAAAGACTCAAAGGCACTCTGAAAGATTTCTGGCTGCTGGTGGGTGGGGCTGGGTCATGAGGCTGCTGGCTGTAGGATCCGGGGGGTCCCAAAGCTGGTGTCGACCTGCTGGTGGGTGAGGCTGAGGCCCAGGGGGCCCCAGAGCTAGTGCTGGCTCATTGCTGGGGGGGAACCAGGTGACTGGCTGCAGTGCCCTGTGAGTCTGGAGGCTAGTGCTGGCCTGCTGGTGGGCAGGCTAAATCCTGGTATGGCAGGCTGCAGGGCTTCAGTGGTCCTGGGGCTGGTGTCTGCCTGCTGCTAGGTGGGGCTGGGGCCCAGGGGAACCCAGGACTGGTATCCACCCAATGGTGGGTAAGACCAGGTCCTGGGCCTACTGCTGGCTCATGCCGGCTCACTGGTAGACAGAGCTGGGTCCCAGTGTCTCTGGCTGTAGGGCCCTGGGGGTCCCAGGGCTGGTGCTAGCGCACTGGTATGTGGAGCCAGCCCTGGGTCCTGGCCTCTCTGATGGACAGGGGCAGCTGTGGGCTCAGGGGGTCTTAAGGCCATGGGCCTGCTGGTGGGTGAGCCGTGTTCACCTGGCTAGTTGCTTGGCCTGAGGCATCCCAGTACTGAGGCTGAAAGGCTGGTAGGCAGGGCCACGTCCCAGCACTAATAAGCTAGAGGGAGGATTCCAGAATGGCGCTTACCAGCACCAGTGCCCATGTGGTACAGTGAGCTCCCCAAATGGCTGCCACCAGTGTCTGTGTCCCCAGGGTAAGCTCCATTTGCCTCCTGCCTCTCTGGGATGCTCTCCAAGATCAGTGGGTGGGTCTAAACCAGGCTCCTTTCAAATTACCGCTTCTGCCTTGGGTCCCAGAGTGTGTGAGATTTTGTGTGCACCCTTGGAGAGCAGAGTCTTGTTTCCCACAGCTTTTTGGAACTCCCGAAAGTAAGCCCCACTGGCCTTCAAAGCCAAATGTTCTAGGGGCTCATCTTCCTGGTGTGGGACCCCCCAGGTTGGGAAGCCCATTGTGGGGCTCAGGCCACTCCCTCCTTGGGGAGAACCTCTGCAATGTAATTATCTCCCCGTTTGTGGGTCACCCACCTGGGGGTGTGGGTCTTGACTGTACGACATCTCCATCCCTCCTACCATCTTGTTGTGGTTCCTTCTTTATATCTTTAGCTGTAGAAGATCACCATTTCCATTTGGCTATGATGAATATTCTTTTACCGTATACATTTTCTCGTTCCTGTTGGATCAGTATCTAGGAGTAAAATTGCTGGGGCATAGAATAACTGTATGCTTAGTTTTATAAGAAATAGCCAGAATTTTTTCCAAAGTAGTCGTACCGTTTTACACTCCCACCAATAATGTGTGAGAGTTCTGATTGCTCCACATCTTTGCCAGCATTTGGTCGTTCAGTCTTTTAAGTTGTTTTTTCATTCTGGTGGGTGTGTATCTGGTGGGGTGTATCTCATTGTGGTTTTAATTTACATTTTCCTGATACCTAATGATGTTAAGCAGTTTTTCACATGATTATGAATTAAAATCATTTGCTTGTTACTAACTGGTTGTTTATCTATGGAATTGTTCTTTATATATCCAGGATACCAGATATGTATCACATATGTAATTAATGGGTGTTATCTTCTAGTCTATAGCTTGCTCATTTATTTCCCTAATGATATGTTGAGAAGAAGTTTTAAATTTTGATGAATGCCAGTTTATCCTTCTATTTTATATTTCCTTTCATTAGTTTTATAACTTCAGATTTTATATTTTAGGTATACAGTCAACCTTAATCATTTTTTATTTGGTGTAAGGTATTTAGCCAAAGATTATTTTTAGACTATATGGATATCCATTTATTCTAGCCCTGTTTGTTGAAAAGACTTTTGCAAGTTAAATGATTGTATATAGACTTGGTCTATTTCAGAGCTCTCCGTTCTGTTCTCTTGATTATCTTTGTGCCAGTATCACGTTGTCTGGATCACCTTTAAAGTAACACTTGAAGTCCATTTAAGTTTGTTCTCCTTTATCAAGATTGTTCTAGGTATTTTTGGTCCTTTGCATTTACATATACATTTTATAATTAAGTTGTCAATTTCTACAAAAGTGCTTGGTCTGATTGTGATTGAGATTGATCAGTTTGGTGAGAATTGTCATTTTAACAATATTAATTGAATTTTATCTGATTTGTAAACTAACAAGTTAGGTTGCCGCTATTCCATGAATGCTGACAGAAGACATTAAGACTCCTGGTGCAGAGGTAAAAGACGATTTTAGACTCTCAGGAAAAGAGCAGCAGCCAAAGTGTGAGCATATTTTCTCTGAGTTCTTTAAGCCCCAAATCCTCCAGACAGATGTGGAGGATAAGATGGGTGCCTGCACATGCAGTGGGATGCATTACAGGAGAGAAACACCGAGCTTGGGGAACTTCTGTTTAATAGCAAGCAGTAACCAGGCTTGCTCTTTGTTCCAGAGGAAGATATTACTTCATACCTCAGGGTTGCTTGCTGCATACACCACCCTGAGAAAGAGCCCAGGTAGAGAGTGCTGAAAGCCTGGCATTCATGGCCTACCCAGTAAGGCATATTTGAGTCCCATCTAGAGACCCATGGACAAATTTATTAAAATAAATAAAGAAAGAAATGCTACACATTTATTTTTTTAAAAAGAAATACTACAAATTTATTAAAGAAAAAAAATGCTACAGGGCTTCCCTAGTGGCGCAGTGGTTAAGAGTCCGCCTGCCGATGCAGGGGACATGGGTTCGTGCCCCGGTCCAGGAAGATCCCACATGCCGCGGAGCGGCTGGGCCCGTGAGCCATGGCCGCTGAGCCTGCGCGTCCGGAGCCTGTGCTCTGCAACGGGAGAGGCCACAGTAGTGAGAGGCCCGCGTACTGCAAAAAAAAAAAAAAAAAAGCTACAAATTTATTTTTAAAAAAATTTTAAAAAGAGAGACCCATGGAGGAGTATTTCCCAGAACTTTTTCTTCGTAAGGAGGAGGGAGATTTTCTCATTTATAAACTCCAGAGAACGATAGTACAGAAAACTTCATTCCTAGGTCAAATCAAATCAGACACAAACACATATTTTCCAAGAAAGACATTCATGGACAAGGCATTTTAGAATTTCTTCTACAGGGCTTCCCTGGTGGCTCAGTTGTTGGGAGTCCGCCTGCCGATGCGTGGGGCACGGGTTCGTGCCCTGGTCCGGGGGGATCCCGTGTGCCGCGGAGTGGCTGGGCCTGTGAGCCATGGCCGCTGAGCCTGCGCGTCCGGAGCCTGTGCTCAGCGGCGGGAGAGGCCACAGCAGTGAGATGCCCGCGTACAGAAAAAAAAAAAAAAAAGGAAAGAAAAAAAATAGAATTTCTTCTACAGCTAAGAAAAATAATATCAGTAGTACAGGATGTTCCACAGGCAACCCTCTTAAGAGTTCAGTAGAGATAGGCCCCTAGTCTTGGTAAAATGTAGACCTAAGTTATAGATAAGTAGGTGCTTTAGTCATTTAAGATATCTCCAAAACTGTAGACAGACAATACCAAATGAGGATGAATACCAACCTCTCAGTACTTTTCATTTGTTAGAGGGGACTAGACATCCAATAGACAGAAATAATTCAGATAGGCTTGAGACAGAAATAAAGCTAGATATCCAGATAGCAATGAACAACAAATAATTTAGAAGCAGACTCAGTGAGTACAAATTACTACCTTAGCACAGTTAGACTCGCCCCAGTAGCCAAGAAAGATAGGCCTGAACCCAAGGAGCTTGTAGGGTGCATTTCTCAGGCAAGCTCTGATAGGTAAGTCTGTGTGAGCATCTTAGTAGGACCTCCATGTTAAAATTCAAACAAGAACAACTTAATAAACATTTTTGGAGTACTGAGGGGGAGTTTTATCTTTAATAATAAAATAAGTATGAGGAAGTCCTGCTTTCACAAGAACTGGCTCCCAGATACAGAGAGAAGGCTGTATTTGTAGGTCAGATATGACAGCCTGCAATTCCTTGTGTGTGTGTGACTTTTTAATTTTATTTGTAATTGTGGTAAAATATGTATAATTTTAAATGTACCATCTTAACGCATTTTAAGAGTACAATTCAGTGGCATTAAGTACAATCACATTGTCGTACAACTCTCACCATCCATCTCCAAACTCTTTTCATCTTGCAAAACTGAAACTCTTCACCCATTAAATAACAACTCCCCATTCCCTGCCTCCCCACCAGCCCTGGCAACCACCATTCTACTTTCTGTTTCTGTGACTTTGACTACTCTAGGGTACCTTATAGAAACTATAGTACCTGTACTCTTGTGACTGACTTATTTCACTTTGCGTAATGTCCTCATGTTTTATCCATGTTATCACATGTGTCAGAATTTCTTTCCTTTTTAAGGCTGAAAAATATTTCATTCTGTGCATATAGCACACCCTGTCTATCCATTCATCCATCAATGGACACTTGGGTTGCTTCCACTTTTTGGCCCCCATGAACAATACTGCTGTGGACATGGGTATGAGACTTTTTTGATGGGTGAAATCTATATTGGTTTTGGCTCTGTAGAGGTGCCAAGGAATGAAGAGGATATAATTTTCACATGAAAGTGTGCGTCATTAATTTCTTCCTTGCATCATTAATTTCTGCACAACATCATTAACTTATGTTACACAATTAAGAATTTGTTTTTCTCTGATTAACTTGAGGTTTATCTTTCTCTGGCAAATTTTTTCTTCAAAGTGCAAATTTTACTGTTATTCCTGGTAATAACATGTATAAAACACAAAGCATTTAAAAATATCTGTTGTCTCAGTTCAGTCCAGCAAATATTTACTGATCACCATCCATATCCCAGGTGGGCTGCTCTGGATGAAAAACACAGCCTCGGACTCTGAGAGATCTTAAGGTTGGAGGAGGCAACAGATTCACGAGCAAGCAATATGAGAAGCTCTGAACGAGTCTCTTAAGTGCTGTGGGGACATTAGTCAGGGCACCTACCTCAGCCTTGAGGGTCGAGGAAGGCTTCTCAGGAAGGGGACTGTTTAAACACGGCAAGAATGGGGTTTAGAAGAGCACATTGGGCAACAAGATTAGGGAGGATATAGAGTGAGAAAAAACAAAGACCTAAAGAGACACCTTAAGGAACCACCGACATTTATGGGCAGAGAATAGGAAGTGTGGAAATGAGACTGAAAGCAGCAGCCAGAAAGGCAGGAGAAAACCAAGTGAGAGTAGTACTGTGGAAGTCAACAGCACACTTAAGAAAGGAGCAAGGTTATCCAGATGTTACAGAGAGATGGAGTAGGAAAAGACGTAAAGGTGTGCGCTGGATTAAACAGCAGGGTCTTTGATGAGCTTGGCTAGGGAAGTTTCATTCGCAAAATTTAGTACAAGATTAGTGCACTGAATCAGATCCGTTGATTTCTGGGTGAGGGCTACATACCAAAGACAATCATTTTCCTCCTCTCTCCCGACACCTCAGTAAAATAACAGACACAGCAAGAGTGAAGAGAATGAAGGAAGGACCGTCAGGAAATGCAAGTTCAACAAATTCCTAGAAGATGGGTGATCAGAGAGAAGAAGGAGCAGCTCAGAATCTATGAGTGGGTGCTGCCATAAAAGAGAACCCCAGGGGCTCCAGACTCAATCAGACAGTAATATGGAGGCTAGCAGTGAGGACGGGGGAGCCAGATGGGATTAACTAAATGTCTCTCTACCTGATGATGCTATCAGCAGGCTCTCTACAGCCTCTCTCCTCCTTCCTTCATCCCCATGCAGAAAGTGCGACAGGCATTTTACTTCCAGGGAAAAACCAGAGGACACCTGTAAAGAGACTGAAAAAAATGGGAAGAATTTCACTGCTAGTATATGTGCTTCTACTTCACAGAAAAGCTGTCCTTCATTCTAGCATTTGTAGCCCCCTTGCACCCCCATCCCAAAGGGGTGCAGGCAGGTACCCTTCCTGCTCATCCTAAAACATGACATAGCAATTGCTATTACATATATACAACTTACTGGCAACCATTCTCTTTGTGGGTGAGACCTAGAGGAAAATGAGACTTTCTTAAAAAGTTAAATATGCATTATCCTATGACCCAACAAATCCATGCCAAGATATTTACCCAAGAGAAGGAAAAACGTTATGTATGCCAAAAGACCTGTCCAGGAATTTTTACAGCAGCTTTATTACCATAGCCAAAATCTGGAAACAACTCAGATAGCTGTTCGTTAGCATGTGGATGGACAAACTATGCCATATATATACAATGGAGGGCTACTTATTAATAAAAAGAAATGAATGACTGGTGAACTCAACTACATAGATCAATCTCAAAAGTTTTAAATCGAGCGATATAAACCAGGTATGTAAGAGTCCATATCGTATAATTCCACTTATATAAAATTTTAGAACAGGCATAGTTAATCTATAGTTGCAGAAAGTTGATCAGTGATTGTCTGGGGCTGGGAGTTAGGGGGAGCTTGACTGTAAAAGAGCATGGGGGAATTTTTTTTTTCCCATTTGACTTTATAGTATGTGCATTTGTTTATTTATTTTTATTGAAATATAGTTGACATGTTAGTTTCAGGTATACTACACTGTGATTTGACGTTTGCTTACATTATGAAATGATTACCACGATAAGTCTAGTAACCATCTGTCACCATACAAAGTTACTACAACATTGTTGGGAGTTCCTTGGCAGTCCAGTGGTTAGGACTCAGGCACTTCCACTGCCTTGGCCCAGGTTCAGTCCCTAGTCGGGGAACTAAGATCCTGCAAGCCGTGAGGCGTGGCCAGAAAAAAAAAAGTTACTATATTATTGTTGACTATATTCCTTATGCTGTACATTATATCCCTGTGGCATTTTTCTTTTTCCCTTTTCTTTTTAAAAAATTTGTATTGGAGTATAGTTGATTTAAAATGTTGTTAGTTTCTGCTGTACAGCAAAGTGAGTCAGTTGTACATATACATATGTCTATTCTTTAGATTCTTTCCCCATATAGATCATTACAGAGTATTGAGAAGAGTTCCCTCTGTAGGTCCTTATTAGTTATCTGTTTTATATGTAGTAGTGTGTATAGTTTTATATGTAGTAGTGTGTATATGTCAATCCCAATCCCCCAATTTATACTTCCCCCCTCCCCCCCACCTGGTAACCTGGTAATAAGTTTGTTTTCTACACCTGTGACTCTATCACTGGAGGTTATATCTCTTAATCCTCTTCCCCTGTTTCACCCCACCTCCCACCTGCCTCCCATCTGACAACCATTCATTTGTTCTCTGTATCTGCGAGTCTGTTTTCATTTTTTGTCTGTTCATTTGTTTTGTTTCTTAGATTCCACATATAAGTGAGATCATTATGGTATTTGTCTTTCTCCAACTGACTTATTTCACTTAGCTAATACCCTCTAAATCCATCCATGTTGTCACAATTGCAAGATTTCTTTTTTTATGGCTGAGTAATATTCCAGTGTATATATATACTGCATCTTCTTTATCCATTTCATGCATCAATGCACACTTAGCTGCTTCCATTTCTTGGCTACTGTAGATAATGCTGCACTAAACATTGGTGTGCATGTACCTTTTTGAATTAGTGTTTTTGTTTTCGTGGAGTAAATACACAGAAGTGAAACTGCTGAATCAGATGACAGTCCTATCTTTAATTTTTTGAGGAAACTCCACACTATTTTCCACAATGGCTATAACAATTTACAGTTCCACCAACAGTGCACATGGGTTCCCTTTTCTCCACATCCTCTCCAATACTTGTTATTTATTCCTTTTTGACAATAGCTATCCTGACAGGTGTGAGGTGATATTTCATTGTGGTTTTGAGTTACATTTCCCTGATGATTAGTGATGTTGAGCATCTTGTCATGTGTCTGTTGGCCATCTGTATGCCTTTTTTGGAAAAATGTCTATTCAGATCCTCTGTCCATTTTTACTCAGGTTGTTTGTTTGATGTTGAGTTGTATGAGGTCTTCGTACAGTTTGGATATTAGCCCCTTATCATATATATCATTTGAAAATATCTTCTCCCATTTGGTAGGCTGCCTTTTGTTTTGTTGATAGTCTCCTTTGCTGGGCAAAAGCTTTTTAATTTGATATAGTCCCATTTGTTTATTCTTGCTCTTGTTTCTCTTGCCTAAAGAAACACATCAAAAATATATATATATTGCTAAGCTGTCAGAGAGAGTACTGCTTGTGTTTTCTTCTAGGACTTTTATGGTTTCAGATCTTACATTTAAGCCTTTAATCCATTTTGAATTTATTTTTGTATATGGTGTAAGAAAGTAGTCCAGTTTTATCCTTTTACATTTAGCTGTTCAGTTTTCCCACCATCATTTATGGAAGAGGCTGTCTTTCTCCATTGTAAATTCTTGCCTCCCCTGTCATATAATATTTGATCATATAAATGTGGGTTCATTTCTGGGCTCTCTATTCCATTGACTATGTGTTTGTTTTTGTGTCACTGTAGCTTTTATCCCTATAACTCTGTAGTATAGTTTGTTCTTCTTCCTCAAGATTGCTTTGGCTATTCAGGGTCTTTTATGTTTCCATACAAATTTAAAAATTATTTGCTTTAGTTCTGTGAAAAATGCCACTGGTATTTTGACAGGGATTACTCTGAATCTGTGGATTGCCTTTGGTCATTTTAACAATATTAATTCTTCCAAGCCATGAGCATGGTGTATCTTTCCATTTGCTTGTGTAATCTTCAGTTTCTTTCATTAGTGTCTTATAGTTTTGAGAGTACAAGTCTTTAACCTCTTTAGTTAGATTTATTCCTAGGTATTTTATTATTTAATGCAATTGAATATGGGATTGCATTTTTAATTTCTCTTTCTGATAGTTTGTTATTAGAGTATAGACATGCAGTAGATTTCTGTATATTAATTTTGTATCTTGCAACTTTACTGAATACATTCATTAGTTGTAATAGTTTTTTGGTGGCATCTTCAGGATTTTCACTATGTAGTATCATGTCTTCTGTGAACAATGATAGTTTTACCTTTTCTTTTCCAGTTCATATTCCTTTTCTTTTTCTTATCTGATTGTGATGGCTACGATTTCCAATACTATGTTGAATAAAAGTGGAGAGAGTGGGCATCCTTGTCTTGTTCCTGATTTTAGAAAAAATGCTTTCAGCTTTTCACCACTGAGTATGATGTTGGCTGTGGGTTTGTCACATATGGTCTTTATTACGTTGAGGTATTTTCCCTTTGTATCCACTTTGTTGAGAGTTTTTATCATAAATGGAAGTTGAATTTTGTTAAAAGCTTTTTCTGTATCTATTGAGACGACTGTATGATTTTTATTTTTCAGTTTGTTAATGTGGTGTAGCATGTTGATTGAATTGCAGATATTGAACCATCCTTGAATCCCTAGGATAAATTCCACTTGACTGTAGTGTGTGATCCTTTTAATGTATTATTGAATTTGGTTTGCTAATATTTTGTCAAGGATTTTGCATCTATGTTAGTCAGTGATAATTGGCTTATAATTTTCTTGTTTGTGGTGTCTTTGTCTGGTTTCAGTATCATGGTAATACTGGCCTCATAGAATGAGTTCAGAAGCATTTATTCCTCTTTAATTTTTTGAGTTTAATAGAGAAGGATAAGTGTTAAGTCTTCTTTAAATGTCTGTAGAGCATACCTGTGAAGCTGTTTGGTCCTGGACTTTTGTTTGTTGAGAGTTTTTAAATTACTGATTCAGTTTCATTACTGGTCATCAGTCTGTTCATATTTTCTATTTCTTCCTGATTCAGTTTTGGCAGATTGTTCATTTCTAGGAATTTATCCATTTCTTGCGGTTGTTCATTTTACTGGTGTATAATTGTTTTTGTTTGTTTGTTTGTTTGTTTTTGCGGTACGCGGGCCTCTCACTGTTGTGGCCTCTCCCGTTGTGGAGCACAGGCTCCGGATGCGCAGGCTCAGCGGCCATGGCTCACGGGCCCAGCTGCTCCGCAGCATGTGGGATCTTCCCGGACCGGGCACGAACCCGCATCCCCTGCATCAGCAGGCGGCCTCTCAACCACTGCGCCACCAGGGAAGCCCTTGTATAATTGTTTGACAGTCTGCAGTTCTGATTGAGTTATGGTTGAGTCAGTTTTAAGAAAACAAGAAATTCCTATCTTTGGTAATGAAAATCAGGATGTGGCTTATCTCAGCATGTGAATGTTTTATAATTTTTTGGTAGTTTATGGATTTCAGTAATTCAAGGCTTTAATAAATGGAAATTTTTTTCTGGGCTATGTGATCAGCATAACCAAGTTAAGAGCAAAATGTTATTTTAACTTTTTATACTATAAACGTTAAACCTATTATCTAATGTACTGTCCACTTGAAGGATTTAATTGGTCATCTTACTGATGAGGAAACTGAGATTCAGAGAATATCGGTCATTTTCTTAAGGTAATATGACTAATAATTACTGATCAAGGATTTAAATCTAGAGTTACCTACTCCAACACCACAGTGCATCCTTCTGTAATGACACATTTAGTTTTAAGAAAGAAAGAAACCAGTGAAAAGAATAAGGTGCAATTGCACAGCAAGAAGACTGAATGGAAAACCTTTCTTTTAATGTGTACTCACTTAGAGCACTTAATGCTCAAGGAAACCATACTGGAAAACTATAGATAGAATTCACATTTCTGTGATATCCATGTTTCAAGCTTATGGTACTGTTCAGAGTTGGTACCAAAAGTCTTAGCAGGCCTGGGAACTTCATGTTTAGGGACTCTCAAAGTTGAGGCTGCCTTCATTTTCTGGTTGAAACTTATCTTTGAACCTTTAAATTGCAGTGAAATGGAAATTTTGAGATTTCAATAGACAAAGTGTAAAGAACTTGGGATGTATTTTATTCTCTATCGCATCCAATGGCCAAGCAGTTGCCATGTACTACCACACTACTTCTGTCCCTCTACCTGAAGGATATAATCTTAAATAGCTTGGATAGTCATAAGGCCCAGAACCAACATGGCTCACTTAGTACTGGGGGCGCTGATCCTACACCAAGGTCCCTGTCATCATTCTGTTGACTTAGGTGACAAATAGAGAGAGTATACTAATCCTTTCCATTACATTTCTTGAGACAGAGACTTTGGGCTCAGTAATTTAGAGTACTAAGATACTTCTTAATCTGTTTATACCAATAAAAAAGCAGGGAAAAAAGTTTCTAAATAAGAAGCCCTTTGGATAGGACTAATTCTCGTATAATGAATTCTTAGTTGGTTCAGTGTGTAACCTGTACTTTAGGAATGAGCACCAAGACCTGGGCTCACCATGCTTTAGAGCACTGGCTATAATTTATTAGTCTCATTCCTCTGTAAGAAGGAAAAATAATTGATAACAGGAGTTTCTGACTTGAGGATTTTGCCAAGGATGCCTCATGACATCTTCCTAATTCTGGAGTTCATGTGTCTCTTGATCTCTGCTGAAAGTGAATCCCAGCACCAAAAGGACTGCAAATGCATATGTTTGCAAATTGGTGGTCGTCCATGGATTAATTGAATAGTAGCTTTCAAACTCAGTGAAAGTCCCTGGGGAGTTGGCTGCCTGATTTTTCTGGCCCTGGAAACGGAGCAAGCCAAGCAGCTGACCCCTCATTCTGGATCTGTCAGGGCAGGTCGTGATGCAGGCTGGAACCTACAGCTGCAGGAAGGTAGTGGCAAGTGAGGAACAAGCTGGCTGTGACTCGGAGGGTCCCATGTGGCAGTGGGATATTGATTGTCATTTGTCAGCCTGGGTGTTGACAGAGGACCGTCTATTGGTGTCACTGCCCATCAGATACGATCGCTGAATTTTTGAGATGTGCTCTGCTGTTCTGGAGTAAGAGGATGTGGCATTTGAAATGTGAGGGTGCTATTTTATATTTAGAAGTGAGTGAACAGCTGCCAATTATCTGTAACTTGGGTAAGAAAGAAAATCCAGCTTTACTGGGGAGTTGCCCTGTCTTGATAATTAGGTGGAACCACTAAGAAAGAAATGAGCAAATATTCAGATGTCTGTGTGAGGAATATTTCTTCCCTCCCTCCTTTCCTTCTTCAAAATTGTGACTCAAGTGATCTGCAAGCCTGATTTGGTTACATATTAAATAATCGCCAGTGATCTCAAAGACTACGGTGAAATCCAGTGCATTTAAATTCATTTAGAAGCAGTGGGGATATTTAATAATGACAGGTGTCAACAGAGAAAAAAACATTCTCATTAAATGGACTTAAGATGATTACCGTGAAGCATTGACTGTGCATGTACTAGATATGTGCAAGATTTACTCCCTGTTCATTCATTCATTCCACAAATATTGAGAGTGTATGTGCCAAGCACTTATTTATGTGCTAAATATACAGTGCTGAATAAATAAAAGTCCTTGCAATCATATAGCTGACATTTTAAGAGGACACAGACAATTAGTAAATGGACATATATAGTGGGTTGTGTGTGATAAGCCCTGAAAAGAAAAATAAATCAGGGAAAGAGGCAGAGAATAGGAATTAAGTGTGTTTACTGTTTTGTCAGTAGCGGGAAAGCTTCACTGATAAGACATCTGTCTTTTGAGTAGAGAGCTGTAGCAGAGGGGAGGAGCCTTGTGTGTGCCTGGGCTAAGGGTGGTCGAGACAGGCGAACAGAGCTGCAAAGACCTTGAGGCAGAGAATGCTTGCAGAATGGCACTAAGAACAGAGGGACTAGATCAAATGGGAGAAGGAGAGTGGTGAGATCAGAGAACGAGAGGCCAGATTAGGTGAGACATGGGAGGATTTTGAGGGAGATTGAAAGTATCTGAGGGCATGAAGCAGAGGCCCAGCATTGCCTGAACATTATGTATGTACTTTTTAATATACTTTTTACAACTATGTATTTATACTTTTTCTTATTGTAATTCTCACAGCATCCCTGTGAAGTTGGTATATTATTACTTATTCCCATTTTTACACAAAGACACTAAGGCTCATAGATATGAAGGAAGTTGCCCAAGTGACAAAGAGAAAATGTAAGGCTCTGTTCTTTCAACAGCTTCCTATCTGCCCCTGCACTCTTCATGGGTTGATGTTTAATATAGAAAACTCATGTCATTAATTGGGATGATAATAGAAACATGGAAAAGCCCACTCTTATCAACATTCCACTAAGTGAGAAAAAGAAATAAAGACACAGGTGAACCTTATTCTGGGAATTATGAATCTTGGAGAAGTTTCATTATCTTTTTTTGTTTTGAAAAAATTTCCAACTTACGGAGAAGTTGCATAAACATAACAGAGAACTTCTGAATACCCTTTGAACAGGTTCATTAATTTACAATATTTTTTCATATTATATCCATCTCTGTATATGTCTGTACATATCTATAAACACATATTATTATATTCCTGAACCATTGGAGAGTAATTTGCACATGTCATACTTCTTTACTCTTTAGTGTTTCACGAGGTATAGCCTACAAATAAGAATATTCTCTTACGTGACCACAGTAGAATTACCAAATTCAGGAATTTAACATCTATTCAATATTTATATTTAATCTACCATCCATAACCCACTTTAAAAAATTGTCCCAATAATGTTTTTGCATCTCTTTTCCCTCTCTAGTTCTGGATCTGGTCCAGGATCATGCATTGCATTTAGTTGTCTTGTCTCTTTAGACTACCTTAATTTGGAACAGTTCCTCAACCTTTTCTTTCATGATATTGTGTTATTCGGAGAATAGAGACCAGTTATTTTATAGAATATTCCCCAATTTGAGTTTTTCTTATGTTTCCTCATGGAAAGATTCAGGTTATGCGTCCCTAGTCAGAAAACTACCTAACTGCTCTTGTGTCCTTCTCAGGATTTCACATCAGGGAGCATTGAGGTCTATCTACCCCTTGTTGATAATAGAAATTTTGATCACCAGGTCAAGATGTTTTTCAGTTTCTCCACTATAAAGTTACTATGCTTTCCCTGTTAGATGTAACTAATAAGCAACCTGTGTGAAGGCACTTTGAAATCACACAAATATCCTGTTCTTCATCAAGCAGCCCATTTATTATCCATTGCTTTGGAAAGACAGTTGACTTTTTTTTTTTTTTATATGTAAGCGCGATTCTGCAATCTTGCTAAGTCACTTAGTTCTTGTAGGTTTCTTGTGTAGATTACTAGGATTTTCTGCATAAATGATTATATCTTCTTGGATTAGGGACAGTTTTACTTCTTGCTTTCCTATCTGTATTTTTTTTAAACTTCTTTTTCGTGCTTATTGCACCAGCTAGGACCTCTAGTACAGTGTTGCCTAGAAGAAATGAGAATGGAAATCCTTACCTTGTTCATGTGTCTCAGGGAAAGCATTCACTTTTCACCATTAGCAGTAGTTCTTTTTTGTAGATGTCTTTTATCAGGTTGAAGAAAGTCCATTCTACTCCTAATTTGCTAATAGTTTCTATCTTGAATTGTCTTGTGAAATGCTGTTTCTGAATCTATGATGATTGCATCATTTTTATATTTAGCCTATTAATATCATGAATTACATTTATTGATTTGTGAATGTTAAAACAACCTTGAATTTCTGAGTTAAACATCATTGTTGTGATGTATGATCCTTTCTATATATTGCTAAACTAGATTTGCTAGAATTTTATAAATAATTTTTGTGTCTGTGTTCCATAGGTATTGCTTTCTTTATGTTTTTGTTTGATTTGTGTATCAGAGTAGTACTGGTCTTATAAAATTGGGGCAGGCTCCCTAATCTGTAAACTCTTTGTGTAGAATTTGGCATTGCTTCTTCCTCAAATGTTTGTTAGAATTAACAACTGAAGCCAAATGGACCTTGAGTTATCTTTGGGAGAAGATTGTTAACTACAAAGTCAATTTATTAAATATATATATAGGTCTATTTAATGTGTTTACTGTTTATTGAATGAGCTGTAATAGTTTATGTCTTTTATGGAATTTGTTCATTTCATCCAGGTTGTCAAATTAGTTGCCATTAAGTTGTTCATAATATTCCTTTATCTCGGTATCATCTGTAATGATGTCCTTTCTCTCATTTTTTATATTGGAAATAGGTTATTTTCCTCGATTAGTCTAGCTAGAGGTTTATCAACTTTACTGATACTTTTCATGAAACAGCTGTTTGTTTCATTCATTTTCTCTGTTTTGTCCATTTTCTATCTTATTGATTCCTGCTCTTTATTTTCTTCCTCTGATTACTTTGATTCTCTGATTACTCTTCTCTAACTTCTTAAGGTAGATGCCTAGATCATTTATTTCATTCCATTCTTTTTTTTCAATATACACACTTAATGCTCTACATTTCTTTCTACACATTGTCCTAGCTTTATTCAATAAATTTGGGTATGTTCTGTTTTCCTTGCCATACAGTTCAAAATAATTTGTATTGTTATTTGTTTTTTGTCCTATAGGTTTCTTTTTTGATCTATGGATTATTTGGAAGTATATTGTTAAATTCCCAAACACTTGGACATTTTCCCAGTAGCTTTCTATATTCTACTTGGATTCTTTTGTGGTCTGAGAACATGGTTTATATGATATCAGTGGTTTCAGATTTGTTGGAGTTTGTTTTCAGGTCTACAGTATTGTCCATCTTGGTGAATTTTCCACGTGCACTTGAAAATAAAATGTGTTTTGTTATTTTTGGGTGGACTGTTCTCTAAATATCAGTTAAGTCAAGTCAATTTATCTTTTATGATACTTGGTCTACTTATTTATTAATTACATAGAGAGGAAAGTTGGAATGACCAACTGTAACTGGATTTGTTGTACGTTATAGTTGTTTATGCCCCTTTGCTATATTAAAGTTGATATTCTATTGAGTATATGTGAGATTATGCTTCAGATAGTGACTCAAGAAAGCAAAAATTAAAGACTCCAAGTTTCTAGGAGCTATTTTTCAATTTTTTTCTCTTATGAGGAAAACTCATACTTCACTTAAACTCAGCTGGAGCATGGCTGCTCCATGCTCTCTGCTCTCAGTATTTATTACATATTCACTGGCCCGTTTCCTGCTGAACATGTGCACAAAAATATCTGCATACTACTGATATGTTTATGGATGAAATGACATTATGTCTGGGTTTTGCTTTAAAATGTCCAGCTAAGAAAACAAAAAATACATGACTGTAGAAATGAATTAAGATTTACAAAATCTTAGTACATTTTGAATCTTAATGATAGAAATCTTTACATTAATCTATGTATTTTATGTACTTTTGAAAAGTTTCATAATCAAAGTAAAAATCATATGTTAATAAGTCTATAAAAATATGATTGGTTGGGGGGGCGCCTTCAAGATGGTGGAGAAGTAAGACATGGAGATCACCTTCCTCCACACAGATACATCAGAAATATATCTACATGTGGAACAACCCCTACAGAACACCTACTTAATGCTGGCAGAAGACCTCAGACCTCCCAAAAGGCAAGAAGCTCCCCACGTACCTGGGTAGGGAAAAAGAAGAAAAAAAACACAGAGACAAAAGAATAGGAACAGGACATGCACCTCTGGGAGGGAGCTGTGAAGGAGGAAAGGTTTCCACATACTAGGAAGCCCCTTCACTGGCAGAAACGGGTAAGCTTCGGAGCCACAGAGGAGAGCACAGCAACAGGGGTGCAGAGGGCAAAACGGAGAGATTCCGGCACAGAGGACCAGTGCCGACCAGCACGCACCAGCCCCAGAGGATTGTCTGCTCACCTGCCAGGGCGGGGTGGGGCTGGGAGCTGAGACTTGGGCTTCAGAGGTCAGATCCCCGGGAGAGGACTGTGGTTGGCTGCGTGAACACAGCCTGAAGGGGACTAGTGTGCCAAAGCTAGCCCAGAGGGAGTCCGGGAAACAGTCTGGACCTGCCTAAGAGGCAAGAGACCATTGTTTCCTGGTGCGCGAGGAGAGGGGATTAAGAGTGCAGCCTAAACGAGCTCCAGAGACAAGCACAAGCCGCAGCTATCAGTGCAGGCCCCAGAGACAGGCATGAAACGCTAAGGCTGCTCCTGCAGCCACCAAGAAACCTGTGTGGAAGCACAGGTCACTGTCCACACCTCACCTCCTGGGAACCTGTGCAGCCCGCCACTGCCAGGGTCCCGTGTTCCAGGGACAACTTCCCCAGGAGAACACACGATGTGCCTCAGACTGGTGCAATGTCATGTTGGCCTCTGCCGCCGCAGGCTCGCCCCACATTCCATACCCCTCCCTCCCCCTGGCCTTAGTGAGCCAGAGCCCCCTAATCAGCTGCTACTTTAACCCCATCCTGTTTGGGTGAAGAACAGATGCCCTCAGGTGACCTACACGGAGAGGCAGGACCAAATCCAAAGCTGAACCCCGGGAGCTGTGCGAGCAAAGAAGAGAAAGGGAAATCGCTCAAGCAGCCTCAGGAGCAGCCGATTAAATCTCCACAATCAACTTGATGTACCCTGCATGTGTGGAATAGCTGAATAGACATTGAATCATCCCACAGTTGAGGCGGTGGACTTCGGCAGCAACTGTAGACTTGGGGTTTGCTTTCTCCATCTAATTTGTTTCTGGTTTTATGTTTATCTTAGTTTAGTATTTAGAGATTACTATCATTAGATTTCTTTATTGATTTGGTTGCTCTCTTCCTTTTTTTATTTTATATATTTTTTCCTTTTTCTCTTTTTGTGAGTGTGTATGTGTATGCCTCCTGTGTGATTTTGTCTGTATAGCTTTTGCCATTTGTCCTAGGGTTGTGACTGCCTGGTTTTTTTGTTTGTTTGTTCTGTTTTTTTTTTTTTTTAGTAGTTTTTAACGCTTTTATCATTGGTGGATTTGATTTTTGGTTTGGTTGCTCTCTTCTTTCTTCCACTCTTATTAGTTTAATTTTTTTATTTTTAATAGTTTTATTCTATTTTAATAACTTTATTTTATGTATTTACCCTTCCTTTCTCCCTCCCTCCCTCCCTTCCTTCCTCTCCCTTTTCTTCTGAGCCATGTGGCTGACAGGGTCTTGGTTCTCTGGCCCATCTCAGGCCTGAGCCTCTAAGGTGGGAGAGTCGAGTTCAGGACATTGGTCCACCAGACACCTCCTGGCCCCACCTACTATCAAACAGCAAAAGTTCTCCCAGAGTTCTCCATCTCAACACTAAGACCCAGCTTCGCTCAATGACCAGCAGGCTACAATGCTGGGCACCCTATGCCAAACAACTAGCAAGACAGGAACATGACCCTACCCATTAGCAGAGAGGCTGCCTAAAATCATAATAAGGTCACAGACACCGCAAAACACACCACCAGACATGGACCTGCCCACCAGAAAGGCAAGATCCAGCCTCATGCACCAGAATACAGGCACTAGTCCCCTCTACCAGGAAGCCTACACAACCCACTGAACAACCTTACCCACTGGGAGCAGACACCAAAAACAACAGGAATTATGGACCTGCAGCCTGCGAAATGGAGACCTGCAGCACAATAAGTTAAGCAAAATGAGAAGACAGAGAAAAACACAGCAGATGAAGGAGCAAGGTAAAAACCCACCAGACCAAACACATGAAGAGGAAATAGGCAGTCTACTGAAAAAGAATTCAGAATAATGATAGTAAAGATGATCCAAAATCTTAGAATGGAGAAAATACAAGAAATGTTTAACAAGGACCTAGAAAAACAAAGAGCAAACAAGCAATGATGAACAACACAATAAATGAAATTAAAAATTCTCTAGAAGGAATCAATAGCAGAATAACTGAGGCAAAAGAACGGATAAGTGACCTGGAAGATAAAATAGTGGAAATAACTACTGCAGTCCAGAATAAAGAAAAAAGAATGAAAAGAATTGTGGACAATCTCAGAGACCTCTGGGACAACATTAAACACACCAACATTCAAATTATAGGGGTCCCAGAGAAGAAGAGAAAAAGAAAGTGACTGAGAAAATATTTGAACAGATTATGGTTGAAAACTTCCCTAATACGGGTAAGGAAATAGTCAGTCAAGTCCAGGAAGCGCAGAGAATCCCATACAGGATAAATCCAAGGAGAAACACACCAAGACACATATTAATCAAACTATCAAAAATTAAACACAAAGAAAAAATATTAAAAGCAGCAAGGGAAAAGCAACAAGTAACATACATAGGAATCCCCATAAGGTTAACAGCTGACCTTGCAGCAGAAACTCTGCAAGCCAGAAGGGAGTGGCAGGACATGTTTAAAGTGATGAAAGGGAAAAACCTACAACCAAGATTACCCATCAAGGATCTCATTCAGAGTCCAACAAGAAATTAAAACCTTTACAGACAAGCAGAAGCTGAGAGAATTCAGCACCATCAAACCAGCTCTAAAACAAATGCTAAAGGAACTTCTTTAGCCAGGAAACACAAGAGAAGGAAAAGACCTACAATAACAAACCCAAAACAATTAAGAAAATGGTAACAGGAACATACGTATCGATGACTACCTTAAATGTAAATGGATTAAATGCTCCAACCAAAAGGCATAGACTGGCTGAATGGATGCAAAAACAAGACCTGTACATATGCTGTCTACAAGAGACCCACTTCAGACCTAGGGACACATACAGACTGAAAGTGAGGGGATGGAAAAAGATATTCCATGCAAATGGAAATCAAAAGAAAGTGGGAGTAGCAATTCTCATATCAGACAAAATAGACTTTAAAGACTATTACAAGAGGCAGAGAAGGACACTACATAATGATCAAGGGATGAATCCAAGAAGAAGATAAAACAATTGTAAATATTTATGCACCCAACATAGGAGCACCTCATTACATAAGGCAGATGGCTAATAGCCATAAAAGGGGAAATCGACAGTAACACAATCAGAGTAGGGGACTTTAACACCCCACTTTCACCAATGGACAGATCATCCAAAATGAAAATAAATAAGGAAACACAAGCTTTAAATGATACATTAAACAAGATGGACGTAATTGGTATCTATAGGACATTCCATCCAAAAACAGCAGATTACACTTGCTTTTCAAGGGCTCTTGGAAAATTCTCCAGGATAGATCATATCTTGAGTCACAGATCAAGCCTTGGTAAGTTTAAGAAAATTGAAATCATATCGAGTATCTTTTGTGACCACAACGCTATAAGACTAGATATCAGTTACAGGAAAAACATCTGTAAAAAATACAAACACATGGAGGCTAAACAATATGTTACTAAATAACCAAGAGATTACTGAAGAAATCAAAGAGGAAATCAAAAAATTCCTAGAAACAAAGGACAATGAAAACGTGACAACCCAAAACCTATGGGATGCAGCAAAAGCAGTTCTAAGAGGTAAATTTATACCAATACAATCCTACCTCAAGAAATAAGAAACATCTCAAATAAACAACCTAACCTTACACCTAGGCAATTAGAGAAAGAAGACCAAAAAAAAACCCCAAAGTTAGCAGAAGGAAAAAAATCATAAAGGTCAGATCAGAAATAAATGAAAGAGAAATGAAGGAAATGATAGCAAAGATCAATAAAACTAAAAGCTGGTTCTTTGTGAAGATAAACAAAATTTATAAACCATTAGCTAGACTCATCAAGATTAAAAGGGAGAAGACTCAAATCAATAGAATTAGAAGTGAAAAAGGAGAAGTAACAACTGACACTGCAGAAGTACGAAAGATCATGAGAGATTACTGCAAGCAACCCTATGCCAATAAAATGAACAACCTAAAAGAAATGGACAAATTCTTAGAAAAGCACAACCTTCTGAGACTGAATCAGGAAGAAATAGAAAATATAAACAGACCAGTCACAAGCACTGAAGTTGAAACTGTGATTAAAAATCTTCCAACAAACAAAAGCCCAGGACCAGATGGCTTCACAGGCAAATTCTATCGAACATTTAGAGAAGTGCTAACATGTATCCTTCTCAAACTCTTTCAAAATATAGCAGAGGGAGGAACACTCCCAAACTCATTCTACGAGGCCACCATCACCCTGATACCAAAACCAGACAAAGATGTCACAAGAAAGAAAACTACAGGCCAATATCACTGATGAACATAGATGCAAAAATCCTTCACAAAATACTAGCAAACAGAATCCTATAGCACATTAAAAGGATCATACACCATGATCAAGTGGGCTTTAGCCCAGGAATGCAAGGATTCTTCAATATACGCAAATCAATGTGATAAATCATATTAACAAACTGAAGGAGAAAAACCATATGACCATTTCAACAGATGCAGAAAAAGCTTTTGACAAAATTGAACACCCATTTATGATAAAAACCCTGCAGAAAGTAGGCATAGAGGGAACTTACCTCAACATAATAAAGGCCTTATATGACAGACCCACAGCCAACATCGTTCTCAATGGTGAAAAACTGAAACCATTTCCACTAAGATCAGGAACAAGAGAAGGTTGCCCACTCTCACCACTCTTATTCAACATAGTTTTGGAAGTTTTAGCCACAGCAATCACAGAAAAAAAGAAATAAAAGGATTCCAAATCGGAAAAGAAGAAGTAAAGCTGTCACTGTTTGCAGATGACGTGATACTATACCTAGAGAATCCTAAAGATGCTACCAGAAAACTACTAGAGCTAATCCATGATTTTGGTAAAGTAGCAGGATACAATATTAATGCACAGAAATCTCTTGAATTCCTATACACTAATGATGAAAAATCTGGAAGAGAAATTAAGGAAATACTCCATTTACCATTGCAACATAAAGAATAGAATACCAAGGAATAAACCTACCTAAGGAGACAAAAGACCTGTAGGCAGAAAACTATAAGACATTAATGAAAGAAGTTAAGATGATACAGACAGATGGAGAGATATACCATGTTCTTGGATTGGAAGAATCAACATTGTGAAAATGACTATACTACCCAAAGCAATCTACAGATTCAATGCAATCCCTATGAAACTACCAATGGCATTTTTCAGAGAACTAGAACAAAAATTTTCACAATATGTATGGAAACACAAAAGGCCCCAAATAGCCAAAGCAATCTCGAGAAAGAAAAATGGAGCTGGAGGAATCAGGCTCCCTGACTTCAGACTCTACTACAAAGCTACAGTAATCAAGACAGTATAGTACTGGCACAAAAACAGAAATATAGATCAATGGAGCAGGATAGAAAGCCCAGAGATAAGCCCACGCACGTATGGTCACCTTATTTTTGATAAAGGAGGCAAGAATATAAAATGGAGAAAAGACAGCCTCCTCAATAAGTGGTGCTGGGAAAACTGCACAGCTACATGTAAAAGAATGAAATTAGAACACTCTCTAACACCATACACAAAAATAAACTCAAAATGGATTAAAGACCTAAATGTAAAACCAGACACTATAATACTCTTAGAGGAAAACATAGGCAGAACACTCTATGACATATATCACAGCAAGATCCTTTTTGACCCACCTCCTAGAGAAATGGATACTAAAACAAAAATAAACAAAGGGGACCTAATGAAACTTAAAACTTTTGCACAGCAAAGGAAACTATAAACAACATGAAAAGACAGCCCTCAGAATGGGAGAAAATATTTGCAAACGAAGCAACTGACAAAGGATTAATCTCCAAAGTATACAAGTAGCTCATGCAGCTCAATATCAAAAAAACAAACAACCCAATCCAAAACTGGGCAGAAGACCTAAATAGACATTTCTCCAAAGAAGATATACAGATTGCCAACAAACACATGAAAGGATGCCCAACATCACTAATCATTAGAGAAATGCAAATCAAAACTACAATGAGGTATCACCTCAGACTGGTCAGAATTGCCATCATCAAAAATCTATAAACAATAAATGCTGGAGAGGGTGTGGAGAAAAGGCAACCCTCTTGCACTGTTGGTGGGAATGTAAATTGATGCAGCCACTACAGAGAACAGTATGGAGGTTCCTCAAAAAACTGAAAATAGAACTACCATACAACCCAGCAATCCCACTACTGAGCATATACCCTGAGAAAACCATAATTCAAAAAGAGCCATGTACCACAATGTTTATTGCAACTCTGTTTACAATAGGCAGGACATGGAAGCAACCTAAGCGTCCATTGACAGGTGAATGGATAAAGAAGATGTGGCACATATATACAATGGAATATTCCTCAGCCATAAAAAAACGAAATTGAGTTACTGGCAGTGAGGTGGATGGACCTAGAGACTGTCATACAGAGTGAAGTAAGTCAGAAAGAGAAAACCAAATACCATATGCTAACACGTATATATGGAATCTAAAAAAAAAAAAAAAAAAGGTTCTGAAGGACCTAGGGGCAGGACAGGAATAAAGATACAGACATAGAGAATGTACTTGAGGACACGGCGGGGGAGAAGGGTAAGCCGGGACGAAGTGAGAGAGTGGCATGGATATATATACACTACCAAACGTAAAATAGATAGCTAGTGGGAAGCAGCCGCATAGCATGGGGAGATCAGCTCAGTGCTTTGTGACCACCTAGAGGGGTGGGATAGGGAGGGTTGGAGGGAGATGCAAGAGGGAGGAGATACGGCGATGTATGTATATGTATAGCTGATTCACTTTGTTATACAACAGAAACTAACACTCCATTATACTCCTATAAAGACGCCATTATACTCCTATAAAGACGTTAGAAAGAAAATGTGTTGTTACAACATAAACAAAATATATATATATATGATTTGGGGCATCAAGAGCTACAGACATTTTTCCCGGAAACAAATCTCATTTACCTATATGTTTATCTACCTGCTGGTCATCCGAGGTGTATTGATCAAGAGTTTTCAAGCTGCATTGAAATGAGCTCTTCAAATTACAGTAGCAATTGCAGGAAGGTGTGTGACTGAGCAGTAGAACTTGAGAATCTTTATAATTTGGGCTTTGTTGAATTTGGCTAATAGTTTTTGGCAAAACAGAACAAGGTTATTTAATATAGGATAGTCTGGGCTGAGCATTACTCTTTGCAGTCTTCCTTAGTGCCATCTCCCCATCCTTCCTTAAAGTGCTTTTAAATGGTTTCGCTGTCTTGGGAGTGTCAGAGGAACTATGTCATAAAATAGGTTAACAGAAAAGAAAATATTTAAGTGTGTTTTAAATATTTAAATTTATTTATTCATTAAAAAATGGTTAATGCACTGTGGTGGTGGTGATGTGGGGAAATATGCATTTTCCTGTATTCCTGTGGAGTGTAAATTATAACAGTTTGTATAGAGGGCAATTTGGTGATATATTTCAAAACTAAAATGGGCCCATCTTTTGATCTCACTTCTAGGAATTTAATTTACAAATATACTCATAAATGGGAGAAATGAAATTTAAGAAAATACTTAGATTAACTCATTATTTTTAATATCAAAATACTGAAAACAACCAAAATGTTCATCATTAGACCGTTGGTGATTTGGAATACCATATAGCTGTCTAAAAGCTAAA
Source organism: Globicephala melas (assembly GCF_963455315.2). Lineage (NCBI taxonomy): Eukaryota > Metazoa > Chordata > Mammalia > Artiodactyla > Delphinidae > Globicephala > Globicephala melas. Next base: position 53,837,076 of record NC_083319.1, on the reverse strand, counting down.
ACCTCCGCATACTTAGGAAAAAAACCCTTCTAGATATACTGTTAAATTAAAAGTTTTTAAATGGGAGGCATTATTTATATCACCTATGATTCAATGAAAATAATATTTATTTGGTGTTTAAAACCCTCAACCATTCCGGCACTGCGCGGGGTGTTAGGGATATAATATTCCCTTTCATTGATTTTCTATTTGCTGAGCAATTTGTTACCAGGCAAGTGTCTCCCCCAACCCTCCCACCTTCTCTTTGTAAGAGAAGACTCCCTGTGGTTCCCAGGTAAGATAGCGATGTCCCAAAAGCAATTTAGTTCATGTCATCTTAAGCTATTTTAGTGTATCCTTCTGGAGTCATGGGGCATAAAGGAAGAGATAGTATGCTGTATTAAACTCATCTCAAGGAAGGGGAATCATTATAAAAAATTTGTTGATGAGACAACATGTTAGTTTGCTCATTAAAAGGACTACCAGATCTCCTGGGATGTATAGTCAATGGTGGTGTTACATCAATCAGAATGGAGTTAAAATCTGCTTGTGGTGGTTTGAAATTCAGAAATCATTTCTGTACCAAAGTAACTTGCTGAAGCCATAGGTTCAGGCCAGTCTTCAAATTTCACGGTATACCTGAGGCTTAGTATTCAAACTCTATAAACAGGTAGTGTTATAGAGTATAACGTCCGTATTCAGCAGCAAGAATAATTACATGCGTAAAGGTTTCTCTGAGGAAAGAATTTAAGATGCCACCATCTTCTCCAGTAGTTCACATGCTAATGAAACATATTCCTGGAAACTCACAGATACAATAATGGTCTAACATGACATTGCATATCACACAAATGTGTGGATAAAGTGGTGCTTCCAGGATTCCCAGAACAAGGAGCTAGAGCAGCCTTTTGCCTAGGAACGCCTATAGCTCTTTGGTAACATCTTGGTCACCCCCTTTCCCTATGCTGGTTCCAGAAATTGGCTAACCTTTTTGGTTTCTACCATCCACACCTATAGATATTCGTAGGGTTTAAGGATTCTCTTCCCATCAACCTAAAGGTCTCCTTTTTCTCTCTCTCCTTTTTATCTTTTCAATTCTTACAGAACTACTTTGAGCAGAGTTTTTCCGCAGTGGCACCATTGACCTTTTAGTCTGGATAATTCTTGGTGGGGGTGGTGAATGGAGATGTCCTGTGCACCGTGAAATGCTTAGCGGCGTCCCTGGCCTCTAAGCAGCATGGCCCTCCCTAGTTGTGACAACCAGCTGTCTTCAGACTTTGCCAGATGTTCCTTGCGGGGAACAAAATCACACTTGGTTGAGAAACAGTAACTTGGAAACCTCTTGAAAATTCTGTGGGTTTGATTGCTGAAAATAAGGAGGAAAATTAAGGTTCAACAAATAAGCTGCATTTCTATTCCTTTTTTTTTTTCTTTCTTTTCATCACTGATTTGACCAAGAACTACAGTTTGCAAATGTAGTTCTTGGTCAAATCAAGAACAGTTCTCTGATCACCAGAGAAATGAATTTCCCAGAAGATAAATTACATTGAGCCTACAAAGTGATTTTGTTTTTAAATTAAGCTTTAAGGCGTTTAGATTAGGTCTGTACTCTACCCTCCAGATTCTTGACAGTCACCACTATCTAAAGATGTACACACTTGGCCTGCTTTACTTATTTCCATAACCTGTTCTGAATCATGAAGGATTTGAGTGTGCCAGTCCTTTCTAGGGTAGACTATGGAGGAGAAGGCAAGGACTAACGTGTATTCTTCAAGCGTACTTTAAAGCCACCATAGTCCACATAACACTTTATCCAAACTAGAAAAAAAAAAAAGCCCCATTCTTAAGATAGTTTTTCTCTCATCTGCCAGAAGGTTATCTGTATACTGATATTGTCAGAAAAAAATACAGTTGCCTGCCATTTGCTAAAGAATTGTAATAAATAAGTCTGCAATGCTTTTGGTAAATAGTGTAGCCCCGGGGTTGGGCATTGCACACCCTGTAAAACCACACATGGGGGTCTTACATATTTAAATTATGTAAGGTCTGTATTCCATAGGGAAACTTTGATTTAGGCTTTCCTGGGAATTTCATTAAGTGATCTGGGTTTAGAGCATATCATTAAAAGAACAAGGCAGATCGTAGACTGAGAGTAAAATCACCATTATCTTATTTTCCCTGTGGTTGAAGGAAAATAACCTGCTCTTCCTAATAGGCAGGCATTCCAACTCAGACCCTGTCCTGGACCAGTCTTGGGGATGGGAGGGGTAAAGCTCAAGGAGGAATGGTTGAGGGGGAGAAGGAAATAAAAGCAGAGGAGACTTCTGAGTGGTGGTGACATCAAGGAAGAAATGAGTTTCTGAGGCTGATAAAACCTTCTGGCCCACATCGTGGGCCAGAACTAATCTAGGGAGGCTGTTCTTTCTAGGCTTGAGTACTATTTATCTCATTAGTGATTAGTGGTACCTAGCCAGGATTCTTAAGAGAGATAATCCCTCCATTTTCATGTTCTCAATTCAACATTCATTTATGATTGTTTCTCTTTCTTTTCTCCATTAATCTTTTTCATTTATTTATTCAATAAATGCTTTTTTCTGTTTGTTTATAAAAAAGATATTTAGTGTTTACTTCTTTACTGCTTATACCTTTTTCTTATTTAATTTTTGTTGTATATTGGAGTATGGTTGATTAACAATATGTTAGTTTCAGGTGTACAGCAAATTGATTCAGTTTTATACACACACACACACACACACACACATACACACGTGAATCTATTCTTTTTCAAATTCTTTTCCCATTTAGGTTATTACAGAGTATTGAGCACAGTTCCCTGTGCTACAACAGTAGGTTCTTGTTGGTTATCTATTTTAAACATAGCAGTGTGTACATGTCAATCCCAAACTCCCAATCTATCCCTCTCCCCACCCCTTTTCCCCTGGTAACCATAAGTTTGTTCTCTACTTAAGTTTGTGTGCCTGTTTCTGTTTTGCAAATGAGTTCAATTGTATCATTTTTTTGGATTCCGCATATAAGCAATATCATATGATATTTGACTTTCTCTATCTGACTTACTTCACTTAGTATGATAATCTCCAGGTCCATCCATGTTGCTGCAAACGACATTATTTTATTCTTTTTAATGGCTGAGTAGTATTCCATTGTATACATGTACCACATCTTTTTCCATTCCTCTGTCAGTGGACATTTAGGTTGCTTCCATATCTTGGCTATTGTAAAAGAGCGCTGCAATGAACATTAGGGTGCATGTATCCTTTTGAACCATGTCTTTCTCCAGATATATGCCCAGTAGTGGGATTGCTGGATCATATGGTAGCTCTATTTTTAGTTTTTTAAGGAGCCTCCACACTGTTCTCCATAGTGGCTGCACCAATTTACATTCCCACCAACAGTGTAGGAGGGTTCGCTTTTCTCCACACCCTCTCCAGCATTCACTTTTTGATGATGGCCATTCTGACTGGTGTGAGGTAACATCTCTTTGCAGTTTTGATTTGCATTTTTCTCTAATAATTAGCGATGTTCAGCATCTCTTCATGTGCCTCTTGGCCATCTGTCTGTCTTCTTTGGAGAAATGTCTATTTATGTCTTCGTTCAATAATGTTTTTGAGCAGCTACTGTGAGCGTGCACTATGACAGAGCCATGCTTTTATGGGGAAACCATTTTCTAAATGTAACTTCTGCCCAAGAAGCCTCTTCACAGAAGCCCTTGCAGCTGGAGATAATTTTTAGTTTTCTCAGTTTCCATTTTAAAGTTTATTTTTCATTATTGTATCTGAGGGGAAAACATTAGTACAATTTCTGTTAGCATTTTGGCTTAATTATTTTCAGCATTTTTGTTTTGTACCCATTTCTAAATGGTTGTGATTATTATTTCCATATTATTTTACATCCTACTATTTTCATTTAGTATTCCATCATAAGCATATTTCCATATTTTTTGGACTTTATAAGCATAATTGAAAATATGTAAATAATATTCCCCAAAGAGTTCCTATAGCTTACTTATTAACCTGGCCTCTATAGTAGGATATTTTAATTCTTTCTACTTTTTAAATTATAAATATTTTTGCTATTATAATTGGTAAGTAGCAACATTTTTTATGTTACAAATAAATGAATGTCTTTGGGCCTGTAGTTTTTGGATGGTTTCATTCAGGTCAATCCCCAGAAGTTGAACAAATGTGCCAGAGGATATGAACTTCCGCTTCTTGCCATACTGCCAGACTGCTTTCCAAAACACATGTTCTGACTTATGATGACTACAGGAGTATTTGTGTGTGTCGTTTCACTGAAACCTTAACAGAATTGGATGTTGTAGGATTTACTGATTCAGTTGTTCTTAAAAATAGTACATAGTTTCAATTTGCATTTCACTGCTTTCTCCTGATAAGAAATTGAGGGCGATTTTGTTAGAATCCCAGAATTTCATCTTTGGGCACTGGGTGGTGTCATTTGTTTGCCATCACGTGACCATCTACTCAGGCAGTGGTAGTCATCAGAGCTCTTCATGGGTGTTACTCTGCTTTTCTTTTTTTAGCCATAAGGTAAGATTCCACTTCCCTACTCCCTTAAGTTAGACGTGGACATATGACTTGCTTTGGCCAATAGATGTGAACAAGAGAGGTGTGTCATTTCTGCCTGAAGATTTTACAAGCCATGTTCCTGCTTTCTTGCAGACACAGTCCTAGGCACTTTCTAGCCTGGGTCCTTTGGTGAGAATAACATGAAGCAGAAGCCCTGCACTGACCTGTTGCATATAGCATAAATGAGAAGGAAATGTGGTTTTAAGCCACTGAGATTTGGCGACTGAGTTAGGAACATAACACACCTGTGTGTCTGACCCAGCCAGCACAGCTGCTCCACCTGCCTGCGTGGCTATGCCATAGTGCCCGTGTGCAGGACCCCTTCAGCACCACAGAACACACAGCAGACCTTCAAGTCAGGTGCTTTTCCAAACAAGGAAAGAGTGGTATTTATGTACAATCCCTTCAATTCCAAGCAACAAAGTGGGTGACAACACCATGCATCTGCCAGCTCAAATTATTTTTGTCATCTCAGATTGAAAATTGTTTTAATATTCAGCAGGGAAATAACTTAATGTGGGTTGGCTTCAGGCAACTTTTAAAAAATTGTTTTTCCTTCACGACGGGCCTGTAAAAGCTAATAAAAAAAAAAAGAAGCTAACATTTATTGATCATTCATTATGCTTCAGGGACTATGCCAGCAGAATCTCCTTTATTTCTCCTTGCAACATGATAAGGTCAGTGCTGTAATCATCCCCCGTTTACAGGTGAAGAAAGGGAGGCTTGGGGTGAATGTCACTTGTGAAAGTCATTCTCTGGTTAATAGCAATACTGGGATGTGAACCAAGGTCCATGGGGCTGTGCACCGCCACTACATGACAAAGACCACCTTGGTTTTTCCCAGACTTTATCAAGGCCCCGAATTGGGCACATTTTGGTCTTGCAAAATGTCCTTTACTACTGTCATCTTTCCCTTTCAACTGCCTTTGTCATATTGTGATCAGAGATTTTATAATATGTATGATTTTGTGCAACCAACACTTAGGAAGCAGACACCGTACAGGCTTGAGACACAAACATTAATGAGACATAGTTGCTTCCCTTCAGGAGCTAATACTTTAGAGTAGCGCTCACCAGTAGAAGTGCAAGGTGAGCCTCAGAAGTGAGCCATGTATGTAATTTAAAACATGTATGTGTGTGTATTTCACTTCTTAAATTAAAAATACACATAACAAAATTTACCATCTTAACCATTTTAAAAAAAATTTATTTTATTTTTGGCTCTGTTGGGTCTTAGTTGCAGCATGTGGGATCATCTGCTGTGCCGCACGGTCTCCTCGTTGTGGCTCATGGGCTTCTCTTTAGTCGTGGTGTGCAGGCTCCAGAGCGCGTGGGCTTTGTAGTTGTAGCCCACATGCTCAGTAGTTGTGGTGCTCGGGCTCGGTTGTCCCGTGGCATGTGGGATCTCTTAGTTCCCTGACCAGGGATCGAACCCGTGTCCCCTGCATTGGAAGGCAGATTCTTAACCATTGGACCACCAGGGAAGTCCCCATCTTAACCATTTTTAAGTGTACAGTTTGGTGGTATTAAGTACATTTATACTGTTGTGCAACCATCTCCAACATCCATCTCTAGAACTCTTTCCACATACGTAATTTTAAAGTTGTAGTAAACACATTTTTTGAAAAAGCAAAAGAAACAGGTAAATTTTATTTTAATAATATAACCTAGTACATCGAAAATGTTACAGTTCAAAAGTGAAGTCAATATAGAAAATTATTAACGAGGTATTTTTACATTCTTTTTCTTTCATCCTGTGTTTTTGAAATCTTGTAGATTTCATTTTACTCTTAACAGCACATCTGAATTTGGACTGGCCCACGTGTCAAGGGCTCCTTTGCCTTATGTGGCTAGTGGCTATCGTATTGCACAGCACAGGTCTAGAGGGAAAGATAAAACATAGAATGATTATTTCAAGGTAATGAGGAGGATGGTGGGATGGAATGTCCATGGGACACTGTGGGAGGACAGCAAAGGAACACTTACCTCACCCTGGAGCTCCAGGGAGGCTTCGGGAAGATGGTGCCTGAGTTGGGCGAAGAAGAGGAGATTTAAGGCGTGGAGGCAAGCCATGCAAGGAACTGCCAGCAGTTCGTTGTGGTGAGCAGAAAGTGCAAGGCAGGGGAAGTGGTAGGAGGTGTGACTTAGCAGGGAGAGCAGGGCCTAATGGTGAAGGGCCTTGTATGGGAAACCAAGGAGTATGGATTTTATTTCATGTCCCTCTGCAACTTTACAATGTCGTTTCATACACATTAGGTAATTTGGGGACAGCATCGGCCCTTGAGGTGAGCATTTGTGACCAAGACTACTTACTGCCTCCTCATTCTATTCTCTCCTCCTTCCGTACTGTCAGAAGTTCTATTTTATTAGAGGTGACGGTGACCATCGTTAAAATGTACACCTCCCAGCCAGCCTTGCAAATAAGGATGGCAGTTCACTGGATAGGGTTTCTGGGAAATCTCCTTAATATGGGCTGATTCAGAGAGGAATTATGTCATTTATCCATTCTTGCTGCCTGGAGTGTAGACTTGATTGCCGGAGTTGCAGCAGTCATTGTTGGCTATCAGACACACTGAGGATGGAAAGTATATTTTAAGCACATCAGAGGAGAAGGGTTTCACGGTACCTATGTTTGTTTGACTGTGGAACTGCTGCACCAGCCTTGCACTCCCTAATTCTGGACTTCTTTTAGATGAGAGAAAAATAAATCACTGTGTCATTTAGGTCACTGTTATTTGAGTTTTTGTTTTACACGGACAAACCTAATCCTGACATATAGGCTACATAACCCTTTGATTAACTCTGTTAGTTCATTTTGCAGAGTTTACCAAAAATCTGAAAAATTAAGTGATCTGATACAAGGATCATGTAGGGAGTACTAGTGTCAGAGACAAAACTGAAGCCCGGGAATTCTGACCCCAAAGCCTATGCTTTACTTATTGTACCACTTTGTTTTCCAAAGATGTAATTTCTGTTAATTTCCCCCTCCTGTTACTGCACATTTTCAGGAGAGCTGCTGTGCAGAACAGTGACCTTAGAGTACCAGGTCATAGTTAATGACATAATGTCCTGTATGGGGGATCTAGTAAGATCTGGTGTGCTGCCCACTTTGTCCCAGCCCCTACCTAGGCATGGGTGTCCTTTGCCTTGACCATCTGGCAGGAGGCCCATAAAACATAGGGTCAAGTAGTGACCATGTCCTTCTTTCTCCTGAGCCGCCCACCCCCTCCCCAGAGCTGGTTTCTTGCCTTTAGGGCTCCCTCTGGCTGCTTCCACTGTGTTCTCCTGGCTGTGCAGAGAGAAGGTTCATCCATGCCCTACTCATTCTGCGGGTACAGGATTGTACAGGCATCTGGCTTGCCCTTCTCCCATCCTGTAGTCGGCTCCCTGGCTATGTCACTGCTCAGTTAGCATCTCTAGCACAAGGCGGCGATACCCCAGTCTGTTAGTTCGGCAACTTGCTGGCATCTCTGCAGAGAGCTCAGCAGGAAAGGAGGTTGCTGACTCAAGGCTAAATGTGATTTTCATATCATCTACACAGCTCAGTCATCTGCAAGATCTTGTCACTTGCAATTGGCCAAAGCAATCAGTGGTTTATTGAGCGTCCTCATTGACCTGCAGAGCGACCATCAGCAATACCTCCTCTGCCAGCAAACGGTCCTGAGCCAAATGCCGTGTGCCTGCCTCCCGGTTCCAGGTGTGGCCAGGTTGTAGCCATGGCCTTCAGATGGTGCTTGCGAGCTGACCTGATACTTATCACTCCATGATTTCTCTGACCTTACGTGCCAATATTCCTGCACAGCTGGGTAGAGAAGTATGTCTGCTGCTTGGCTCTGTATCTAGAGATGAAGTGAGTAAACTTTTTCTGTAAAGGGCCAGCTACTAAATATTTTAGTTTCATGGGCCGTATGGCCTTTGTCACAATTACTCAACTCTGCGCTTGCAGCATGGAAACAGCCATGGACAATATGTAGAAGAATGAAGGTGGCTATATTCCAATTAAACATCTTTTATGGACACTGAAATTTGAATTTCATGTAATTTTCATTTGTCACAAAATATTATTCTTGCTTTGATTTTCTAAAACTGTGTGAAAATGTAAAAAATTCCTTAGCCTGTGGCTGGTACAAAAACAGGCCAGAGGCTGGATTTGGCTCATGCGTGATAGTTTGCCCACCCGTAATCTGGAGGAAGGGTAATGTGATAGTTAAAAGCGTGACTTTTGGGGCTTCCCTGGTGGCGCAGTGGTTGAGAGTCCGCCCACCGATCCAGGGGACATGGGTTCGTGCCCTGATCCGGGAAGATCCCACATGCTGCGGAGCGGCTGGGCCCGTGAGCCATGGCCGCTGAGCCTCTGGCTTTCACCAATCAGCCGTATAACTTAACAGCAGTCACTTCATCCTTCTAAGGTTTGGTTTCCTCATTGTGAAATGGGAATAATTCCAGTATGTACTGCAGAGGACTGCTGGTGGATTAAATGAGATAATGGATGTAATGTATATAGCCCAGCGCACTGTAAGCATCCACCACGGGCCCAGTGCTGGGCTAGTCACTACGGGAGATCCAAGATGAACCAGGCACAGCTGCACTCTCCAGGAGCTAGGAACCTAGCAGGGAGGTGGCCGTGTGCCCCAGTAACTGTCACACACGTGGCAGAGTGATCATAGCTGTAAGAGAGGCACAACAGGGACAGTTTGTCATCTGGATGTTTGCAGTGCTGCTTCTGGGGTGTTTTGGAACGCTCAGGGTGTTCTCTCAAAGAAAGCATAGACCCATCTGGGACTGCCACGGCGAGGCCAGTCCCTGTACCTGTGTCAGTCCCCTGCCGCCCAGTGGCGCTGCGGCACTGAAACCCGGCTTCCCCATCACCCTTGCCAGCACGTCTGCTATTTCCTCTACTCAAGGTCCCTCGGCAGCCACAGGGGTAGAGCTTTCACTTTCCATCCTTTGTAACATAGCCCACTTGAGGTTTTGGCAGTTAGCACTTTGTCATTGGTAAATTTCTATTACATGGAAGTCATTCTAATAAAATGTACACAATTTGCCAGTAAGTCATTTTGCGAGCAAGGTGAGATGTATGGTTATTGACCTTTGAGGTATTTGCATTTATGTTAACTTCCACTTAAAAACCAATCCTACCCTTACTCCTTTGTAAGATTACTTGTTCTGCCCAATCTGGCCACCAGCTAGAATCCTTACTGGGCTTATCACCTGGGGACCACCTACCTCTATATTCCTGGCCTTGAGGATAACAGAGTGACTTGTCTTGAATGCCTAGAACTTCCATATGGTTTTAATGGCATACACCTTTCTAAATCGTTTCCTTTTATATAACAAATGAATCACAGACACACTTCTGAGACTGTAATAATAAGTAGTGATATTCACATACTAACAGCTGATCTTACCTCCAGAAAGAACTGGTGAATCCCTTAGCAACAGTCCTGATCCTTTTCAGTTTGTCTCCTGAAGTCTTCCTGAATTGACATCACCCGCGAATCCTTGTGTGTCCTGTGTTGCTCATATCCTGTGCTGTTCCGTCCCGACCTGACCTGGCACCTTCTTGAATCAGGTACTTTATACTGACGGCAGAGCTTTCTCTGTATCTCCGACTGCAGTTACTCAAGTTCAAGCCTTTAAAGTAGTGATCTTCTTATTCTTCCTTTTTGCAAAACCCTTTAAGAGGGTCCTTTTCTTCCAATACACTTAAAAGATGCCTGCTGCAGCTGGCAGTTACCTTGGGAATGCCTTCTCTCATTTTTGCACTGTTACAGTTTCCTTCTACCCTGTCCACCCTTTGATCTCCCTTCTGCTGTGACGGTTAGGAAGGGGTTTTGAGGTTATTCTAGAATTTTGAAGCATGAAAGGAGCTTCCAAGTTCAGTATGTCATGGAAAGCTGGCCTGTGAGGGCTGTTGTGTAAAACGGTTCCATACAACACTGTTCTTTTCATGGTCTATGGGAATATTTTGTGCAATGCACAACCTGTGTGGTGATACTCAGCTACCGTGGCCCAATGGACGGGACGCATTGAGGCCCTGGTGCATATACTCTGCCTTACTAATGAAGAAGGGGGAGGAGGAAGGGAGAATAGCAGGACTTTTGTAGAGCTTCTTTTGTGCCAGGTACTCTTCCAAGCACCTTACATGTATTAACTTATTTAATTATCAAATAAGAGATTTTTACTTATTCACTCCTATACTGTGCAGTCCCCATCCTGGATGACGGTGAACAGGCCGGAAACAGGCTTCCTTCCCTCATGCAGGATGCGATCAAATGATTTTTGATGGAACTGATCAAAAAGTTAACTGTGATATCCATGGCAGGACCAAAGCTCAATGCAAAGAAAATTGCTGAAATTGTCATCAGACCCTCCTCAACAATCCACATGACGAATCTAACCTTGTACTGAACATTACATCACCAAGTGGCCTTTCTGTACAGCCTTAGTTTTCTCTGTAACTCCATATGTTGGCCCCTCCACCCTGGAAAATTAGGCCACTCCCCCACTTGCACAGCAGACTGAAAAATTTCCCTGCTGAGAGCTTTGCTTCAGGCCATGACCCTCCTCCTTCCTCTCTGCCTTTCCAGATTCCTCCTGCTACCTGCAGCTCACCTTTCGCCTCCCCTAAACAGCCTTCCCTGATGGGATGAATACACAACACTTGGTCTCCTTGGATTTTTGAATACAAATTATCCCACATGATTTTGTGTGTAATAATGCATTGGTTTTTAATAGTCATTTTGTGTGTCTCTTCTTTGAGGGTGGGAACCTCATTTCTAGTTTTGTTTGTACCCCCTCTATAGCCCCTGCTCTTGTGCCCAGCACACAGCAGGTGATCAATAAGTGTTTTTTAATAAGGAGCTGACTCACTGCCAGCACTCTGGCCCCCCTTGACTCAAGTTCTTCTGAGGCATGCAGCCTTCCAAAAAAAGCTGACTTTCTTGGCTTCCTTCCATAGTACTGGAATGAATTTCAATACTAGACCTTGAAAGAAACAACTCAGAAAGGGCCATTTCTACCCTTGAGGAATTGCGAACGAAACAAATCCCCGTGGAGGGGAGGCCTAGGGTCCCCTTGGATAAAATTCACACCTGTGTCTATTCGTTTTTCTTTAGCAGAATAAAATAATTTCCAACCTGAGCTAACACTGAGTACTTATTATATGACATATATATGTAAATATAGATATAAGGGTATATACATAAGTAAGTAAATGTAAATATGTATGTATATATGTGCATATATACATACAACCACCCTAGGGGATAGGTATTATTATCAATTCTCATTTTTCAAAGAACACCTTTAAGTAACCTGTGCAAGCTCACACGATAGCAAATAGTAGAGCCACAGCTGTATGCCAGACAGGCTAGTTTGAGTCTGAGCTCTTGGCATTTGCACTATATACTTTTATACTGTAACTCTTCGGATTAGAGTCCTGTGAGTGTGTGTGAATATGTGTGTGTGTGTGTGTGTGTGTGTGTGTACCTGTGTGTAGACAAGACAGGAAACAATTTTAAAGTGTAATATTTTATAAACTTGATGCTTTTTTCTAGCTTTATTGAGATGTAGTTGACATATATCATTGTGTAAGTTTAAGGTGTACAGTGTGTTGATTTGATACACTTATATATTGTGAAATGATGACCTCAGTAGGGTTAGTCAACACCTCCATCACCTCAACTAATTACCATTGATTTTTTGTGGTGAGAACAGTTAAGGTCTACTGTCTTAGCAGTTTCAAGTATATAATACAGTATTATGAACTATAATCACCATACTGTACATTAGATCTCCAGCACTTATAACTGGAAGTTTGTACCTTTTAACAGCATCTCTCCGTTTCCCTCGCACCAAACCCCTCATAACCACCATTCTACTCTGTTTCTATGAGTTCGGCTTTTATAGAATCCACATATAAATGATATACAGTATTTGTCTTTCTCTGTTTGACTTATTTTACTTGCCATAATGCCCTTAAGGTATGTCCATGTTGTCATAAATGCCAGGATTTCCTTCTTTCTCATGGCTGAATGATATTCCGTTGAATATATATGCCACATCTTTTTTATCCATTCATGTGTAGACGGACATTTAGGTTGTTTTCGTATTTTGGCTGTTATGAATAATGCTGCAGTGAACATGGGAATGCAGATAAAGTCTTAGAGATAGTAATTTCATGTCCTTGGGATATATCCCCAGAAGTAGGATTGCTGGATCGTATGGTAGTTCTATTTTTAATTTTTTGAGGAACTTCCATACTGTTTTTCGTAATGGCTGTACCAATTTACATTCCCACCAACAGTGCACGAGGGCTTCCTTTTCTCCACTTCTTCTCCAACACTTGCAGTCTCTTGTCTTTTTGATGATAGCCATTCTAGCACATGTAAGGAGATAATCTCATTCGGGTTTTGATTTGCATTTCCCTGATAATTAGGATGTTGAGCATCTTTTCATGTATCTGTTGGCCATCTGGATGTCATCTTTGGAAAAATATCTTTTCAGGTCCTCTGCTCATTTTTTAATCAGATTGTTTTTCTGCTGTTGATTTGTATGAGTTCCTTATATATTTTGTTTATTAATCCTGTATCAGATAGATGATTTGCAAGTATTTTCTCCGATTACATAGATTATCTTTTCATTTGTTGATTGTTTCTTTTCTGTGCAGAAGCTTTTTGATGTAGTCCCACTTGTTTAGTTTTGCTTTTGGTGTCATATCCAACAAATCATGACCAAGACCAATATCAAGGAGTTTCTTTCTTGTTTTCTTCTAGCAGTTTTATGGTTTCAGTTCTTATGTTTAAGTCTATAATCCATTTCGACTTAATTTTAGTAAGTGCTGTCCAGTCACATTCTTCTGCGTGTGGTTATCTAGTTTTCCCAACACCATTTTTTGAAGAGATTATCATTTACTCATTGAGTATTCTTAGCTCCCCTGACAAATATTAGTTCACCATATATATGAGAGTTTATTTTGGGGCTCTCAATTCTATTCCATATATCTGTGTGTATATTTTTATGCCAGTACCATATTGTTTTGGTTAAAATAGCTTTGCAGTATATTTGATATCAGGAAGTGTGATGCCTCTGGCTTTTTCTTCATTCTCAGGATTGCCTTGGCTATTCAGGGTCTTGTATGGTGCCATACACATTTTAGGATTGTTCTATTTCCATGAAAAATGCAATTAGAATCTTGATAGAGATTGCACTGAATCTGCAGATCAGTTTGGGTAATATCAACATTTTAACAATATTAATTCTTCTGAATGATGAACATATATGTTTCCATTTATTTGTGTCATCTTCAGTTTCTTTCATCAATGTATTATAGTTTTCAGTGTATAGATCTTTTACCTCCTTGGTTAAATTTATTCTTAAGTTTTTTGTTTCTAATGCTATTGTAAATAAATGTGGTATTTTAAAATTTCTTTTTCAGATATTCCATTGTTAGTAAGTGTATAGAAATGCAACTGATTTCTGTATGTTGATTTTGTATCCTGCAAATTTACTGAATTTGTTGCTTAGTTCTAACAGTGTTTTGGTGGAATCTAGGATTTTCTTTCTATATGGTCATATCTGAACACAAAGACAGTTTTACTTTTTCCTTTATAATTTGTATGCTTTTTCTTTCTTTCCTTCTTTCTTCTTTCCTTACTTCCTTTCTTTTTCTTATAATTGTTCTGGCTAGGATTTACAGTACTATGTTGAATAGGATTGGTAAGAGTGGGCACCCTTCATCTTGTTTATGATCTTAGAGGAAAAGCGTTCAACCTTTCACCATTGAGTATGATGTTATCTGTGGGCTTGTCATATATAGCCTTTCCTATTTTGAGGTACATTCCTTTTAATTAAAAGGGATAAATGTTTTTAATGTGCTGTTGAATTCCATTTGGTAATAAAGTGTTGAAAATTTTTACATTTATATTCATCAAGGATAATGGCCTATAGTTTTTTTTGGTTTTTTTTTTTGCGGTACGCAGGCCTCTCACTGTTTTGGCCTCTCCTGTTGCGGAGCACAGGCTCCAGACACGCAGGCTTAGCGGCCATGGCTCACGGGCCTAGCCGCTCTGTGGCATGTGGGATCTTCCCAGACCGGGGCACAAACCCGTGTCCCCTGCATCGGCAGGCGGACTCCCAACCACTGCGCCACCAGGGAAGCCCTGGCCTATAGTTATTTTGTTGTTGTTTGTTTTGTTTTTTTTTGTAGTATCCTTATCTGACTTGGTATCAGGGTAATACTAGCCTCATAAAATAAGTTTAAGAGTATTTCCTCTTCTTCAATATTTTGGAAGAGTTTGAGAAGGACAGACATTAATTCTTTAAATGTTTGATAGAATTCATCAGGGAAACTGTTGGACCCTGGTCTTTTCTTTGTTGTGAAGTTTTTCTTTTATTACTGATTCAGTCTCCTTATTCATTGTAGCTCTGCTCACATTTTCTAATTCTTCGTGATTCAGTTTGGTAGTTTGTATGTTTCTAGAAATATATCCATTTCTTCCAGGGTATCCAGTTTGTTGACGTGTAATTGTTAATTGTAGTATCTTTAATCATTTGTATTTCTGTGGTCTTAGTTGTAATGTCCCCTCTTTCATTTCTGAAATAATTGAGTCTTCTTTTTTTTTAAAGATAGTGTAAAGTTTTGCCAATTATATTTACCTTTTTAAAAAATACCTCTTTGGGCACAACCTGCCAAGACTGAATCAGGAAGAAATAGAAAATATGAACAGACCAATCACAAGCACTGAAATTGAAACTGTGATTAAAAATCTTCCAACAAGCAAAAGCCCAGGACCAGATGGCTTCACAGGCAAATTCTATCAAACATTTAGAGAAGAGCTATCACCTATCCTTCTCAGACTCTTCCAAAATATAGCAGAGGGAGGAACACTCCCCAACTCATTCTACGAGGCCACCATCACCCTGATACCAAAACCAGACAAGGATGTCACAAAGAAAGAAAACTACAGGCCAATATCACTGATGAACATAGATGCAAAAATCCTCAACAAAATACTAGCAAACAGAATCCAACAGCACATTAAACGGATCATACACCATGATCAAGTGGGGTTTATTCCAGGAATGCAAGGATTCTTCAATATACGCAAATCAATCAACGTGATACACCATATTAACAAATTGAAGGAGAAAAACCATATGATCATCTCAATAGATGCAGAGAAAGCTTTTGACAAAATTCAACACCCATTTATGATAAAAACCCTGCAGAAAGTAGGCATAGAGGGAACTTTCCTCAACATAATAAAGGCCATATATGACAAACCCACAGCCAACATCGTCCTCAATGGTGAAAAACTGAAAGCATTTCCACTAAGATCAGGAACAAGACAAGGTTGCCCACTCTCACCACTCTTATTCAACATAGTTTTGGAAGTTTTAGCCACAGCAATCAGAGAAGAAAAGGAAATAAAAGGAATCCAAATCGGAAAAGAAGAAGTAAAGCTGTCACTGTTTGCAGATGACATGATACTATACATACAGAACCCTAAAGATGCTACCAGAAAACTACTAGAGCTAATCAATGAATTTGGTAAAGTAGCAGGATACAAAATTAATGCACAGAAATCTCTGGCATTCCTATACACTAAGGATGAAAAATCTGAAAGTGAAATCAAGAAAACACTCCCATTTACCATTGCAACAAAAAGAATAAAATACCCAGGAATAAACCTACCTAAGGAGACAAAAGACCTGTATGCAGAAAATTATAAGACACTGATGAAAGAAATTAAAAATGATACAAATAGATGGAGAGATATACCATGTTCTTGGATTGGAAGAATCAACATTGTGAAAATGACTCTACTACCCAAAGCAATCTACAGATTCAATGCAATCCCTATGAAACTACCACTGGCATTTTTCACAGAACTAGAACAAAAAATCTCACAATTTGTATGGAAACACAAAAGACCCCGAATAGCCAAAGCAATTTTGAGAACGAAAAATGGAGCTGGAGGAATCAGGCTTCCTGACTTCAGACTATACTACAAAGCTACAGTAATCAAGACAGTATGGTACTGGCACAAAAACAGAAATATAGATCAATGGAACAGGATAGAAAGCCCAGAGAGAAACCCACGCACATATGGTCACCTTATCTTTGACAAAGGAGGCAGAAATGTACAGTGGAGAAAGGACAGCCTATTCAATAAGTGGTGCTGGGAAAACTGGACAGCTACATGTAAAAGTATGAGATTAGATCACTCCCTAACACCATACACAAAAATAAGCTCAAAATGGATTAAAGACCTAAATGTAAGGCCAGAAACTATCAAACTCTTAGAGGAAAACATAGGCAGAACACTCTATGACATAAATCACAGCAAGATCCTTTTTGACCCACCTCCTAGAGAAATGGAAATAAAAACAAAAGTAAACAAATGGGACCTAATGAAACTTAAAAGCTTTTGCGCAGCAAAGGAAACCATAAAGAAGACCAAAAGACAACCCTCAGAATGGGAGAAAATATTTGCAAATGAAGCAACTGACAAAGGATTAATCTCCAAAATTTATAAGCAGCTCATGCAGCTTAATAACAAAAGAACAAACAACCCAATCCAAAAATGGGCAGAAGACCTAAATAGACATTTCTCCAAAGAAGATATACAGAGTGCCAACAAACACATGAAAGAATGCTCAACATCACTAATCATTAGAGAAATGCAAATCAAAACTACAATGAGATATCATCTCACACCAGTCAGAATGGCCATCATCAAAAAATCTAGAAACAATAAATGCTGGAGAGGGTGTGGAGAAAAGGCAACCCTCTTACACTGTTGGTGGGAATGTAAATTGATACAGCCACTGTGGAGAACAGTATGGAGGTTCCTTAAAAAGCTACAAATAGAACTACCATATGACCCAGCAATCCCACTACTGGGCATATACCCTGAGAAAACCATAATTCAAAAAGAGTCATGTACCAAAATGTTCATTGCAGCTCTATTTACAATAGCCCAGAGATGGAAACAACCTAAGTGTCCATCATCGGATGAATGGATAAAGAAGATGTGGCACATATGTACAATGGAATATTACTCAGCCATAAAAAGAGACGAAATTGAGCTATTTGTAATGAGGTGGATAGACCTAGAGTCTGTCATACAGAGTGAAGTAAGTCAGAAAGAGAGAGACAAATACCGTATGCTAACACATATATATGGAATTTAAGAAAAAAAAAATGTCATGAAAAACCTAGGGGTGAAACAGGAATAAAGACACAGACTTACTAGAGAATGGACTTGAGGCTATGGGGAGGGGGAAGGGTAAACGGTGACAAAGCAATAAAGAGGCATGGACATGTATACACTACCAAACGTAAGGTAGATAGCTAGTGGGAAGCAGCCGCATAGCACAGGGAGATCAGCTCGGTGCTGTGTGACCGCCTGGAGGGGTGGGATAGGGAGGGTGGGAGGGAGGGTGACGCAAGCGGGAAGAGATATGGGAACATATGTATATATATAACTGATTCATTTTGTTGTGAAGCTGAAACTAACATACCATTGTAAAGCAATTATGCTCCAATAAAGATGTTTTTAAAAAAAAAAAAAAAGAATGGATAAACAGCAAGGTCCTACTGCATAGCACAGGGAACTATATTCAATATCCTGGGATAAACCATAACGGAAAAGAATATGAAAAGGAATGTATATATGTGTGTGTGTGTGTGTGTGTGTGTGTGTGTGTGTGTGTGTGTAACTGAATCACTTTGCTGTACAGCAGAAATTAACACAACATTGTAAATCAACTATACTTTGATAAAATAAATTAAAAAAAAAAAACCTCTTTGTTTTGTTGTATTCTAATGTTTTGCTGGTCTCTATTTTTATTTGAATCTGCTCTGATCTTTGTTATTTCCTTCCCTCTGCTAACTTTGGGCTTATTTTCTTCTTCCTTTTCTAGTTTCTTGAGGTATAAAGTTAGGTTGTTTATTTGAGATCCTTCCTTTTTCTCTCTGTAGTTGTTTATTATTATAAACTTCCCTCTTAGAACTACTTCTGCTGCTTCCCGTAGGTTTTGGTATGTTGTATTTCCATTTTCATTTGTCTTATATATTTTTAAATTTCTTTTTTGACGCATAAGTTAGTCAGGAGTATATTGTTTAATTTCCATGTATTTGTGAATATTCCAGCCTTCCTCCTGTTATTGATTTCTAGTTTCATACTGTTGTTGTCAGAAAAGATACTTGTATGATTTGTTTTGATACTGGTAAATTTGCTAGGACTTGTTTTGTGACCTATCGTATGATCTATCCTGGAGAATGTTCTCTGTGCATTTGGGAAGAATGTGTATTCTTCTGCTATTGGATGGAATGTTCTATATAAATCTGTTATGTTCATTTGGTCTAAAGTATAGTTCAGGTCCAATGTTTCCTTGTTGTTTGTCTGGTTGGTTTATTCACTGTTGATAGTGGGGTACTGAAGTTCTGTACTATTACTGTATTGTTGTCTATTTTTCCCTTCAGATCTGTTAGTATTTGTTTAATAGATTTAGGTGCTCCAATGTTGAGTGCATGTATATTTATGATTGTTATATCTTCTTGATTGATTGACCCCTCTATCATTATATAATCACCTTGTTTTTCAGTTTTTACAGTTTTTGGCTTAAAGTCCATTTTTTTCTGATGTAAGTACAGTTGACCCTTAAACAATACTAGGTTTGAACTGTGTGGGTCTCTTTATATACAGATTTTTTTTCAGTAAATACATACTGCACGTGATCCACAGTTGGTTGAATCCATGGATGTGGAACCACAGATGTGGAGGGCTGACTGTAGTTATATGTGGATTTTCAACAGCATGGCGGGTTGGCAGCCTTAAACCCTGTGTTGCTTAGGGGTCCACTGTATAGCTACCACTGCTCTCTTTTGGTTTCCATTTGCATGGAATATCTTTTTCTGTCCCTTCACTTGGATTGGAGCCTTTGTGATTCCTGAAAGCTGAAGTGAGTGTCTTGTAAGGAGCATATAGTTGGGTCTTGTTATTTTTATCCATCCAGCTACTCTATGCCTTTTGAGTGCAGAAATTAATCCAATTACATTTAGAATAATTATTGATAGAGTAATCATTGATAGATAGGTAAGGACTTGACTAATGCCGTCTTTATTATTTTCTTGCTGAACAAATTCCCTTGTTCTTTTTTCTCTGCTCTCAATGCCTTCCTTTTTGAATTGGTAATTTTCCACAGTGGTAAATGTTGATTGCCTTTATCTTTTGTGAATATACTATAGATTATTGCTTTGTGGTTACTATGAGGCTTACACAAAACATCTTATAAATATAACAGTCTATTTTACACTTATAATAATTTCAATAACACAAAAACTATACCCTTTTATACACCCCACCCCTGTTTTAGTTTTGATGTCTCAATTTACCTCTTTTTATATAGTGTATTTATTAACAAATTATTTTAGCTATAGTTATTTTTAATACTCTTGTCCTTTAACCCTTATACTGGAATTAAGTGGGTAACACACCATGTTACAGTATGACAGTATTCTGAATTTGACTGTATACTTACCTTTACCAGTGTGTTGCATATTTTCAATGTTTTTATGTTACTAATAGTGTCCTTTCACTTCATCTGAAAGAACTCCTTTCAGCATTTCTTGTAAGGGAGGTCTAGTGGTGATGAACTCCCTTAGCTTTCGTTTATCTGGTAGTCTTTATCTCTCCTTCATTTCTGAAAGATGCCTTTGCCAGATAAGATATTCTTTGTTGGCAGTTTTCTCTTTCATCACTTTGAATACATCATCCCACTGTCTCCTGGCCTGTAAGGTTTCTGGTGAGAAATTTCCTGATACTCTAATGGGGGTTCCCTTGCAAGTCACAAGCTTCTTTTCTCTTCCTGCTTTTAAAATTCTCTCTTTGTCTTCAGTCTTTGACAGTTTTATTATAATGTGTGTTGGGCAGCATCTCTTTGAGTTTATTTGGTGACCTAACTTCATGAACTTAGATACCCAAATTTCAGTGCAGATTTTTGAAATTCTCAGCCATTATTTCTCTAAGCAAGCTTTATGCACACACCCCCTTTTCCTCTGGAACTCCAGTAATTTTTAAGTTGTTTCTTTTATGATGTCCCATAGGTCACATATGCTTTGTTCACTGTTTTTCATTCTTTTTTCTTTATTCTTCTCTGACTGGATAATTTCAAAGGTCCTGTCTTCTACCTCACAACTTCTTTCTTCTGCTTGATCCATTCTGCTATTGATGTTCTCTGTTGCATTTTAAAATTTAGTTCATTGTATTCTTCAGTTCCAGAGTTTTCTGTTTGATTCTTTTTTACGATTTGTTTCTCATTTTGTTCATGCAGAAAAAACTTTTCCTGATTTTGTTGAATTGTCTTTTTGTGTTTTCTTATAGCTATCCAGTTTCCATAGAACAGCTATTTCAAATTATTTACTGGATAAATCACAGATCTCCGTGTCTTTTTGATTGGTTACTAGAAGACTATTATGGTCTTTTGGTGATGTCTTGTTTCCTTGATTTTTCATGTTCTTTGAAATTTGTTTTGCTGTCTTCACATCTGAAGTAGCATCACTTCCTCCAGTCCTTACTAACTGGGACAGCAATACCTTCCATCAGCCCTGCTAAGGGTTCTGAGGCTCTCAGACCTTCTATGGATACATCTGCTCCACGTTTCTTACTCCCTCTTGTGACAGAATTCTTAAGTTTGGATGTCTTCTCTTGATCCTGCAATGCCCCAGGCTGAGTGCTGATAGTCTCCCTTTGTTTCCGCAAAGGTGGTGCTAAAGCTTAAGTTTATGGGTTCTCCCTGGCCTGCAGATTTGGGCTAGCTTTCTGTACATTCTCACTAGCTATTTGTCAAAGCTTGCTGTCACTGACGCTCTTGGGAGCTTGCATAGAGAGCTGGCCACAGGGTAGATATGTGTGTGGGTAAGGCACACAGAGCATTGGGGATGCCCATGGGCCCGTTGGGGAGATCCACAGGTGAGGTGTCCCCAGCAGCTCATTGGTGAGCTTCTTGGTGGAGTTCACAATGCAGTTAATAGGATTCTTGTTCACTTCATGCCCTCTGAGAATCCTGTCTGCTCGTCTCCCAGTCTCCCCTCATCCCCAGTACATGCTGCTTACCATTCAGTACTGTGGATGGGGCAAAAGAGAAGTGAGCGTCTTTGGCAGCATCCTGCACAGCTGCGGAAGCTGGGCACTTACACACTCTCGTTTTTCACCGTGGTAGAAGTCACAAGCAGGATCTCTCTTGGCCCTGAGCTTTACTGCCTTGGGTGAGGGGTAGTTTGAGTAATGTCAAAATGTTCCTCTTACCCTCTCCATTGTGTCCAGATCCCCTTTTTGTTTTGCTTCAGTGGTGTGCTGGCACTTATCTGTTGGAAACCTGGACTTCCACAAAAGATCTCTTGTCCATGGGTGATTATCTAAGACAGTGTTTTCCAGGGCCTCCCAGACCATGGCTAGGAGGGGCTGGAGCCAGTTCATGGGCCACTCAGGGTCCACAGCTGGGACCAAGATCTGCATACCTATTACCCAACACATGGGTGGGTGAGACTTCTCCTGGGTTTCTTGGTGTATGGTGCTGGATCCCACAGCTCCCACAAAGGCACTTTTGTCCATGGATGGATACCAAATTGTTATTGTTAGGAAGGGGGGGTTGGACAGGAACAAAAGACGTCTTATTCAGCTATGATGCTGATATCACTGTAAACTTGATATTCATGCCATGTATATTGATAGTTACCTGATTTAAAAGGACAGTGAGATTTTTTTAAATATCTTTATTGGATTATAATTGCTTTACAAAGTTGTGTTAGTTTGTGCTGTATAACAAAGTGAATCTGCTATGTGTAAACATATCCCCTCCCTCTTGCGTCTCCCTCCCACCCTCCCTATCCCACCCCTCTAGGTGGTCACAAAGCACTGAGCTGATCTCCCTGTGCTATGCAGCTGCTTCCCACCAGCTATCTATTTTACATTTGGTAGTGTATATATGTCCATGCCACTCTCTCACTTCATCCCAGCTTACCCTTCCCACTCTCTGTGTCCTCAAGTCCAAAGACAACAACAAAAAAGAATAATATGTGACAGATGGCGTATATGACTTTGCAAAGTCTAAATTATTTACTATTTGTCTTTTGCAGAAAAAGTTTG
This sequence comes from Globicephala melas, assembly GCF_963455315.2. Lineage (NCBI taxonomy): Eukaryota > Metazoa > Chordata > Mammalia > Artiodactyla > Delphinidae > Globicephala > Globicephala melas. The sequence continues at coordinate 53,814,335 of NC_083319.1, read as the reverse complement.
CCAACCCCGATATATAGTATTGACTTTAAGTTATAAAAGGATCTTATATCCTACAGTCATTCTGAAACTTGCTTTAATATTCAGCCCTATTTTTGAAATCTGTGTTTGTTGACATATGTATCTACTTTAGTCCTTTTAATGGCTGCATGGTATTCCATCGTATTAATATAGCACACTTTGCCTACTCATTCCTCCGCTAGATGGACAGTGACATTGTTTACACCCTTCACTATTAAAAAAGTCAAGAAACATTTTTTTAAAAGTGAGAGATCAGCTAGAGTATTTTAAATAAATTTTTGGCAAAATTTTGCCCACCTAGAATAATAAATAACTAGATGTTGAAAGTAACATCTCCAAATAAGGAAATTCTGCAGTTACACACAGAGAACCTTTTGCTGTCATGATTTTGTAACACTTGGAGTCAAAAGGATTTCCCTGTTTAGCCAGTCTCTCTGGCTGCAGCTGAAGTCATTTCCCTGTTATTAATGTTACATTGATATGTTACATCTTACTTTTTGTTTTTGTTCCTTATTTTCCCAGCCATCTTCATTCGGTACATAGACAGCTTCTTCCAGTGTAGAACATGGACTTTCTACATTTTAGAGTTTCCCACTTTCTGGAATGCAGATAGTGGTATTGGAAGGAACATTGGCCTTGCTAATTTTTACTCAGAACAAACTGTGTCTTTCCCTCTCCATGTGCACAGTGGCGATCAGAATACCTCTTGGCAGTGGGAATTGAATTAAGTGACACCGTAAATGTGCAAACATTATCAAATGGAGCAGTTCATGAATGTGTGCTTGCTTTTTAACCGTGGCTGAGACTGGTAGCAGGAAGTATCTCTCTTCTCTGCTCCTGATTGCGCTTTTGTGTTTCTCTCCCCTCGTGCTCTTTCCCCCAGCCTCCTCCTCTTTACTTTGGTTCCTGGGCAGCTGCTACTGTGAAGACAGTGCAGATCCCATCTGCTTTTAGCATATGGGACCAACGCTGTTGCTTCCAAAGTCCTTGCATTTGCTGTTCAGAGCAGGGTGGGTTATTGTATGGAAAGTGAGGCAGAAAATTACAGAATGATTTAACAACCAATCTTTGTTAAATCTTTGTATAGTAATGATGAGAACAATAGGTCAATTTTTCTATCCATCACCCATCCATCTCCCACTTTTTTCTACTGAGAAGTTGTTTCCTCACACTTTTATATAATAAAATACAAATAGATAAATTTTAAGATCAGGGAAAATATAGAAAGACTGACGCCAAGAGGAAATTAAAACACAAACCTACATATTATAGGACCCATAAATCATGGGTACTGTAATTACTGCCAACCCATGATTTTGGCTGTGAGCATCCTGGCACCCAAGCAAAAGAGAAAGTGCTGTTGACTTATAAGATTCCCAGTGTCCATAAGGGGCAGATCAGTGGTAGGTGGGCAGAATGTCAGACCAAGTTTCCCTTGGCGTTTCACTCTGAAGAAAAGTTTTCTCGAGCGGGCTCCTAATAAGATTTGGAACATTTTTCAGAGTATCAAGGGTTCTAAACTCAGTGCTCATTCTAGAGCTAGGATGCAGTTAAAGTTTCAGATAAACCCTACATATAAAAAGAACTGCTGGTTGTAGTTATGAAAACATTGAATGATAACCAGTATTCCTGGATTTAATTTTCCTGACTTTGGAAAATTAAAATGGTCGATGTTATCCACCATTCCATATGAGGAAAGTATAGATGGATGTCAACCAGGAAGCATTCATTCAATTGTTAATAAATGCACTAGCCGTTTGTCATGAAAGTAAATGGTTGGATCAGTTTGTTAGGGGATGATGATAAGGCAGTGCATGCTGTGGGCATCCTGAGTGGAATTGCTCTTCAGCTGTGGGTGTCACACTCTTGAGTCTCCTTGATTATATCTAATTACAGGGGAAGGTTGGGGGAGGTGGATGGTCTAATGAAAGTTCATCTTCACAGGTGAAATCACATTATAGGTCAGTCAGCAGTACCATATTCATATGAGAATAGTTTGTTTGGGAATGATAGTGATCATTTCACCAGAACTTACCTAATAGCTCTAGAGTTAGAGTTTGAACCTGCCCTAATGAGTGTCTGTACAAAACAGCCAAATAAAATCATTGTGGAGAAACTCAGCAACGTCTTCTGTAAGCCTAAAATGCAACTAACGATTGATTGAAAAGATAGCATGATAAAGTGTGTTTGGCTATCATTTTCCTTAGCTTCAGTGATTTCATGGTGCTTAGAAATTGAAGGGAAGTAGTTGATATTTTAAGTTGCAGACTTGCTGTCCACTGAGTTTTGCAATGGACCCCTGGGGATATGGAATCACAGACTCAAATGCCTACAGAGCCCAGGCAGGTCATGGAAATGCATGAAGTGAGCTGGTTGCAAATAAGAAAGAATGGTGGCAGCTGTGGTGAACTGGAAATCTCGTATTCATTCAAAAGGTGGCAGCAGCTACTTCCCTCATGTGATTGTTGCCACAGAGCGAGTCAGACCCAGGGATTTCATGCTATGCAGTTTTAGCCAGAAATTCACATTTCTTGTGAGATTTATTTTTCTGATTTTTAAGACATATGATGACCAGGTTTAAAAATGCCTGTAGGGCCTCTTCAATAAGTGGTGCTGGGAAAACTGCACAGCTACAAGTAAAAGCATGAGATTAGATCACTCCCTAACACCATACACAAAAATAAGCTCAAAATGGATTAAAGACCTAAATGTAAGGCCAGACACTATCAAACTCTTAGAGGAAAACATAGGCAGGACACTCTATGACATAAATCACAGCAAGGTCCTTTTTGACCCACCTCCTAGAGAAATGGAAAGAAAAACAAAAATAAACAAATGGGACCTAATGAAACTTCAAAGCTTTTGCACAGCAAAGGAAACCATAAACAAGACCAAAAGACAACCCTCAGAATGGGAGAAAATATTTGCAAATGAAGCAACTGACAAAGGATTAATCTCCAAAATTTATAAGCAGCTCATGCAGCTTAATAACAAACAAACAGCCCAATCCAAAAATGGGCAGAAGACCTAAATAGACATTTCTCCAAAGAAGATATACAGACTGCCAACAAGCACATGAAAGAATGCTCAACATCACTAATCATTAGAGAAATGCAAATCAAAACTACAATGAGATATCATCTCACACCAGTCAGAATGGCCATCATCAAAAAATCTAGAAACAATAAATGCTGGAGAGGGTGTGAAGAAAAGGGAACACTCTTGCACTGCTGGTGGGAATGTGAATTGGTTCAGCCACTATGGAGAACAGTATGGAGGTTCCTTAAAAAACTACAAATAGAACTACCATATGACCCAGCAATCCCACTACTGGGCATATACCCTGAGAAAACCGAAATTCAAAAAGAGTCATGTACCAAAATGTTCATTGCAGCTCTATTTACAATAGCCCGGAGATGGAAACAACCTAAGTGCCCATCATCGGATGAATGGATAAAGAAGATGTGGCACATATATACAATGGAATATTACTCAGCCATAAAAAGAAACGAAATTGAGCTATTTGTAATGAGGTGGATAGACCTAGAGTCTGTCATACAGAGTGAAGTAAGTCAGAAAGAAAAAGACAAATACCGTATGCTAACACATATATATGGAATTTAAGAAAAAAAAAATGTCATGAAGAACCTAGGGGTAAGGCAGGAATAAAGACGCAGACCTCCTAGAGAACGGACTTGAGGTTATGGGGAGGGGGAAGGGTGAGCTGTGACAGGGCGAGAGAGAGTCATGGACATATACACACTAACAAATGTAGTAAGGTAGATAGCTAGTGGGAAGCAGCCGCATGGCACAGGGAGATCAGCTCGGTGCTTTGTTTGCCTGGAGGGGTGGGATAGGGAGGGTGGGAGGGAGGGAGACGCAAGCAGGAAGAGATATGGGAACATATGTATATATATAACTGATTCATTTTGTTGTGAAGCAGAAACTAACGCACCATTGTAAAGCAATTATACTCCAATAAAAAAATAAAAATAAAGAAAAAGGAAGACCTTTCTCTTGGTACTTGAGGCACACTACCAACTACCGCCTCCTAAGGTGATGCAGGAGAGCTGATAACTGCAGTGCTCCCTGGCCCTCTCTGTGTGGTCACTCAATGGGACAGTGCTCATTCTGTAGCCAAGTTTAATCCAGTTTCAAAGTAAAATGTCATGAGACCCTGTTTCAATATATTACTACAAGCTATGTAAGTTGCATGTATTGGATTCCCTTTTTGATTTCTTTAGCAATTCTATTGAAACACACACGCACAGACACACAACTTTGCCTGATATGACTTGTGCTCTAGAAATTCTCTGAGGCTTGTTATTCAGGGAGCGAGACATTGTTTGATTTTCCTTTGTACTTCACTGAAAATGCTAGAAAATTTGGTGATGTGAATAAAATGTTTATGAAGTTACACCCAACGTGCCCTCAATTTTCCAGTACTCAGTACACAGTGGGTGTCCCATAATGCTGGTTGAATTGGTGAACCTCAAAGTCAGTCTGCCTAAAAATCCAGCACAACTAGGAGCCATACTAAACTACTTCTTAAATCCTGGACGCAGTCAGGTACTGTCAGGCTCCCAATTTGAATGGAACTCAAGTGATGTCACATGGAAACAACAGACCTACCAAAAAAAAAAAAAAAAAAGCCTGTAGGCTGGATTTAGCCTCTGCTCAAGTCATTTTGCACACAGTGGACCAGCTGTATAAATGTGAAAGAGGAAACAAGAGAAAAGCAAAGAGATTGAGCTAAGACGACACATGCACATCCATGCTTTTAACCAGTTATAGGTTCATGTCATTGGGAAAACTATGGTAGGTGCATTTTGCTTTCTATAAATGAAGACAAGATTAATTTCCTGTAAGTATTGTATGTAGTATTACTGTTAAATCCATATTTGAATGGAAAGAGAGCTAGATCTTAAAAGTTGTATTGCAAAACCAGAAGGTGCTACTTGTCATCTGAAATTGTTTGTTTGTTTGTTTTTAACGTAACTTGAAATTTCAAGTCTGCCAGGTATAAAGTCTTTTCTTTCCTTTGCCTTGCAACAGGTACAGAATTTCTCAGCCGAGTTTATGGGTTTTTATGGCTCATTTGTCTACAGATAATATATAATGAGAAGGCCCAGAGAGATTTTTGTTTATTAGTTATTATGCTAAGTTTTCACTTGGCAAAGTGAAGTACCCCAAACATTACGTACTGAAGGTACAGTCTGCTATTTCAGATTTTTAAGTTTCATGTTGGGTTACAGTAATGCTTACCTCAAGTTAACTGTTTTGGGAATGTAGGGAGTATGGCATAGGCAGCTGTAAAAATGTTGGTTTAAGTTGTTAAACATCATTTTAAAAACTGTGTAAACCTAATCAAGTTGGAAATGTGCCTGATGCCACCTGTTTGGTGTTCACCTGTGCTGCTTTGCTTGCTGGGAGGCATGCAGAGGCCTTGGGAAGCCACGAGAACTAATTGAATAATGGCTCGGACAGCCGCATAAATAAATTAGTCCCTCTGTTGAATGTATGCTAAATGCTCCAGAAGGTGCATTCTGGCCTCACTTAGTGAACTGAGGTACCATTTGTCTTTCTGCAAGTCTGTTGACCTTCAAATGACTAGGTAGTTTTGTGGAATTCAGTCTTGATCCTAAGTAGTGCACATATGGGAGGGTCTTCACTGAAATTGGTTCAAAAATAATGGTAGAAATGAGCCCAATTGCAAAGAGACTGATTCACTTCTAAGGTAGAGAAAAGTATGGTGTAGATTAAAAAAAAAAAAAACACTTGAAATGAGTACAACATAAAAATATATAAAATTGTTAGTAAAAGCGAAAACCAAACCAAACCCAAACCAAAAAAACTCTTAAACCTGAGTCAACTGGCAATGAGTAAGCAAAAACAAAAAACAAAAAAAATTCTTGTGAAGTGGGAAATTTCTGTTCTAGTCAAGGCTACCTATATAGAGTAGCTCAGGACAAATGTCATAAGGAAATGTCTCATGACATTTAAGACAGAGAAACAGAGTATCCTGAAACCATGTGGGGAAACAGGTATTATCTGTGTGTGGTCTTCCCCATCTGCATCTTTCTGTGTCGTCATCTCTCTCAACTGCCTATTCCTCTTGTACTTGACCCTGCCTGGCTACCTCCCCTAAGACTACATCATCTTGTAGCCAGGGTGATTCAGCGATTTATCATCCCAGCCAGGACTCTTTGCGTGGGAGAGGGAATGCGATCAGTAATCTGTCCAGGATGGCAGACATAAATTGGAATGTCCCAGGTAAACCAAGATGTAGGATCACTCCTCTTTGGAGCCCCAGAGCCTGTCCTGTTTACTAGTACCTGGGTCTTTTGGTCCAGGCTGAGTGACCCGTTAGTCAGCAGCTCATTCTTAACTAATCTGCTGGATAAGATATAGGATCTAATGGTGCAAACAGAACATCAGGAGTTATGAGCAGGGCCGGAAACTCTTAGGGAGTATGGACAGGAAAATAGAGCTGGTAGCTGTCCCAGAGTCAGGGATTCAGCATGTTATAGGACCAGAAATGTTAGATCAGTTGCTTTGTAGTAGCCTTTCACACAGCAGCGTGCTCTGGGAGCAAAAGCTGGGTTTAAGCTTGAATTTCCACCTCTTGCCAACAAAAGAGTTTTCACTGATATCCTTTCCTTAGAATTTTGTTCCTGCTTTGGCTTAGTGACTTACCCTCTGTCCAAGGCTGACCCCTGATCCTTCTGCTTATTGGAAACCACACAGTCCTCAGATCTTGGTCTTGCCTTGCTGATGGGTGGAGTGTCAGGGCAAGTGTGCTAGGATCCCACAGGGATCAGGCAGCTGGCTCAATATTCAGACAAATGAGACAAATGAGCAAACTGTCCTTACTTTCATAAATGGTGAAGCTCACTATTTTACTAATGTCTTGGTCACCGCTGGTCATCTCAGAAAGTGTTTAAATTGGTTAAAGACATGCATGTCGATTGCCTCTGACATTTGGTAAGATTTGTAATCCAGTTATTTTGCATAAGATTCTTAATATTTAGAGATATGACAGATATACAGAATACTCCCAAATAGCCCTTCCCAGTGCTTTGTATTCATGTTTTGTTTGTACAAAAATAATTTTAGTTAAGTATTACATAGGTTATGAATTATAGGTTTGGTTGCTAATTGTAAGGCTTTGAGAGGAGAGCAAAGCCAAATAAATACATTTGATTTCTTAGAGCTTATAAACATATTTATTTTAAGAGAGGTTGATTGGCAGTTGCTTTTAAGAAATGCTAACAAATTTATTTTAAAGAGGAGACAAAAGCACTAGCTTGAAGTTTGGGGAAGCTGTCCGTTTTTCTAGTTTTCTCATGTGTGCAATAGAAACCTCCAGTGTCTTATAGTAATGCTATCTATGGTGGGCACTCAGAGAATCTACTTTATGTCTCATCACTTCCCAAAGGCTCTACCCTCTAACTACCATCACATTGGAGACTAGGTGTGATTTTTCGGGCGGGACAGACATTGTCTATGGTAATGCTCACTGGACGTTCCAAAATAAGATGCAGTAATAGTAACCCATCTTCTCTTCTTCAGTTCTCCAAACTAGAGGGAGAGACTTTTGGTAAGAGGAGTGAAGGGATCTTTAAATCCAGCAGGTGATTATGCCTTTGGAAAACATTTTAGCAAGGAGTTCTTTTTTTTTTTTTCCTTGACTTTTGATCTGCAGGCACCATTTGTTTGAAAGATGGCATTAACTCTGTAGAGCCAGGATGACTCCCAGAGGAGAGTAAAGAAAGGCCAGCTGTAGAGAACATAATAAAATTTAAATGGATGGGCTTCCCTGGTGGCGCAGTGGTTGAGAGTCCGCCTGCCGATGCTGGGGACATGGGTTTGTGCCCCGGTCCGGGAAGATCCCACGTGCCGTGGAGCGGCTGGGCCCATGAGCCGTGGCCGCTTGGGTCTGCACGTCCGGAGCCTGTGCTCCAC